>NC_139348.1:113109845-113749845 GCF_055883805.1 Amblyomma maculatum
ATTTTTTGTGTTCTATGAAAGTAACTAGATTTTCGCAATGCAAATCAATAAAAGAAAGAGTAAGCAAGAGATTCTACCTCCAGTAAGCATGCTGATATGTTTAAGGCCATAAAAACCAAATTTGAAGAGTGGCACAGGTAGAACTGCATTTGTTTCAACGACACTATGCTGTAGAGAAGCGAAAAGAACATTTATGTCTTCTGTATACTGCGCATTAAGGATTGCAAAGGTTTGACGAATAATCTTTCATACAATTATGGTTTTTCAGTAACTTTACATATTCAGTATTTAGGATGGTACATTACTTACAAAACATTAAATGCAGAGAAAACATACATATCCCAGTTGCCCTCATGAATAGGCGCATACCATTGAAGGAAACTAGGGTTTAAGTTTGCTGCATCATATAAATATATTTACTTGTCACTACCGTTTTCTTTTCCGCTACGAGGAAATGTTAAGTATTGAAACAAATGCTGATAATTATACCAAGCGATACCACTAAATAGCTTGATGAGAAATTTTGGCAGAATCTGATGTTTGATCCTTTCTGACTGCTCCAACCATGCGACTTATTTGGAGGTAAGATTTGTCTTTTCTTCCTGGCCAATGTGGCTAGTAAAACGTTTCCTGCGCCTCAGACTAATGCAGTTAGTTTGAAAAGATGCTCATATATATATATATATATATATATATATATATATATATATATTGTGAGCCTTCTGTGGACCTTCTTACATTTGTACATGCCATCATCATCTTTCATTTGTACATACCATCATCATCGTCCCGCGGCGCCGGCTCCGGCACGTGCCTGGGTTGGTGACCGGATTAGAACGCTAGACAAGGCTTCGCTATCCTTGCCGCCACGACCTCGCCGTCTTGACCTAGCCTTCTTCCATAAGTGGTGGAGGTGAGAATTGATCCCCTTGCTATTTTGTGCCCTGCCTCTCACTGGAGCTACGTTCCGGTCGCTGTTTACCGCCTGCCACCATCGTTATGTCTACCGAGAGCACCCACGAATCGGCAGGACCCTCTACTTCGGCTGCACCACCCCCTCCGACTGTGCCCGCACGACAACGCGACCCGCCGCTGTTCGCTGGTCGTCGCGACGAAGACGTCGATGACTGGCTGGACACCTATGAACGCTGCAGTAACTACAACCGGTGGGACGACGCTCTAAAATTTCTGAACGTTTCTTTCTACCTCATTGAGGTCGCCAGAACCTGGTTTATTAACCGCGAACCCCACACCACTAACTGGACAACATTCAAGCAGCAGTTCCGCCAATATTTCGCCGACCCAGCAGTTCGGACTGAGGTCGCGAAGAACAAGCTCGCCTCTCACCTCCAAGGTCCCGATGAGTCGTACGCGTCTTACATAGAGGCCATACTTGCACTCTGCCGGCGTATTAGTACCACCATGCCGGAACCTGAACGCGTACACCACATCTTAAAAGGAATTAATTCTGTGGCTTATAATACCCTGATTGCCCAGAATCCTTCTACTGTTGACGCCATTACTGCGACCTGCCAACGCATCGACCAGCTACAGTCCTCCCGATTGCAGCCCGGCATTGCTACTGGCCCGACCTATGCTGACCTGGATCTACGGGCACTGATTCGAGCCATCATCCGGGAGGAGCTCCAAGCCCTCAAGCCTGTCTGTCGACACGGGTGCGATCATTCTTCCGTACCTTCTAATGACGCCGGTCTACGCAACATCATTAAAGATGAGCTGGCAACAATCACGCGACCTATGGCGTCCGACCCTCCTGCACCCCGCCAAGCATCGACTTACGCGCACGTCGCAGCATCACCCCCTCCTTTTGTTCCGCCGCCCCAACTGGCATCGCCCTACAACCACATCAACGCCGTGATGACGGCTCAGCCTACGCCACCCTATTACGCACCCTGGCGCCCCTCTCGCCCAGTGTGCTACTACTGTGGAATACGAGGACATATATCCCGCTTCTGCCGTCTCCGTATTCAGAACGAGCGGCGTGGTTATGACGCCTTCGAAAGTGACGTACCCTCATATTATCAGCGACGACCTATTTCCAGCCCACCTCGAAGATCATCCCCACCTCCAGAATCCTCGTCTGAGCCTCGTGGAACCCATGCATGCCGACGTCGGTCCCTATCCCCATACCGCCGCTCAGTTTTCCCTCACCGACCCGCAACAACTCTCCCTGTCCGCCATCCGGAAAACTGAGCGTTGCAGTTTCCGGAGGTCAAACTGCAGTCTGCGAACTTTCCAAAAGTCCTCCAGATCGCCCGTATAATGTGATTTCTGTTTTCGCTGAAGGATTACCGGTCGAAGCGTTGATTGCTACAGGGGCTGCAATTTCTGTCATTCACGCTGATTTGTGCTACCGTTTGCGAAAAGTTACGACACCATATGATGGGCCTGAACTCCGTGGAGCCAATGACGTAACTTTGCGCCCTTTAGCAAAGTGCACCGTACGAGTTGTTATTGACGGCGTCCGCCATCATGTGCAGTTTGCTGTGCTCTCTCCATGTGCGCATCTGATGATTTTTGGATGGGATTTTTTGTCAACCGCTTCGGCGTTAATTTCTTGTGGCGACCGTGTTATCCATATGACAGACAGCGATTTTTCATCTGAAGTTTCTGAACGACATCATCCCCTCGTTGCCGCCACTGATACTGTTCTGCATCCTCAGTGCGAAAAACTGCTTACCGTTGTTTCTGACCACATCGCTGACGGGGACGTACTCATCGCACCATCTTATCGTCATCTTGAACGCGGTATCACCTTCCCGTCTAGTCTTGTGAGGTTCTGCAACAGCTCAGCAACAGTAGCGGCCACTAACACTTCACGTGAATCCCTCGTGCTCCGAAAAGCAACTTCTCTCCCCTGCATGGTGGATGTTCAACCTTTGTCCTTGATGGTGCTCACCGCCCTTCAGCCTCAGCACCGTGTTTCGAGAGACGTCTCTCTTTCTGTTGTCACAAAGACTATTAATCCTAACCTCACGCCGAACCAACGCCAAGAACTGCTGACATTGCTTCGACAACACCAAGCCATTTTTGATGCCACTTCCCCACCACTGGGACGGACTAGTGTTGCGCACCATCGCATCATTACTGAAGGTAACTCTATCGTTCGCCGACGGCCTTATCGGGTTTCCCTCTCTGAACGAAAAGTAATTGAAGAAAATGTAAATGACATGCGCCATCGCAATATTATTCGTCCCTCGACAAGTCCATGGTCCTCCCCAGTAGTGTTAGTTAAAAAAAAGGACGGCTCGGTACGCTTTTGTGTTGATTACCGCGCACTCAACAAAATTACCCGCAAAGATGTATACCCAATTCCAAGAATAGATGACGCCCTTGACTCTCTCCAAGGCGCCGAATATTTCTCGACTTTGGACCTCCGCTCAGGTTATTGGCAAATACCTATGCACGAGGACGATAAAGAAAAACCGCTTTCGCACCTCCCGATGGCCTTTACGAATTTAATGTTATGCCTTTCGGACTTTGTAACGCACCAGCGACATTTGAAAGAATGATCGATACTGTGCTTCGTGGCCTAAAATGGAGAACCTGTTTATGTTACTTGGATGACATTGTCATCTTTTCGTCAACATTTAACGACCATCTCACGCGCCTGAATGAGGTCCTCACGTGTCTCGCTTCAGCGGGCCTTCAGCTCAACACCAAGAAGTGCCACTTTGCACAGAAGGAATTTAAATATTGGGACATCTAGTCAGCCATGACGGCATTCGTCCAGACCCTGAAAAAATTATCGCGGTCTTGAAATTTGCTCGTCCACAACGGACTACAGAACTGCGCAGTTTTCTCGGCCTGGCGTCTTATTTCCGGCGTCTTATTTCCGGCGTTTTATAAGGCATTTTGCAAGTATTGCTGCTCCACTTCATGAACTACTTAAAACACGCACCTCTTTCGTGTGGACCGAAAAGTGCGAAGCCGCTTTTAATAATCTGAACCACGCCCTCACATCAGACCCTGTTCTTGGCCACTTCAGTGACAGCGCTCCAACCATCCTGCACACTGATGCCAGTGGTATCGGTCTTGGCGCTGTACTTCTGCAGCGCGATGCAACTTCGCGTGAGAAAGTGATTCCCTTCGCCAGTCGGACTATGATTCCAGCTGAGAAAAACTACACTATTACCGAACAGGAGTGCCTTGCCGTCGTCTGGGCTGTCCAAAAGTTTCGCCCTTACCTATACGGTCGGCACTTCACAGTTGTGACCGATCACCATGCTCTTTGCTGGTTGTCTTCGCTCAAAAATTTGACAAGCCGACTTGGCCGTTGGATTCTACGCCTGCAAGAATACAATTTAAACGTCATTTATAAATCGGGTCGCCAACACCAAGACGCCGACGCTCTTTCTCGCTGTCCACTTTCGGAATCGGCTTGCTGTTTTTCTTCCCCATGCATTTCCACCCGTGACCACAGCCGACCATCTCTTTCCCCGACGTATATCACAACAGTTTCATTTGACGACTCTGAGAACAAACACGCTCTCTGCTCACAGCAATTAGCCGATGCCTACTGCCGTCCCATCATCGACCGCCTTATTGGCGCTTTGGACCCACCCAATGCTCGGCTTCGCCGACAACTTCGCAATTTCAAGCTCGAAGATGGCATCCTACTCCGCTTCGTGTATTGCCCTGATGGAACTCGCTGGATCCCAGTCGTGCCGCGTGTGCTTCGTCAACGTATACTGGCGGCTCTCCACGATGACGCTACTGCAGGTCACCTTGGTGTTGACAAAACCTACGACCACGTGAAAAAACGATTCTTTTGGCCTGGCCTATCTTCCAGCGTTGCCAAATATTTCGCATCCTGCCCTCTATGCCAATGTCGCAAACGCCCGACTTCCTTACCCGCTGGCCTTCTACAACCTGTTCCCTGTCCCGCCACGCCATTCGACGTAGTCGGCATCGATTTATATGGTCCCCTACCTCTCTCCGATGGGGGTAACCTTTGGATTATAACAGCTGTCGACCACCTTACACGCTACGCTGAGACAGCACCTGTACCGACCGGTTCCGCTCAAGAAGTAGCAAATTTCTTTTTGCAATCAATTGTATTGCGTCATGGCGCTCCTCGGGTGCTCCTAAGTGACCGCGGGACGGTCTTCTTATCGACAGTCGTTGCCGAAGTTCTTTACGCGTCATCCACCCTTCATAAGACAACCTCGAGCTACCATCCCCAGACTAACGGGCTGACTGAGCGATTTCACCGCACCTTATCGGATATGATCTCCATGTATATCACACCGGATCATCGAAATTGGGACACTATTCTACCATTCGTCACTTTCGCCTATAACACAGCAGTACAACGGACTACCGGTTATTCTCCATTTTTCCTCGTTTATGGCCGTCCTCCCACTACAATTCTCGACGCTTCCTTCTTCTCTACGCCCGGCTACTCCACATCGGTACCTACCCAGTTCTTATCTCGTGTGGCCAGATGCCGTCATCTTGCCCGCCTCAACACAGCAGCGTGCCAGGAAGACCGCAAGAGCCGCTACGATTCTACGCATCGCGTGGTCTCTTATCGTCCCGGTGACGAAGTACTGCTTTATACTCCACTGCGCACTACTGGCCTTAGTGACAAATTCCACCACCGCTACCTTGGTCCCTGCAAGATCATCAGCCAAACTTCTCCAGTTAACTACAAAGTCACGCCTGTTGATCCCCCAGCCGATCGACGCCACCGTGGAACTGAAATTGTTCATGTCTCTCGCTTGAAACCGTTTGTGCGCCGCGGTACATCGGTTAGTTAGGAGCGGCCAGGCTGGCCGCTTCCGACCCCCCGGGCAGATTGTGTGAGCCTTCTGTGGACCTTCTTACATTTGTACATGCCATCATCATCTTCTTTCATTTGTACATACCATCATCGTCCCGCGGCGCCGGCTCCGGCGCGTGCCTGGGTTGGTGACCGGATTAAAACGCTAGACAAGGCTTCGCTGTCCTTGCCACCACGACCTCGCCGTCTTGACCTAGCCTTCTTCCACAATATATATATATATATATATATCAGATGTCAAACGTATTCACGGCAGCTGAATAAAGTGTATGCTCAGAGAGGCGCATTGAAAAAAGCATGTACTCCTTGCAAGAAACCTCGCTGTCAGCTTTTTCAAATGATGAATGCAGACACAACGGTCGAAATCACAGCATCCTTTTTGCATTCAAATTTAGAGCAGCCTTCAAGTGTGACACGAGTAATGTGGTCTACCTTCCCGAGGGTTGCTTGTACCGTGAGCTATATATTGGGCAAACAGAAACGCCTTTCCGAATACGAGTAAATAACCACCAGCAGGCACATAAACGACCACTACCATGTCTTCCTATCTACGGACACGTAAGCACAAAATGGGGTGCTTTTGACTCCTTCAGGACGACGTATGCTACAGTCAGGCTACCACACACGTTATGACAGGGCAGCTTGCGAGTCGCACTTATAATAGCAATTCAGTACCTTGAACGCTGGCATTATTGAGAGTGATGACAAGCTCTCCTCTCTTTCCAAGCAAATTCCATCCGATGCGATCATTGTCTCTGGAGGCAGTTTAAGTGCTTATGATCTTCATTCTCATACACAATTGTTGTTGCACCAAGGCGCCCGTGTGCTGTGCGATGTCAGTGCACGTTAAAGAACCCCAGGTGGTTGAAATTACCGGAGTCCTCCACTACGGCGTCTCTCATAGCCTGAGTTGCTTTGGGACGTTAAACCCCACAAACCAAACCAAACCAACTTTATTTATTTGTCTAATCATTGATTGACGCTGAACACTGCCTTATTGGGGAGCGCCACCTTCTAATGTATGTTTATGCAGTGACAAGTTGTTTTGATCTTGGACGCTGCCTCACTGAGTGAAATTCCTATTTAATTAAATGAGGTGCTAATTTATTTGTAGTTTTCTGGGACGCCTTCAATTCATTATTCCGTGTTTTCTTCTATAAAGTTGTACATACTGCGTTTAAAGTAACATGTTTGTTTATCCTAACCAATTTAACCTTCTTTTTTCTCCTCCGTTTTACTTCCTAGGTTTCGTTTTCGCCCGCTCACTGTTCGTCTCCTTATGTGCCTTTTCCCTGCTTTATCTGCCTTATGGTACACCTGTGTCTTGTTGCTGCACGCCACCAGTACAAAGGCACTAGAACTCCTTACACTCAACACAAATTTGTACGCCCATCGAGACTCCCCGTATCCCTCTTGTGTTGATGACTACCCACCCTGGTTGCGCGAATGCGCTCTTTTGTAGTGTTGCCCCCCTTTCGGTGTTCGCGCGGCTGCGAATTTTCCCAAACTTTTCCTTGTTTCTTTTCCCTCCCCACGCCTCAATGTTCCCATTCATACCCCTTTCTCTACCTTCTGTCCCTATAATTGTAAAACTTTAATAAGCCTCCTGAACGCACTCTAAAAAATCCTTAAGAAAGCTCTTGCTACAGATGAAACGTCGAAATATATATGTTTTGTGTTTTTCAATGTCATTCACTGATCGCATATATATATATACATATATATATATATATATATATATATATATATATATATATATATATATATATATATATATATATTATATATATATATATATATATATATATATATATGTATTGAGATATTCTGAGAGACTACTGAATGGCATATAATGTTTGGACCCGAAACTCTGATTATACATTGGATAAATTACTTCACTTCTCAAGCCTCTCCAGGCAATATGCTTCCACGAAAGTATCAATGCGCATATATGTCGCCAGCCGGATCCTACCACGGCAACATCATTTATTGTCAACGTCTTAGTAATCAGTTTACAGACTACAGCACGGTATGCAAAATATGTTTCGCGGTGCCTCAAAATACAGGTAGCACAAGGACATTTAGTGCCGGCGTACACGAATCTTCACTCAATAATATTGGTTTTCTGTAACGTGGCCCTTTCTAGCGCCGTGTCATTGTTGTAACTCGTACGACTCTTCATAATCTGAGCGAGGCATGCCAGAGAAGATTGAGTAATCTGGAGTCTGCTCTTTAATGGCCGTTTATTTACTTTTCAGAGTGAAGAAATAAGGAGAGACAGTGACGCCCCTACGCTGATGTTGTAGCGTGTAGAAAGTGTATACTTCCGATGCTCCACCGTGGTAGTGACTGGTTTGGGCAGTTGTCACTGTGACAAAGCAAGCAGCTCCAATGAACAAGCTGTGCATGGGAACGTGGCCACGTTCGGACAATTTGTAGGTGCTGGAAGCGTCCGCCCACTTCGACCATCGCAGTCTATTTTACATTGTTTTCTTGGTGAAGGATTTCCCCACTGTTGTGAGCTTGCTATATATTTGCGAAGATGCACCTATTGTCACAATGCAATGGTTGTTTTGTTATCGTGTTTAGACATTTGGTGAACCAATTCCTTTGGCATTGTGTCAAGTGAATGTTTGTGCCGCTTTGTAGCTATTTTTCTTAGGGCAGATGTAGAAAAGAAAAAATCGGAACAGCTGCTTTCGCTTTTATCGTACTCGAATCAATGGGACATTTTATCAGAATAGAATCAATAGTGTGAAAAATGTTATTTCCAACAGTGCTTGAATTATGAGTGCATGTAGGTGTACTACCAGTACATTTTGGGAAGAGTGTGCGAAAAGATTTATGGGAAACGGCTCAGCTCAGGTGACTGTATTCAAGCAGATGTCTACTTATACGTGCGTATTGTACTAAGCAATTACTCCGGCAAATAATTCCATGCACGTTTGTTGAGAAGGCTGACACGAATGGTTGTTCGCCTTATATTATCAAAATTTTGCATCCTTCGAAAAATACCCCACTAAATTAAGGCGAACTAGCCATCCGGTTCTTAATGACTCATTTTGTATATTGTACAATTTTTATTTGGTTCACGGTACAAAATGTTTTTGGTAAACATTTCACTACATTTCTCAGCGATACTCCTTTTCATTTATCGGAGTACCATTATATTGCACTTGTCAGCTGCGATGGCCCTATGAGACCGCGTGAATATTTTTGGTTGAAGCACCATCCCTCGGCTGTGACTCTATGGACACTTCAAACTCCTACCCACTTTGCGACACATTTATTGAAGAACACAAAGCATACCATAAACACAAATCTTCTTGTGGTAAACATGCGTGAAAACGCATCTGAATGTCGTTACCATGCTATATTTTCGCCACGTTACTTCCGTAGAGTCGCTTGGTTAGAGATGGCCCATGAATTCGAGACACAAAAAGCTTTTGGGAACTATTTGAGTGTGCTACAGGCAACATTGTGTGCATGCAGTATGCGTGAAAGACGCGACCTTGCTCTCTTTATGGATGTAACACGAGTTTCTATAGACGGACACTTCGGGACAGTGTTTTCGACAGCAGCACGCCACATTAATGGATTGCAGAGCAATATTTATATCTCGAAGAGGCACAGCAAGCTTCGAAGCAGCGTCATGTATGTTGGATGCATTCGAGACGAAAGTATGAAGAACCTCCCTGCAAACATTTGTCCGGGACCCATAGAAAATATCTTGGAAGCGCTCTATTTGTACAACGTAACAGTTAGGCGGATATTCTTCAAAATCAATGAGACTATGTTACAAGAGCTCGCCATCCGCAGCATTGATATCTGCAGACATATATTTCCTGTCACGCGGGACATGATGCTGGAATTTGCCATGCCAGCATCAATTCAGCATACACGTGACACTTTCTACATTAAGCGCAGCGGCCCGGCTCATGTCTCTTTCTTCAACATCCTTATTGAATCAAAGCTTGGTATTTGTCTACTGCTCGTAGCTCTTGCTACTTGTGTGATCATCTTTGCAGCGGCGGGTTATAAGGAGACGAATTCACACTTCTTGGAGGTTGCATTTGATTCTTTGATGTTCCTCACGGGTTCTTTTTTTGCAACTTCTACGCAGATTCCCCAACGTAACCGCAATGCTTCAGCGCTGAGTCTCCTGTGCGCTGTGTGGCTCATGGCTATTCTGCCACTATCAAGCTTTTACCGAAGCGAGCTGGTGTCGAGGCTTAGTTTGCGAGCTACACCAGACGTTGTGGATACACTGGACAAACTTGTAGCGGCGCTAGACAAACGGCAGCTCGTTCCTTGCTTCCTAAAGGGCACCTCCGTGGAAGTTATCTTGCAGAATGGCAAAACAAGCAAGAGCTCAATATACAGTAAGCTCCTGACAGTATACAATGAACATACGAAAGGAGGTTCCGTTCTAGTTGACAATGAAATCTCCTGCTTGTCTTTCGCTCAGGAACGACAGGGCATCTGCATAACGTTCAGTCTCCCAAGCTGCTTCATTAGAAACCTCGGATTTGACCTCGTAGAAGCAAGAGAGCCTTTTCATCAGATTTCGTTAACCACACCAGTGAGGAAGCATTATCCATTTTTGAAGGAGTACCGCACTTTCTTACGAAAAATGTTTGAAGCGTCGCTTATTCTCCCAAAAGAAAAATTGCGGCTCTTTTTGTGCGAACGCGAAGCGGCTCTGCGTCATAGTTCAGAAGAACTCTTTATTAAACCAAATGATCTAATGCATTTCTTTTCACTACTTGCAGCTTTATTAGGCGTATCCACTGTAGTCTTTTTTCTAGAACTGGCATGCTATTTGTATTGAAATTTCAGGGCTTGAATTTATGATTGTAGCTTCGTTCAACCATTCGTCGTGTAAAGTTACAACTTGAATCTTTTCCCGCGGAAAAAAATGGTGCTTGTTGTTTTTGCTAATAGATTGTAAGGTTAGCCTTAAAATGTTACAAAAAAGCCGAAATCTTGCCTGCAACTTCTACTAATAAGGGTATCGTTCGCCAGGCGTTCCCGTCCAATATTGGTCCAGCATTACAATAATAAGTCAGTTTGCTAGTGGTTATCTCAGATGTCTTAACAAACAGTACCATTCGAAATTGGACTGCGCTTGATCAGAATAGCAGCAGCTGCCGGTCTTGGGCTGGTAATGGCGTTCATTTCTTCCTGCCCAAAGATGTCTCATGGTCGCCAGTGATATATAATGTCCTGATATAAAACAGGTTTTATTATTTTGAAAATAAGCTCGCGACTCTTACTGCAATGACGAGAGAAAACTCTTCGAAGTTTTGAGAATCTTACCTCTGCTCGTAACGCAACATATATTCCCTCCTAATGTTTCTCCTACAGCGAGCGCCAGACAATACGTTTAATAAGGACTTTGTGTCGAACTGTCACCACAAAAAAAAATCGTCACAAATGATCATGTGTCTCGTTTTATTTCACCGAAGCGAATTCGCTTAACCTACTTATGCCACATTGCAATGTGTGTATTATTCAAGTAATCAGTATTGGAAATAATCAGGAGCACGGGTTTCACCGCTGCTGAAACGAAGGAAACGCCTATAGCAGCATATCGGTGCCTTTGAAGCTTGATTCCGTTCTCTCAACAGTATGGATGGATGAATGGAATATAGGAGCGTCCCCTTTAAAACGGGGTGGTAGCGGTAGCTATCATGCTCATTTTTCTCCTTATATCTTAATTATTGTTTTAGATTAGTTAACTATATAATCACTGTTATTAAATTTTTATTTCTACATTACTATTATTATGTCATTTCTCTGCTTTTAAGCCACCAATCTTCCAGTCGTTTTTTGGTAGTTTCTACCGCCGGTTTATTCACCCGGCCAATGTTATCTCTAGATCCCAGACCTTCAGGAACAGTGATTACGCCTGCATCAACTTCCGGATGGATACCATTACATTCGAGTATAATATCGTCAATTGTTTCACTGGAGTTACCACATGCAGCACATGTGTCGTCTCCATTGTTAAATTTCTTTTTGGAGCTGCATGTTCTAAGGCACCCTGATCTAGCTTCAAAACGTAGGGCACTGCCTCTTCAGTTATCAAAGAAATCTTCCTTCCTGATCTGCATTGTCCACTTGCAGTATAATTCCACACTCTGTTTCTTTTCCATCGAATTCATCCATTTTTTACCTTCTGTGTTTTTCACATGTTGCTTAATGCTCTTTATTTTCTCCGTTCTTGTGACTAGCATACTTACTAGTTAGTTTCCTAGTTTTTTCCCTCCACTCTGAGTCAACGCTTTTTAATTACAGGTATTTAAATACTTTAGCTGCCCATCTTTTACCGTCCGATTTCCTCAGGCGTTCCTCATAAAATATTTTACTCTGATCTTCCCGTACTTCGAAAGATACCCAGCCCATATCTCCCTCTACCGCCTCATTTGTAGTTTTGCCGTGGGCACTTAGTGCTAATCGTACAATGGATCTCTGATTTATTTCTAATCTCGACTGTACCTCTGATTTTAGGCAAAAATCCGCATTTCCGAAAGTAAGTCCGGGCACCATAATTCCTTTCCAAATAACCCTCAAAACCTCATACCTCTTGTATCCCCACAATGCCTTATGCTTCATTATCCCGGCATTTCTTCGCCTTTTGGCTTTGAGTGATTGCTCATACTTTCCCATGTGTGCCAATCCTTCGTTTACATATACCCCGAGATATTTATACTCTGCTACTCTAGGTATTTCATGGCCTTGTATTTTAAGACACTGATCAGTTGAGCCGTTGACAATCATCCGACCCGACTTAACTCCGCTGAAACTAAAGCCTAGAGCGTCCCCTTCGTCTCCGCAATACTTAACTAGAGTTTGCAATTCTTCCAGACTCTCAGCTAGCAGCACAATATCGTCTGCATACATCCAACCGGAGAGGCACTACTCTACCGCCTTTCCACCTAATCTATATGACAGGGTAAAACCTAGGTTACTGTCTTGTATCCTCCGTTCCGGGTTTAACATATAAAACATGAACAGCACCGGTGATAGAGGACAGCCTTGTCTTAATGCTTTGCATACTTTGACATCCTCCGTACTCTGAGCAGCGTCACCTGGCGACAGATAGCGGAAATATTTTAAAAATCAATAAAAGCACATTTAAAGCCTGCTGCACTCGCTGCTTCAGTGGTGCAAGGAGTTGACACTACTTGGATGGATGGATGGATGGATGGATGGATGGACGGACGGACGGACGGACGGACGGACGGATGTATGGATGGATGGATGGATGGATGGATGGATGGATGGATGGATGGATGGATGGATGGATGGATGGATGGATGGATGGATGGATGGACGGACGGACGGACGGACGGACGGACGGACGGACGGACGGACGGACGGACGGACGGACGGACGGACGGACGGACGGACGGACGGACGGACGGACGGACGGACGAGTGGATGGATGGATGGATGGATGGATGGATGGATGGATGGATGAATGGATGGAATATAGGAGCGTCCCCTTTGAAACGGTGTGGTAGCAGTAGCTATCATGCTCATTTTTCTCACTTTATTTAATTTATTGCTTTTAATAAGATATTCGCTAAGGGTCCTCTGAGCAGCGTCAGCTGGCGACAGATAGCCGAAATTTTATAAAAATGAATAAAACCTCATTTAAAGCCTGATGCACTTGCTGCTTCAGTGGTGAAAGGAATTGCCACTATTTAATAGAACACTGAGTTAATAAAACGTGTTCGAATCATGTAAGTGCTAAATCTTTTCTTTTTAATTTTTCTCGCAGGGAGTGTGTTCCTCTTTATGTTGCATAATGTGATGTTTTTAACTGTTAATAGCCACAAGACCAGTCGTTAACAGAGCCACGAAGTGATTGTATGACAACGGTATATTTCAATTACTACATTCACCGTAATCAATTTCTGCCTTCAGTGAGCGTATGGTACCTTTAGGTTGTGTTCAGAGACACTTTTAGGTGATAATTCGCCCTTTAACCCGCTGAGAGGGAACCAGTGAGGAGAAAGAAGTTGCGGGACCCTACCGTTGAGGACATGGAATTACGCGCCTTTAAAGGAGCTAGAGCCAGTGGAATATGAAAATTCAATTATGCTAGAAGAAAATTTGCAGAGCTTATATAGCTCGCCAATTCCAATGCACCACAAAGTTTAGTAAAGTAATGGTGACATGAGGCATGTAGTTACTAATAATAATTTAAACAGTACGGTAATGCTTACTGATTTATACAAGTGAGACCAACCATGCTTTCCGCTGCATTCTTCTCTTAGACAATTGCCTTCAGCTGGCTTCTAAAAAAGTTAGCGTGTTCCTTACTGAGCAAGGCCTTGATCGAGAGTGAATAAGTTCAGTTTGACTATTATGGGGTGTTCAAGTTATGCAACATTGCGCTGCATTTGAAAGGTGAAAGTGCTGCTACAATACATTGTTTATTCTATGCAGCACAGCTACGCGCTAAGCTGAGCGAAACAAAACCTTTGCATTGTTACATGGTCAGTCAGGCAGATAATTCGCTGAAAAGGAATATCTTCTCATATCTGGTTGCCATTCCATTGTATGTTCCAAACATAACTTAAAAAGAGTTGTTGTTGGTCAGTTGTTGATTACCTGGAGAATCCGTTAGAGAAAGCGTTAAAACGACTGCACGAAGTAGGGTACCTAGAAGAGGATGATACTACCATCCTCGTCCTGTTCCTGGTGCTCGTTATGTTCTGTGTGTCTCTATTGTGTGTCATGTTGTTAGCATATTTTCCATTCCTTGTCTGCCCACAAATAATATCGGTTTAATGCAAGGGGTTGTCTTTCTTGAAAGATAGACAACCCCTTGCATTAAACCGATATTATTTTTCATGTGCAGAATGTTACTTCTTGAATCCATCCATCTACCCACTGAGAAATCACACAAAGGCGTTGTTGCATATTTTTGTGGGGTATAACACGTTACGTCCTGTACTAACACTGCTTTTATGCGTTGGTAATGTGGAAGAGACCTGATTTAGAGACACCTATATTAATGTAGGCTGTCGTTTCGACTCCGAATGACTAACAAAAGGTATTACCAATCATTCCTATCAAAGTTTCACCAAGATTCAAGAACAAATGTTCTTTTATGTGTGCAATGTTTCAGTTGCAAAAACGTTTTAGCTGAAACAACCTCACTATTTCATGGTGATTCTAAGCTTCGAAAAAAAAAGCTAAATTATTGTTCTACTACCATTTTGTACCACTTATACTTCTATATCTTTTGATTTTCACCGTTAGCGCCTTCTCCCCTTACTTATTCCCATTTCCTCTAGTTTCAGTGAGAGTTCAGCTTGTTTAATCAGTTTTAAGGCACGCATCGAAGAACAAAACTCGCACATATTTTAGCAGGAGCTCTATTGACTCTAACATTATATTAAATAATGATTCATTCATTAAATTTAGTAGCGGTTGCCGATAACTGAGTAACCACCTCACGATTCATTTGCTCGGGGTGGCTACGAGTTGCGGTGTCTGCAAAAAATAAAAAAGTACAATTTATCATGCTCATTTATTTTTGAAAAAGGTATTTATTACGAAGAATTTCAGTACTCGTTGCTAATAGTGTCGTGTGCGCAGGTTTTATCCTTTCGTGGCGTTTGAAGTCTTTGTTCTCTTTCCTCTGAGGTCTCCATGAGAGCAATCGAATTGAAATGAAAAATATCATTGGTTTAATTAAAATGTGTTTCATTAGATATTTGGGATTGCTGAATCTTTACTTATAGCTCCTTACCTTGTCTTTCTGCATAGAGAGTATTGCAAACAGCAATTGTGCTGACTTCCTGTTTTTTCGCATAGCAAAGCATTTTCCCTTCGAACTATGCCACGGCAGTGCCGCGGCTGGGACGCTCCTTTGCTGTAACGTGCGATTTATTATTTTTCATTTATTCTGAATCAGCAATTCTATATTAAGATATTCGCTGCTCGTTGCAAGGAGTGTTATGTGTGCAGTGGTTACCCTTTCGCGGCTTTTGATCTGTTTGGTCTATTTCCTCGCCCATGGCGCGCATTCTTCGCCTTCATGGGGGTTTGGTCGCAGTAACCATATATGAACTGAGACGTCATAAATATGCAAATGTGTGCTGTGTGTAGTGCGGCAACAATAAAAGTTCTACCTGCGGAGTCCTCGTTTTTCTTCTCTTTATTTGAAACAGCCACTCTACCTGTATTAAGATCACTATAAGACACCACGCTTCGCTATTCTGGACCAGCGCAAATGCCCCAAAATGACTGACCAGACACATACATGTACCAGTCACTTTATTACACGTTTAGTTAGGAGCTTTCTAAGTAGTTTTCTGCTTGAAGTGTAAAGAAATGGGAAGGTTATCTTCGATTTGGGTTACAAAATACACAAGTAACAGGTAAATATGGAGTTAGGATGGCAAGTGAACCTTTCATATCACCCGATACACTCTTTATAAGATGATTCGAATCAAAATGAAAAATATCATTGGCTTATAAAAAAACGTACTTCATTAAATATATTGGATTGCTACATCTTCACTTGAACCTCCCTGACTTTTTTTTTCAGCATAGATAGCATATTAAACAGCAACCGAACTTATATGTTTTCAGCTGACCAACACATTACCAATTGTGAACATTGCCCCTGTGATAAAGCAGCTAAGCTCTATTTTCGTAACCGTGGGTGCGGAGTCGAATCCAATCTCGAGTGTTCATCAATTTAAAGATTTGCAGCTTGAGTGTTTAAGGACACTTTTCTACGCTGTACCTACAGAATGTGCTACCTTTCGCATTAGTGTTATCTGAGTATCTAGTGGTATCTGAGTATCTGGTGTCGTTTGAGTTTGCCCTAGATGTAAAATCACTCTGACGATGATTTTTTGCTACTCAAGTGATCATGCTCTTATGGACGAGCTATACTTCCTCACCCTATTATGTAACTTTGGTAGCACCAACAACCTCAACTTGGACACAGACTAGCTCGATTCACTTGCTAGTGAAACGTTTTTTTTTCCTGCATAATGCGCATAATTTATTGTATGAATGTATGTAATGTTTTGTGATAGAAAAAGCAAGAAACAATAAGGAGACAAACCTACAAATTTCTTGTAAAACTATCAATTACAGGTAAAATTTGCACGTGAAAATCTAAGTAACCTGAGTTGGCGCCCACCAGTGGTGGTTTGCTGGCGCCCTTTTGGCAGCTTTTTTGCTACTCAAGTGATCATGCTCTTATGGACGAGCTATACTTCCTCACCCTATTATGTAACTTTGGTAGCACCAACAACCTCAACTTGGACACAGACTAGCTCGATTCACTTGCTAGTGAAACGTTTTTTTGTCCTGCATCAAAGAAGAAGATTGTGAACGCAGGCCTTATTTGTCCAGGAGGCCATTAATTCCGGGCCGCTGCAAGTGCCAGCAGTCTCGCGAACACGGCTGGTCAGGGTTTTTTGGTCCCCGGCCGACGAGCACCCGAGGAGAAAGGCCTACCAGGCCTCTCAGGAAAGGGGGAGGGGAGAGGGGGATGAAAGCGCGGGCTAGATTGGCATGGCCTCACCATGTGGGACATATTACAATGACTCTCTGCGAAGTGCGGGCATTCGGGTTTGACATTTAGGTTTTAGCGTGCAGCCTGGGCCAGACTCCAGGAAATGTCGGTCTCCAGTTGTGTCAGAATGCCTTCTTCGGCCTTCTACAGCCCCTCCGCCAGAAGCGGCTACCATTGGTGCCGAGGTTTACAGTCGTCCATATTTTCTCTGAACCATTGCGGCGGTCGGCCCTGCTCGTCATCGGGGGACTAGAGGTTGAGTGCAAGTGAGATACGCGCGCGGGACGCGGCGTTTGCCGCTTTGTTCCCTGGTAGTGCCTGATAAGTCCGCGCGCCCACGAGGCGCCTAGGTTAAGATTTCACGTTGCGGACCGCATTTTAAAGCAAACGGGTAGCTAGTGTGACCATCTCACCGCGCATATAGCTCACCATGCATTATGAATCCGAACTTTGATTCAGTTTAAGCTTCATGGCCACATATGTGCGAATATTTGGGCACAGTTTTGTAATGATTATTTTTTCTTCCTCAATGCCCCTTGTACTCAAACTTAGGGTTTTGTTTTGCTCAAGATTCAACCGCGTTTTTGTTTAAGGATTGAAGCAACAAACTACCGATTCCGCGTTGTTACAGAGTGTTGCATTGATCTTTAGACAATCAAGTTGTTCCCCAATTCAAACTGAGAGCTGCCCACAGCGGTGAGATTCGTACTCGATAATTATCGAGCACGTATCGCCGCTGCCGCGTTGTCCAGTACGTAATGCGTCAATGTCAGGTTGGGAAGTAGTTATTCTGAGAGGCCTTTCTTGAATACACTTATATCCTGAAGAAGTCACTGCAACGTAATATCTGGTGAGTGTGGTGGTGCGTAAGTTCGAAGCAGGCAGTAAAACATGTCGTAACACACATCTTTTTGTTGGCCGAAGGATGCGTATCGAGTTATTCGAGCTGGGTGTGTCTTCAAATGTTGTCGCTGAGGCACACTGAGCTCTATACTGTCACGTGGTGGTGACCAGGGTCGATGACACAAATGAAGACACGGGCTTGATGGTAGGGTAATTAACTCTTTATTGGGCTGACTAGCGCCCGCAAAAAAACTAAGCAACTCGACGGCAGCAATAGCAGCAAATGGGTTGGTCGATCGTCGAACAAAGAATGCCCGTCACACTCGTCAACTCTAAATTTAAAGGCTGCACAGAACAACCTACATAATATCGCAAACAGCTACCAGCACGGGTTGGAACATTTTGGAAAGACACACGAGTGGCCAGAATCTTCGAGATAGATCTTGGTGCATCTTGCGCTACAACGAAACTGATAAAGGTGTGAATCGCGACATCCAGCATTAACAAACAAAGATTACGGAACTGATACGCGATCCAGAATCGCAGTGATAAGCCTGTATGCCGGCGGCTGTTGAAATACAACAAATACAGTTTTGAAGGTTTCGCGGCAATACTAACCTTTTGCACAATAATAAAATTCAAACACTGCAGAGAATATTCTATCTTTGGTTTCATGTTCAGGTCTACTGCGGATTTTGTTTATTCCTTTTTATGCGAAGCATATTGCTAGGGGTAAACCACATCCCTTCGTGACGGTTGCACGCCGTGCAAAGAATGTGGAATGCTACGTCACACCACGTGATACGCTGACGTCCCGACTGAGGAGAGACGGGGGTCCAGCTCGCGCCGTCGGCTGCGGTTGCACGCCGTGCGGACCACGTGGTATGGTGAAGTCACACCACGTGATACGCTGACGTCAGGACAGAGGAGAGACGTGGGACCGGCTCGCGCCGTCGGCTGTGGTTGCACGCCGTGCGGACCACGTGGTATCGTGACGTCACACCCCGTGATACGCTTACGTCACGACAGAGTAGAGACGGGGACCGGCTCGCGCCGTCGGCTGCGGTTGCACGCTTGCGCATTCCAAGTTTAAACCGTTAAAAGCACGTGTACCAAGGAAAGAAAAGTTTAGCCAAGTGTAACCGTGGAAAGCCGAGTTTAGCAATCAATATGCTTCGCATCTAACCAGGCTTAACCAAGCTAAGCCTCCGCCATTTTTTTCTTACGTTTCCTCTTTGTGACCAACGATCGGCCGCCGTTATCGATGGAGAAAATTGTTTGACCTTTCTGACCGGCGTCAATGATTCCTAAATCCTCTTAGCTGTAATTCTCGGCGCCTATAGCGTGGGTTATGGGAATGTATTGAGGCAGTGTATTGATTAAGCACCAATAGTATCTCCATCAGTAAACCACCAAGGCAGAGACACCCGAAATAGGTGGCGGGAAAAAAAGGGTCAAGGCTGGTTGTTTAGCGCAAAGTCGTATCTCTCTGTTTTAAAAACGCTTCTCTTCAGATTCTCCGCTTTAAGTTTCGAGCCGTCGTCATAGTCACCGCTGCTGCAGTCAAAAATGCATCTATTGCAAAGGAGATAATGAATACACAGCGCCTATTGTGCTCTTACATATTCGCTGACCGTCCCTGCACTGGTCCGCCCATTCCGCTGTATCTGCTCCGTGTATCTTTGTTCTCTGCAGAATCAGTTGATAGTGTGTGAAAATATATTAATCTTTTTAGCGTCGTAGCTCTTCTTAGAATACTACTTATTTGGAGCTCTGATGGTGGTAGCCTGAAGACAATGACATTGCACCCAATTTTGTGCTAAATGAAATGCATTCTTAGTTTATGTTTTCACAGGAACGCTATACACAGCTGCTCGCTAGGCGCATTTATAAGGGAACCAGAATGTCGTTACTCCCGTAGGGACAGCGTAAATAAGTGTGGTAATAAATTAGGAGAATGTGCGCTTGAAGATCATGATCAGCAAAGATAGCTTAAATTTCTTCATTCGCACTCATCTGTAAGCGCGTAACGCTCTCGTTTCCCTTGCAATTAATCTATGAGCAGTTTTTTTTTGTAATACAGCCTTAGTAACTAAAACATCGGATAGCCCCGTAGATGTTCAACCAAGCTATGTTTCTTCGCCAGAATGAGTAATGTTCCCGTAAAATCACTGCTAACAAAAACAGAAAAAGCACTTCTGCTGAATTGAGATTTTTCGCTTCGACAGTAGTGGAAGACTAGTACATCAGGCTACAGACTCTTGATGGCGATATTTCTACAATAAAAAGATGTACAGCTTTCTCTGTAGTAAGGCAGTATAGCTGTCCTTTGTAGCTGAGGGGCTGCGCTTGGGTGGATGTCAATGAATGATTACTCCCTCATTACTAATCTTTTTCATCTTGGGGGTTACCCCTTAATATTAGGCCTATTTCCCTAGGTGTTGAGTCAGAGGTCTCTCGTGTCGGCTTCCGGCGAAGAACAGCTGAATATGGGCAAGTGGATCGAATAAATGCACTTCACGTAATTACCTTAAAGAAACCATGTTGGGAAGATTACATAAGGGGTGGGAAAACAAATAATTTTTGGTGTTAGTGACCATATGACATCGCTGAAATGGTTGCATAAATTATTTGGAAAACTTGAGTGGCAGATTCTGGCAGCTACAGCGTGTGTAAGATCGTTCCAGGACTTTGTTGCTGTGTGGTCGGGCCAGGCCGCACGCAATAGACTGTTGCACTGCCAAGGTAAAAAAGATGCGCAAAAGGTGACGGACCGGGTCCATTGACGAGATACTTGGAGCGAATGGCTGACGCGGTGAGATATGCGGGTGGGGGGGTGATTAAGGGTGGTGTGCAAAGTGAATTGTAAAATGAAAAGTCTGAACCAGACAACCAGAGGCAACGCGATGACGATGAGCAAGAATTGTTAGATTTGATTGTGATTCAAGAGACGGTACACTCATGTCTCGAAAATAAGCGGAATGAATGCACCTCGTCGCGCAACTTTGAACTGATTGAAGTGTGCTGATTAGATATGATCGGCGCAGACTCCAGATATAAAATGCATATTCTGATGAGTGTATTGTACGCGAGAAGCCTAACATTCTCCGGCGCATGTTTCTTGGCTGCACAATGCAGGAGGGTTTTGGAATGCGGTAAAATACGCACCGCTGCCTCAGTCGAATTAAAAAAAGCCTCACTCTCAACTTTAAAGTAGGAAAAACAGCAGAGCCAATGAATAATTGAAATGATAGTTTTCGTAGTCTTCACGCATATCATATTATCCATCAGCTACATTGAGGTCATGAGTTGATAATGGAGGCAATAAAGCAAAATAAAAATTCCATTCTCAAGCAGTACCCGTGATCGTTGCTAATGTAATGGCAGAAACTCGTTGGTGACGAGGCCACGTCAGGATTTAGAAAGACCCAAGGTAAACTCTATCGTAAATTATAAATGGTGACAAACATAGTATAACAAATAGACAGTTCAGTGAAACATAATAAAAAAGCATAAAACTAGAGCGTCAAAAAATAAAAAATCCCGTGGATTCTTCGAGAAAAATATAATAGTGTGCTAAAACAAAGAATTTCGCTGCATAAGATAGCCCGCGACAAATCCTGCAACATGTTAACATGCTAATACTTTCAACGGACACTCAAAACTCAATTTTAAGGAATGTTAGACAGATGTGCAGCTTAATTTGTTTAACCCTACTATTCCTGCAGGTAAGCGCGAAGAACATACAGGTTCTGTATAATTTGCGCATGGAATATGGTATTGTATAGTTTCAGCAAAATACAGTGTTTCTTTCATTCAATCAAAGTTTTACAACTAAGTTGATATATTTTCTTTTGTATGGTACATTTTTTACTTAACTTTGAATGTAGGGATGCCAGAAATGTTGTAGCTCTCTCTGAGAATAGGGACATGACTCTGAATTAAAGCAGGAGGTTTAGTTCCAATTTTAATTCTTCTTGCGAACTAAAGCTGGTGGTTTAGTTTGATAGAAGATAGATACTTATTCACTTGTCACTCACCTTTTTGTTTGCCGGCTTGATGAATTATTCGGTATAGCTTGAGGAGCATTTCTTGCAGATATCGATTTTTCCATCATAGCTTGATCGCTCAGTGCTCCCTCTTCATGTCGCAGTCAATTTTTAATTCGTTCTTGCCTGCGGTTCTCGTGTGTAAAATTTCCTGAATATTCAGGCTAATGGAGTTCAAAACATTTTCAAGTGATTTAATTTAGAATTCTCCACATGTACAAGCAAGCTAGGACTCTCGTGCGTGCACACACACACACACACACACACACACACACACACACACACACACACACACACACACACACACACACACACACACACACACACACACACACACACACACACACACACACACACACACACACACACACACACACACACACACACACACACACACACGCACACGCACACGCACACACACACACACACACACACGCACGCACGCACACACACACACACACACACACACACACACACACACACACACACACACACACACACACACACACACACACACACACACACACACACACACACACACACACACACACACACACACACACACGCACATCAACTGAGGGCCAACCGAAGAGCGGTAGTTGCTGACTTTTGACACGACATTAGATGTATGGGATTTCTAGTGAGCAGTCTCAGGCTTTCAAGCCTAACAATTTGCTTTCCAACGAACGTGTGATTGCGCATGAGATTACGTTATGCCAGCCGGATCCTGGAGCCCGAACATCCTTTCCGTGTAGTGGACTTAGCAATCGTGCTGTCGATAGTAGTACAGTATGCAAATTTGTTTTCGCTTTACCGCGAGGCAAAAGCGCATATTGGAGCGATTTGCACGGATCCACACTTAATAAAATCTGTTTCGTATCCTGTCCATTCTGATGCCGTGCCAACTTTTGTCAGGGATACTATAATTAATAAGCTGCGATGATATGAAAGCGAATAATAAATACTAGCTTTCCGCTGTAGTGCCGCCCGTAATCGTCCGTGAACGGCAGAGCGCGCGCTGCAAGTAGCACTTGCCAGTGCGCTCCTCCGTTGTCGGCGTTATGCCTATAGTTTGTTTCGCGTCGAAGTATCAGTGGGCGGCGCTATCGTATGGCCAGCTTAATAGGATGTATGGCTCACTCGTGGCACTGCCTTATTGTTAACCGTACGGTCTGTCGATAATAAGAGAAAGTTGCATTTCAACTCGCAGACGACTTAGGAGCGGAGATAGCGTATACTTGTACTGCAAGGGTGTGCTGCGCCACGCGCCGGCGACGATGGCTGTGAAGCTGTGAGCAGAAATTTGCTTGTGTCGCAGCAATTAGAGCTCCTGCTAGCGACACGGTACGGGTCAACAATCTTCAAGAAGGATTAAATACTGACATTGCTTTACTCCAGTGATTATTATTCACGGGAAAAACACATTCTCGCACACTTTTCTGACGCCGGTGAGCGCGGGGCCGGATGCGCCGTGGTGCTGGCTTGGCGCTGGCAGCTTGCGGGAGGAAAAGCGGCGGTGTCTCCGGCCGGCGCTTGAGCAAAATGCTGCTGTGTCAAGTGCCGACTTTCTAGAGATTGGGTTACAAATAACTCTAACTTCGTTGATACAGCTTGGGATTCCGCATTCCATCGAAGTGCAGCAGCAGACGAACGCCTTCGCCTTAGCGCAAGAACTGAGAGCGAGGGTAGCTATTCAAGTGTACGTATCGTTTTTAGTTGGTTACAGCTTAAATCTCTTGCCTATTAATAGAAACGCACATAAAAGTACGGCAAACATTTCTAAACATTGTAATTTTCAAACATGTGTGAGTTATATGTCAGTGCCATGCTGTCGAGACTACACACTCGCCTGCTGGACAAAGTGTAGTGAGTTCTCCAAACTTACTTCGCACCGAGTGTGTTCTGCAGCGAGTGTCATTAAAGCTCATATTGTGACACGATGCGAATGACACTAAACGCGAGTGCATTCGATGAAAGTGGCACTAAACTTGCTCGTCTGACAGGGGTATGAGAACACACGCTTCGCTATTCTGGACCAGCGCAAATGCCACAAAATGACTGACCAGACACATACATCTACCATCACTTTATTACATATTTAGTTAGAAGCTTTCTAAGTAGTTTTCAGCTTGAAGTGTAAAGAAATTGGAAACGTTATCTTCGCTTTAGGATAAACAATATGCAAGTAAGAGGTAAATATGGAGTTCGAATGGCAAGTGAACCATTCATATCACCATTAGAACTCTTCATAAGAGGATTCGAATCGAATTTAAATGTAATATTGGCTTATAAAATTGCACTTCTTTAAATATATGGGATCGCTACATCTTTACTTGAACCTCACTATCTTTTTCTTTCAGCATAAATAGAATATCAACCATCAACCTTGCGAACTTTATATCCTTTTAGCTGACATACACTTTTCACTTGTGAATACTGCCCCTGTGATGAACTAGCTAAGCTCGACTTTTTGAAACATTATGCTGAATCAAATGCAATCTCTAGTGTTCATCACTTTTAAGATTTTCAGCTTGAGTGCTTAAGGACAATTTTTTACGCTGTGCTTAAGCAATGTGCTAACTTTAACATTAGTGTTATCTTAGTATCAAGCGATGTTAGAGTGTGCCCTACATGTAAATCAGCTCTTCCGATCATTTTAAAGCGGTCCATACATATCCTGCAATGTGCATAATTTATTGCACGAATGTGTGCAATGTTTCGTAATATATGGAAAAAAGCAAGAAATGATGAGGAAACCTCAATATACAAATTACTTTTAAAATTCTCAACTAAAGCTAAAATTGTGACATAAAAAGCTAAGAAATCTGAGTTGGCGCCCACCAGTGGTGGCTTGGTAGCGCTTTTTTGTCAGCTTTTTTGTCTACCCAAATATACATGGTGTTATGGGCGAGCTATATTTCCTCACCTTATTACGTAATTTTGATAGCACCGACAACCTCAGCTTGTACACAGACTATCTCGGTTCCTTTGCTTGTGAAACGTTCTATTTCCTGCATCAAAGAGGAAGATGGTGCTCCCTGGCCTCAGTTGGCCAGCAGCCCCAGTGCAGGCCACCGCAAGTGCCAGTAGCCGGTTGAGCACGATGGTTCAGGGCCTTTGGGCCCCACCGATGAGCACTCGAGATGTATAAGATTTTTTGTGAGAAGTCTCAAGCTCTCAAGTCTAATAATTTGCTTTCGAATGAATGCGTGAATGCGCATAAGATTACTCTTCGCCAGCCGTCTCCTGGCGCCCGAACATCATTTCTTGCTTTGAACCTAGCAATCATGATGTCGATAGTAGTACAGTATACAAATTTACTCGTAATTTATCGCGAGGCAAAAGCGCATATGGCGGCGACTTGCACGAATCCTCGCTCAATAAAATCTATGTTTTGTATACAGCCCATTTTGATGCCGTGCCATCCTTATCAGGGATACGATATTTCAGAAGCTGCGAAGGTAGGAAAGCGAATATTAAATAACGTGAATTTCGTTTCGTTGAGACCGTTTTTAATTTCTTTTTCAGTGCGATGAAGAGATAGGCCAGGCAACTACCTTGCATTGTAGTTATGATGTGTGGAAGGTATAGATGCTCGATGCTCCACTGGGGTGCTCACTGTTTGAGGCAGATGTGAATGTGAGACGGTAAGCAACGCCAAAAAGTATGCTGTGTGCCGATACTTCGGCACGGTCCGACATCGTCTAGGTACTGAAACCGTCTACCGGCTATGGGCGTCACAGCTCGTATTTAGTCCATTATGGATGAAAGATTTCGCCGCTGTTGTGAGCTGAGTATATATGTTCCCCTGTAGACTTCTGCTGTCACAAATGCCTTCGCTTTTTGGCTGCCTAGACGTTTCATGAAACGATTCATTGGGTATTTATATAGCTCTAAACAATTCCTATATTAATATTGGGAAATCTTTTTATGCATTTATAGCTCTTGTGAATATTTCACTAACGGCTACACCCCTTATCAAAATACGGCAACGCAACTTTATTCGGGAATGGAGGACCAGCGAACTGCAAGCATGCGTAAAAAAATCTACAAGTGTACAGTAGCTAAGTGCAATAAGCTGCGTTAACATTTCGGGTAGGCCAGAAACAAGATGAATTCCATAAAAATACTTCTTAAACGCACTTAATTCAGATATAAAATTTCAAAAAGCTATATCTGAAATGTAGCAAGCTTTACCACTTATCATTGAAAAATATTATGGAAAACAAAATTTTAACTGTTAAAATGAGCATGTCACCAGATTTTTCTTCAGATGACCAAACAGCGGTTAATTTACTAAGCCAATTTTGTCAGGCATTGGCGCATGAATAACACAACAGCAATTTTTTGTGTACTTTATCAGGCAGTTTTCTAGATTCTGAATATCTTTAGTCTCACTTGGCTAATTCAAAAAGCTCTGGTATAGCCTTAGGATGGAAAAATTTCCCGTCTTCGAAACAATATCTTTTAGTGAACTTTAAAGGAACTTAGATGCAATTAAGCACGTGTTCCTAGATCTTTTAGCTGCTAGTTGGCTGCTGTGATTTCTGTAATATTAGTAGTGTATCATATACCCAGTAGGATTTGTACAGGGCAGAGGTTTTCAAACATTTTCTTTTTTTTTACATGTCATATTAATCTCTGGATCGGATTCGAGTAGCATGTTCTCTATTCTCCATGCTGTAAAGCATTTGAAAATCGGGATGGGCAGAGCATGTACAGGGCAGAGATGATAACCGATGGTCGCTTTAGGTAATAAATTTGATTCCAAGGGAAGGAGAGTGTAGCTGCGGACGGCAGAAAGTTCGGTGGGTGATGAGGTTAAGAAGGGTGGAGGGGTAAACGAGATGCTGCTAGCACTACAACGCATTGGGAGAGGCCTTCGCGCTGCAGTTGGTATATCTAGCATGATGATGATGACGATGGCGTGCGATTATAATACAGAACCTGTTTCGAAAAAGACTTTCTAGACATATATGATACCACATTCTGCAGAACAGACGACAGTGCTTAAAAATTGGTTTGTTTCGTGTGTTAAAAAAGGAGCTCTAAGGTCTCAATTTTAGACCCTTGGCTTTTATATTTATCTGAGCAATTTAGCCGATGCAGTTGGCAGTTACTTATAATAATACACTGAAGATACGGCTATTTTATCCTTTGCAACTAATTACTCTGCTGTTAAAAGGTGTCTGCAAAACAAGAAAGTCAGTGAAAAAAAAAGTTCTCGCTGCTAATTAAATTACCATCATTCATGAAAAAAAGTCTAGTATGCACCCGTAATACGATGTGAATTCTTCTGCGGTTGAATTCATTGTTCCTGCACACATCGGAGATGTACTTGTGATCCAATTCAATAAGCGTCGTCGCTGAAGCCCCTGGTGTTGCTTCTTGATTGCGATGTTCTGTGGAGCTCTCATTTGTCTCCCTTATATAAAAAGATGTGCTGGGTTTCCTGTGTATTTTCTCTAACGCAATATCACATGGGAATCAACGTCACAAAATTATTTTTCATGCTTCAATTACAATGTACTCAACTATGGGTTAATCATTTATAGCCATTGTACTGTTAGGTGGACATCTAGAATTGTTTTAATTTTTATTTGTTTACTGTCAATAAGGACATATCAGTTGTGCCTAAACAAAGGTACGAATGCTTTTACCAGATGTATTGACCGAACTTCTGCTTCCTGATGATCGAAACTATTTTGATCAAACACTTTTGGAACGACGCTTATAATATACACTATACCCCAGCCCGTTGCCAAAGACCCAAAATCTCATACGTGATCCCTTACACTGCTACCAAATACTAAAACATAACACCTGAATACTATGTTCCTGCCATATTTAATAAACTACCGGCGGTCGTTTTACATGCTAACTAAATATACAAAATCTAGAGATTAATCAAAGCTCCAAAAGTTTAAAATATCACTTGTGTTACTTTTCCCTCTAATAGCTTTTCGCTGTTTTCTGTCCCAGACTGCAGGAGCTGCCAATGAATCCGCTTAGGTATGGCAGGATTACTATCAGTATTTTGTACATTTCTTGTGAAGGCAACACTACGCTGGTCGTCGAGACATTTCGCGTGGCACAGTGTTGGCCAAGGTGCGCATGCGCGAGGAGCCGGGTGACGTCAGAGGCAGCAGCTGGTGTGAAGGAGCTGCCATCGCGGCCGCGCATGGCCGCGCGCTTCGCCAGTGCCGGAGAAGGAACTTTATAACCACAGCCGGCGCCATTGCGCATCATTCTCTTCTCTGGGTTGTGCAGAGAAGAGATGTGTAAGGGTGTATTATAGCTAGGATCGCGCGGCCAGAATCGAGGAACTATGATGAGAGCCCTGCCACTGTTTAGTGCGTAGCCTAAGATTATCCTTAGCGTAACCATGCAGCTGTCGCTTTCGCAACTCAACTAAGGTTTAACCGGAGCTAATCGACAGCAATTTTTTATTGCCCAGTCTAAATATTATTTATGCCTCCTCGCCGGCTTGTTGTCTTTTAAAATGAGGTTTACATTTGCGTTCTTGTTGTGGTGAACAATGGGTTAGTATTTAGATTTCGACCTCAGATAGCCTCTAGCAAATTAAAAAAAAATACGGAACTGATTGACTTATGAGTATTTACTCCTTGTAACTACATACCACTATGAACCAACCATTGAAATTTTTCCACGGGGAGAACATTTCTCGTATATGACAAACAACAGATATACGAAAATACGAGAATTATGAAAAACGCTTTGTAAGTCACGTGGTATTGCCTTCGCACAACCTGGTGAGTACAGATGGGTTAAATCAAAATGCTAAATAAATTACAGGAAAGCGATCAGGAAAAAAAATAATTTTTAAGTGTTTTATGAAATTTAATTAGCATTTCGCAATGCAAATCAATAAGAGAAAGAGTCAGCAAGACATCCTAAGCATGGTGATATTTTTAAGGGCATAAAAACCAAATTTAAAGAAGAGTGGCATACGTACAACTGCATTTGTTTTAACGACAGTATGCTGTAGGGAAGCGAAAAGGAGATTTATGTCTTCTGTACATTGCGCATTAAATTTGGTATTGCAAAGTTTTTCCCGGATAATCTTTCATACAGTTATGGCCTTTCAGTAACTTAACATATTCAATATTTACAATGCTACATTTCTTACATAATATTAAATACAGAGAAAACAAACATGTCCCAGTTGCCTTCGAGAATAGGCGCATGCCTGTGAAAGAAACTAGGGTTTAAGTTTGCTGCATCATATAAATATATATTTACTTGTCACTACCGTTTTCTTTTCCGCTACGAGGAACTGTTAAGTTTTGAAACAAATGCTGATAATTGTACCAAAGGATACCACTAAATAGCTTGATGAGAAATTTTGGCAGAATCTGATTTTTCAATCTTTTTGCCAGCTCCTACCGTGCGACTTATTTGGAAGTAACATTTTTTTCCTTCTTCCTGGTCAATGTGGCCAGTAGAACGTTTCCAGTGCCTGACACTAATGCAGTTTGGAAAGATGCTCAGATGAAGGCGCTTTGTGCGCCAGGAAAGCCTCTCGGGGCGATGCGGTTCTTAAAACTTTGGGAATAGCAAAAACGCAAACGTACACCCACACTCACGCATATATATATATATATATATATATATATATATATATATATATATATGTATAATATATATCGGGTGTCAAACGTATTCACGGCAGTAAATTAAAGTGTATGCTCAGAGAGGCGCATTGAAAAAAGGATGTACTCCTTGCAAGTAACCTCGCAGTAAGCTTTTTCCAATGATGAATGCAGTCACAACGGTCAAATCACAGCATCCTTTTTGCATTCCAATTTAGAGTAGGCTTCAAGTGTGACACGAGTAATGTGGTCTACCTTCTCGAGGGTTGCGTGTACCGTGAGCAATATACTGGACAAACAGAAACCCCTTTCCGATTACGAATAAATCACCACCAGGCACATAAACGACCACTACCATGTCTTCCTATCTCAGGACATGTAAGCCCAAAATGGCGTTCGTTTGACTCCTTCAGGGCGACGTATGCTACAGTCAGGCTACCACACACGTTATGACAGGGCAGCTTGCGAGTCGCACTTATAATACCAATTCAGTATCTTGAACGCTGGCATTAATGACAGTGCTGAAAAGCTGTCCTCTCTTTCCAAGTAAATTCCAACCGATGTGATCATTGTCTCTGGAGGCAGTTTATGTGCTTATGATCTTCATTTTCATACACAATTGTAGTTGCACTTTATTTATTTGTCTAATCATTGATTGACGCTGAACACTGCCTTACTGGGGAGCGCCATCTTCTAATGGACGTTTATACATTGACAAGTTGCTTTGATCTTGGACGCTGCATCACTGAGTGGAATTCCTATTTAATTAAATGCTGTGCTTTCGTTTGTAGTTTCCTCGGACACGTTCAATTCATTATTCTGTTCTTTCTTCGATAAAGTTGTACATACTGCATTTAATGTAACATGTTTGTTTATCCTTACCAATGTAGCCTTCTTTTTTCTGCTCCGTTTTACTTCCTAGGTTTAGTTTTCGCCCGCTCACTGCTCATCTCCTTATGTGACTTTTACCTGCTTTATCTGCCTTATGGTACACCTGTGTCTTGTTGCTTCACGCCACCAGTACAAAGGCGCTGGAACTCCTTGCACTCAACGCAAATGTGCACGCCCATCGAGACTCCCTGTCTCCCTCTTGTGTTGTTGACTACCCACCCTGGTTGCGCGCATGCGCTCTTTTGTGGTGCTGGCCCCTTTTCGGTGTTCGCGCGGCGGCAAATTTCTCCAAACTTTTCCTTGTTTCTTTTCCCTTCCCACGCCTCAATACTCCCCTTCATACCCCTTTCTCTACCTTCTGTCGCTATTATTGTAAAACCTTTAAGAAGCCGCCTGAGCGCACTGTAAAAAATCCTTAAGAAAGGTCTTGCTACAGATGAAAAGTCGAAATATATATGTTTTATATTTTTCAATGGCACTCTCTAATCGCTTATATATATATATATATATATATATATATATATATATATATATATATATATATATATATATATATATATATATATATATATATATATATATATATATATATATAGTTAATCTGAGAGACTGCTGAATGGCAAATAAAGTTTGGACCCGAAACTTTCCTTCTCAAGCCTCTCAAGCCTGACAATTTGCCTTCCTCGAAAGTGTCACTGCGCATATATGTCGCCAGTCGAATTCTGGCGCGGCAACACCATTTATTGGCCGTGGCAGTAATCGGTGTACAGACAGCAGCACGGTATGCAAAATATGTTTCGCGATGGCTCAAAATACAGGTCGCACAATGACATTCAGTGCCAGCGTACTCGAATCTTCACTCAATGCTATCGGTTTTCTGTAACGTGGCCATTTCTATGGCCGTGTCATTCTTGCAACTCGTACGACTCGCCATAAGCTGCGCGAGGTATGCCAGAAAAGATTGAGTAATCCGGACTCTGCTTTTGAATCGCCTTTGATTTACTTTTTAGAGCGAAGAAAACAGGAAAGAAGGTGACGCCCCTGCACTGATGCTGTAGCGTGTAGAAAGTGTATACTTCCGGTGCTCCAGCGTGGTAGTCACTGGTTGGGGCAGTTGTGACTGTGACAAAGCAAGCAGCTCCAATGAACAAGCTGTGCATGGGAACTTGGCCACGTTCAGACACTTTGTAGGTGCTGGATGCGTGTTCCCACTTCGAGCATCATAGTCTATTTACATTGTTTTCTGGGTGAAGGATTTCCCCACTGTTGTGAGCTTGCTTTATGTTCGCAAAGATGCAACTATTGTCACAAATGCAATGGTTGTTTTGTTATGGTGTCTAGATGTTTGATGAACCGATACCTTTGGCATTGAGTCGAGTGAATTTTTCTGCGGCACTGTAGCTATTATAAACGTATGAGTGGGTATTATGCTTGTTAGGGTAAGTGTAGAAAAGCAAAATCGAAACAGCTGCCTTCGCTTTTATTGTACTCGAATCAGTGTGACATTTTATCAGAATGCAATCAACAGTGAAAAATGTTATATCCAACAGTGTTTGAATTATGAGTGCATGTAGATATACTACCAGTACATTTTGAGAAAAGTGTGTGAAAAGATTTAGGGGAAACGGCTCAGCTCTGGTGACTGTATTCAAGCAGATGTCGACTTCTACTTGTGTATTGTACTAAAGCAATTACTCCAGCACGTCATTCACTGCCCGTTTGTTGAGAAGGCTGACACGAATGGTTGTTACCAATACATCACCAAAATTTTGCATCCTTCGAAAAATACCCCCACTAAACTAAGGCGAACTCGCCATCCGGTTCTTAATGAATCATTTTGTATTTTGTATAATTTTTACTTGGTTCACGGTAGAAAATGTGTTTGGTAAAAATGTCACTACATTTCTCAGCAAACAACCTTTTCGATTCTCGGAGTACGATTATATTGAACTTGTCAGCTGCGATGGCCCTATGAGACCGGGTGAATATTTTTGGTTGAAGCACCATCCATCGCCCGTGGCTCTATGGACACTGCAAACTCCTACCCACTTTGCGACTTATTTAGTGAAGAACACAGAGCACGTCATAAACAGAAATCTTCTTGTGGTAAACATGCGTGAAAACGCATCTGAATGTCGTTACCAAGCTGTGTTTTCACCAAGGTACTTCAGTATGCTCGCTTCGTTAGAGATAGCCCATGAATTCGAGACAAAAAAAGCTTTTGGGAACTATTTGAGACAGCTACAGGCAACGTTATGTGCATGCAGTATGCGTGAAAGACGCGACCTTGCTCTCTTTATGGAAGTAACAGGATTTTCTATAGACGGACACTTCGGGACAGTGTTTTCGGCAGCAGGTGCACCCCACAATAATGGATTGCAGAGCAATATTTCTAGCTCGCAGAGGCACAGCAAACTTCTAAACAGTGTCATGTATGTTTGATGCATTCGAGACGAAAGTATGAAGAACCTCCCTGCAAACATTTTTCCGGGACCCATAGAAAATATCTTGGAAGCGCTCTATTTGTACAACGTAACAGTTAAGCGGGTATTCTTCAAAATTCATGTGAATGTATTACATGAACTCGCCATCGGCAGCATTGATATATGCGGACATATCTTTCCTGTCACGCGGGAGATGATGCTGGCATTCGCCATGAAAGCATCAATTATGCACACACATGAGACTTTCTACTATAAGCGCAGCGGCCCTGCTCACGTCTCTTTCTTCAACATCCTTATTGAGTCAAAGCTTGGTATTTGTCTACTGCTCGTAGCTCTTGCTACTTGTGTGATCATCTTTGCAGCGGCGGGTTATAAGGAGACAAATTCACACTTCTTGGAGGTTGCATTTCTTTATTTGATGTTCCTGACGGGTTCTTTTTTTGCGACTTCTACGCCGATTCCTCACCGTAAGCGCAATGCTTCAGCGCTGAGTCTCCTCTGCGCTGTGTGGCTCATGGCTATTCTGCCACTATCAAGCTTTTACCGAAGCGAGCTGGTGTCGAGGCTTAGTTTGCGAACTACACCAGACATTGTGGATACACTGGACAAACTGGAAGTGGCGCTAGACAAACGGCAGCTCGTTCCTTGCTTCCTAATGGGCCCCTCCTTGGAAGTTATCCTGCTTAAAGGCAAAACAAGCAAGAGCTCCATATACAGTAAGCTCCTGTCGGTATACAATGAACATACGAAAGGAGGTTCCGTTCTAGTTGACAATGAAATCTCCTGCTTCTCTTTCGCTCAGGAACGACAGGGCATCTGCATAACGTTCAGTCACCCAAGCTGCTTAATTAGAAACCTCGGATTTGACCTCGTAGAAGCAAGAGAGCCTTTCCATCAGATTTTCTTAACCACACCAGTGAGGAAGCATTATTCATCTTTGAAGGAGTACCGCACTTTCTTACGTAAAATGTTCGAAGCGTCGCTGACTAAACCAAACGAAAAATTGTGGCGTTTTTTCTGCGAACGAGAAGCGGCTCTGCGTCATAGTTCAGACGAACTCTTCAATATCCTGAGGATCTAATGCATTTCTTTTTACTATTTGAAGCTTTATTAGGCGTATCCACTGTAGTCTTTTTTCTCGAACTGGTATGCTATCTGTATTGAAATTTCTGGGCTTGAATTTAAGATTGTAGCTTCGTTCAACCATTCGTCGTGTAAAGTTGCAACTTGAGTGTATTCCCGCGGAAATAAATAGTGCTTGTTGTTTTTGCTAATACATTGTAATGTTAGCCTTAAAATGTGACACAATAGCCGAAATCTTGCGTGCAACTTCTACTAATAAAGGTAACGTTCGCCAGGTGCACTCGTCCAATATTGGTGTAGCATTACAATAATAAGTCAGTTTGCTAGTGGTTATCTCAGATGTCTTAAGAAACAGTACCATTCGAAACTTCACTGCGCTTGCTCAGAATAGGAGCAGCTGCCGGTCTTGGGCTGATAATGGCGTTCATTTCTGCCTGTCCAAAGACGTCTCATGGTCGCCAGCGATATATAATGGCCTGATATAAAAACCGGTTTTATTATTTTGAAAATAAGCCCGAAACTCTTACTGCAATGACGAGAAAAAAACTCTTCGAAGTTTTGAGAATCTTACCTCTGTCCGTAACGCAACATATATTCCCTCTTAATTTTTCTCCTACAGCGAGAGCCAGACAATAGCGTTTAATAAGGATTTTGTGTCGAACTGTCACCAGAAACAAAATCGTCACAAATAATCATGTGTCTTGTTTTAATTAACGGAGCGAATTCGCTTAACCTACTTATGCCACATTGCAATGTGTGTATCATGCAAGTAATCAGTATTGGAGATAATCTGGAGCACAGGTTTCACCGCTGCTGAAACGAAGGAAACGTCTATAGCAGCTAATCGGTGCCTTTGAAGCTTGATTCCGTTCTCTCAATGGTATGGATGGATGAATGGAATATAGGAGTGTCCCCTTTGAAACGGGGTGGTAGCAGTAGCTATGATGCTCATTTTTCTCCTTATATCTGAATTATTGTTTTAGATTAGTTAAATATAACATCCTTCTATTTATAATTTTTTGTTTCTACATTACTAACATTATGTCACTTCTATGCTTTTAAGCCACCAATCTTCCAGTCGTTTTTTGCTAGTTTCCACCGCCGGTTTATTCACCCGGCCACTGTTATCTCTAAACCCCAGAGCTTCAGGAACAGTAATTACGCCTGCATGAACTTCCGGATGGATACCATTACATTCGAGTATAATATGGTCAATTGTTTCACTGGAGTTACCACATAGAGCACATGCGTCATCTCCATTGGTAAATTTCTTTTTGTAGCTGCGTGTTCTAAGGAACCCTGATCTAGCTTCAAAAAGTAGGGCACTGCCTCTTGAGTTATCAAAGAAATCTTCCTTCCTGCTCTGCATTTTCCACTTTCCGTATAATTCCACACTCTGTTTCTTTTCCATCGAATTTATCCAATCTTTACCTTCTGTGTTTTTCACCTGTTGCTTAACGCTGTTTATTTCTCCGTCCTTGTGACTAGAATACTTACTAGTTAGTTTCCTAGTGCTTTTCCTCCATTGTGAGTCAATGCTTTTTAAGTACAGGCATTTAAATACTTTAGCTGCCCATCTGTTACTGTCCGATTTCTTCAATCGTTCCTCATATAATATTTTACTCTGAGCTTCCTTTACTTCGAAAGATGCCCAGCCAATATCTCCCTGTACCGCCTCATTTGTAGTTTTGCCGTGGGAACCTAGTGCTAATCGTCCAACGGATCTCTGATTGATTTCTAATGTCAACTGTACCTCTGATTTTAGGCAGAAAACCGCATTTCTGAAAGTAAGTCCGGGCACCATAATTCCTTTCCAAATACTCCTCAAAACCTCAGGCCTATTGTATCCCCACATTGCCTTATGCTTCATAATCCCGGCATTCCTTCGCCCTTTGGCCTTAAGTAATTACTCATGCTTTCCAATGTATGCAAATCCTTCGTTTACCCATACCCCCAGATATTTATATTTTGCTACTATAGGTATTACATGGCCTTGTATTTTAAGACCCTGATCAGTTGAGCCGTTGAAAATCATCAGACCCGACTTAACTGCGCTGAAACTGAAGCCTAGAGCGTCCTCTTCGTCTCCGCAATACTTAACTAGAGTTTGCAATTCTTCCTGACTCTTAGCTAGCAGCACAATATCGTCTTCATTCATCAAACCGGGGAGGCGCTGCTCTACCGCCTTTCCACCTAATCGATATGACGGGTTAAAACCTAGGTTACTTTCTTGTATCCTCCGTTCCAGGTTTATCATATAAAGCATGAACAGAATGGATGATAGAGGACAACCTTGTCTTAATCCTTTGCCTACTTTGACATCCTTTATGGATGGATGGAATATAGGAGCGTCCCATTTGAAACGGGGTGGTAGCAGTAGCTATCATGCTCATTTTTTCCCTATATCTTAATTATCGATTTAGAATGGTTAACTAAACCATCATTCAATTTAATAAATTTTGTTCCTACAACACTAACATTATGTCACTTTTCTGCTTTTAAGCCACCAATCTTCCAGTCGTTTTTTGCTAGTTTCCACCGCCGGTTTATTCACCCGGCCACTGTTATCTCTTAAGCCCAGAGCTTCAGGAACAGTGATTGCGCCTGCATCAACTTCCGGATGGATACCATTGCATTCGAGTATAATATGGTCAATTGTTTCTCTGGAGTTTCCACATACAGCACATGCGTCATCTCCATTGTTAAACTTCTTTTTGTAGCTGCGTGTTCTAAGGCACCCTGATCTAGCTTCAAAAAGTAGGGCACTGCCTCTTGAGTTATCAAAGAAATCTTCCTTCCTGATCTGCATTTTCCCCTTTCGGTATAATTCCACACTGTGTTTTTTTTCCATCGAATTTATCCAATTTTTACCTTCTGTGTTTTTCACCTGTTGCTTAATGCTCTTTATTTCTCCGTCCTTGTTACTAACATACTTACTAGTTAGTTTCCTAGTTCTTTTCCTCCGTTGTGAGTCGACCCTTTTTAGGTACAGGTATTTAAATACCTCAGCTGCCCATCTGTTACTGTCCAATTTCCTCAGGCGTTCCTCATATAATATTTTACTCTGAGCTTCCCGTACTTCGAAAGATGCCCAGCCCATATCTCCCTGTACCGCCTCATTTGTAGTTTTGCCGTGGGCACCTAGTGCTAATCGCCCAACGGATCTCTGATTTGTTTCTAATATCGACTGTACCTCTGATTTTAGGCACAAAACCGCATTTCCGAAAGTAAGTCCGGGCACCATAATTCCTTTCCAAATACCCCTCAATACCTCATACCTATTGTATCCCCACAATGCCTTATGCTTCATTATCCCGGCATTCCTTCGCCCTTTGGCCTTAAGTGATTGCTCATGCATTCCAATGTATGCCAATCCTTCGTTTACCCATACCCCCAAATATTTATATTCCGCTACTCCAGGTATTTAAAGGCCTTGAAGTTTAAGACCCTGATCAGTTGAGCCGTTGAAAATCATCAGACCCGACTTAACTGCGCTGAAACTGAAGCCTAGAGCATCCCCTTCGTCTCCGCAATACTTAACTAGAGTTTGCAATTCTTCCTGACTCTTAGCTAGCAGCACAATATCGTCTGCATTCATCAAACCGGGGAGGCGCTGCTCTACCGCATTTCCACCTAATCTATATGACAGGTTAAAGCCTAGGTTACTGTCTTGTATCCTCCGTTCCAGGTTTATCATATAAAGCATGAACAGCACCGGTGATAGAGGACAGCCTTGTCTTAATCCTTTGCATACTTTGACATCCTCCGTACTTCTTATCCCTTCCCACGTAATTTATACTTTGTTATCCCTGTATATTTCCTGTAGGAACTCTATTATCTCATAACCGCTACCTTCTTCTTTTAATATGTTCCACAGGAGTTCCCTGCTTACGTTGTCGTACGCCCCGTTTATGTCCAGGAAGGCCAAATACAAAGGTCTATTTTCCACTCTAGATATTTCGATGCATTGGGTAAGCACGAACAGGCAATCATCTAAGCGCCTACCATTTCTAAAGCCGTTCTGAAGTTCTCCGAGTATCTTGTTACTTTCAACCCATGCTTGCACCTTTAATTTCACCGCCTGCATGGCTAACCTGTACATTACAGATGTTATGGTAATCGGCCTGTAGGATTTTATGTGCATCCTTTCTCCTTTCCCTTTATAAATCAAATTCATTTTACTCTGCCGCCAGCTGTCCGGAACTTGCTTATTCGCTATGACTGTTTCCAAAGCTTTTAACAACGTTTCCTTTCTTTTTGGACCAAGTCCATTATTCAGCTTGATTGGAATTCCATCTATTCCTGTAGATGTATTTTTAGGAATATTTTTTTCTGCCTTTTGCCAGTTTAGATTGGTCAGTTCTAAGGTGCTTTGTATTCTGCTACCTTGTGTTGCTTCCTGATTTGCGGAGATTATCCTATCGTCGCTCTTAAATTTACTCGGCTATAACTGATGTAATGTAGTTCACTGCGTTATCTCCCTTTAAACAATTTCCCTGGTTATCTTGAATCCGATCCTGCTTTCTTTGATTCTTCTTCCTCCGTACTCTGAGCAGCGTCACCTGGCGACAGATAGCGGAAGTATTGTAAAAACGAATAAAAGCTCATTTAAAGCCTGCTGCGCTCGCTGCTTCACTGGTGCAAGGAATTGACACTTCTTACCAGAGCACTGAGTTAATAAAACGTGTTCGAATCTGGTAAGTGCTAAACTTTTTCTTTTTAATTTTACTTGCATGGGGTGTGTTCCTCTTTATGTTGCATAATGTGATGTTTTTAATTCCTAATAGCCACAAAACCAGTCGTGAACATAGCCACGAAGTGATTGTATGACAATGGTATTATTCAATTACCTTCACCGTAATCATTTTCTGCCTTCAGTGAGCGTATGGTACCTTTAGGCTGCGTTCAGAGACACTTTTCGGTGATAATTTGCCCTTTAAACCGCTGAGAGGGAATCAGTGAGGAGAAAGAAGTTGCGGAACCCTACCATTGAGGAGATGGAATTACGCGTCTTTGAAGGAGCGAGAGGCAGTGGAATATGAAAATTCAATTATGCTCGAAGAAAATTTGCAGAGCTTATATAGCTTGCCAATTCCAATGCACCACAAAGGTTGGTAAAGTCACGGTGGCATGAGACCTGTAGTTAGATTACGACTGCTAAGAAAACGAATAATAATTTAAAAATTAGGGTAATGCTTACTGATTTAAACAAGTGAGACGAACCATGCTTTCCGCTCCATTGTTAACTGAACCAATTGCCTTCAGCTGGCTTCTACAAAAAGTTAACGTGTTTCTTACTGAGCAAGGTCTTGATCGAGAGTGAATAATTTCAGTTTGACACTTATGGGGTGTTCAAGTTATGCAACATTGCGCTGCATTTGAAAGGTGAAAGTGCTGCTACAATACATTGTTTATTCAATGCAGGAGAGCTACGCGCCAAGCTGAGCGAAACAAAACCTTTGCATTTTTACATGGTCAGTCAGGCAGATAATTCGCTGAAAAAGAATATCTTCTCAGATCTGGTTGCCATTCCGTTGTATGTTCCAAACATAACTTAAAAAGAGTCGTTGTTGGTCGGTTGGTGATTACCTGGAGAAGCCATTAGAGAAAGCGCTAAAACGGCTGCACGAAATAGGGTACCTAGAAGAGGATGCTACTACGATCCTCATCCTGTTCATTGTGCTCCTTATGTTCTGTGTGCCTCCATTGTGTGTCATGTTTTTTGCGCATTTTACATTTCTTCTCTGCACACAAATAATATTTGTTTTAATGCAAAGGGTTGTCTTTTTTTCATGATTTTTTTTTCATGTGCAGACTGTAACTTCCTGAATCCATACATCTACCCACTGAGAAATCAAACAAAGGCGGGGTTGCATATCTTTGATCGGTGTAACACGTTACGCCCTGTACTAACAATGCGTTTTTTGCGTTCGCAATGTGGAAGAGACCTGATTTAGAGACACCTATTGTAATGTCGGCTGTCGTTTCGACTCCCTACGAATGACTAAGATAAGGTATTACCAATCATTCCTAACAAAGTTTCACCAAAATTCAAGAATAAATGTTCTTTTATGTGTGCAATGTTTAAGTTGCAAAAAAGTTTTCGCTGAAACAACCTCACTATTTCATGGTGATTGTAAGCTTCGAAAAAAAAAAGCTAAATTAATGTTCTACTACCATTTTGTACAGCTTATACTTCTGTTCTATATCTTTTGATTTTTACCATTTGCGCCTTCTCCCCTTACTTATTCCCATTCCCTCTTGTTTCAGTGGGAGTTCAGTTTGTTTAATCAGTTTTCGGGAAGGCATCGAACAACAGAGCTTAGCACATATTTTAGCAGGAGCTCTATTCATTCTAACACTATATTAAATAATGTTTCATTTAATAAATTGAGTAGGGGTTGCTGATAATTGAGTAACCAGCTCACGATTCGTTTGGTGTGGGGGGCTACGAGGTGCCGTGTCTGCAAAAAAAGAAAAAAAGTACAATTTATCATATTCATTTATTTTTGAGAAAGGTTTTTATTACAAAGAATTTCGGTGCTCGTTGCAGGCAGTGTCGTGTGAGCAGGTTTTATCCTTTCGTGGCGTTTTAATTCTTTGTTCTCTTTCCTCTGAGGTCTCCATGAGACCAATTGAATTGAAATGAAAAATATTATTGGTTTAATTAAAAGTTGCTTCATTAGATATTTGGGATTGCTGAATCTTTACTTATAGCTCCCTACCTTGTCTTTCTGCATAGATAGTATTGCAAACAGCAATGGTACTGACTTCCTGTTTTTTCACATAGCAAAGCATTTCCCCTTTGAACACTGCCACGGCGGTGCCGCGGTTGGGACACTCCTTTGCTGTAACGTGCGATTTATTATTTTTCATTTATTCTGAATCAGCAATTCTATATTAAGATATTCGCTACTCGTTGCAAGGAATGTTATGTGTGCAGTGGTTACCCTTTCGTGGCTTTTGATCTGTTTGGTCTATTTCCTCGCCCATGGCGCGCATTCTTCGCCTTCACGGGGGTTTGGTCGCAGTAACCATATATGAACTGAGACGTCATAAATATGCAATTGTGTGCTGTGTGTAGTGCGGAAACAATAAAAGTTCTACCTACGGAGCCCTCGTTTTTCTTCTCTTTATTTCAAACAGTCACTCTACCTGTACTAAGATCGATATAAGACCCCACGCTTCGCTATTCTGGACCAGCGAAAATGCCACAAAATGACTGGCCAGACACATATACATGTACCAGTCACTTTATTATACGTTTAGTTACGAGCTTTCTAAGTAGTTTTCAGCTTGAAGTGTAAAAATATGGGAAACGTTATCTTCGCTTTAGGCTAAACAATATGCAAGTAACAGGTAAATATGGAGTTCGAATGGCAAGTGAACCATTCATATCACCAGTAGAACTCTTCATAAGAGGATTCGAATCGAATTTAAAAATATCATTGGTTTATAAAATTGTACTTCTTTAAATATATGGGATCGTTACATCTTCAATTGAACCTGCCTACCTTTTTCTTTCAGCATAAATAGCATTTCAACCAACAACCTTGCGAACTTTATATCCTTTCAGCTGAGATACACATTTCCACTTGTGAATACTGCCCCTGAGATGAACTAGCTAAGCTCGACTTTTTCAAACATTATGCTGAATCAAATGCAATCTCTAGTGTTCATCACTTTAAAGATTTTAAGCTTGAGTGCTTAAGGACAATTTTTTACGTTTGCTTATGCAATGTGCTACCTTTAGCATTAGTGTTATCTGAGTATCAAGCGATGTTAGAGTGTGCCCTACATGTAAATCAGCTCTTCCGATCATTTTAAAGCGGTCCATACATATCGTGCAATGTGCATAATTTATTGCACGAATGTGGGCAATGTTTCATAATATTGTTACGAAGCGGTGAGCCGATGATGACAGGAGACAGAACATGACCGATGGCGATGGTAGATGACGTTTAATTTTGCGGGCCTAGCGCGAGCGCTCCTGCCCGCGCTACTGCCCACGTCTTCTTCCTTGTCGTCCGTAACATGACCCGGGGCCGCCGAGCGATCGTCCCGATCGTGGGCGAGGAAGTTTAGCCATGTTAATGATTTGATGGCATGATGATGGGCGTGTCTGGATGCTTGAAGAAGAGGCAGAAGGAAAAATGAAGCGGCTTGCCGGTATGATGTCTGATGCATGGGTGATCTGCCTCCCCTGGAGCTGTCAACCATCCGTCACCAGAGTCCATGGGACCGATGGCTCGAGGTCACGTCGGGCAGCTTGGGCGGGGGTTGCGTGTTCGTGTCCATCGGGTCATTTGGGTCTTTCGGATCCTTCATCTCGGTTCTGATCGCTATGTCTCTTCTCCTTGTCTTCAGGTCCGGGCTGGGGGCTGGGCGGTGGTATTTGTTCAGGTCTGGGCTTGAAGGGCTGGGGCGAAGCTGCTCGGCGATATCCCTGGGCCCTCGGTGATGGTTCCGGCTTGAAGATGGCGTCGATGCTCCAAGGCGAGGATGGGGATGTCGTACGCCGCACCTGCAACCAAATGTTACGGAGCGGTGAGCCGATGATGACAGGACACAGAACATGACCGAAGGCGATGGTAGATGACGTTTAATTTTGCGGGCCTTGCGCGAGCGCTCCTGCCCGCGCTACTGCCCACGTCTTCTTCCTTGTCGTCCGTAACAATATATTGAAAAAAAAAGCAAAAAACGATAAGAGAGAGAGAGAGAGAAAACTTTTAATGAGCATATAATCAGTGAAAATTCGCAGGAGCTGGGTGGTCGGTGCCCCTAGTCCAGGGCTCCGCTGGCAGCAGCTGACTTGCGGACTAGCTGGATAATCCAGGCTTGCTGGTCCATGTTGTCGCTGGTCAGGGCCGCCTCCCGTGTCGGGCATGGCACTATTAACGTTGGGTCAGGTTTTTCCTGGCATTCCCAACAGATGTGATAGAGTGTGGGGCTTGCACCGCACCAAGGACAGTAACTCGTGTATTTTGTTGGGCTTATCTTATTTAAAATGTGAAGATTAGGGAATGTGTTTGTTTGTATTTTTCTCCAGTCTATAGCGTCTGAGGAAGGAAGTTGTTTGTGTGGTGGTGAGAAAATTCTTCTTTCTAACCATAGGTGTTCCAGCCAGTCGCCGTTGGGTCCTAGGAGAGGGGTGGGGTAGGGATGGGGATCCGCCCGGTTTGTGAGAGCTCGGGCTAGATCATTCGCTACCTCATTTCCTTCTAGGCCTTCGTGTCCAGGTGTCCATGTAATTGTGTGCGTCTGGGAGATGGAACGTAATATTGCACACGCTATTTGTGAGGTTTTCCGGCCAGGTAGTCCCTGCAGGCTGGTTGGGAGTCCGTCACTACGTGTGATGACTTCTTTGGGTTGTCTTCTGTTTTTATGGTGATGTCTATTGCCAGTGATTCCGCTTCCGCAGGATCCTTGGCATAGATCGAAGCCTGAATAATTGGCCTCTTCTTGAGGTCAACTGCAGCTATTGTGAACTTGCCAGGTTCGCCGTAAGCCCCTATGTCCACATAGACAACTTCCGCGTCTTTAGACAATTGTTTTTCCAATGATTTGGCTCTGGCTTTCCTTCGACCCTTCTGTAACTCATGGTGCATGTGCTTGGGTATCGGGTTCACATAGATGTTGTTTCTTGTGGATGTCGGAATTTGTGATTTAATCTCAGAAGTTCTTAGTGCCTGCCATATCCCTAGTTTTGATAGGATTTCCCTACCCGCCTGCGTTGTTGTTAGGCGTTGTTTCTGACTCTCTAGAACCGCCTCCTTGAGCTCCTCGAAGTTGTTGTGCACGCCGAGTGCCCAAAGACGTTCCGTTGATGTTGTTGGCGGGAAGTTTAGGGCCGTTTTATGGGCTTCTCTTATGATAGTGTCAATGGTCCTTTTATCAGTGAATCTAATTTCGTGATATGGGAGCCCGTAGGTAATCCTGCTAACGACTAGGGCTTGTACAAGGCGGAGGGTGTCCTCCTCCCTCATCCCTTTCCGGTGCCAGGTCACCCTTCTAATCATTCTGGAAATTTGGTTGACTGTGGTTTTGAGTGTTTTGATTGTATAATCCACTGTCAAATTGCTTTGCAACCACAGCCCCAAAACTCTGATCTTCTCCTTCTCTTGAATTATCTGGTCTCCTAGAGAGAGCTGAATTTCTCCTGGGGACTTGTAATTTCTTCTGCGTAGCCTGATAAGTTCGGATTTTTCTGGGGAGCATTGAAGACCGCTCTCCCTGGCAAATTCCTCGACTAGGTCTATAGCGGCTTGCAGAGCTTCTTTTTGCGCCAAGGATCCCTGAGTAGCCCAGATGGTGATGTCGTCCGCGTATAAAGTGAAGCCAATATCAGTGCGGGTCAACAGTTTTTTTGCTAAATTTATCATTGCTATGTTAAATAGCATTGGAGAGATTATAGAACCCTGCGGTGTACCTTTGTTCGGCATGGGTACTTTTGGTGATCGGATCTCTCCAATTCCTATGATGGCTGTGCGATCTGAGAGGAAAGCCTTCACGTATTTGAAAATTTTCTCCCCGCAGTTGATATTGTTTAATTCGTGCAATATGGTTTGGTGGCCAATGTTGTCGAAGGCTCCTTTGAGATCTAGTACCAGAATGAAATTTTCGCCTTTTCGGGGTATGGTGTTGATGACTTCTTCCCTAATCCGGAGGAAAGCATCTCGAGTGCAGAGTCCCTTGCGGAAGCCCAGCATGCAGGAAGGAAAGATGTTGTTTTCGTCGATGTAATTTTGGAGCCTTAGGTGGACTACTTTTTCATAGAGTTTTCCCAGGCAAGAAGTGAGGGAGATAGGACGGAGACTCTCCACAGCTGGTGGCTTTCCAACCTTTGGTATGGTGATGATATCCGCGTGTCTCCAAGAAAACATGAATGTACAAATTACTTTTAAAACTATCAACTAAAGCTAAAATTGTGACATAAAAAGCTACGAAATTTGAGTTGGCGCCCACCAGTGGTGCTTGGTAGCGCCTTTTTGTCACCTTTTTTATCTACGCAAATATACATGGTGTTAAGGGCGAACTATATTACCTCACCCTATTACGTAATTTTGATCGCACCGACAACCTCAGCTTGTACACAGACTATCTCGGTTCACCTGCTTGTGAAACGTTTTATTTCCTGCATCAAAGAGGAAGATGGTGCTTCCTGGCCTCAGTTGGCCAGCAGCCCCAGTCCAGGCCACCGCAAGTGCCAGTAGCCGGTTGAGCACGATGGTTCAGGGCCTTTGGGCCCCACCGATGAGCACCCGAGATGTATAAGGTTTTTTGTGAGAAGTCTTAGGCGCTCATGTCTAACAATTTGCTTTCGAATGAATGTGTGAATGCGCATAAGATTACTCTTCGCCAGCCGTCTCCTGGCGCCCGAACATCATTTACTTGCTTTGAACCTAGCAATCGTGATGTCGATAGTAGTACAGTATGCAAATTTACTCGTACTTTATCGCGAGGCAAAAGCGCGTATGACGGCGACTTGCACGAATCCTCGCTCAATAAAATCTATGTTTTGTAGCCAGCCCATTTTGATGCCGTGCCATCCTTATCAGGGATACGATATTTCAGACGCTGCGCAGGTATGAAAGGGAATATTAAATAACGTGAATTTCGTTTCGTTGACACCGTTTTTAAATTCTTTTTCAGTGCGAAGAAGAGATAGGCCAGGCAACTACCTTGCACTGAAGTTATGATGTGTGGAAGGTATAGATGCTCGATGCTCCACTGGGGTGCTCACTGTTTGAGGCAGATGTGAATGTGAGACGGTAAGCAACGCCACAAAGTAGGCTGTATGCTGATACTTCGGCACGGTCCGACATCATCCAGGTATTGAAACCGTCTACCGGCGTTGGGCGTCACAGCTCGTATTTAGTCTATTATGGATGAAAGATTTCGCCGCTGTTGTGAGCTGAGTATATATGTTCCCCTGTCGACGGCTGCTGTCACAAATGCCTTCGCTTTTTGGCTGCCTAGACGTTTCATGAAACCATTCATTGGGTAATTATATAGCGCAATTTTGTGTTCCATATTGCAGTTATTGCAATGTTATGAGTTCGTTTTATGCTTTTTATAGCAAGTGAAAAAAAGAATGAAATTTCTCGTACTCCAATCAATATCGTATTAGGTTGAAAGTTGTTATAGGTTCATGAGGCCGAAAACGATATATGCATTCACGGAGGGTGGCACAGCGTTACCGTCAGAAACGTATTGATTCATGAGTAAAATAATGGTTGTAAGAGGTAGCAGGTGAAGGATGTGTCTTTGTAAAAACTTTCGTTGATGTGAATTCATTAGTTTTTCATTTAGGACCAAAAATCAATTCCACATCAAAATCGCAATGGACGTCGATATATTGTTCAGACGTCCACTAGTTTAGTTAGCGGTTTTAAATAAGAAAGTTACTGTGTGTGTGTGGGTTCGTTCGCAAAGTTGATGGGGTAGGAGTCTGCGGGTCGCTGTTATGTGCATCGCCAGATACGGCATCTGCCTTGTAGCTCTAGCTTTCATTTCGCCTGTCTTGTGCTGCCGCATCTGGCGCCAATTTCGCTAAAATACAAATTCTCCGGTAGTACCTGCAGTCGGGCTTTGCGTCTGTTACTTTCAACAAGTGCCAACAAAATTCAGGTTCAGCATGAAATACTTCAAAGTATTTTTGTTTCTTATATGAGAAGATAGACAAGGGGTTAGGATATGTTGTTTTTTTAGAATATTTTTTTGTCTCCCTCCGGTAAATCTAACAGTCAACGCAACTCTGTACGGTGCGCAGCAAACAAGTTGCAAAACGAATCTTTTTTGCTTTCCACAATCGCACTTTTATTTTTGAGAGTCGTGCGTCGACCCATGCAGACCATGTAGTTAAACAAGATTGCGGTGTCTAATAGGCGAACGGTTTTTTCTGACACTGCCTACCACTTGAGCCAAAGTAGTTAGGGCCCTTGAGATTGCGCCTTAGCGACACTGTTCTCGACAATTCGCAAATTTGTGCAAATTTGACTCACACTGACGTGTGCAGCAGGATGCTGTCAGTTTACGTAAGCACACAATGATGCTGGAGAATTTTGACGAGAAGGAAGAACACCCTAGAGGAAAAAAGGCGGCAGTGCCTGCTACTATACATAAGCGCCAAGTGTAATAAAAGACGGTGTTCCAGGAAACGAGCCGCTGAGGTGCATTCCGAGATGCTGACGCCTCCAGCTGCATTGAGTGTAATAAAAGACGGTGTTCCAGGAAACGAGCCGCTGAGGTGCATTCCGAGATGCTGACGCCTCCAGCTGCATTGAGAGGGGGGGAGCTTTGTGACTACGTTGAGGCCTAGGTGTATCATGAAATACATTATGTTGATTATTGTGCAGCAGCTCTGGACGCAGACGCTGGGCGAGATTACGAGACGAGAAGAGTTACAGCTGAAGAGCAAGAACGCCACCGTGATTTTTGAAGTGGCTTGGGGCAGAATCAAACCGAAAAATGTCGTTATTCCTCAAATGCGCCAGGGACATCACATAATAATTCGGCAGCGAAATTTGATAGTGGACATTAAAGCGCGTATCCTTTAAGGTTTCGTTTGATTTATAGAGTTTGACCACTCTTTAGTCTTTTCTTACTCGTTCACCCGTCTTCTCCCTTCTGATTGTCCTTTTCAGTCCTGCCTTCCCTGCCTTCATATATTCACGGGCGGTTCCTATACATCACGATCTGCGGGCGCTGCTTTTGTTGCATTTTCTTCTTGTGGCACGCTACGTAAAGTAGCTCGGTTTCGCCTTAAGACAGCATCCATTGCCGTTTGCGCAGAGGCTGCTGCGTTTCACGAGGGTTGTTGTTATTCCCGGCACGCCCCTTCTCCTTTACCCTTTCACATCAACTCTCAATGCCTTTCTCTCCTTCAGGCTATCCAATCTCATTTCACCCAAAATATCCGCATCCGGGACATAAAATTCACCCTTGCTATCATTTGACTTCACCCCGCCGGGGTGGTGCAGTGGTTACGGCGCTCGACTACTGTTCCCAAGGACGCGGGATCGAATCCCGGCCTCGGCGGCAGCTTTTCGATGGAGGCGAAAAGCAAGGCGCCCGTGTGCTGTGCGATGTCAGTGCACGATAAAGAACCCCAGGTGGTCGAAATTTCCGGAGTCCTCCACTACGGCGTATCTCATAGCCTGAGTTGCTTTGGGACGTTAAACCCCACAAACCAAACCAAACCAAACCTATCATTTGACTTCACCGTTCTGTCTTTTTATATCATGTCCCTGCCCACTATGGTGTCTGGGGCAACGAGCTAGCAGAGAGGGCTGCCTTTCTGTCATCGCGCGTGTCCTCGTACGACCGTCGTGGCTATCGCGTTTGTCTGTGCGCACTCGTAGGCGTACTACTCTTCTAAAGCTGTGGGCATCCATTTGGACCGCAGATCACTTGGACGCTCTCTTGTCTAGTTTTGTCCCCTCCATTCTTCGTCTACCCCTCTCTTTCCCTATGTCCCATTCACTTGTTCCTCTCCCAATAGGCCACGGCCGCGTTCCTTCCTACTTCCATCGCTTTGCACTCCTCTCTTCTCCTTCCTGTCCATGCGGTGAAGCTAAGGGTGACCTGATTCATTACCTACGCACCTGTCCACACACCGCGAATATACTAAAGATGCTGCCTGGGTATCTGAACTTTGTTTCCCCACAAGACTTCCCTTCTTTGTTATCCTCCGCTCGGTGTCGTGCGCTGCTTATACGCATTGCCATTCGTGTCTCTTATTTGCTTCCATCTGTCAATCGCGTTAATTCCTGCCCGGATGGTTCGTAGCCCTACCGGTGTATACAAAGTCTTTAACATGCCTTGTATGGTAGGGGCGCCATATGGCCGATTTCGGCGGGCTGTGGCCCTGCTCCTGCCATGAGGACATGTGGCTTTCCTGTTTGCTTGCCCTGAGTGTCCTCGTTTATTTTGATCTATATAATTACATAGATTTTTTCCATAATGACAGTTAGCTGAATACCTTTTGTTGCTTTTTTCACTAGTTGCGCATCAGACTTTTTGTTCCTGTTTCTCCTTGTTTTCTTTTCTCTCTCCCACGTTTTTTTTCTTAGGCCATGATTGTCTAGTCACGTTTTAGACAAGCAGTGGAAGGTGCCCCGCTACGTCGGCTCTTGTCAGTGGTATCTAGACAATTTTGGTTTTATCGTTAGCCGATCAAATCGCATCGTCAGCTAAGTAGTTGCCAAGGATTCTACTATATTCTGGTTACCACTCTTGTAATGCCTCGTGCTGCAAATGTCGTACCTTCGTTACAAGTTGCTCATGGTTGCCATGGCTCAAGACCATACCCAGTCAGAAAAAACTACAGAAAATATTCTGATGTTATGAAAAAATTTCTGTGCGGTTTTTGACGGGAAACCTGTTGTGACAACAGGTCTCATGATCTATCCAGCTTTTCTGGGCCCCGATCCACTCCGTCCACTCAGGTACCTAGGCAGGCCATTCTTTTTCTCGAGGTTTCATCAGCCGAGCAAGCGCCCTCGACACCTCGGGGAGACACTCGAGCTCGATTCTCGCGTATCACTAGATAACTGTAACGTTTAATGTATACCTCTTCACCAAAAATTTCTCACTATGTTCCAGAAGGTGACGTGGTGCCATTTACCATCCCGCACCACACTATGACTTGCCTACTTCGCAATGGTTCACTAAGGTCTAATCACGCAGGAATGCACCCTCTACGGCGTTTAAGATTTTGCGAACATTGTTTATTTTTGTTTTGACCTCCTCCCTTCGCAAAAGTCGATTTGTAACAAAGGGACTTGGAGAGAAATGAGACCCGTATGTCCAACGTCAACCGATTAATGGTGCGTTGAAAGCCATTGGAACCATTACATTCGAGCCACACCACGCATGCAAGAGCAATCTAGTCGCTGCGTTATAAATGTCAAAATCAAAATCGTAAATAGCTTCATGGGAACTGTCGCCGGTATGTTTGGCTGGGAATACATCGTACAGAAAGGACAATTCAGGCGATGGGGCCGAAGGCGCTCACCAAGTACCTCCAAATAAGGGTTTGCGCCACTGGGCTGCAGGCGAGAGCGCAGACTTCTCGGTACGATGTTCTTTCTCCCCCCCCCCCCCCCCCCCCCATCACGATATTATTAGAATCAAGTGGAAGCGAAGCATTTGAGGCCCTGAAAGGACTCAAGGCAGTTCGTTTTGTGTCACCTTCATGTTCGTTCTTCAGATCGCGTTGGTGTTCTCACTTTCGGCACCACGATCTCCCCACGTTGTGGCGTCAAACTCACCGATGGCAGACCAACAGCAGGAGATCAATCATGTTATTACTAACATACCGAATTGAAACCTGTTCCTGTAGGAAATCTATAAATGATGTAGGAAATCCTGCTTTACTTCCAAGCATTTAGTTTTTTTCCTTTAGAGAATTTCTTCGGAGTCTCAACAATTATCATGATAAAGAGCAAATATAATGCTTCAGACCTGTTGTCATATTAAATTGGTTATTATATTGTCCGCTCAACTTTAGTGAAAAAAGAAATTCCTGCTTCAAGATTCACTTTAAAATAGAAACAAATGGGGGAAACTCAGAGTGCAACTCTTATCTTGGCGTCAATAAAACATACGCCCTTGAAGAAAACACGAAACCGCAAAGAAAAAATAGGAAGTATTTTCGAATTAATTCAGTACAATTACTGTGAAAATGCCTTAGGTGGGTGTTGTTTTACTTACAGCAGGGCGGCTACCGTGAATGCAGGCTTTATCTCTGCATCGTAATGCGAAATAATAACCAAAAGCAATGGCCGCTACTTTGAGTCTTTGAAACACTCGCGAACATGCGTCTCTACTTAGCTGTTGAGAACCGCAGACAGCCCCTCACGTTCACGATTATTCGACTGCGAAACAGCACTTATGATGAACATCATCCTCTTTTTCAAATTTTTATTCGCATAGAAAAGCTGCATGAACTAGCAATATTGGCTTTGTGTTGCATGGATGTGTCATTTAAATGAAATCCGGAACTACTGGAACAGTAAAAAGTGTGGCGTTTGTTTATTTTTACGTTTACTTACATGCTCGTTTAGAATGTTGTTATTCTCACAGGTTAACTACCACGGGATCATGTCTTGCTGATAGTTTGTGGTCGTACCAAACTTTAAAATCCTGTTGTTTTTTATACCGTTCGCGACGAATCCACATCAATTCTCACGCCCACGCCACGTGCTTCGCGCACAAGTGATGTTGCATAAAATGTTCATTCTCCACGACCTCTGTCAAAGTCGTCTTCGAACCTATTCACTCGAACGTCACATCACCTCTGGTCGTTATAAAAAAAAAAAACATTTCTCAATCCTGCCAGTCTAGGCCACTTCTTAGGCCACTGGAAATGTACTGAAATTGTTGACCTCTGTTAGAGCTTATTTGATGAATGGCTTTCAATATTTACTTTTGAGGTCGTGTTAGCAAAAACTCATTTCTTCTTAGACATGAAAAGGCTCCTCGTCACAGTATTACCCTTCTGCGTCAATGCCAGCCCAATTTCAGTGGGAGGACCTCTTCCAGTTAGGTAAACATTAATTCACTAGATTAACTAAAGAGCAGTGATTATTGCAGCATTCGATACATCTCTGTTTTATGCAGGACATTTCCTTTCTCCGACTCGGATGTTTTTGATACAAGTGAATTTATTTCATCACTGCCAGAACTTTACTTTCTCAAACAATAGCTATTTGAGAACAGTCCAGTAATCTGTCTGCACCTTATGTTATGACAGTCAGTGGTTAAGCAAGCAATCATGAATCACTCTGCAGAAAGCCCGCACTCTCTGGAATATGATCTGTTAATGTTTACACTCTCTGAAATACAGATTTAGACGCCTGTGTCCCTATTTTACAGATTTTTTTTTTCTGCGCATAAAAGGAACCCGCAGCAACTATAACCATTTTAAAATGAAAAGTAAATCGAAAATGGAACAAATTGTGCCCTAATACCACGAAAAGGAACAAAAATCTGCGAAATTACCTTTAGATGTGACAAGATCTCGTTCTATTACTGATTTATATAACTAAAGTAATGTAATCATGTTTGCTGTGCAAATCGTTAGCGTGATTCTGACGTTCGCGTGGCTATACTCCCAGCAATATGCAATATGCGTAGCAATATGCTCCCTTCCCAGCGTCGCAGCCTTATTTCCACTTTTCGAGTCAACGCGGCTTTTGCGTTCCGAGTCTCTACATGACGGAACACGGAAGTAGTCGACAGTGCGGGTTTTCTTGACACACGGCCTGCTTTTGTGGCCTTAATACCTAAGCAAGCTGTCTCGGAAGGGTTATGAAAAGAGCCAGCTTATATATGTTCGCTCTTCTTTATGCTATGCGCACTCTCACTGTCCAATGTCTGACTGAATAAATGCGAGTCTGGCGAAAACGCCTTCTACGTTGAAATATTCATGCTAGCCTGTTAGCTCTGACAACACCTGTGAGCTATGTCTGCAATGGAGCCCTGAGCTCACATTTTTCAGATCCTGTTTCTTTGGCCTACTTCTGATGATATGAATTTTAACCCATTCCTATCACAAAAGTGCTGCGTTATAGGTGTCTTCGTCATAGACAGGTTTAGCAGGATCCTCTGCACTAGCAGCGTGCCTCACGCTTCAGCCCTATTTAATCTGGTGACCACCAGAACAATTCGAGTTTAAGCATCAACGATACTGTAGATACCTCTATTCTTCTCGCTGTGCTTGCCGCCTGCTCAAGACATAAGTAGGGTTGAAAAGCAATGTAAATGGACACTGTTCTCTTACTAACGCGTACTAACACTGCGAATGTTTAGAGCAGGACTTTCTGAGACATCACGCAGTCTTCCACATGCATTTTCATTGTTCAACAGATGCAAACGAAGGCAAAATAATAACATCGTCCCAGTGCTGCTATTTGATTTTAAAACGCAAACACTCTTGTCAATAGATAGACGCCTTTGTATTGTTCAGGGCAAACGTTTCCTTGTTTAAGATAAAAATATAGCTGTTTATCGTCAATACATTTATCCAGGATAAAACAAACCGACGGCCTATTACCTACTAGCACGTGTAAACACGAAAAACGACCTCCACGTATTTGCAAAATAAGGTGTTCTGCTGCGAAGCGGCCAGCTATGTTAGAAATTTTATTGTAGCCAGCGCAGTAGTCGCAGACAGTAAAAAGGGAAAAGTACGTTACGTGAAGTAATGTCACCCTTAATTAGAAACAGCGCGTCTAGCGAAGGTACACAATATTGCATAATCTCCCGCCTGTCAGTATTCCCTTTTCGTAAATGGACTACATTCCACTGCTTCAGAACGTCTGTGCGCCGGTTTAAAACAGTGGTAATGGTGTATCAGTGGTAGTTGTGTAGATAAGGAGAAATATAGCCAAATAAGACAGTTAAGTTCGTGGAGTAAAGAAATGTGTGTGCCGTTAGGTGTGAACTGTATTTTGTGTGAAACTCCGGAGACTGTTGAACAAGTATGGATGGCGGGAATGGGGTTTTCTTCTGAATCGTCATGGGGTTCCGTTCTTAGCTTTAGAAAATGATGGCGGTGTTCGGTATGAATCATACTGCTACTAGAACTGCTAACATGTTGGAAGAGATCTTTATATTTGCCATGATGACCTTAATTTCACATCTATCCAAAAGTATTCTAGGGATTCTATCCAACAGATAATGAGCTTTTGAAAAGTCAGTCATATGCACCTTTGTTATTCAGCGTATTTAGAAAAGTGGACAATTTGAATATTTTATAGTTAGAGATTTGAGTGTAAACCAGCTTACTTTATAACAATTGGCTAGCCTGTAGTGTTTTTGAAATAAAGGCAGTAAACACATTAAAAGCGCTCATGGAGTGATGTGACCTTCATGTCAAATGGAGGAGTGTTTTGGGAATTCTATCAGACAGATAATCGACGGTTTGAAAGCACTGTCTTGTCTACCTGAGTTTGTCAATGTACTTGACAAAGGAATTAATTTGAAAGTTTTAGACATGAGTCTCGCATGTAAACCAGCTCATGTTTGCCACATCGGTCAGTCTCTTGTGTTTGTGAAATATAGTTCAGTAACGACAGGAAAAAAGTCTTCGAGTGAAGGCAAGAGTGCCAGGTTGCGGGTCTTTGGGAACGCTGTTCGAATTGCGCCCTATGCAACAAATTGTGTTCTTTTTTCCACTTCACATTTTTTTAAGGCGATATTTTTTGGTACTTGGAAAGGAACCCCGTGAGCGAAAGTTGTGCAGAAAACCCGTGCACAAGGTCAGTTGTCAAGACCTGTCTTATTCCGCGAGGTTCCGCGAAATGCGTTCTTTTCTAGCGTTCCTGCCATCTGGACGTCCCACACTTGATCATGCGTCAAGGAATACCACGCGAAAAGAGCGATAGTGCACTGTGAAAACTAACACTTGCCGGAGAGAGTGTGTTAGATGCGGTGCCTTCACGTTCCTAGAAACGAAATATAATTATATGTAGCATTTAAATGAACGCCGAGAAGAGGCAAACGATGAGAGCCAAATAACATGAGAGGAAGAGGAAGGTTTCACCATTTTATTTTAAAAGACATCTAAAAGACCCTTTAATTCTTCTCTCCGACTCATTTTATCTTTTTTGATCCACACGGCATCGCTCCTTTCACGCCGATAAGGAAAACCGCGCACGAGTTTGCCTCCGCGGAAGAAAGGGCAGACAGGGTGGCCTCTCGAATACGTACTCTTCCATGAAGGCGAAATTTCAGGTCGTATTCATTTACCTGCATCCAATGCATTTATAATAAATTATCATCATGAGGCTCGCGAAGGAATGAAAAGTGGCAGCAGTAGTAAATTGCTTTTATACGACCTAAAATCTCAGTCTGATCCCCCCGACCGCTGGTGCGAGTCGACGGGGTTGCGACCCCACAGGGCCTGCCAAGTGGAGCTAGCTGCTGATGAAAAAGGAAAGACAAGGAGCCCAACTGAACAGTAGTCGGAGAATGCAACCTATAGTTTTATGGGGTTTAATCTCCCAAATCGAGTAAGGTTATGGGGCACAGCAATAGAAACGCCGGAAATTTCTACCACCTAGGGTTTTTAACGTGCACCGAGATTGAACAGCACACAGGAGCGTTGACGTGTTTTAGTTTTGCAGATGTAATCGTGTGCTTCTATACATCTCCATGTTTTCGTGCCCCACCGCCGGGTTCTTTTTTTTTTCAGAAACGAGGGCCACCAATCATACACAAATTTTAGGAATGAGTTCCGCCCAGTTTCATGCCGACTATGCCTGAGCCATAAACCGTTATACTGAATGCAGTAGGAATTTGACACAGAAATTTTCAGTGGGGTTTTGGCAGTACTGCGCTTGATCAGGACAGGTAGCATCTCTGGCATGCTGGTTTCCACACCTGTTGCACATTTTTGATGTGGACAGATGTCCTGCTTGTGACCAAGCCATTGGCGGTCGTGGCATACGCGACCCCTCGCCTTGTACCTTGATGTCTCAGTCTCTGCGTTCCAACCTCGGGTCATTGCAGGCTTTCCCTCCCTTTCGAACGTTAGCAGGTACGTCTCGCTCTTTCCCATCAATCATAGGGAGACATCGTGGTCACTGGCTCTGTAGAGGACTTCCCTTAGTGACATCCTCGTTTATGACTGGTCCCTATGGTGATCTTCTTTTGAGGCATGCCTTTTCCCGATGTCTGATGTGCACTGATAGGGTAAGGGGCTTATCGTTTTGAAGATACTGTGGTTGACGTGAGGCGAAAAAAACTTCATCATACGTGCCGACTGTCACAGTGCTTGAGACTCGATTCATGCGGATGATTACACGTAAGCGCAGGTCGTGCGCCAACTGCCATCATCGCTTCGTGCAGAACTCAGTGTAGGACGTCCCCGAACACTGCCTATATCCGCAGCATGGTCAAAACGTAATAACGTCTCTGGGCAACTGACCTCGTTGTGAGACGCGTTCCTCTAAACAGCGGTTCAAGGTCATTAATCGTGAAAGGCTTTAAAACCCCTGTGCAAGCCATACACCGAATCAGGCAATGTAGTCAAGTCCACTGTTCCGTGTCTGTAAACAGAAAAATGTACCCAGCCCGGGTATATTATTACGACGCCCAGGTGTTACATAACGAACGTCAGAAAGAACAGTATAAACACATTGGCGAATGCTGCCGCTGCGCTCTCGGCAGGGCAAAAGTAGCCCCAATTGATTTTGCACAAAATGCATGAATAAACTTCACGCACCGCATGCATTCTCTACCAATATTATTACCGCACCTGTACATCTTACTATTCAGCCGATAAAATTTCTAAATCACCAATAACGCATGCGTACAAAACCTCGAACAAGACGCCTGTCAAGTGAGGAACTTCACAATCGAGTGTTCACAATAGCAAAACGCGTTATGCTAAGGAGATAAATTATCAGCTGACAAAAAGAAAGAAGTAACGAGCCTCGAACGAGAATGTACATAAATTCCATACAGTAGAGGGAGAGCAGGGATATATTAGTAATCAGAAACCTTTCTAGCTGCGAACGTTCCTATCAAGGATGGGAGCTCATGGAGCGTTTGAATAATGACGCACTATGGAGTTGATTTTGCGAACAGAAACTTCATTACATAGAAGGATGTGTTTTAAGGGTCCATCGGATTGCAGCGACAATATTTCAACCCCCCCTTGCTCGATTAACTCGAGAGGCGTCCTCCGGTAACCCCAGAGATGTGTTTCAACATGTTTTACTACCTGCTTCGAACGTATACACCAGCACGTTCGTCAGATATCACGTGGCAGTGGCGGGTGAGCGTAATAATGGTATTTAAGGAACGTCCTGAAGAATAAATATTTCCCACCCTCACATTGATCGATTAGGTACTGGAGAACTCAGTGGCGATGCGTACTTCATAATTATCGAACACGAGTCTTGCCGCTGTGGGCAGGTCTCAGTTTAAATTTGAGAGGAATTTGACGGTTTAAAGGTTATAGCAACACACTAAAACAATGCGAAATCGGCATTTTCTTACTTCGATCTTTAGGCGAAATAGCGGCTGAATCTTGAACCACAAATTAAAATCCTTAAATTGAGTACAAGTGGCACTGAGAATGAAAAAACAAACATTGCAAATTTATTGAGAAATTTTGGCACATATGGGGCCACGAAACTTAAAATGAATCGCGGTTCGGATTCATAATGCATAGTGAGCTATATGCGGGGTGAGGGGGTCACACCGGCTTCCCGCTTGCTTTATAATGCAGTCCGCAACCTTGAACCCAAGACTAGTCGCATCGTGTGGGCGCCGACCCATAAGTGACTACTGGGAAACAATGCGGTAAACACAGCGGTCCGCGCGCCTATCTTACAGGCGCCCAACCTCTAGTCCCCCGATGACGAGATGGGTGACCGCTGGTGCATTTCCGAGACAATATTGACTACTGAAAACCTCGGCAGCAATAGTACTCACCTCCGGTGAAGGGGCTGTCGAAAGTCGAATAACACGTTCTGAAACAACTGGAGATCCACAACATCTGGAGTCCGGTCCAGGCTGCTAGCTGTCAAACCCGAATGGCCGCACTGTGAAGACAGTCATTGCAATTTCTCTCACATGGTGTGGGCTCCGAAGCGGCCTGGTAGGCCTTTCTCTTCGTCGTCTCATCGATCGGGCCACATAAGGCCCTGACCAGCCATGCTCGCGAGGCTGCTGGCACTTGCTACGGCCGGACTGGGGCTCCTGGCCAAAGGACGCTAGCGTTCACCATCTTCCTCTTTGATGCAGGAAATAAAACGTTTCACAAGCAAGTGAACCGAGATAGTCTGTGTGCAAGCTAAGGTTGTCGGTGCTATCTAAGTTACGTAAAAAGGTAAGGAAATATAGCTCGTCCATAAGAGCATGATCCTTTGAGTAGAAGCGCTAGCAATTAACCACTAGTGGTTGCCAACCCAGGTTCCTAAGCTTTTCATGCGACAATTTTAGCTCTGGCTGCTAGTTTTATAAGGTAATTGCAGATTCAAGTTTTCTTATCGTTTCTTCATTTTTTCATTACATCACGCGACAATGCACAAATTCATGCAATATATTATGAACCGCTCTAAAAATGATCGGTAGAGCTGATTCACATGTAGGGCAGGCTCTAACATTTGATACACAGATATCACTAATTGAAAGGTAGTACATATTTCAAGAATAGTGAAGAAAACTGTTCTTGTGCACTCAATCTAAAAATCTTCAAAGCGCTGAACACTGAAGACTAGATTCAATTCCGCATCCATGGTTACAAAAATCGAGCATAGCTACAGCTACCCTGCGGCAGTTTTCACAAGTGAAAATATTTTCGACATCTGAACGGATATAATTTCAGCAAGTTAGCTGTTTAAAATATTATTTATGATGAAAGGAAAAGGTCAGGGATATTCAAGTAATGATTTATTAATCAAATATCTAATAAAATAACTTTTATAAGCCACTCAATTTTTTTTTTGTTTTCATTCGAATAGTCTTATGATGAGTTCTGATAATCTTGATGGTTCGCTTGCCATTCGAACTCTAGATTTTACTGTTACATGAGTATTTTGTAACGTAAAGCGAAGGCAGCGCTCCCATATTCTTCTACATTTCGAGCTGATAACTACAGAAAGCTCCTAAATAAACGTGCATCAAAGTGAGTGGTACATATATGTGTCTGTTCAGTCATTTTGTAGCATTTGCGCATGTGCACAATAGCAAAGCGCGTAGTCATATCGGTCCTAATACAGGCTGAACGACTGTTGGAAACAAAACGGCGGAAGTGGAATAGTCCGTAAATGGAAATTTTATTGTGTTTGCTCTACACACGGCAAGCAACTCTTTTTTATAACATCTCAGTTCATGTGTGATCACCGCAACCAAGCCCTCGTTATGGCAAAGAATGCGCGCCATCGACGAGGAAATAGAACAAACAGTTCAAAAGCCGTGAAAGGGCAAACGCTGCACACACAACACTCTTTGCAACGAGTAGCGAAATTGTCTATATATAATAGCTGTTTCAGAAATAAATGAATCGTAATAAATCGCACATTAAAGCAATCAAGCGTCCCAGCCGCGGCACCGCCGTGGCAGTGTTCAGAAGGGAAAATGGTTTGTCATGTGAAAGGACAGAAAGTCAGCAACGTTGAGGTTTGCAGTACTATCTATACAGAAAGAATAGGTAGGGAGCAGTAAGTAAAAATTCACATACCCCAGATACTTAATGAAGCACCTTTTAAATGAACAAATGATATTTTTCATTTCAATTGGAATGCTAAGAGGGAATAGAACAAACAATTCAAACGCCAAGAGAGGTTGAAAACTGCGCAGACGACATTATTTGCAACGAGCACCAAAATTCTTCATATTCAATACCTTTTTAAGAAATATATGAGCATGATAAATTCTACACTTTTTCCCATTTTCGGCAGACAACGCAACTTGTAGCCAACAACACCAAACGAATACCGAAATGGTTACTCCATATACAGCAGCCGCTACTCAATTTATTGAATAAATCATTATTCAATAGTGCGTTAGAATTAAAAGGGTTCCTTTTAAACTATGCCGAAGCTCTGTTATTCAATGTCTGCCCTCAAATTGTTTAAACAAATTGAACTCCCACTTAAACTGGAGGAAATAGAAGTGATTAAGGGTAAAAGGCGGAAATGTGGAAAGCAAAAAGATATAGAATAAAATTGGAAGCTTTATAAAATGGCATAGAGAAATAATTTAGTTTTTCTTTTCGGAGCTTAGCATTATCATGAAATAGTGAGGTGTATTCAGTGAAATATCTTTTTTGCAACTGAAACATTGCGCACGTGAAGGAATATTTGACTTTGAATATGCGTGAAACTTAGTTCGGATCGATTGTTAATTGGTAATACCTTGTATAAGTCATTTGTCTGGAGTCGTACCGTAAGGCAACGCTACGATAGGTGTCTCGAAATCAGGTCTCTCCTACATTGCGAATGCAGTAAGCGCACTCTTTGTATAAGACGTAACAACATATTATAGTGCACAAGGATATACAACTACGCCTTTGATTTCTCAGTTTGTGGATATGTGGATACAGAAAGTAACATTCTGCACTTGAAAGGCTTTTTTTGAAACGAAAAGATGTATCAGGCACTTGAAATAAAACGATGTTATTTGTGTTCACAGAAAGAATGGAAAATGCGCTAAAACATGACACACAATAGAGGCACACAGAACGTTACGAGCGCAAAGAATAGGACGAGGATCGTAGTATCATCCTCTTCTATGTACCCTAATGCCTGCCGTCGTTTTAGCGCACTCTCCAATGGCTTCGGCAGGTGATCACTAACTGTCCCAACAACAACTGTTTGTAAGTTAGGTTTGGAACATACAAAGGAATGGCAACAAGATCGGAGAAGATTTTTCTTTTCAGCGAAAGCTCTGCCTACTGACCAAATCAAAATGCACAGGGTTGATTCAGCTCAGCTTGGCGCGTTGCTAAACAGCATTGATTACACAATGTGCTGTAGCAGCATTTTCACCTTTCAAACGCAGTGTTGCAGAAATTGAACACCCCATAACAATGCAACTGAACTTAGGAACTCTCGTAGCAAGGGAAAGGAAATGAATGCTCATGGGGCCTCATTGCTCAGTAAGGAACACTTTAACGTTTTGGAGAAGCCAGCGGAAGGCAAGTGCTTCAGTGAGGAATGCCGCGGAATGCATGGTTTGTCTCACTGGTTAAAGAAGTAAGCAGAAGCCTAATTTTTTAAATTATTATTTGTTATCTTCGCAGTCGTAATCCAACTGCAGGCCTCATGCCACCTTGATTTTACCAATCGTTGTGGTGCATTGCAATTTGCCAGCTATATAAGCTGTGCCAAATTTTCTTCAAGGATAACTGAGTTTTGATCTTCCACTGCCTCTCGCTCCTTCAAATGCACCTGTATGCTGCTATAGACGTTTCCGTCGATCCAGCTGCGGTACAACCTGCGCTCCAAAGTGTTTCCAAAACTGATTAACTGCATAATTCACTAATCACTGCAATGTGGCATAAGCCTGTTAAGCTATTTAGCCTCGATGAATTAAAACAAAACACAAGAATATTTTTGTGAGTTTTTCTTAAGGCGACCAGCGATGCCAAATCTTTATTATTCGGAAATTGTCTGGCGCTCTGTGTCGAGAAACTCTAATTGGGAATATATTTTGCGTTACACCCAGAGGTAGGGTTCACAGAACTTTAAAGAGCTGTCTTTTGCTTCTGCAGTAAGAGTTTCGCGCTCCTTTCTAAAATAATAAAACCGATATTCATAACACGAATAATATATCGCTAGCGACCACGCGACACCTTTGGAGAGAAAGTAATGAACGCCATTATCAGCACAAGACCGATAGCTGTTGCTTTTCTGAGCATGGGCAGCCAAGTTTCGAATGCAATGGTTCGTGAAAACATATGAGATAACTACTAGCAGACTGACCTTATATTGTAATGTTGCCACAATATTAGATAAGAACGCCAGGCATTACGTTACCCTTTATAATTTGAAGCGGCGGGCACGATTTCGGCTCAATGATCAGATTTTAAGGCTAACCTTACAATCGATTAATAAAAACAAGATACACTATTTGTTTTCGCGGGAAAAGATTCAACTTGCAACTTTACGCGACTAACGGCTGAACGAAGCTACAGTCTTCAATTGAACCCCTTGAATTTCAAATCAAGTAGCATACCAGTTCGAAAAAGAAAACTACAGTGGACACGCCCAATAAAGCTACAAATAGTGGAAAGAAATGCATTAGATCATCTGGTTCATTGATGCGTTCGTCCGAACTCTGACGCATAGCCGCATCGCGTTCGCACAAATAGAGCCACAATTGTTTGGCTGGGTTAAGCAGCGACGCTTCGAACACTTTACGTAAGAGAGTTCGGTATCCTTTCAAAAATGGATAATTCTTCCTGACTGGTGTAGTTAACGAAACCTGATTGAAAGACTCTCTTGCTTCTACGAGATCAAATCCGAGCTTTTTTATATAGCAGCTTGGGTAACTTGCAGTTATGCAGATGCGCTGTCGTTCTAGAGCAAAAGAAAGGCAGGATTTCTCATTTGTGACTAGAATGGAACCTCCTTTCCTATGTTTCTTGTATGCCGACAGGAGCTTACTGTATATAGAACTCTTGCTTCTTTTGCCATCGCGCAGGATACCTTCCACGGCGGTGCCCTTTAAGAAGCAAGGAATGAACTGTCGTTTGTCGAGCGCCACTTCCAGTTTGTAAAGTGTGTCCACAACGTCTGGTGTAGCCCGCAAACTAAGCCTCGACACCAGCTCGCTTCGGCAAAAGCTTGATAGTGGGAGAATAGCCATGAGCCACGCGGTGAACAGGATGCTCAGCGCTGCTGCATTGCGCATTCGCTGAGGAATCGGCGTCGAAGTTGCAAAAAAAGAAGCCATCAGGAACATGAACGAATCAAGTGCACTTCCAACGAACTGTGAATGCGTTTCGTTATAATATACGGCTGCACTTACGACCACACAAGCAGCGAGAGCTATCATCAACAGGCAAATCCCAAGCTTTGACTCAACAAGGATCTTGAAGAAAGATACAAGAATAGGGCCGGTGCGCTTAACGTAGAAAGTTTCCTGCGTGTGCACAATGGATGGGGGCATGGCGAGAAACGGTACGAAGTTCCGTCTGACCGGAAGTAAATTCCCCAAAATATCAATGCTACCTCTTGTGAGCTCATGTAATAAATTCTCAAACCTTTTTAAGAACCTTCGCTTCACCGTTACGTTATATAAATGGAGTGATTTGAAGACTACTTCCGTGTATACCGGACAAAACATTGGAGGGAGGTTCTTCATACTTTTGGTTTCATGACATCCGACGTTAACAACGCTGTTTCGAAATTTTTTGTGCCTCTGCAAGCTCGCAATATTGCTCTGTAAACTCTCAATGTGGCCTTCAGCCGCCGAAAAGACTACACTGAAGTGTCCAAGTGGTGACACAGCTGCTATATCTCTCAAGTGAGCAAGAGCGCGTCTTTCACGCATACTGCATGCACAAAAAGCTGCCTGTAGCTCTCTCAAATAGCCCACAAAATCTTTTTTTGCCTCGAATTCAAGGGCCTTGTCTAACCAAGCGACTAAGCTGAAGAAACTTGGCGAAAATACAGCATGGTAAAGACATTCAGATGCATTTTCCCCCATGTTCACTGCAAGAACATTTGTGTTTACGGCGTGCAATATGTTTTTCACTAAATAACTAACAAAGTGTGCTGGCGATTGCAGTGTCCATAGAGTCACCGGCCATGGAATATGCTGCAACCAAAAATATTCATGCGGTCGCATAGGACCATCGCAGGTTGCAAGTGCAATATGATCATACTTTGAGAAGCGAAGATGAGGTTTGCTCAGAAATGTAGTGAAATTCCTACCAAAAACATTTTGTGCCGTGAACAAAAGAAACAGTAAGTAAAATGCAAAGTGAGCCATCGAGAACCGTATGTTTGGTTCACTAAATTTAGCGGCGTATTTTTCGAAGGATGAAAACTATTGGTGATGTTTGCTTTAATACCAAACGTGCAATGAATGATGAACTGGAAAAATTGCTTTAGGACAATAAACACAAGCAGGAGTAAACACCTGCTTGAAGACAGTCACCAGAGTAGATTCGTTTCCCATATATATTTACACACATTTTTCTGAAATATATTGGCAGCAAATCTACATGCAGTCATGATTCAAGCACCATTGAAAAAACGAATTTTCAAATACTCGATTGCATTCTGATAAAATGTCACATTGATTCCAGAACAAGAATAGCGAAAGTAGCTGTTCTAATTACCCTTCTTTACACTAACCCTAACAGGCATAATGCCCACTCATACGTTTATAATAGCTACAGTGCGGCACAAATATTTCCTCGCCTCAATGCCAATTGAACGGTTGATCAAACGTTTGGACACATAAACAAAACAAACATTGCATTTGTGACAGTAGTTTTGCCCTTGCGAAACTGTATCCAGCTCACAACAGCGGGGAAATCATTCACCCAGGAAAGAATGTACAAGAGACGGTGATGCTCGAAGTGGCCACACGCTTCCAGCTACTACAAAGTGTCCGAACTTGGCCAAGTGTCCATGTACAGCATTTTGCTTGCGGCTACTTGCTTTGTCACAGTCACAACTGCCCCAACCAGTGACTACCACGGTGGAGCACCGAAAGTATATACTTTCCTTACGCTACAGCGTCAGCGCAGGGGTGTCACCTCCTCTCCTGTTTTCTTCAGACAGAAAAGAAACTAAAAGGAGATTCAAAAGCATAGTCCAGATTAATCAATATTCACTGACATGTCTGGAGCAGCTTATGACGAGTCGTACCAGTCATAAGGATGGCACGGTGCTAGAAAGGGCCAGGTTCCAGAAACTCGATATAATTGAGTGAAGATTCATGTACGCCGGCTCTAAATGTCCTTGTGCGACCTGTATCTTGAGGCACCGCGAAACATATTTTGCATACCGTGCTGCTATCTGCAAACCGATTTCCAAGACACTGCCAATAAATTTTGTTGCCGCGCCAGGATCCGGCTGGCGACATATATGCGCATTTACATTTTCTTGGAAAGCGAATTGTCAGGCTTGTGAGCTTTACCCTGCTGTGTTCGAAACGCATTTATCTAACGTCCAGTCAGAGGTCAGGGTCTAAGCTTTGTTTGTCGTTCGGAAGTCTCTGAAATGATTGTTATGTATATATATATATATATATATATATATATATATATATATATATATATATATTCTGGCAGTCTTGAAGCCATAGGTAGCGTAAGAGGGTTCTAGCACAGCTTTCGCCCTCGCTCTTGATCACGTTCTACGTGACGCTGGCGGTAACAAAGGACGTCCCACGTCCGCCGCTATGGCTGAGGGTGGCGCTGGTGAACACTCTCAAGGTTCGTATACAGACAACATAAATACCCAAGAAAGTAGCAGGGGGGACAGCGGCCGATGTAGCTCAGTTGGAAGAGCACCGGACGCGTTATTCGGAGGTCGTGGGTTCGGATCCCACCATCGGCACGTTGTTTTTTCTTCTACTTTGTGTCTAATTATCTTTCCCCTAAACAGATTACATTACTAATTTCTGTGATTATCCAAGTAAACATTAAAAAAATAGACATAAAGTACCATCCCCAACGCTTTCCTTGGCCTCGCCGACTGTTGGCTTCTTTCCTTCATATATATATATATATATATATATATATATATATATATATATATATATATATATATATATATATATATATAATGCGCTCTGAGAGTGACATTTAAAAACTTGAAACATTATTATTTCGACATTTCGACCGTAGCATGACCTTCCTCAAGGGTGTGTTTACAGTGCACTCAGGCGCATTTGTAATGGTTTTACTTATGGACGAGTGGAGTGGGAAAAGAAACATGGAAACGTAGGACCATTTCGCCGCCATGCGAACACAAAAAGTTAGGCGAACATCACAAAGGAGCGCAAGCGCGCGCAAAAGAGGGACAACGAGCAATCAACGACCTGGGTGGGTGGTGAACAACCCAAGAGTGTGACGGGGAATCTCGATGGGAGTACACATTTGTGTTGAGTGCAGCGTTTTCCGGCGCCTTTGTACTGGTGGGGTGCAGCAACAAGGCACCGCCGCACCATAAGGCAGATAGAGCAGGTAACTGGCGCTTAAGGAGATGTTCAGTGCGCGGGCGAAAACGAAATTTAGGAAGTAAAACGGAGAAGGAGCAAAAAGAAGGCTAAAGCGGTAAGCATAAACGAACATATCAATTTAAACGCAGTATATACAACTTTATGGAACAAAACCCCCCATAACGAATTGAAGGTGCCCGAAAAAATACAAAAAAGCACGGCATTTACTTAAAAAGGAATTTCACTCATTGGGGCAGCGTCCAAGATTTAAACGAGTTGTCACTGTATAAACGTACATGAGAGGGTGGCACTCCACAATAAGGCAATGTTCAGTGTCATTGAATGGACAAAAAAATAAACAAGAACAATAACTGTTCATGAAAATGATTATTTGATTATTTTAAACACATAGACAGCCTCAAGAGACAATGATCATATCCGTTGGAATTTACGTGGAAAGACGGGAGAGCTTGTCAGCACTCTCATTAATGCCAGCTTTCAAGGGACTAAATTGTTATATTATGTACGACTCGCTAGCGGCCCTGTCATAATGTGGGGGTAAGCCTGACTGCATATACGTCGCCCAGGAGTCACATGAATGCCCTTTTGTGCTTACATATCTCGAGATAGGAAGGCTGGGCAGTGATCGTAAATGTGCCCGGCGTTATTTATTCTTAACCGGAAGGGAGTTTCTGTTTGCCCAATATATTCCTCATGATACAAGCAACACTCTAGAAGGTAGACCTCATTACTTGTCACATTTGAAGGCTCCTCTAAATTTTAATGCAAAAAAAAGAGGCTGTGATTTGGACCGTTGCGGCTGTATTAATCATTGGAAAATGCTTACAGCGAGGCTTCTTGCTCAGCGTTCATCCTTTTTTCAATGTGCCTCTCTGAGCATACTGCTTTAATCAGCTGCCGTGAATTATTTCGATATCCTTCATATATATTGCCGTCATATATATAATCCGTCATATATATAATAACTGAACCGAAAAATTGTGGCTCTTTTTCTGCAAACGCGATGCGGCTCTGCGCCATAGTTCAGACGAACTCTTCAATAAACCAGACGATCTAATGCATTACGTTTCACTATTTGCAACTTTATCAGCCGTATCCACTGTAGGTTTCTTTATCGAACTCGGATGCTATTTGTATGGAAATTCCAGTGTTGAATTTAGGATTGTAGCTTCGCTCAACCATTCGTCGTGTAAAGTTGCAACTTGAGTATTTTCCCGCGGAAATAAATAGCGCCTTTTTTTTTTTTGCTAATAAAATGTAAGGGTAGCATTAATATCTAACCAGTGAGCCAAAATCCTGCCAACAGCTTCTATTAATAAGGTTCACGTTCTGCCAGGCGTCCATATCCAATATCGGTCAAACATTACCTTATTAGGTCAGTTTGCTAGTGGTTATCTCTGATATCTTAACAAACTGTACCATTCCAAAAAGGCTGCACTTGCTCAGAATAGCAGCAGCTTTCGGTTGTGTGCTGATAATGGCGTTCATTACATTCTGCCCAAAGATGTCGCATGGTCGCCGGCCATATATTATGTTGTGATATAGAAACCGCTTTTATTGTTTTGAAAATAAGCGCAAAATTCCTATTTCATTAACAAAAGAACGCACTTCGAAGTTCTGAGAACCCTACATCTGTCCGTAAGAGCGAGCGCCAGAATATTTCTGAATAATAAGGATTTGGTATCGAACAGTCGCCACAAGTAAAACATTGTCACAAACACTCATGTGGTTTGTTGTCTTTCACCGAAGTGAAGTCGCTTAACCTGCTTATGCCACTTTGCAGTGATGCGTGTATGATGCAGGTAATCAGTTTGGAAATATTCTGGAGCACTAGCACGAGGGGGGGGGGGGGGGGTTAAAAGCAGCTGGAACGAAGGAAATGTTTATAGCATCATATCGGGGCCTCTGAAGCAGCGAGAGGCACCGAGAAAAGTCACTTATTCTCAAAGAAAACTGGCAGAGTTTATACAGCTTGCCAATTCGAATGCACCACAATGGTTGGTAAAATGAAGGTTATATGAGGCCGGCAGTTGGATTACGACTGCGAAGATAAGGAATATTATTTAAAAAAACAATTAGGCTACTGGTTACTGCTTTAACCAATGAGACCAACCATGCTTTCCGCTGCATTCTTCACTGAAACACTTGCCTTCCGCTGGCTTCTACAAAACGTTAACGTGTTCCTTACAGATCAAGGACACCCCATGAACACACATTTCCTTTCCCTTGCAACGAGAGTTTCTAATTTCAGTTTCATGATTATGGGGTGTGCAAGTTATGCAACGTTGCGCTGCATTTCAAAGGTGAAAGTGCTGCAATACATCGTTTATTCAATGCAGTATATTTAGCATTGTCAGTCAGGCAGAGATTTCGCTTAAAAGGAAAATCTTCTGAGATCTGTTTGCCATTGCGTAGTTTGTTCCAAACATACCTTAAAAAGAATTGTTGTTGGGTCAGTTGTTGATCACTTGCAGAAACCGTTTAAGAATGCGCCAAAACGACGACACGAAATAGGGCACATCTAATAAGATGATGCTTGGATCGTCGTCCTGTGCGTTGCGCTCATTTGTTTCTGTGTGCCTCTATTGGGTGTCAGGTTTTTAGCGCATTTTGCATTCCTTCTGTGAACACAATAAATATCATTTTAATTTAAAGGGCTGTCTTTCTTTCTGAAAAGGCCCTTTAATATGCACAATGTTACTCTCGGAATCCATATATCCACCCATTGAGCAATGAAAAAAAGGCATTGTTGCATATCCTTGTGCAGTATAATACGTAACCTTGTGTACATAGACTGAGTTTTATGCATTCGCAATGCGGGACAGACCTGATTTCAAGACACTTATAGTTATGTTGGCTGATATCCGATTCCCGATGGAAAGGTATTAGCAATCATTCCGTGCTAAGTTTCAGGCAGACTCAAGAAAAAAATGTTCTTTTATGCGTGCAATGTTTCAGTTGCAAAAAGCTTTCGCTGAAACCATCTCACTTTTCCAAGATAATGCTAAGCTCCGATAAAAACTAAGAAATGCTTTACTGGCATTTTATACAGCTTCTACTTCTACTCCATGCCTGTCTGATTTCACCATTTGCACCTTTACTACCGCCCAAACGACAGGGCAGAGATGAAGGAGGGACACCACACAGCGCTGACTCACAACCATTTGCGCCTTTTCCCCTTAATCATTTCCATTCCCTCTAGTTTCAGTGCCAGTTCAATTTTGTAGTCAATTTTATGGTACGCATTGTATAGCAGAGCTTTGTACATACTTTAGCAGGAGCCCTTTTAATTCTAACGCTATAATAAATAATGTTTTATTCAGCAAATTGAGTCGCGGTTGCTGATTATGGAGTAACCGTCTCGCGATTCGTTTGGTGTTATTAGCTACGAGCTGCAGTGTCTGCCGAAAATAAAAGAAACTGAAAGGGGGTGTTTACAGTCCTTTAACAGGGATAATAGCCCTCCAAGTTTCACAGAGAACCACACAAGAGCACAGCGCAGTCTAGGCCTTCACAAGCGAGCTCGAGCAGCGCAGCGGCACTTCGTCGTTCTTCTCCTCGTCTTTTTGATATCCTCGCCTAGTTCATCCTCGTCTTCATAATATCTTCGCAGAGTTCACTACAATTTCCCCCGGAGCGAAGAGGAGCCATCCTGGCGACTTAGGGTGAGGGCAAGAGGAGCGGATCGTAGTATGTTTTGAGGCGGCTCACGTGCACAGTTTCGCGGCCGCGATGACGCATGTCCGAAGAGGGAGTGAATGGCTCCACGATGTAATTCACAGGGGAGGTTTGGCGGACAATGCGGTAGGGGCCGTGGTACTCGGTTCGAAATTTTGATGACAATCCCGGTGGGGTGCCAGGAACCCAGAGCCAAACAAGGGATCCTGTAGGGAAAACGTGTGGCGTCTGATCTTTGTCGTGACGATACTTTTGGCGGCCTTGCGATTCCGATGTTAAACTGCGGGCTAACTGGCGGCATTCTTCCGCATGTTTGACAACGTCTGAAAGGAGAGTCCACTCGGAAGAGTCAGGACGATATGGTAAAATAGTGTCCATCGTGGACGATGCCTCATGCTCATAAAGCAGGAAGAAAAGGCTAAATCCAGTGGTTGACTGCGTGGCGGTATTGTATGCGTACGTCACGAAAGGAAGAACAGCGTCCCAGTTGGTCTGATCAGCGGCAACGTACATTGTGAGCATATCTCCAAGTGTACGATTGAAGCGCTCGGTCAGCCCGTTAGTTTGAGGGTGGTAGGCTGTTGCGGTCCGATGTATGATGCGACATTCGGCCAGTAGAGCTTAAACGACGTTGGAAAGGAAGACGCGTCCTCGGTCACTCAGCAGCTCTCGCGGTGCGCCGTGGCGAAGAACAAAATGATGTAGCAAGAACAGGGCAACTTCACGAGCAGTAGCGGCGGGTAAAGCGGCGGTCTCGGCATACCGGGTGAGGTGGTCGATGCCGACGATAATCCACCGGTTCCCAGAGACCGTGCAGGGAAGTGGTCCGTAAAGGTCAACGCCAACGCGGTCAAAAGGGCGGGCCGGGCATGGAAGTGGTTGTAAGGGGCCAGAAGCACGAGGTGTGGGTGACTTGCGACGCTGACAGGCGATGCAGGAGCGGACGTATTTGCGAATATAGCCGTACATGCCGCGCCAATAGTAGCGTTGCGAAATTCTCTGGAACGTCTTGACTACACCAGGATGGGCACACTGAGGGTCGGCATGGAAAGAGGCGCAAATTTCTTGTCGTAAATGGCGGGGAATGGCGAGAAGCCACCGTCGACCATCAGGCATATAATTGCGGCGGTAGAGAAGACCGTCTCGTAGGGCAAAGTGTGGTGCTTGACGGCGTAAAGTCCGAGAAGGAGCAGCGTTTGGAGAAGTGGACACGATGTCGATAAGAGATGCGAGCCACGGGTCTTTTCGCTGCTCCGCAGGCATGTCAGCGATTGTTAGAGACGAGAGGACGGGATCAGCCGCCGAGGAGCAAACAGGTGCGATGGATAGGGGAGAACGAGACAGAGCGTCGGCGTCCATGTGTTTACGGCCAGACCGATATATAACGCGGATGTCAAATTCCTGGAGGCGGAGAGCCCATCGTGCGAGACGGCCGGACGGGTCTTTAAGAGAGGACAGCCAACATAACGCGTGGTGGTCCGTGACGACGTCAAACTGGCGACCATACAGGTAGGGTCGGAATTTCGTTAGTGTCCACACAATGGCCAAACACTCCTTTTCCGTAACTGAGTAGTTGCATTCAGCTTTGGAGAGGACGCGACTCGCATACGCGACGACGTATTCTTGAAAGCCATTTTTCCGTTGAGCCAATACCGCTCCGAGGCCAACGCCACTCGCATCAGTATGTACCTCGGTAGGTGCTGTGGGGTCGTAGTGGCGAAGGATTGGTGGCGAAGTTAAAAGACGGCGCAGTGCGGTGAACGCTTCGTCGCACTCGACCGACCACGCAGTTAAGTCACTGTTTCCCCCGAGTAGCTTCGTAAGGGGTGCAATTATAGAAGCGAAATTCCGCACGAAGCGCCGAAAATAGGAGCATAGACCAATGAAGCTTCGAAGTTGCTTGAGCGAAACCGGCTTAGGAAACTCCGCCACTGCGCGCAGCTTGGCCGGATCAGGGCGAACACCTTCCTTAGAGACGATGTGCCCCAAAATGGTCAACTCCCGGGCACCGAAGTGACACTTCTTGAGATTTAGTTGTAGGCCGGCGTCAGTAAGACAAACCAAAACTTGCCGCAAGCGCTCTAGGTGCGTGGCGAAGTCGGTGGAAAAGACAACAATGTCGTCCAGGTAGCAGAGGCAGATATGCCACTTGAACTTCCGCAAGATGTTATCCATCATCCTCTCGAATGTGGCGGGCGCGTTGCACAAACCGAAGGGCATTACATTAAATTCATAGAGGCCATCCGGGGTCACAAATGCGGTCTTCTCTCTGTCACAGGCGGCCATTGGTACTTACCAGTAACCGGAACGTAAATCAAGAGACGAAAAGTACTCGGCACCTTGGAGGCAATCAAGAGCGTCGTCTATACGCGGCAGGGGGTAATTGTCCTTGTGGGTAATTTTGTTCAGGCGCCGGTAATCAACACAAAAGCGAACTGAGCCATCTTTCTTCTTTACTAGCACCACTGGTGAAGACCAGGGGCTTTGAGATGGACGGATCACACCACGTTTTAGCATGTCCTCAACTTGCTCATTGATCACGCGACGCTCTGCCGCTGACACACGATAGGGGCGCTGTCGAAAAGGCGCGTTAGAGCCGGTCTGAATGTGATGCGCGACTGTGGAAGTGCGGCCGAGAGGTGTGTGGGCGGCGTCGAACGCGGAGCGAAACGTCTGTAAAAGGGCCACAAGCTGCGTCTTCTTTTGGCCTGGCCTATCTTCCAGCGTTGCCAAATACGTCGCATCCTGCCCTCTATGCCAACGTCGCAAACGCCCGACTTCCTCACCCGCTGGCCTTCTACAACCTGTTCCCTGTCCCGCCACGCCATTCGACGTAGTCGGCATCGATTTATATGGTCCCCTACCTCTCTCCGATGGGGGTAACCATTGGATTATAACAGCTGTCGACCACCTTACACGCTACGCTGAGACAGCACCTGTACCGACCGGTTCCGCTCAAGAAGTAGCAAATTTATTTTTGCGATCAATTGTATTGCGTCATGGCGCTCCTCGGGTGCTCCTAAGTGACCGCGGGACGGCCTTCTTATCGACAGTCGTTGCCGAAGTTCTTTACGCGTCATCCACCCTTCATAAGACAACCTCGAGCTACCATCCCCAGACTAACGGGCTGACTGAGCGATTTCACCGCACCTTATCGGATATGATCTCCATGTATATCACACCAGATCATCGAAATTGGGACACTATTCTACCATTCGTCACTTTCGCCTATAACACAGCAGTACAACGGACTACCGGTTATTCTCCATTTTTCCTCGTTTATGGCCGTCCTCCCACTACAATTCTCGACGCTTCCTTCTTCTCTACGCCCGACTACTCCACATCGGTACCTACCTAGTTTTTATCTCTTGTGGCCAGATGCCGTCATCTTGCCCGCCTCAACAGAGCAGCGTGCCAGGAAGACCGCAAGAGCCGCTGCGATTCTACGCATCGCGTGGTCTCTTATCGTCCCGGTGACGAAGTACTGCTTTATACTCCACTGCGCACCCCTGGCCTTAGTGACAAATTCCACCACCGCTACCTTGGTCCCTACAAGATCATCAGCCAAACTTTTCCAGTTAACTACAAAGTCACGCCTGTTGATCCCCCAGCCGATCGACGCCACCGTGGAACTGAAATTGTTCATGTCTCTCGCTTGAAACCGTTTGTGCGCCGCGGTACATAGGTTAGTTAGGAGCGGCCAGGCTGGCCGCTTCCGACCCCCCGGGCAGATTGTGTGAGCCTTCTGTGGACCTTCTTACACTTGTACATGCCATCATCATCTTCTTTCATTTGTACATACCATCATCATCGTCCCGCGGCGCCGGCTTCGGCGCGTGCCTGGGTTGGTGACCGAATTAAAACGCTAGACAAGGCTTCGCTGTCCTTGCCACCACGACCTCGCCGTCTTGACCTAGCCTTCTTCCACAATATATATATATATATATATATATATATATATATATATATATATATATATATATATATATATATATATATATATATATATATATAATCAGATGTCAAACGTATTCACGGCAGCTGAATAAAGTGTATGCTCAGAGAGGCGCATTGAAAAAAGCATGTACTCCTTGCAAGAAACCTCGCTGTCAGCTTTTTCAAATGATGAATGCAGACACAACGGTCGAAATCACAGCATCCTTTTTGCATTCAAATTTAGAGTAGCCTTCAAGTATGACACGAGTAATGTGGTCTACCTTCTCGAGGGTTGCTTGTACCGTGAGCTATATATTGGGAAACAGAAACGCCTTTCCGAATACGAGTAAATAACCACCAGGCACATAATCGACCACTACCATGTCTTCCTATCTCAGGACACGTAAGCACAAAATGGCGTGCTTTTGACTCCTTCAGGGCGACGTATGCTCCAGTCAGGCTACCACACACGTTATGACAGGGCAGCTTGCGAGTCGCACTTATAATACCAATTCAGTACCTTGAACGCTGGCATTATTGAGTGATGACAAGCTCTCCTCTTTCCAAGCAAATTCCATCCGATGCGATCATTGTCTCTGGAGGCAGTTTAAGTGCTTATGATCTTCATTCTCATACACAATTGTTGTTGCACTTTATTTGTCTAATCATTGATTGACGCTGAACACTGCCTTATTGGGGAGCGCCACCTTCTAATGTATGTTTATGCAGTGACAAGTTGTTTTGATCTTGGACGCTGCCTCACTGAGTGAAATTCCTATTTAATTAAATGAGGTGCTGATTTATTTGTAGTTTTCTGGGACGCCTTCAATTCATTATTCCGTGTTTTCGTCTATAAAGTTGTACATACTGCGTTTAAAGTAACATGTTTGTTTATCCTGACCAATTTAACCGTCTTTTTTCTCCTCCGTTTTACTTCCTAGGTTTCGTTTTCGCCCGCTCACTGTTCATCTCCTTATGTGCCTTTTCCCTGCTTTATCTGCCTTATGGTACACCTGTGTCTTGTTGCTGCACGCCACCAGTACAAAGGCACTAGAACACCTTGCACTCAACACAAATTTGTATGCCCATTCAGACTCCCCGTCTCCCTCTTGTGTTGATGACTACCCACTCTGGTTGCGCGAATGCGCTCTTTTGTAGTGTTGCCCCCCTTTCGGTGTTCGCGCGGCTGCGAATTTCCCCAAACTTTTCCTTGTTTCTTTTCCCTCTCCACGGCTCAATGCTCCCATTCATACCCCTTTCTCTACCTTCTGTCCCTATAATTGTAAAACTTTAATAAGCCGCCTGAGCGCACTGTAAAAAATCCTTAAGAAAGCTCTTGCTACATATGAAACGTCGAAATATATATGTTTTATGTTTTTCAATGTCATTCACTGATCGCATATATATATATATATATATATATATATATATATATATATATATATATTTATATATATATATAATGTATTGAGATATTCTGAGAGACTGCTGAATGGCATGTAATGTTTGGACCCGAAACTCTGATTACACATTAGATAAATTACTTCACTTCTCAAGCCTCTCCAGGCAATATGATTTTCCACGGAAGTATCAGTGCGCATATATGTCGCCAGCCGGATCCTTCCACGGCAACATCATTTATTGTCAACGTCTTAGTAATCGGTTTACAGCCTGCAGCACGGTATGCAAAATATGTTTCGCGGTGCCTCAAAATACAGGTAGCACAAGGACATTTATTGCCGGCGTACACGAATCTTCACTCAATAATATCGGTTTTCTGTAACGTGGCCCTTTCTAGCGCCGTGTCATTGTTGTAACTCGTACGACTCTTCATAATCTGAGCGAGGCATGCCAGAGAAGATTGAGTAATCTGCAGTCTGCTCTTTAATGGCCTTTCATTTACTTTTCAGAGTGAAGAAATAAGGAGAGACCGTGACGCCCCTGCGCTGATGTTGTAGCGTGTAGAAAGTGTATACTTCCGATGCTCCACCGTGGTAGTGACTGGTTTGGGCTGTTGTCACTGTGACAAAGCAAGCAGCTCCAATGAACAAGCTGTGCATGCGAACTTGGCCACGTTCGGACAATTTGTAGGTGCTGGAAGAGTCCGCCCACTTCGACCATCGCAGTCTATTTTACATTGTTTTCTTGGTGAAGGATTTCCCCACTGTTGTGAGCTTGCTATATATTTGCGAAAATGCACCTATTGTCACAATGCAATGGTTGTTTTGTTATGGTGTTTAGACATTTGGTACAACCAATTCCTTTGGCATTGAGTCGAGTGAATGTTTGTGCCGCTTTGTAGCTATTTTTCTTAGGGTAGATGTAGAAAAGAAAAAATCGGAACACCTGCTTTTGCTTTTATCGTACTCGAATCAATGTGACATTTTATCAGAATAGAATCAATAGTGTGAAAAATGTTATTTCCAACAGTGCTTGAATTATGAGTGCATGTAGGTGTACTACCAGTACATTTTGGGAAGAGTGTGTGAAGATTTAGGGGAAACGGCTCAGCTCAGGTGACTGTATTCAAGCAGATGTCTACTTATACGTGCGTATTGTACTAAAGCAATTACTCCGGCAAATAATTCCATGCACGTTTGTTGAGAAGGCTGACACGAATGGTTGTTCGCCTTATATTATCAAAATTTTGCATCCTTCGAAAAATACCCCACTAAATTAAGGCGAACTAGCCATCCGGTTCTTAATGACTAATTTTGTATATTGTACAATTTTTATTTGGTTCACGGTACAAAATGCCTTTGGTAAAAATTTCACTACATTTCTCAGCGAACCTCCTTTTCATTTATCGGAGTACCATTATATTGCACTTGTCAGCTGCGATGGCCCTATGAGACCGCGTGAATATTTTTGGTTGAAGCACCATCCCTCGCCCGTGACTCTATGGACACTTCAAACTCCCACCCACTTTGCGACATATTTAGTGAAGAACACAGAGCATACCATAAACACAAATCTTCTTGTGGTAAACATGCGTGAAAACGCATCTGAATGTCGTTACCATGCTATATTTTCGCCACGTTACTTCCGTACAGTCGCTAGGTTAGAGATGGCCCATGAATTCAAGACAAAAAAAGCTTTTGGGAACTATTTGAGTGTGCTACAGGCAACTTTGTGTGCATGCAGTATGCGTGAAAGACGCGACCTTGCTCTCTTTATGGATGTAACACGAATTTCTATAGACGGACACTTCCGGACAGTGTTTTCGGCAGCAGCACGCGACAATAATGGATTCCAGAGCAATATTTATATCTCGAAGAGGCACAGCAAACTTCGAAGCAGTGTCATGTATGTTGGATGCATTCAAGACGAAAGTATGAAGAACCTCCCTGCAAATATTTGTCCGGGACCCATAGAAAATGTCTTGGAAGCGCTCTTTTTGTACAACGTAACAGTTAAGCGGATATTCTTCCAAATCGATAAGAATATGTTACAAGAGCTCGCCATCGGCAGCATTGATACCTGCGGACATATATTTCCTGTCACGCGGAACATGATGCTGGAATTCGCCATGCCAGCATCACTTCTGCATACACATGAGACTTTCTACATTAAGCGCAGCGGCCCAGCTCATGTCTCGTTCTTCAACATCCTTATTGAATCAAAGCTTGGTATTTGTCTACTGCTCGTAGCTCTTGCTACTTGTGTGATCATCTCTGCAGCTTCGGGTTATAAGGAGACGAATTCACACTTCGTGGAAGTTGCATTTGATTCTTTGATGTTCCTGACGGGTTCTTTTTTTGCAACTTCTACGCAGATTCCTCACCGAAAGCGCTATGCTTCAGCGCTGAGTCTCCTGTGCGCTGTGTGGCTCATGGCTATTCTGCCACTATCAAGCTTTTACCGAAGCGAGCTGGTGTCGAGACTTAGTTTGCGAGCTACACCAGACGTTGTGGATACACTGGACAAATTGGAAATGGCGCTAGACGAACGGCAGCTCGTTCCTTGCTTCCTAACGGGCACCTCCGTGGAACTTATCCTGCACAAAAGCAAAACAAGCAAGAGCTCAATATACAGTAAGCTCCATTCGGTGTACAATGAACATACGAAAGTAGGTTCCATTTTTGTTGACGATGAAAACTCCTGCTTCTCTTTCGCTCAGGAACGGCAGGGCATCTGCATAACGTTCAGTCACCCAAGCTGCTTCGTTAGAAACCTCGGATTTGACCTCGTAGAAGCAAGAGAGCATTTCCATCAGATTTCCTTTAGCACACCAGTGAGGAAGCATTATCCATTTTTGAAGGAGTACCGCACTTTCTTACGTAAAATTTTCGAAGCGTCGCTGATTAACCAAAAGGAAAAATTGTGGCTCTTTTTCTGCGAGCGCGAAGCGGCTCTGCGTCATAGTTCAGACGAACTCTTCATTAAACAAGATGATCTAATGCATTTCTTTTTACTATTTGCAGCTTTATTAGGCGTATCCACTGTAGTCTTTTTTCTCGAACTAGCATGCTATTTCTTTGGAAATTTCAGGCCTTGAATTTAAGATTGTAGCTTGGTTCAACCATTCGTCGTGTAAACTTGCAACTTGAGTCTTTTCCCACGGAAATAAATAGTACTTGCTGTTTTTGCTAATAGATTGTAAGGTTAGCCTTAACATGTGACAAAAAAGCCGAAATCTCGCCTGCAACTTCTACAAATAAGGGTAACGTTCGCCAGGCGTTCTCGTCCAATATTGGTCCAGCATTACAATAAGTCAGTTTGCTAGTGGTTATCCCAGATGTCTTAACAAACAGTACCATTCGAAATTGGACTGCGCTTGATCAGAATAGCAGCAGCTGCCGATCTTGGGCTGATAATGGCATTCATTTCTTCCTGTCCAAAGATGTCTCATGGTCGCCAGCGATATATAATGTCCTGATATAAAAACCGGTTTAATTATTTAGAAAATAAGCGCGAAACTCTTACTGCAAAGACAAGAGAAAACTTTTCGAAGTTTTGAGAATCTTACCTCTGCTCGTAACGCAACATATATTCCCTCTTAATGTTTCTCCTACATCGAGCGCCAGACAATACCGTTTAATAAGGATTTTGTGTCGAACTGTCACCACATACAAAATCGTCACAAATAATCATGTGTCTCGTTTTATTTCACCGAAGCGTATTCAGTTAGCCTACTTATGCCACATGCAATGTGTGTATCATGCAAGTAATCAGTATTGGAAATAATCTGGAGCACTGGCTTCACCGCTGCTGAAAAGAAGGAAACGTCTATAGCAGCATATTGGTGCCTTTGGAGCTTGATTCCGTTCTCTCAATGGTATGGATGAATGAACGGAATATAGGAGCGTCCCCTTTGAAACGGGGTGATAGCGGTAGCTATCATGCTCATTTTTCTCCTTACATCTTAATTATTGTTTTAGATTAGTTAACTATATAATCATGCTTTTTATTAAATCTTTGTTTCTACATTACTAATTTTATATCACTTCTTTGTTTTTAAGCCACCAATCTTCCAGTCGTTTTTTGCTAGCTTCCACCGCTGGTTTATTCACCAGGGCACTGGTATCTCTAAACCCCACAGCTTCAGGAAGAGTGACTGTGCCTGCATTGATTTCCGGATGGATGTCATTACATTCGAGTATAATATGGTTAATTGTTTCGGTGGATTTACTGCATACTGCACATGTGTTATCTTCGTGGTTAAATTTCTTTTCGTAGCTGCGTGTTCAAAGGCATCCTGTTCTAACTTCAAAAAGCAGGGCACTGTCTCTTGAGTTATTAAAGAAAGCTTCTTTTATTTTCTGTCTTTTCTAGTTTCTGAATAGGTCCACACTGTGTTTTTTTCCCATAGACTTTGTCCAATTTTTCCTTCTGTGTTTTTCGCATGTTGCTTAACGCTCTTTATTTCTTCGTCCTTGTGACAAGCATACTTACTGGTTAGTTTCCTAGTTCTTTTCCTCAATTGTGAGTCAGTGCTTTTTAGGTATATGTATTTAAATACTTTAGCCACTCATCTGTTACTGTTCAATTTCCTCAGGTATTCCTCATATATTATTTTACTCGGAGCTTCCCGTACTTTGAAAGATGCCCAGACTGTATCTCCCTGTACCGCGTCATTTGTGGTTTTGCCGTGGGCACCGAGTCCTAATCGTCCGACGGTTCTGATTTATTTCTAATGGCGGCTGCACCTGTAATTTTAGGCACAAAACAGCGATTCCAAACTAAGCCCGGACACCATAATTTATTTCAAAATACCCCTCAAAACCTGATACCTGTTGTATCCCCACAATGCCCTATGCTTCATTATCCCGGCATTTCTTCGCCCTTTTGTCTTAAGTGATTGCTCATGCTTTAAAATATATGACTATCCTTCGTTTATACATACCCCGAGATATTTATATTCCGCCACCCTGATTATTTCATGGCCTTGTATTTTAAGACTCTGGTTAGTTCAGCCGTTGAAAATCATCGGACCCGGCCTGACTGCGCTAAAAATGAAGCCTAGAGCATCCCCTTCGTCTCCCAAATAATTAGCTAGAATTTGCAATTCTTTCTGACTATCTGCTAGCAGCGCAAAATCGTCTGCATACATTAAACTGGGGAGGCGCTGCTCTACCACCTTTCTGCCTAAATTATATGACAGGTTAAAACCAGGGTTACTTTCTTGTATCCTCCGTTCCACATTTATCATATAAAGCGCAAACAGCATCGCTGATAGAGGAAACCTTGTCTTAATCCTTCGTGTATCTTGACAGCTTCCATACTTCTTATTCCTTCCCATGTAATATCTATTTTGTTATTCTGGTATATTTCCTGTCGGGAATCTGTTATCTAATAACCGATACCTTCTTATTTTAATATATTCCACAGGCGTTCCCTGTTTACGTTGTCGTACGCCTCATTTGTGTCCAGGCAGGCCAATTACAAAGGTTTATTTTCCGCTCTATATATTTCGATGCATTGGGTAAGCACGAACAGGCTATCATCTAAGCGCCTACCATTTCTAAAGCCGCTCTGAAGTTCTCAGAGTATCCTCTTACTTCCTACCCATGGTTGCATGTTTAACTTCACCGTTGCATCTCCAACCTGCATATAACAGATTTCATGGTAATCGGCCTGTTGGATCTTATGTGCATCTTATCTCGATTACCTTTATGAATCAAATTCATTTTACTCTGCCGCCACTTGTGCGGAATTTGCTTATTTGTTATGACTGTTTCCAAAACTTTTAACATCATTTCCTTATTTTTTGGACCCAGTTCATTAATCAGCTTGATCAGAATTTCATTTATTCCTGTAGATGTTCTTCTAGGAATATTTTTTTCTGCCTTATCCAGTGTAGATTGGATAGTTCTAAGATGCTTTGTATTCTTCTATCTTGTGATGCTTCCTGATTTCCGGAGATGGTACCTTTAGGTTGCGTTCAGAGACACTTTTCGGTGATAATTCGCCCTTTAACGCGCTGAGAAGCAACCAGTGAGGAGAAGGAAGTTGTGGAACTCTACCGTTGAAGAGATGGAATTACGCGCCTCCGAAATAGCGAGGTACCGTGGAATATGAAAATTCAATTATGCTCCAAGAATATTTGCAGAGCTTATATAACTTGCCAATTGCAATGCACTACAAAGGTTGGTAAAGTCATGGTGACAGAAGGCCTGTAGTTAGATTACGACTGCTAAGAAAATGAATAATAATTTAAAAATTGGGGTAATGCTTACTGATTTAAACAAGTGAGACCGACAATGCTTTCCGCTGCATTTTTCACTGAACCAATTGCCTTCAGCTGGCTTCTACAAAAAGTTAACGTTTTCCTTACTGAGCAAGGCCTTGATCGAGAGTTAATAAGTTCAGTTTGACTGTTATAGGGTGTTCAAGTTATGCAACATTGCGCTGCATTTGAAAGGTGAAAGTGCTGCTACAATACATTGTTTATTCAATGCAGGATAGCTACGCGCCAAGCTGAGCGAAACAAAACCTTTGCATTGTTACATGGTCAGTCAGGCAGATAATTCGCTGAAAAGGAAAATCTTCTCAAATCTGGTTGGCAATCCTTTGTATTGACACATGCCATTCATAGACGACGAAAATCTGAACGGGCGATTCGGAGAAGACCACAAAGTGAAACGGTGCTCCGCTTTTTTGCTGCCCTGACTGGTTGCTGGTGTTCTTCGGTGTCAGAGTGCCAGAGCGCTTTCTGTGTAACGCTATGTTACAAATCTGGTGGAGGAATTGCCAGGTATCGATCCAGTCCTGCATAATCAACATGTCAATACGGAGGTTACCTCCGTACATCAGCGCCTCGGCCGCCGCCTACGTGGGGAGCCCCCAGAATTCGGACCCCTTCCGGCCGCTGCCAGAACGGCGCACACTCGGACGGCCGTAGAACCTGCTGCAATGATATCTGAGAGCAGGCTTCCCACCCACATCCTGTGTCATCAGCCGCGAACGTCCCCCGCTTTTCATGGCGACGTGTTCAAGGACGCCGAGGACTGGCTTGACACCTACGAGCGAGTTGCTCGTTACAACGGGTCGACTGATGAGCGTAAGCTCCACAACGTGTATTTTGCTCTTGAAGAATCTGCACGGACATGGTTTGAAAACCATGAGGCTTCCTTCCATCCTGGGCAGCCTTCTGTCATGATTTGAAAGCCACGTTTCCTAGCGCCGACCGCCGGGAGCGAGCAGAAGCTGCGCTACACTCGCGCGATCAGCGCCAGAACAAGAGCGCGCGTATGTTCTTTGAGGACTTGACACGCCTTTTCAACCGTGCAGACCCACAAACGCCAGAAGATAAGAAGCTGCGTCACCGATGCGGGGCGTTAAACAAGAACTTTTCGCGGGACTGGTGCGCAGTCCACCACGCACTGTGACGGAGTTTCTCACCGAGGCAGCGACCCTGGAGACAACGCTGCAACACCGAGCCCGTCAGTATAACCGTGACATGAACATCATTGGGTCCGACGCTACCCCTGTGCAGGTCGGCAGCGACATGGACGCATTACGAAATCTCATCCGTTCTGTCGTGCGGGAGGAACTTCAAGCACTCCGGATGCCTTGCAACACAACGCCTTTTCCTTCAGTGGCTGAAGTCATCCGGGACGAGGTGCGTATGGCAGCTGAGCAAGTTGCTGACGTTCCCCAGCAGCGTGTTCCCCAACAGACCTTCGACGCGAGACCACCGACTCGTCCGTCCTACGTAAGGCTCCCCCGCCGGACCATAGTATCAACGCCGCAGCTAAAGCAATGGAGCCGTAGGTCTGGCATGGAGGTCGCAGGTCTCGCATGCGAGGTCCTCGCATGGAGGACCTCGCATGGAGCCGTATGGAACACCGCTACTCCCCTCCGCCGATCTACAAGCGACCCCGCAAAAGTCAAGTATGGCGGCCCCGGGACCGTCGGCCCCTGTGCTATTATTGCGGTAAAGCCAGTCACCTTTACCGGGCGTGCCCGCACCGCCGCGTCAGCATGCTGGGTTTCGCCTCTGAGGACCTCTACCCTCGGAATGCCGAACGGCCTACTGAGATTGCAAGCGACCTTGAAGCGCGACAGTACCCCGTCACATCCGGTTACCAAGAGCGTCGGTCTACGTCCCCGACAAGCTACCGTTCGACAAGACCCAACTCCTCCCGACGCAGCTCTCCCAACCCTGGCCGGGAAAACTAATACTAGCGGCCTTCAGAGGCAGGGTAGCTGACGTCGGGAAATGCGAAGATCCTCCGTCATCGTCAGGGTGACCCAACGAGATTTCGCTTGTGTCAGGTAGCGACAGCATCCGGCGTAACCTCCCATTTGTGTGCAACGATTGATGGAGTGGATGTCACCGCGTTACTCAATACTGGTGCCGATTATTCAGTAATGAGCCGTGGCCTCGCCCGAGAATTGAAGAAAGTTTTGACACATTGGTCCGGCCCGAAATTTCGCACGGCGGGAAGTCACTTGATTGAACCTGCGGGTAAGTGCACAGCGTGGGTCGGCATCCGTGGTTTTGTGTATGTTGGAGATTTTATCGTACTTCCTGAGTGTTCGAACGACTTGATCCTTGGTCTAGACTTCCTGCAGACCAACGGCGCTGTCATTGACCTGAAAGAAGCGCGTGTTTCCTTTACGACGAAACGAGCCGTGGCGCGCATTGAAAACGAAGATCCGGGTCTGTACATTTTGCGTCTAGTCGACGATGACGTGAGAGTTCCGGCACGTTCTAGTGTGCTGGTTCTTGTAAAGCATGATTTCTTCCACGATTACGAGGGCATCGCGGATGGGCACCTTCCGCTACTCCTCGAGAAGGAATTAGCCGTTGCTCGAGGACTCGTACAACTCCAGAACAGTTCTGCTGCTGTCCTCCTGACAAATTTTGCTAAGGAGATGCGGCATTTGGCCAAGGACACGGCTGTTGCCGTCCTTTACGATAATACTGCCTTACCTCATTTATGCAGCGCCGGAGCGAGCCCTAAAGAAACCGCGCCTTGACATGCTCTGCAAACCGTTAAAATTAGCCCCGACTTGAGGCCTGATCAAAGGAATCTTCTCTCGGCTCTTCTGAGCGATTTCGCAGACTGCTTCGCCACAGGCTCTAAGGTCGGTCGTACTCCTGTCGCCATGCACCGCATCATCACCGATGAGACCACGTTACCGGTATGCCAGCGCCCGTACCGGGTTTCTCCTAAGGAACGTGACGCCATTAAAACGCAAGTGGATGAAATGCTTGCGGACGACGTGATCCAGCCTTCGACGTGCCCATGGGCGTTGCCAGTGGACCTTGTCAAAAAGAAAGATGGAACCTTGAGATTCTGTGTCTTTTACCGAAAGTTAAATAACGAGACCAAAAAGGACGTCTACCAGCTGCCCAGGATTGATGATGCCCTCGACAGACTACTCGACGCCAGGTACTTCTCCTCATTAGACCTCAAAAGCGGATACTGGCAAATCGAGGTGGATCAGAGAGACCGAGAAAAAACTGCATTTGTGACGCCCGACGGCCTATACGAGTTTAAGGTGCTTCCGTTTGGTCTTTGCTCTGCACCAGCCACGTTTCAACGTATGATGGACACGGTTTTATCAGGTCTAAAGTGGCAGTCGTGCTTGGTGTACTTAGATGATGCTGTTATTTTCTCGCCTACTTTCGAGCAACACTTGGACCGGTTGCGCATCGTGCTTCAAGCACTCAATGGCGTGCAACTAACGATCAAGCCTAAGAAATGCTACGCTTCCTCGGCCATATTGTCAGTGCACAGGGCATTCTCCCTGATCCCGAGAAGACTACCGCAGTGTCACATCTTCCGCGCCCCAAAGACAAAAAGGCACTTCTACGATTTCTAGGTCTTTGTTCATACTACCGACGCTTCGTCCAAGATTTTTCTAAGATAGCTGAATCACTGACAGCACTAACCAGAGAAGACATGCGCTTCTTGTGGGGAGAAGATCAAGAACAAGCCTTCCAGGAGCTTGGAAGCCGCCTACACGAACCCCCAATACTTACCCATTTCGATGAAGACGCCGCAACCGACGTACATACTGCTGCCAACAACGTTGGCCTCGGCGCGGTACTCATTCAGTGGCAAGGCGGAGTAGAGCGGGTTATCGCCTACGCGAGCCGAACACTCTCACGATCGGAGGTGAACTATTCGACAACGGAGAAGGAGTGCCTTGCGGTAATCTGGGCCATCAGCAAGTTTCGACCATATTTGTATTGACGACCCTTCCGTATTGTCAGCGATCATCATTCCTTGTGCTGGCTGGCAAGCCTTATAGACCCGTCTCGACGCTTAGCACTTTGGAGCCTCCGTCTTCAAGAGTATGACGTTACTGTTGTGTATAAGTCGGGACATTAACACCAAGATGCGAATTGCTTGTCAAGCACGCCATTGGACTCCACTGCAGTAGAAAACGCCGATGATTTTCCCTTTATTGGGGCCATTACCCAATCCCATATGGCTGACCTTCAATGCAAGGACCCGGAGCTGGCGCCGCTCAACGATTATCTGGAAGGACGCGTTGGTAGAGTACCGCTTGTTATTCGTCGTGGCTTGCAGTCATACGCTTTACGAAGTGGAGCTCTCTACAAGCGCAATTTTGAAAAATCAAGAGACATTTCTACTCGTAGCACCTACGCACCTACGGCCTGACATCTTGAGCGCTTGTCACGACGAACCGTCCGCCGGCCACTTGGGAGATAATCGTACGCTTGCAAGAATTCGGGAGAAATACTATTGGCCGAAATTATTACCTTCAATACGATCTTACGTTAAAACCTGCCGTGACTGTCAACGCCGAAAGACTCCACCCGTGAAACCAGCTGGATTTCTTCAGCCGATCGCTCCACCGCAAACTCCTTTCCAACAAGTGGGGATGGATCTTCTTGGTCCTTTCCCGAAGTCAACTAATGGAAAGCGTTGGATTGTTGTCGCGACAGACTACTTGACCCGATATGCTGAGACCGCGTCGCTCACAAATGAAACTGCCACCGAAGTAGCAGAGTTTTTTGTCAACGACATCGTGTTGCGTCATGGCGCTCCGGCTGTTATTACCGATTGCGGGGCAGCTTTTACGGCCCGTCTAACTAAGGCTGTACTGAACCTTACACACACAGGCCATAGACGGGCCACGGCATACCACCCGCAAACTAATGGCTTGTTGGAACGGCTAAACAGAATTCTGGCCGACATGCTATCTATGTACGTTGATATAGAGCATAACACCTGGCATCAAATCCTCCCATATGCCACGTTCGCATATAATACGGCACTTCAGGAGACGACGCGGCTCACACCCTTCGAGCTTGCTTTCGGCCGTCGAGAGACCACTACACTGGACACAATGCTGCCCGTATACACCGACGAACATGAGCTTGACCTGGACACTGGTAGTTTTACTCATCGTGCGAAAGAAGCGCGGCAGCTGGCAAGACAGCGCATATACCTACAACAGGAACTAGACGCTGACCGTTACAATACCACGATCGCCCCTACCACGATCGCCCCGCTGACTAATCTTGAGACTGATGGCACCCCGTTTTGTGTTGTGGTATCCCATACCAACCTAGCATTCTATCTGTCAGCTCATCGCATCAAGCAGCATTTGCCGCACCGAGACGATGCTGCCAAGAAGGGCGGCAATGACATATGCCTTTCATAGACGACGAAGATTTGAACGGGCGATTCGGAGAAGACAACGAAGCGAAACGGTGCTCTGCTTTTGTGCTGCCCTGACTGGTTGCTGGTGTTCTTGGGTGTCAGAGTGCCAGAGCGCCTTCTGTGTAACGTTACGTTACAGTAGGTTCCAAGCATAACTTAAAAAGAGTGGGTGTTGGTCAGTTGGTGATTACTTACAGAAGCCATTGGAGGAAGCGCTAAAACGACTGCACGAAATAGGGTACATAGAAGAGAATGATACTACGATCCTCGTCCTGTTCTTTGCACTCCTTATGTTCTGTGTGCCTCCATTGTGTGTCATGTTTTTAGTGCATTTTCCATTCCTTCCATGCACACAAATAATATCGGTTAAATGCAAGGGGTTGTCTTTCAAGTCTTTTTTCATGTGCAGAATGCTACTTCCTAATCCATACATCTACCCACTGAGATATCACACAAAGACGTTGATGCATATCTTTGTGCGGTATAACACGTTACGTCCTGTACTAACACTGCCTGTTATGCGTTCGCAATGTGGAAGAGACCTGATTTAGAGACACCTATTGTAATGTCGGCTGTCGTTTCGACTCCCGACGAATGACTAACACAAGGTATTACCAATCATTCAAGAACAAATGTTCTTTTATGTGTGCAATGTTTCAGTTGCAAAAAAGTTTTAGCTGAAACAACCTCACTATTTCATGGTGATTCTAGGCTTCGAAAAAAAAAAGCAAAATAATGTTCTACTACCATTTTGTACAGCTTATACTTCTATTCTATATCTTTTGATTTTCACCATTCGCGCCTTCTCCCCTTACTTATTCCCATTCCCTCTAGTTTCAGTGAGAGTTCAGCTTGTTTAATCAGTTTTAAGGTACGCATCGATGAACAGAACGTCGCACATATTTTAGCAGGAGCACTATTGATTCTAACACTATATTACATAATGATTTATTCAATAAATTTAGTACCGGTTGCCGATAATTGAGTAACCACCTCACGATTCATATGGTGGGGGTGGCTACGAGGTGCGGGGTCTGCCAAAAATGAAAAAAGTACAATTTATCATACTCATTTATTTTTGAAAAAGGTATTAATTACGAAGAATTTCGGTACTCGTTGCTAATAGTGTCGTGTGCGCAGGTTTTATCCTTTCGTGGCGTTTAAAGTCTTTGTTCTTTTTCCTCTGAGGTCTCCATGAGAGCAATCGAATTGAAATGAAAAATATCATTTTTTTAATTAAAATGGGCTTCATTAGATATTTGGGATTGCTGAATCTTTACTTATAGCTCCCTGCCTTGTCTTTCTGCATAGACAGTATTGCAAACAGCAATGGTGCTGACTTCCCGTTTTTTCGCATAGCAAAGCATTTTCCCTTTGAACACTTCCACGGCAGTGCCGCGGCTGGGGCGTTCCTTTGCTGTAACGTGCGATTTATTATTATTCATTTATTCTGAATCAGCAGCTCTGTATTAATACATTCACTATTCGTTGCAAGGATTGTTATGTGTGCAGTGGTTACCCTTACGCGGCTTTTGATCTGTTTGGTCTATTTCCTCGTCCATGGCGCGCATTCTTCGTCTTCACGGTTGTTTGGTCGCAGTAACCATATATGAACTGAGACGTCATAAATATGCAATTGTGTGCTGTGTGTAGTGCGGAAACAATAAAAGTTCTACCTACGGAGTGCTCGTTTTTCTTCTCTTTATTTCAAACAGCCACTCTACCTGTATTAAAATCGATATAAGACCCCACGCTTCGCTATTCTGGACCAGCGCAAATGCCACAAAATGACTCACCAGACACATACATGTACCAGCCACTTTATTACACGTTTAATTAGGATCTTTCTAAGTAGTTTTCTGCTTGAAGTGTAAAGAAATGGGAAGGTTATCTTCGCTTTGGGTTACAAAATACGCAAGTAAGAGGTAAATATGGAGTTCGGATGGCAAGTGAACCTTTCATATCACCCGATAGACTCTTTATAAGATGATTCGAATCAAAATGAAAAATATCATTGGCTTATAAAAAAAGTACTTCATTAAATATATGGGATTGCTACAGCTTCACTTGAACCTCCCTGACGTTTTTTTTTTTCAGCATTGATAGCATTTTAAACAGCAACCGAACTTATATCTTTTCAGCTGACCAGCCCATTTCCAATTGTGAACATTGCCCCTGCGATAAAGCAGCTAAGCTCTATTTTCGTAACCATGGATGCGGAATAGAATCCAGTCTCGAGTGTTGATCAATTTAAAGATTTTCAGCTTGAGTGGTTAAGGACAATTTTCTACGCTGTGCCTAAAGAATGTGCTACCTTTCGCATTAGTGTTATCTGAGTATCTAGTGGTATCTGAGTATCTGGTGTCGTTAGAGTTTGCCGTACATGTAAATAAACTCTAACGATGATTTTTAGAGTGTTCCATGCAACATGTGCAATGTGTATAATTTATTGTGTGAATGTGTGCAATGTGTGCAATGTTTCGTGATAGAAAAAGCAAGAAACAATAAGGAGACTTAAACCTACATTTTTTTTGTAAAACTATCAATTACAGGTAAAATTGTCACGTGAAAATATAAGGAACCTGAGTTGGCGCCCACCAGTGGTGGTTTGCTGGCACTCTTTTGGCAGCTTTTTTGTATACTCAACTGACCATGCTCTTATAGACGAGCTATACTTCCTCACCCTGTTATGTAACTTTGGTAGCACCGACAACCTCAACTTGGACACAGAGTAGCTCGGTTCACTTGCTTGTGAAACGTTTTTTTTTTCCTGCATCAAAGAAGGAGATTGCGAACGCAGGCCTCATTTGTCCAGGAGCCCATTAATTCCGGGCCGCTGCAAGTGCCAGCAGTCTCGCGAACACTGCAGGTCAGGTGTTTTTGGTCCCCGGCCGACAAGCACCTGAGGAGAAAGGCCTACCATGCCTCTCAGGAAAGAGGGAGGGGAGAGGGCGATGAAAGCGCGGACTAGATTGGCATGGCCTCACCATGTGGGACATATTACAATGACTCTCTGGGAAGTGCGGGCATTCGGGTTTCACATTTACGTTTTAGCGTGCAGCCTGGGCCAGACTCCAGAAATTGTCGGTATCCAGTTGTGTCAGAACGCCTTCTTCGGCCTTCTACAGCCCCTCCGCCAGAAGCGGCTACCATTGGTGCCGAGGTTTGCAGTCCTCAATATTTTCTCTGAACCATTGCAGCGGTCGGCCCTGCTCGTCATCGGGGGACTTGAGGTTGAGTGCAAGTCAGATAAGCGCGCGGGCCGCGGCGTTTGCCGCTTCGTTCCCTGGAAGTTCCTGATGGGTCAGCGCGCACACGAGGCGCCGAGGTTGAGATTTCACGTTGCGGACCGCATTATAAAGCAAACGGGTAGCTAGTGTGGCCATCTCACCGCGCATATAGCTCACCATGCATTATGAATCCGAACTTTGATTCAGTTTAAGCTTCGTGGCCACATATGTGTGAATATTTGGGCATAGTTTTGTAATGATTATTTTTTCTTCCTCAATGCCACTTGTACACAAACTAAGGGTTTTGTTTTGCTGCAGATTCAACCCCGTTTTTGCTTAAGGGTCGAAGCAACAAACTGGCGATTCCGCCTTTATGCCGGCAGCGGTTGAAAAACAACAAATACAGTTTTGTAGGTTTCGCGGCAATACCAACCTTTTGCACAATACTAAAATTCAAACACTGCAGAGAATATTCTATCTTTGGTTTCATGTTCAGGTTGACTGAGGATATTGTTTATTTCTTTTTTCTTACGTTCCCTCTTTGTGACCAACGATCGGCCTCCGTTATCAATTTAGAAAATTGTTTGACCTTTCTGACCGGCGTCAATGATCCCTAAATCCTCTTAGCTGTAATTCTCGGCGCCTATAGCGTGGGTTATGGCAATGTATTCAGGCAGGGTATTGGTTCAGCACCAATAGTATCTCCATCATTAAACCACCAAGGCAGTGACACCTGAAATAGGTGGCAGGAAAAAAATGGTCAAGGCTGGCTGTTTAGCGCAATGTCGTATCTCTCCGTTTTAAAAACGCTTCTCTTCAGATTCTCCGCTTTAAGTTTCGAGCCGTCGTCATAGTCACCGCTGCTGCAGTCAAAAATGCCTTTATTGCAAAGGAGATAATGAATACACAGCGCCTATTGCGCTCTTACATATTCGCTGACCGTCCCTGCACTGGTCCGCCCAATCCGCTGCATCTGCTCCGTGTATCTTTGTTCTGTGCCGAATCAGTTGATAGTGTGTGAAAATATATTAATCTGTTTAGCGTCGTAGCTCTTCTTAGAATACTACTTATTAGGAGCTCTAATGGCGGTAGCCTGAAGACAGTGACATTGCACCCAATATTGTGCTACATGAAATGCATTCCGAGTTTATGTTGTCACAGGAACGCTATATACAGCGGCTCGCTATGCGCATTTAGAAGGGCACCAGAATTTCGCTACTCCCGTAGGAACAGCGTAAATAAGCGTGGTAATAAATCAGGAGAACGTGCGCTTGAAGATCATGATCAGCAAGGATCACTTAAATTTCCTCATTCGCAATCATCTGTAAACGCGTAACGTTCTCGTTGCCCTTACAATTAATATATGAGCAGTTTTTGTTTCTCATTACAACCTTAGCAAGTAAAACATCGGATAGCCCCGTGGATGTGTAACCAAGCTACGTTCTTTCGCAAGAATGAGTAATATTCCTGTAAAATCACTGCTAACAAAAACAGAAAAAGCACTTCTGCCGAATTGAGATTTTTCGCTTCGACAGTAGTGGAAGACTACTACAATGCTAGAATGCCTCGAATGGCAAGCGAACCATTCATATCACCAGTAGAACTTTTCATAAGAGGATTCGAATCGAATTTAAAAATATTATTGGTTCATAAAATTGTACTGCTTTAAATATATGGGATCACTACATCTTTACTTGAACCTCCCTATCTTTTTCTTTCAGCATAAATAGCACTTCAACCAGCAACCTTGCGAACTTTATAACCTTTCAGCTAACACACACCTTTCCACTTGTGAATACCGCCCCTGAGATGAACTAGCTAAGCTCGACTTTTTGAAGCATTATGCTGAATCAAATGCAATCTCTAGTGTTCATCACTTTAAAGATTTTCAGCTTGAGTGCTTAAGGACAATTTTTTACGCTGTGGTTAAGCATGTGCTACCTTTAGCATCAGTGTTATCTTAGTAACAAGTAATGTTACAGTGTGCCCTACATGTCAATCAGCTCTTCCGATCATTTTAAGCGATCCATACATATCCTGCAATGTGCATAATTTATTGCACGAATGTGTGCAATGTTTCGTAATATATGGAAAAAAGCAAGAAACTATAAGGAAATCTCAATATACAAATTACTTTTAAAATTCTCAACTAAAGCTAAAATTGTGACATAAAAAGATAAGAAATCTGTGTTGGCGCCCACCAGTAATGGCTTGGTAGCGCCTTTTTGTCAGCTTTTTTGTCAACCCAAATATACATGGTGTTATGGGCGAACTATATTTCCTCACCTTATAACGTTATTTTGATAGTACCGCCAACCTCAGCTTGTACACAGACTATCTCGGTTCACTTGCTTGTGAAACGTTTTATTTCCTGCATCAAAGAGGAAGATGGTGCTCAATGGCCTCAGTTGGCCACCAGCCCCAGTCCAGGCCACCGCAAGTGCCAGTAGTCTGTTGAACACGATCGTTCAGGGCCTTTGGGCCCCACCGATCAGCACCCGAGATGTATGAGATTTTTTGTGAGAAGTCTCAGGCTCTCAAGTCTAACAATTTGCTTTCGAATGAATGATTCATGTGAATGCGCATAAGATTACTCTTCGCCAGCCGTCTCCTGGCGCCCGAACATCATTTCCTTGCTTTGAACCTAGCAATCGTGGTATTGATAGTAGTACAGCATGCAAATTTATTCTTGCTTTATCACGAGGCAAAAGCGCATATGGCGGCGACTTGCACGAATCCTCGCTCAATAAAATCTATGTTTTGTATCCAGCCCATTTTGATGCCGTGCCATCCTTATTACGATATTTCAGAAGCTGCTAAGGTAGGAAAGCGGTTATTAAATAACGTGAATTTCGTTTCGTTGAGACCGTTTTTAAATTCTTTTTCAGTGCGAAGACGAGATAGGCCAGGCAACAACCTTGCACCGAAGTTATGATGTGTGGAAGGTATAGATGCTCGATGCTGCACTGGGGTGGTCACTGTTTGAGGCAGATGTGAATGTGAGACGGTAATCAACGCCACAAAGTAGGCTGTGTGCGGGCACTTCGGCACGGTCGGAAATCATCTAGGTACTGAAACCGTCTACCGGCTTTGGGCGTCACAGCTCGTATTTAGTCTATTATGGATGAAATATTTCGCCGTTGTTGTGAGCTGAGTATATATGTTCCCCTGTAGACTGCTGCTCTCACAATTTCCTTCGCTTTTTGGCTACCTAGACGTTTCCTGAAAGAATTCATTGGGTAAATATATAGCGCAATTTTGTGTTCCATATTGCAGTTATTGCAATGGTATGAGTTCGTTTTATGCTTTTTATAGCAAGTGAAAAAAAAAAGAATGAAATTTCTCGTACTCCACTCAATATCAAATTAGGTTGAAAGTTGTTATAGGCTCATGAGGCCGAAAACGATATATGCGTTCACGGAGGGTGGCACAGCGTTACCGTCCAAAATGTATTGATTCATGAGTAAAATAATGGTTGTAAGAGGTAGCAGGTGAAGGATGTGTCTTTGTAAAAACTTTCGTTGATGTGAATTCATTAGTTTTTCATTTAGGACCAAAAATCAATTCCACATCAAAATCGCAATGGACGTCGATATATTGTTCAGACGTCAAAATGGTCATGTACTTCTTAGAGTTTTTAAAATGTGTCGAAAAGGTGCAAAAACGTTGCAAATCGTTAGTGTCAGTTCTCCACATTGCGTTAAAACGTAGAAAACCGAGGCAAGAGTGAAAGAGGAGAAAAGCAGTAAAAGAAAAAAATAGTAAAAACAGTAAAAGGAAAACAACCAAAGAAATAGAAATTAGAAGGTGTGACAAGAACAGCAAACAAAAAATAACAGCAAAAAAAGGACTAATTGAATGCTAAGGACAGCAGAAAAGGCTTTCCCCTTTCCTCTCTTGATATATCTATGTGCCTGAAACGAATGTCTTTATCGGAAAGCAGCCAACTTTGCATGAACGTTTTTTTTAAAAAGTGCCTGAAGATTTCAATGAAGTAGATGTACTGAAAATACCTCTAAGCAAAATGTGTGAAATGATTTCGGACGGAGGCTTCAACTGTATTCACGTTTTTAAAGTAAGGTACATGCTTATATACATATCTGTTTATTGTACTGTACTGTATTGTATTATGCGATGATGACGTGCTACGACCGGCTGGAACAGAAGTGTAATCTTTTCATGAATATTTTGCACCTCGCTAATGTGCTGAAGATATACGCTACAAACAGATGCTGAATTAAGCACCCGGTTGTCAATGCCACACATAGTGTACCACAAACGTTTTGTTTTATTCGTATAAAAAGTTTGTTCAGCAGAAATTTCACTATTTAAAAAAAATTATTCGTACCTTATGAAACCGCTACGTTCTAACATCTCAAACTACAGACAAATTTTAATTGCAGCCTTCGATTTCCATTTGAGATCGCAAAAACATTTTGGGCTGATAAAGCTGCCATGGCCCGTGGCTCTACGGGTGCTGAAAATTCCAGCCCACTATCCGAAGTATTTGTTGAAAAACATGGAGTACAGCAAAAGTACAAATATGCTTGAAATAAACATTGGTCAAAACGTATATGAATGTCTTTTTAGATTTGTATATTCACCACTTTTCTTTAGCTGAGTAGCATGGCTAGTAGCAAAAATTAAATACGAGGCCGAATGAATTTGTAGGTATAATTTTGTTGAGCTTCGGGATGATTTCTGCGCAAGCAGCGTCAGTAAAGGACGCTGGCTATCTCATGATAGGCACAAAATAGTAGTGCATCCACACGGATATTTGGGAATAGGGTTCGAGGCTTTGACAGCAAATTTTGAGCTTTGAATGCACAGATAATTTCAAAGCAGTCTGATATCTTGAAAACAGGAAAATCGATAACCTCCGTTCAAAATTTTACCAGTCTGACAGAGAACCAATCTTGAAAGTGCTTTATTTGTAAGTGACAACGACGCGGGCATACTTCAAAAACAATGCCAGTGTCTTATATAAGCTCAGCGCAGAGAGTATTCATATTTGTGGAAATATGGTTCCTGTCACGCTGAACTACCTAATGGTATTCGCCATGGCTGCATCTGTGCTGCACGCGCAGGACACAATCGGCGTTAAAAGGTATTTCTTTCAAGGTCCGAGGTCTCTTATCAGAAGTCTCACCGTTTCATTTTTCATTTCCCGCTTAATGATGTATTTTTGTTACCTACGTAAAGATCCAGAATTTTCCCAAGTTTTTGGCCCATTAAGTAGCCGATATTTCCCCTGTGCCATTACAATTGCACGTAATCGTATTCACCGAGTCAAATATTCAATTTTGTTTTTTCTCGTTTTACCTGTAGGACTTACTTTACAATCTTATATCTACGATGGATATGTTACAGAGCAGCTGCGTTTATACAAAAAAATATTGCGCCTTTCTCCAATATAAACTTGCCAATCGGCCATATCGAAGCTATAACGCTCCGCTTATCTAATAGTCGTCTGTTTATCGTGTTGCTTCTCGTATATGCACCTACGTGGCAAAAGACGCCTTCTTTTGGCCGAACTTTTCACTACGAATGTTTTCTCCATTCGGAACCGATGAAGGTATTGGTCTTACCGAAGGCAATAGTATAGATACGCTACGTCGTACAGTTGTAATATTCGCAGATTTTTTAGATACGCTGTCTAAATAAGCCATCTAAACGGCAATCCACATAGCAGCTCGTGAAAAAAATAATTTAGGCTTCTTGTCTCATCTCATATCAAACATATATACGCTGCAGCCCATAATTACGAAGTCAAAACTGTCATTGTACGTATTGAACTATTTGACCACTACTTCGTCTACAGTTTGCTCATACAATTTGTAAATGCTGTACTAAATGTTAATAATTCCTAAAGAAATCCGCATACCTCATCCAATGATATTCTCTAAACTATTCCTATATTAATAATTGGAAAGGTGTTTATGCATTGTAGCTCTTTTGGATATTCCACTAACGGCTACACCCCTTATCAAAATACGGCAACGTAACATTATTCGGGAATGGAGGACTCGCGAACTGCAAACATCCGTAAAAAAATAAATCTAAAAGTGTACTGTGCAATAAGCTGCGTTAAAATTTCGGGTAGGCCAGAAACAAAATCAATGCAATAAAAAAAATTATTAAACGCGCTTATTTCAGATATAAGATCTATAAAGCTATATCGGACATGTAGCAAACTTTACCACTTATCAATCAAAGATATTACCGAAAGCAAAATTTTTGCTGTTAAAATGAGCATGTCCCCAGGTTTTTTTTTCAGATGACCAAACAGCGCTCAAGTTACTAAGCCAATTTTGTCAGGAATTTGCGGATCAAAAACACAACAGCAATTTTTTGTGTACTTTATGAGGTATTTTGCTAGATTTTGGGTATCTTTAGTCTCACTTGGCTAATTCAAATAGCTCTGGTATAGCCTTAGGATGGAAAAATCTCCCGGCATCGAAACAATATCATTTAGTGACCTTTAAAGGAATTTAGATGCAATTAAGCACGTGTTCCTAGATCTTTTAGCTGCTAGTTGGCTGTTGTGATTTCGGTAATATTATTAGTGTAATATATACCCAGTAGGATTTGTACAGGGGAGAGGTTTTCAAACATTTTCTTTTTTTTTTTACATGTCATGTTGATCCCTAGATCGGATTCGAGTAACATGTTCTCGATTTCTCGGAGCTGTAAAGCATTTGAAAATCGGGATGGGCAGAGCATGTACAGGGCAGAGATGATAACCGATGGTCGCTTTACGTAATAAATTTGATATCAAGGGAAGGAGTGTGTAGCTGAGGAGGGCAGAAATTTGGGTTGTTATATGAGGTTAAGAAGGGTGGAGGGGTAAACCAGATGCTGCTAGCACTACACCGCATTGGGAGAGGCCTTCGCCCTGCAGTTGGTATATCTAGCTGATGATGATGACGATGCCATGTGATTATAATACAGAACCTGTCTCGACAAGGCCTTTCTAGACTTATTGAATCCACATTCTGCAGAACAGACGACAGTGCTTTAAAATTAGATTTTTCAGTGTGTTCAAAAAGGAGCTCCTCAGGGAACAATTTTCGACCCTCGGCTTTTATATTTATCTTAGCAATTTAGCCGATGCAGTTGCCAGTTACTTATAATAATACACTGAAGATACGGCTATTTTATCCTGTGGAAATAAATACTCTGATGATAACATGTGTCTGCAAAACTAGAAAATCAGTGGAAAAACATTTCTCGCTGCTAATTAAATTAGCATCATTCATGAAAAAAAATCTAGTATTCACACGTAATACGATGTGAATTCTTCTGCGGTTCAATTCATTGTTCCTTCACACATCGGAAATGTACTTGTGATCCAATTCAATAAGCGTCTTCATTGAAGCCCCTGGTGTTGCTTCTTGTTTGCGATGTTCTGTGGAGCTCGCATTTGTCTCCCTTATATGAAAAGATGTGCTGGGTTTCCTGTGTATTGTCTCTAACGCAATATCGCATGGCAATCAATGTGACAAAATTATTGTTCATGCTTCAGTTACAATGTCTTCAACAATGTGATAACTATTTATAGCCATTGTACTGTTTGGTGGACATCAAAAATTGTTTTAATTTTTATTTGTTTACTGTCAATAAGGACATATCAGTTGTGCCTAAACAAAGATACGAATGCTTTTACCAGATGTATTGACCGAACCTCTGCTTCCTGATGTTCGAAAATATTTCGATCAAACACTTTTGCAACGACGCTTATAATATACAGTATACCTCAGCCCGTTGCCAAAGACCCAAAATCTCATACGCGATCCCTCACACTGCTACCAAATACAAAAGCACAACACCTGAATACTATGTTCCTGCCATATTTATTAAAGCACCGGCGGTCGTTTTACAAGCTAACCCAATATACGGGATTTAGAGATCCATCAGAGCTCAAAAATATTAAAATATCACTTGTGTTACTTTTCCGCCTAAAAGCTTTTTGCTGTTCTCTGCCCCAGACTGCAGGAGCTGCCAATGAATCCTCTTAGGTATGGCAGGATTGCTATCAGTATTTTGTACATTTCTTGCGGAAGCAGCACTACGTTGGTCGTCGAGACATTTCGCGTGGCACAGCGTTGGCCAAGGTGCGCATGCGCGAGCAGCCGGGTGCACCTGAGGCAGCAGCTGGTGTGAAGGAGCGCCCATCGCGGCCGCGCTTGGCCGCACGCTTCGCCAGTGCCGGAGAAGAAACTTTATAAGCACAGCCGGCGTCAGCTGCGCATCACTCTCTTCTTTCGTTGTGTAGAGAAGATATGTGTATGCGGTGTATTATAGCTAGGAGCGCTCGGCTAGAATCAACCAACTGTGATGAGAGCACGGCCACTGTTTAGCGCGTAGCCTAAGATATCCTTTGCGTAACCGTGCAGCTGTTGCTTTAGCAACTCATTTAGGTTTAACCGGAGCTAAACGACTACCAATATTTTATGGCCCAGTCTAAATATTAATGTATACCTCCTCGCCGGCTTGTTGTCTTTTACCGATGGGGTTTACATTTGCGTTCTTGTACTGGACCGGAGCTAAACGACTGCCAATTTTTTATGGCCCAGTCTAAATATTACTGTATATCTCCTCGCCGGCTTGTTGTCTTTTGCCTATCGGGTTTACATTTGAGTTCTTGTAGTGGATCGGAGCTAAACGAATGCCACTTTTTTATTGCCCAGTCTAAATATTACTGTATACCTCCTCGCCGGCTTGTTGTCTTTTACCTATGGGGTTTACATATGCTTTCTTGATGTGGACCGGAGCTAAACGACTGCCAATTTTTTATTGCCCAGTCTAAATATTGCTGTGTACCTCCTCGCCGGCTTGTTGTCTTTTACCTATGGGGTTTACACTTGCGTTCTTGTAGTGGACCGGAGCTAAACGACTGCCAATTTTGTATTGCCCAGTCTAAATATTGCTGTGTACCTCCTCGCCGGCTTGTTCTCTTTTACCTATGGGGTTTACACTTGCGTTCTTGTAGTGGACCGAAGCTAAACGGCTGCCAATTTTTTATTGCCCAGTATAAATATTACTGTATACCTCCTCACCAGCTTGTTGTCTTTTCCCTATGGGGTTTACATTTGCGTTCTTGTAGTGGACCGGAGCTAAACGACTGCCAATTTTCTATTTCCCAGTCTAAAAATTACTGTATACCTACTCGCCGGCTTGGTGTCTTTTACCTAAGGGGATTACATTTGCGTTCTTGTAGTGGTGAATAATGTGTTAGTATGTAGCATTCGACCTCAGATAGCTTCTAGCAAATTACAAAACAAAACAAACAACATAACACTATGAACCAACCATTGAAATTTTTCGACGTGGAGAACATTTCTCTTATATTACAAACAACAGATGTACGATAATACGAGAATATTGAAAAACGCTTAAAAACCACGTGGTATTTTCCACGCACAACCTGGTGAGTACAGATGGATTATATCAAAATGCAAAATAAAAACAGGAAAGCGATCTGAAAAAATAATTTTTTTGTGTTCTATGAAAGTTAATTAGCTTTTCGCAATGCAAATCAATAAAAGAAAGAGTCAGCAAGAGAGTCTACCTCCAGTAAGCATGCTGATATATTTAGGGCCATAAAAACCAAATTTTAAGAAGAGTGCCACAGGTACAACTGCATTTTTTTCAACGACACTATGCTGTAGGGAAGCGAAAAGAACATTTATGTCTTCTGTATACTGCGCAATAAATGTGGGATTGCAAAGGTTTCACGAATAATCTTTCATACAATTATGGTTTTTCAGTCTCTTAACATGTTCAATATTTAGGATTGTACATTACTTACAAAATTTTAAATGCAGAGAAAACAAACATGTCCCAGTTGCCTTCATGAATAGGCGCATACCTGTGAAAGAAACTAGGGTTTAGGTTTGCTGCATCTATAAATATATATTTACTTGTCACTACCGTTTTCTTTTCCGCTACGAGGAACTGTTAAGTATTGAAACAAATGCTGAGAACTATACCAAAGATACTACTAAATAGCTTGATGAGAAATTTTGGCAGAATCTGAATTTTCATCCTTTTTGCCTGCTCCAACCGTGCGACTTATTTGGAGGTAACATTTTTTCCTTCTTCCTGGCCAATGTGGCTAGTAAAACGTTTCCAGCGCCTGAGACTTATGAAGTTTGAAAAGATGCTCAGTTGAAGGTGCTTTGCGCGCCCTGAAAGCCTCTAGGGGGGTGCTCCGGTTATTAAAACTTTGGGAATAGAAATCACGCAAACATACACCCACACACACGCATATATATATATATATATATATATATATATATATATATATATATATATATATAAGGAAAGAAGCCCCAATAGTCAGCGAGGCCAAGGAAAGAGTTGGGTATGGTACTTTATGTATTTTTGTTTTTTTTATGTTTACTTTTGTAATCACAGAAATTAGCAATGTAATCTGTTTAGGGTAAAGATAATTAAACACAGAGTAGAAGAAAAAACAACGAGCCGATGGTGGGAGGCAAACCCACGACCTCCGAATATCGCGTCCGGTGCTCTTCCAACTGAGCTACATTGGCCGCTGTCCCCCCCCTGCTACTTAGGGATTTATGTTGTCTGCATACGAACCTTGAGATTGTTCACCAGCGCCACCCTGAGCCATAGCGGCGGACGTAGAACGTCCTATGTTACCGCCAGCGTCACGTAGAACACCATCAAGAGCGAGGGCGAAAGCTGTGCTAGAACCCTCTTACGCTACTTATGGCTTCAAGACTGCCAGAACCGAGACCCCCGTAAGCTGAAAGCAGTTGAATTAAGGGGAAATGAGGGTGCTCGTTATAATACATGAAAGAAAGAAGCCAACAGTCGGCGAGGCCAAGGAAAGCGTTGGGGATGGTTCTTTATGTATTTTTTATGTTAGCTTGGATAATCACAGAAATTAGCAATGTAATCTGTTTAAGGGAAAGATAATTAAACACAAAGTAGAAGAAAAACAACGTGCCGATGGTGGGAACCGCTCCCACAACCTCTAAATATCGCGTCCGGTGCTCTTCCAACTGAGCTACATCGGCCGCTGTCCCCGCTGCTACTTGCTTGGGTATTTATGTTGTCTGAATACGAACCTTGAGAGTGCTCACCAGCGCCGCATGCGCCCTTTTGTGATGTTGACCCCCTTTCGGTGTTCGCGCGGCGGCGAATTGCCCATACTTTTCGTTGTTTCTTTTCCCTACCTACGTCTCAATGCTCCCCTTCATACCCCTTTCTCTAGCTTCTGTCTCTATTATTGTAAAACCTTTAAGAAACCGCCTGAGCGCACTGTCAAAAATCCTTAAAAAAGGTCTTCATTTCCCCTTGATAAATATATATATATACACATATTATATATCGGGTGTCAAACGTATTCACGGCAGTAAATTAAAGTGTATGCAGCGAGAGGCGCATTGAAAAAAGCATGTACTCCTTGCAAGAAACCTCGCTATAAGCTTTTTCTAGTGATGAATGCAGTCAAACCGGTCCAAATCACAGCATCCTTTTTGCATTCGACTTTAGAGTAGCCTTCAAGTGTGACACGAGTAATGTGGTCTACCTTCTCGAGGGTTGCGTGTACCGTGAGCAATATACTCGGCAAACAGAAACGCCTTTCCGATTACGAATAAATAACCACCAGGCACATAAACGACCACTACCATGTCTTCCTATCTCAGGACATGTAAGCACAAAATGGCGTGCGTTTGACTCCTTTAGGGAGACGTATGCTACAGTCAGGCTACCAAACACGTTAGGACAGGGCAGCTTGCGAGTCGCACTTATAATACTAATTCAGTACCTTGAACGCTGGCATTAATGAGAGTGCTGACAAGCTCTCCTCTCTTTCCAAGTAAATTCCAAACGATGTGATCATTGTCTCTGGAAGCAGTTTATGTGCTTATGATCTTCATTTTCATACACAATTTTTGTCGCACTTTATTTGTTTGTCTAATCATTGATTGACGCTGAACACTGCCTTATTGGGGAGCGCCACCTTCTAATACGTTCATACAGTGACAAGTTGTTTTGATCTTGGACGCTGCCTCACGGACCGAAATTCCTATTTAATTTATTGCGGTGCTTTCTTTTGTATTTTTCTCAAAAACCTTCATTTCATTATTCCGTGTTTTCTTCGATAAAGTTGTATGTATTGTTTTTAAAGAGAAATGTTTGTTTATCCTTACCAATTTGGCTTTCCTGTTTCTGCTCCGTTTTACTTCCTAGGTTTAGTTTTTGCCCGCTCACTGTTCATCTCCTTATGTGACTTTTACCTGCTTTATCTGCCTTATGGTACACATGTGTCTTGTTGCTGCACGCCACCAGTACAAATGCGCTGGAACGCCTTCCAATCAATACAAATGTGTACGCCCATCGAGACTCCCCGTCTCCCTCTTGTGTTGTTGACTACCCACCCTGGTTGCGCGCATGCGCTCTTTTGTGGTGCTGGCCCCCTTTCGGTGTTCGCGCGGCGGCAAATTTCTCCAAACTTTTCCTTGTTTCTTTTCCCTCCCCACGCTTCAATGCTCCCCTTCATACCCCTTTCTCTACCTTCTGTCGCAATTATTGTAAAACCTTTAAGAATTGTAAAACAGTGCGCTTAAGCGCACTGTAAAAAATTCTTAAGAAAGGTCTTGCTACAGATAAACGTCGAAATATATATGTTTTATTTTTTTCGATGTCACTCTCTGATCGCATATATATATATATATATATATATATATATATATATATATATATATGCGATCAGAGAGAGACATATATATATACATACATATATATATTTAGTTAATCTGAGAGACTGCTGAATGGCACATAAAGTTTGGACCCGAAACTGTGACTGTACTTTAAATAAATTACTTTTTTTCTCAAGCCTCTCAAGCCTGACAATTTGCTTTCCTCGAAAGTGTCACTGCGCATATATGTCGCCAGCCGAATCCTGGCGCGGCAACACCATTTATTGGCAGCGTCTTAGTAATCGGTGTACAGACTGCAGCCCGGTATGCAAAATATGTTTCGCGGGGCCTCAAAATACAGGTCGCTCAAGGACATTTAGTGCCGGCGTACACGAATCTTCACTCAATACTATCGGTTTTCTGTAACGTGGCCCTTTCTAGGGCCGTGTCATTCTTGCAACTCGTACAACTCTTCATAAGCTGCGCGAGGCATGCCAGAGAAGGTTGGTTGGTTGGTTGGTTTGTGGAGTTTAACGTCCCAAAGCAACTCAGGCTATGAGAGACGCCGTAGTGGAGGACTCCGGTAATTTCGACCACCTGGGGTTCTTTAACGTGCACTGACATCGCACAGCACACGGGCGCCTTGCTTTTCGCCTCCATCGAAAAGCTGCCGCCGAGGCCGGGATTCGATCCCGCGTCCTTGGGAACAGTGGTCGAGCGCCGTAACCACTGCGCCACCCCGGCGGGGATTGAGTAATCTGGAGTCTGCTCTTTAATGGCCTTTTATTTACTTTTCAGAGTGAAGAAATAAGGAGAGAAGGTGACGCCCTGCGCTGATGTTGTAGCGTGTAGAAAGTGTATACTTCCGATGACCACATTGGTAGTGACTGGTTTGGGCAGTTGTCACTGTGACAAAGCAAACAGCTCCAATGAACAAGCTGTGCATGGGAACTTCGCCACGTTCGGACAATTTGTAGGGGCTGGAAGCGTCCGCCCACTTCGACCATCACAGTCTATTTTACATTGTTTTCTTGGGGAAGGATTTCCCCACTGTTGTGAGCTTGCTATATATTCGCGAAGATGCACCTATTGTCACAATGCAATGGTTGTTTTGTTATGGTGTTTAGACATTTGGTGAATCAATTCCTTTGGCATTGAGTCGAGTGAATATTTGTGCCGCACTGTACCTATTCTTGTTAGGATAGATGTAGAAAAGAAAAAATCGGAACAGCTGCTTTTGCTTTTATTGTTGTCGAATCAATGTGACATTTTATCAGAATGGAATCAACAGTGTGAAAAATGTTATATCCAACAGTGCTTTAATTATGAGTGCATGTAGGTGTACTACCAGTACATTTTGGGAAGAGTGTGTGAAAAGATTTAGGGGAAACTGCTCAGCTCTGGTGACTGTATTCAAGCAGATGTCTAATCATACGTGCGTATTGTACTAAAGCAATTACTCCAGCAAATAATTCAATGCACGTTTGTTGAGAAGGCTGACACGAATGGTTGTTCACCATATATTATCAAAATTTTGCATCCTTCGAAAAATACCCCACTAAATTAAGGCGAACTAGCCATCTGGTTCTTAATGACTCATTTTGTATATTGTACAGTTTTTATTTGGTTCATGGTACACAATGTGTTTGGTAAAAATTTCACTACATTTCTCTGCGAACCTCCTTTTCATTTCTCGGAGTACCATTATATTGCACTTGTCAGCTGTGACGGCCCTATGAGACCGCGTGAATATTTTTGGTTGAAGCACCATCCCTCGCCCGTGACTCTATGGACACTTCGAACTCCTACCCACTTTTCGACATATTTAGTGAAGAACGCAGAGCACACCATAAACACAAATCTTTTTGTGATAAACATGCGTGAAAACGCATCTGAATGTCGTTACCATGCTATATTTTCGCCACGTTACTTCCATACAGTCACTATGTTAGAGATGGCCCATGAATTCAAGAGAAAAAAAGCTTTTCGGAAGTATTTGAGTGTGCTACAGGCAACTTTGTGTGCATGCAGTATGCGTGAAAGACGCGACCTTGCTCTCTTTATGGATGTAACATGAGTTTCTATAGACGGACACTTCCGGACAGTGTTTTCGGCAGCAGCACGCGACATTAATGGATTCCAGAGCAATATTTATATCTCGAAGAGGCACAGCAAACTTCGAAGCAGTGTCATGCATGTTGGATGCATTCAAGATGAAAGTATGAAGAACCTCCCTGCAAATATTTGTCCGGGACCCATAGAAAATGTCTTGGAAGCGCTCTATTTGTACAACGTAACAGTTAAGCGGATATTCTTCAAAATCGATAAGAATATGTTACAAGAGCTCGCCATCGGCAGCATTGATACCTGCGGACATATATTTCCTGTTACGCGGGACATGATGCTGGAATTCGCCATGCCAGCAACAATTCTGCATACACGTGAGACTTTCTACTTTAAGCGCAGCGGCCCGGCTCATGTCTCTTTCTTCAACATCCTTATTGAATCAAAGCTTGGTATTTGTCTACTGCTCGTAGCTCTTGCTACTTGTGTGGTCATCTGTGCAGCGGCGGGTTATAAGGAGACGAATTCACACTTCGTGGAAGTTGCATTTGATTCTTTGATGTTCCTGACGGGTTCTTTTTTTGCAACTTCTACGCAGATGCCTCACCGAAAGCGCTATGCTTCAGCACTGAGTCTCCTGTGCGCTGTGTGGCTCATGGCTATTCTGCCACTATCGAGCTTTTACCGAAGCGAGCTGGTGTCGAGGCTTAGTTTGCGAGCTACACCAGACGTTGTGGATACACTGGACAAACTGGAAGTGGCGCTAGACAAACGGCAGCTCGTTCCTTGCTTCCTAAAGGGCACCTCCGTGGAAGTTATCTTGCAGAATGGCAAAACAAGCAAGAGGTCAATATTCAGTAAGCTCCTTACGGTATACAATGAACATACGAAAGGAGGTTCCGTTCTAGTTGACAATGAAATCTCCTGCCTCTCTTTCGCTCAGGAACGACAGGGCATCTGCATAACGTTCAGTCACCAAAGCTGCTCAATTAGAAACCTCGGATTTGACCTCGTAGAAGCAAGAGAGCCTTTCCATCAGATTTCCTTAACCACACCAGTGAGGAAGCATTATCCATTTTTGAAGGAGTACCGCACTTTCTTACGTAAAATGTTCGAAGGGTCCCTGATTAACCCAAACGAAAAATTGCGGCTCTTTTTCTGCGAACGCGAAGCGGCTCTGCGTCATAGTTCAGACGAACTCTTCATTAAACCAGATGATCTAATGCATTTCTTTTTACTATTTGCAGCTTTATTAAGCGTATCCACTGTAGTCTTTTTTCTCGAACTGGTATGCTATTTGTATTGAAATTTCATTGCTTGAATTTAAGATTGAAACTTCGTTGAACCATTCGTCGTGTAAAGTTGCAACTTGAGTCTTTTCCCGCGGAAATAAATAGTGTTTGTTGTTTTTGCTAATAGATTGTAAGGTTAGCCTTAAAATGTGACCTTTAAGGCTAACCTTACAAACCTTACCCGCAACTTCCACTATTAAGGGTAATGTTCTGCCAGGAGTTCTCGTCCAATATTGGTCCAGCATTACAATAATAAGTCAGTTTGCTAGTGGTTATCTCAGATGTCTTAAGAAACAGTACCATTCGGAACTGGACTGCGCTTGCTCAGAATAGCAGTAGCTGCCGGTCTTGAGCTGATAATGGCGTTCATTTCTTCCTGTTCAAAGATGTCTCATGGTCGCCAGCGATATATAATGTCCTGATATGAAAACCGGTTTTATTATTTTGAAAATAAGCCCGAACCTCTTACTGCAATGACGAGAGAAGACTCTTCGAAGTTTTGAGAATGTTACCTCTGCTCGTAACGCAACATATATTCCCTCCTAATGTTTCTCCTACAGCGAGCGCCAGACAACACCGTTTAATAAGGATTTTGTGTCGAACTGTCACCACAAACAAAATCGTCACAAATAACCATGTGTCTCGTTTTAATTCCTTGAAACGAATTCACTTAGCCTACTTATGCCACATTGTAATTTGTGTAACGTTCAAGTAATCAGTATTGGAAATAATCATTTGCACGGGTTTAACCGCTGCTGAAACAAAGGAAACGTCTATATCAGCATATCGGTGCCTTTGAAGCTTGATTCCGTTCTCTAAACGGTATGAATGGATGAATGGAATATAGGAGCGTCCCCTTTGAAACAAGGTGGTAGCAGTAGCTATCATGCTCATTTTTCTCCTTATATCTTAATTATTGTTTTTGTTTAGTTAACTATAACATCATTCTATTTAATAAATTTTTGTTTCTACATTAATAACATAATTTCACTTGTATGCTTTTATGCCACCAATCTTCCAGTCGTTTTGTGCTAGCACCGCTGGTTTATTTACCAGGGCACTGGTGTCTCTAAACCCCACAGCTTCAGGAAGAGTGAGTGCGCCTGCATTGATTTCCGGACGGATACCATTACATTCGAGTATAATGTGGTTAATTGTTTCGGTGGATTTACTGCATACGGCACATGTGTCATCTTCGTGGTTAAATGTATTTTTGTAGCTGCGTGTTCAAAGGCACCCCGATCTAGCTTCAAAAAGTAGGGCACTGTCTCTTCAGTTATTAGAGAAAACTTCCTTTCTTTTCTTTGTTTTCTAGTTTCTCAATAGATCCACACTGCGTTTCCTTTCCATAGACTTTCTCCAATTTTTGCTTCCGTGTTTTTCGCCTGTTGCTTAACGCTCTTTATTTGTTCGTCCTTGTGACAAGCATACTTACGGAATAGTTTCCTAGTTCTTTTCCTCCATTGTGAGTCAACGCTTTTTAGGTATATGTATTTTAATACTTTAGCTGCCCATCTGTTGCTGTCCGATTTCCTCAGGTGTTCCTCACAGATTATTTTACTCAGAGCTTCCCGTGCTTTTAAAGATGCCCAGACTATATCTCCCTGTACCGACTCATTTGTGGTTTTGCAGTGGGCACCGAGTCCTAATCGTCCGACGGTTCTCTGATTTATTTCTAATGCCGATTGCACCTGTAATTTTAGGTACAGAACAGCAATTCCAAAGTAAGCCCGGACACCATAATTCATTTCAAAATACCTTTCAAAACCTGATACCTGTTGTATCCCCACAATGCCTTATGTTTCATTATTCTGGCATTTCTTTGCCTTTTTGCCTTAAGTGATTGCTCATGCTTTAAAATATATGCCTATCCTTCGTTTATACATACCCCGAGATATTTATATTCCGCCACTCAAGATATTTCATGGCCTTGTATTTTAAGACTCTCAATAGTTCAGCCGTTGAAAATGATCAGACCCGAATTACCTGCGCTAAAACTGAAGCCTAAAGCATCCCTTTGGTCTCCGAAATCCTTAGCTAGAATTCGCAATTCTTCCTGACTATCTGCTAGCAGCGCAATATTGTCTGCATACATTAAACCGGGGAGGCGCTGCTCTACCACCTTTCTGCCTAATTTATATGATAGGTTTAAACTTTCTTGTATCCTCCGCTCCATATTTATCGTGTAAAGAATAAACATCATCGCTGATAGAGGAAACCTTGTTTTAATCTTTTGTGCATCTTGACAGGTTCCGTACTTCCTTTCCTCTCCCATGTAATTTCTATTTTGTTATACTGGTATATTTTCTGTCGGAAATCTGTTATCTAATGACCGATTTCTTCTTATTTTAATATATTCCACAGGAGTTCCCTGTTTACGTTGTCGTACGCCTCATTTGTGTCCAGGCAGGCCAAATACAAATGTTTATTTTCCACTCTACATATTTCGATGCATTGGGTAAGCACGAACAGGCTATCATCTAAGCGCCTACCATTTCTAGAGCCGCTCTAAAGTTCTCCGAGTATCCTCTTACTTCCTACATATGGTTGCATGTTTAACGTCACCGCTTCCCAGTCGGAAAAAACTACAGAACATTTTCTGATGTTACGACAGAATTTCTGTGCGGTTTTTGTCGAGAAACCCGTTGTGACAACAGAACATTCTGCCGTAACATCAGATATTTCTGTAGTTACATTAGAAAAGTACTACAGAACTACAGACAACAGAAAAATACTACAGAAAAACTACAGAACTACAGAAAAGTACTACAGAACTACAGAAAACTCTGATGATTACTACAGAACTACAGGATATTTTGTCGTATTTTTGACACAGTTCTGTAGTTTTTTTCGACTGGGTTGCATCTCCAACCTGCTTATACCACATTGTACGGTAATCGGCCTGTTGGATTTTATGTGCATCTTATCTCCTTTACCTTTATGAATCACATTCATTTTACTCTGCCGCCAGTTGTGCGGAATTTGCTTATTTGTTATGACTGTTTCCAGAATGTTTAACATCGTTTCCTTATTTCTTGGACCAAGTTCATTAACCAGCTTGATCAGAATTTCATTTATTCCGGTAGGTGTTCTTCTAGGAATATTTTTTCTGCCTTTTCCAGTATAGATTGGATAGTTTTAAGCTGCTTTGTATTCTTCTATCTTGTGTTGCTTCCTGATTTGCGGAGATTACCCCATCGTCGCTCCTAATTGAATCGGCTATAACGGATGTAATGTAGTCACTGCGTTGTCTTCCTTCGGACAATTTCCCTCGTTATCTAGAATCCGGTCCTGCTTTCTTTGTTTCCTTTTATCTAGCCAGCATATATGGCTCCAGAACTTTCTTGCTCCGCCTCTAGATGCATCGTGTATGTCAGCCATCCAGCGATCAGTGGACTACTTTATTTTACTTTGAACGAAGGCCTGTACCTCAAGTTTCTTTTGTCGATATGATTCCATATTTGGTCGATTTCCTCTTGAGATACCTGTGATTTCTTTGCCTCTCGGTGTTCCCCTGAAGAAGCCCGTCGTTGTTCAATAGCTCCCCTGATTTTCTTATTCCACCAGCTCCGTGGCTTCCTCTTTCCATTCCAGCGGTTTGCTACTTTAACCTCCTTATTTTCTTCCTTATGAGTAGTTCTACCTGTTCATAATCCCAGTATTCCATGGGGCTTTTCTCTATTGCTTCCTCTATGTCTGCTGCTATCTGCGCTATTTGATTGTCGTTTAATTTTGCGCTAACGTTTTGTATAAGTTCCATTTCTTTTTTCATTAAAGTCCCATCTGCAGACTAATACATTTATGATCGCTTCCCAGACTACGCTCCCCTTCTTCGTCTATTTCCTTTTTTTTCACCTGGGTATAGATTCGCTGCCACGTTCGACAGTAGTCAATGGTGGTCTGCCTGTTGCGGAATTCCCGCGTGATTTGGTATTCGAATTTTGTTTATTTATATAACTAGATCGTGTCGCTCACAGAAATCTAGCATTAGCTCCCCGTTACAATCCGTGTATGCATCCAGTCCGTCGATGTGGCCGCTCATGTCCCAAAGAAGAATAATATCGGCTCCGTCTCCAAACTGGCTTATATCGTCACTGAGACATTCAACAAGATCCTTGTTTTCTTGCCTGCATTGTTGTCCTGTTCCTAAATAAATTACCCCTAGCCATGTCCTTATGCCGGAAATTGTTCATGATACCCAAATATGTTATTTACAAGATGATTTTATTGTTTGCCAATTTGTTCCGTGGTGTATCAACATACTTACCCTTCCACCCTTTTTTTCCGTTCTCGTTCTGTTGCACCCTTCCCAGACGTAGCCTTCTATAAACGGCGGATCATCTAGATCTCTGAGATGAGTCTCGCATAGAGCGCACACACCTACTTTGTCATCCTTCAACTGATGTTCTATCTCTAGCCGTTTCGCTCTTTTTCTACCTCCTAGCATGTTTATGTAGCTAACCCTAGTGTTAAATTTCTTTTTTGTATTTTTCTTTCTCGACATCCTCCTTGCCACTTTCTGGAGTCAACCTTCGTTATTACACTTCCTTCTTCTTCATTTCTCACTACCTCAGAGCACGGAGTGATCGCGGAGCCCCTAAAAAAGCTACACCCCTGCCTGGATGGATGGATGGATGGATGGATGGATGGATGGATGGATGGATGGATGGATGGATGGATGGACGGACGGACGGACGGACGGACGGACGGATGGATGGATGGATGGATGGATGGATGGATGGATGGATGGATGGATGGATGGATGGATGGATGGATGGATGGATGGATGGATGGATGGATGGATGGATGGATGGATGGATGGGTGGGTGGACGGATGGATGGACGGGTGGGTGGACGGACGGACGGACGGACGGACCGACGAATGAATGAATGAATGGATGGATGGATGGATGGATGGATGGATGGATGGATGGATGGATGGATGGATGGATGGATGGATGGATGGATGGATGGATGGATGGATGGATGGACGGACGGACGGATGGACGGACGGACGGCGGACGGACGGACGGATGCATGGATGGATGGATGGATGGATGGATGGATGGATGGATGGATGGATGGAAGGAAGGACGGACGGACGGACGGACGGATGGATGGATGGATGGATGGATGGATGGATGGATGGACGGACGGACGGACGGACGGACGGACGGACGGACGGATGGATGGATGGATGGATGGATGGATGGATGGATGGATGGATGGATGGATGGATGGATGGATGGACGAACAGACGGACGGACGGACGGACGGATGGATGGATGGATGGATGGAATATAGGAGCGTCCCCTTTGAAACGGGGTGGTAGCAGTAGCCATCATGCTGATTTTTCTCCCTTTATACTACTTATTGATTAAAAATGGTTAACTAAACCATCATTCTATTTATTAAATTTGTTCCTACATTACTAACCTTATGTAACTTTTCTGCTTTTAAGCCACCAATCTTCCAATCATTTTTTGCTAGTTTCCACCGCCAGTTTATTCACCAGGCCACTGTTATCTCTAAACCCCACAGCTTCAGGAACAGTGACTACGCCTGCATCAACTTCCGGATGGATACCATTACATTCGAGTATAATATGGTCAATTGTTTCACTGGAGTTACCACATACAGCACATGCGTCATCTCCATTGTTAAATTTTTTTTTGTAGCTGCGTGTTCTAAGACACCCTGATCTAGCTTCAAATAGTAGGGTACTGCCTCTTTAGTTATCAAAGAAATCTTCCTTCCTGATCTGCATTTTTCACTTTCAGTATAATTCCACACAATTTTTGTTTTCCATCGAATTTATTCAATTTTTACCTTGTGTGTTTTTCACCTGTTTCTCGATGCTCTTTATTTTCTCTATCCTTGTGACTAGCATACTTACTAGTTAGTTTCCTAGTTCTTTTCCTCCATTGTGAGTCAACGCTTTTTTAGTACAGGTGTTTAAATATTTTAACTGCCCACTTGTTACTGTCCGATTTCCTCAGGCGTTCCTCATATAATATTTTACTTCGAGCTTCCCGTATTTCGAATGATGCCCAGCCCATATCTCCCTGTACCGCCTCATTTGTAGTTTTGCCGTGGGCACCTAGTGCTAATCGTCCAACGGATCTCTGATTTGTTTCTAATGTCGACTGTACCTCTGATTTTAGGCACAAAACCGCATTTCCGAAAGTAAGTCCGGGCACCATTATTCCTTTCCAAATACCCCTCAAAACCTCGTACCTATTGTATCCCCACAATGCCTTATGCTTCATTATCCCGGCTTTCCTTCGCCCTCCGTACTGTGAGCACCGTCACCTGGCGACAGATAGCGGAAATATTATAAAAATGAATAAAAGCTGATTTTAAGCCTGCTGCACTCGCTTCAGTGGTGCAAGGAATTGACACTACTTACCATAGCCCTGAGTTAATAAACGTGTTCGAATCTTGTAAGTGCTTAATTTTTTCTTTTTAGTTTTTCTCGCATGGGGTGTGTTCCTCTTTATGCTGCATAATGTGATCTTTTTAATTTTTAATATCCACAAAACCAGTCGTGAACAGAGCCACGAAGTGATTGTATGACAATGGTATTATTCAATTACCTTCACTGTAATCGCTTTCTGCCTTCAGTGAGCGTATTGTACCTTTAGGCTGCGTTCAGAGACACTTTTCGGTGATAATTCGCCCTTTAACCCGCTGAGAGGGAACCAGTGAGGAGAAAGAAGTTGCGGGACCCTACCGTTGAGGAGATGGAATTACGCGCCTTTGAAGGAGCGAGAGGCAGTGGAATATGAAAATTCAATTATTCTCGAAGAAAATTTGCAGAGCTTATATAGCTTGCCAATTCCGATGCCCCCCAAAGGTTGGTAAAGCCGTGGTGACATGAGGCCTGTAGTCAGATTACGACTGCTAAGAAAAGGAATAATAATTTAAAAATTGGGGTAATGCTTGCTGATTTAAACAAGTGACACAAACCATGCTTTCCGCTGCTTTCTTCACTAAACCAATTGCCTTCCAGCTAGCTTCTACAAAAAGTTAACATGTTCCTTACTGAACAAGGCCTTGATCGATAGTTAATAAGTTCAGCTTTACTGTTATGGGGTGTTCAAGTTATGCAACATTGAGCTCCATTTGAAAGGTGAAAGTGCTGCTACAATACATTGTTTATTCAATGCAGGATAGCTACGCGCCCAGCTGAGCGAAACAAAACCTTTGCATTTTTACATGGTCAGTCAGGCAGATAATTCGCTGAAAAGGAATATCTTCTCATATCTGGTTGCCATTCCGTTGTATGTTCTAAACATAACTTAAAAAGAGTCGCTGTTGGTCGGTTGGTGATTACCTGGAGAAGCCATTAGAGAAAGCGCTAAAACGACTGCACGAAGTAGGGTACCTAGAAGAGGATGATATTAATATCCTCGTCCTGTTCCTTGTGCTCGTTATGTTCTGTGTGCCTCTATTGTGTGTAATGTTGTTAGCATATTTTCCATTCCTTCTCTTCACACAAATAATATTGTTTTAATGCAAGGGGTTGTCTTTTTTAATGGCTTTTTTTCATGTGCAGAATGTTACTTCCTGAATGAATGCATCTACCCACTGAGAAATCAAATAAAGGCGGGGTTGCATATCTTTGAGCGGAGTAACACGTTACGTCCTGTACTAACATTGTAATTTATGCGTTCGCAATGTTGAAGTGACCTGATTTAGAGACACCTATTGTAATGTCGGCTGTCCCTTTCGACTCCCTACGAATGACTAACACAAGGTATTACCAATCATTCCTATCAAAGTTTCACCAAAATTCAACAACAAAAGTTATTTTATGTGTGCAATGTTTCAGTCGCAAAAAAGTCTTCGCTGAACAAACTCTCTATTTCATGGTGTTCCTAAGCTTCGAAAAAAAAACCTAAATTGATGTTCTACTACCATTTTGTACAGCTTATTCTTCTATTCTATATCTTTTGATTTTCACCATTTGCGCCTTCTCTCCTTACTTATTTCCATTCCCTCTTGTTTGAGTGGGAGTTCAGTTTGTTTAATCAGTTTTAGGGAAGGCATCGAAGAATGGAGCTTCGCACATATTTTAGCAGGAGCTCTATTCATTCTAACACTATATTAAATAATGTTTTATTCAATAAATTGAGTAGCGGTTGCTGATAATTGAGCAACCAAATCGCGATTCGTTTGGTGTGGGGGGCTACGAGGTGTTGTGTCTGCAAAAAATGAAAAAAGTACAGTTTATCATATTCAGTTATTTTTGAAAAAGGTATTTATTACAACAACTTTCAGTACTCGTTGCAGGCAGTGTCGTGCGCGCAGGTTTCATCCTTTCGTGGCGTTTGAATTCTTAGTTCTCTTCCCTGCCACGGTGGTGCCGCAGCTGGGAGGCTCCTTTGCTGTAACGTGCGATTTATTATTATTCATTCATTCTGAATCAGCAATTCTATATTAAGATATTCGCTTCTCGTTGCAAGGAGTGTTATGTGTTCAGGGGTTACCCTTACGCGGCTTTTGATCTGTTTGGTCTATTTCCTCGTCCGTGGCGCGCATTCTTCGCCTTCACGGGGGTTTGGTCGCAGTAACCATATATGAACTGAGACGTCGTAAATATGCAATTGTGTGCTGTGTGTAGTGCAGAAACAATAAAAGTTCTACCTACGGAGTCCTCATTTTCCTTCTCTTTATTTCAAACAATCATTCTACTTGTATTAAGATCGATATAAGACCCCACGCTTCGCTATTCTGGACCAGCTCAAGTGCCCCAAAATGATTGACCAGACACATACATGCACCAGTCACTTTCTTACACGTTTAGTTAGGAGCTTTCTAAGTAGTTTTCTGCTTGAAGTGTAAAGAAATAGGAACGTTATCTTCGCTTTGGGTTACAAAATACGCAAGTAACAGGTAAATATGGAGTTCGGATAGCAAGTGAACCTTTCGTATTACCCGATGAACTCTTTATAAGATGATTCCAATCAAAATGAAAAATATCATTGGCTTATAATAAAAGTGCTTCAATAAATATATGGGATTGCTAAATCTTCACCTGAACCTCCCTAACATTTTTTTTCAGCATAGATGGCATTTTAAACAGCAACCGAACTTGTATCTTTTCAGCTAACCAACACATTACCAATTGTGAACATTGCCCCTGTGATAAAGCAGCTAAGCTCTATTTTCGTAACCATGGATTCGGAATCGAATCCAATCTCCAGTGTTCCTCAGTTTAAAGATTTTCAGCTTGAGTGTTTAGGGACAATTTTCTACGCTGTGCCTAAGGAATGTGCTACCTTTCGCATTAGTGTTATTTGAGTATCTATTGGTATCTGAGTATCTAGTGTTGTTAGAGTTTGACCTACATGTAAATAAACTCTGACGATGATTTTTAGAGCGTTCCATGCAAAACGTGCAATGTGCATAATTTATTCTATAAATGTGTGCAATGTTTCGTGATAGAAAAAGTAAGAAACGATAAGAAAACTTAAACCTACAAATTTCTTGTAAAACTATCAACTACAGGTAAAATTTTCACGGGAAAATCTAAGGAACCTGATTTGGCGCCCACCCGTGGTGGTTTGCTGGCGCCTTTTTGGCAGCTTTTTTGTCTACTCAAGTGATCATGTTCTTATGTACGAGCTATACTTCCTGACCCTATTATATAACTTTGGTAGCACCGACAACCTCAACTTGGACACAGACTAGCTCGGTTCACTTGCTTGTAAAACGTTTTTTTTTTTTTTCCTGCATCAAAGAAGACGATTGTGAACGCAGGCCATATTTGGCCAGGAGCCCATTAATTCCAGGCCGCTGCAAGTGCCAGCAGCCTCGCGAACACGGCGGGTCAGGGTTTTTTGGTCCCCAGCCGACAAGCACCCGAGGAGGAAGGCCTACCTGGCCTGTCAGGAAAGGGGGATGGGAGAGGGGGATGAAAGCGCGGACTGGATTGGCGTGGCCTCACCATGTGGAACCTATTACAATGACTCTCTGCAAAGTGCGGACATTCGGGTTTGGCATTTAGGTTTTAGCGCGCAGCCTGGGCCAGTCTCCAGAAAATGTCGGTCTCCAGTTGTGTCAGAATGCCTTCTTCGGCCTTCTACAGCCCCTCCGCCAGAAGCGGCTACCATTGGTGCCGAGGTTCGCAGTCGTCAAAATTTTATCTGAACCATAGCAGCGGCCGGCCCTGCTCGTCATCGGGGGCTAGAGGTTGAGTGCAAGTCAGATAAGCGCTCGGGCCGCGGCGTTTGCCGCTTCGTTCCCTGGTAGTGCCTGATAAGTCCGCGCGCACACGAGGCGCCTAGGTTGAGATTTCACGTTGCGGGCCGCATTATAAAGCAAACGGGTAGCTAGTGTGACCATCTCACCGCGCATATATCTCACCATGCATTATGAATCCGAACTTTGATTCAGTTTAAGCTTCGTGGCCACATATGTGGGAAAATTTGGGCATAGTTTGTAATGTTTGTTTTTTTCTTCCTCAATGTCACTTGTACTGAAACTAAGGGTTTTGTTTTGTTCATCATTCAACCGCGGTTTTGCTTAAGAATCGAAGCAACAAACTGCCGATTCCGCGTTGTTTGAGAGTGTTGCATTAATCTTTAGACAATCAAGTTCTTCCCCAATTCAAATTGAGAGTTTTCCACAGCGGTGAGATTCGTGTTCGATAATTATCGAGCACGTATCGTCGCTGCCGACATGTCCAGTACTTAATGCGTCAATGTCAGGTTGGGAAATAATTATTCTGCAAGACCTTCCTTGAATACACTTATATCCCGAAGCCGTCACTGCAGCGTAATATATGGTGAGTGTGGTGGGATGTAGGTTCGAAGCAGGCATTAAAACATGTTGTAACACGTATCTTTGTGGTGTCCGAAGGATGCGTATGGAGTTAATCGAGCCGGGTGTGTCTTCAAATCTTGTTGCTGGGGCACACTGTGCTCTATACTAATATTTTGCACAGAAATAAAATTCAAACACTGCAGATAATATTCTATCTTTGGTTTCATGTTCAGGTCTGGTGCGGATTTTGTTTATTCCTTTTTTTTATTACGTTCCCTTTTTGTGACGAACGATCGGCCGCCGTTAGCGATGGAGAAAATTGTTTGACTTTTCTGACCGGTGTCAATGATTCCTAAATCCTCTTATAGCTGTAATTCTCGGCGCCTATAGCGTGGGTTATAGGAATATATTCAGGCAGGGTATTGGTTTAACACCTATAGTATCTCCCTCCTTAAACGACCGAGGCAGTGACATCTGAAATCGGCGGCATGAAAAGAAGGGTCAGGGCTGGCTGTTTAGCGGAATGTCTTATCTCTGCATTTTGAAAACGCTTCTCTTCAGATTCTCCGCTCTAAGGTTCGAGCCGTTGCTATAGTCACCGCTGCTGCAGTCAAAAATGCATATATTGCAAAAGAGATAATGAATACACAGCGCCTATTGTGCTTTTACACATTCGCTGACCTTCCCTGCACTGGCCCGCCCAATCTTCTGTATCTGCTCCGTGTATCTTTGTTCTCTGCAGTATCAGTTCATAGTGTGTGACAATATTGTTACGGACGATAAGGACGAAGCGGGCAGTGGCGCAGGCAGGAGCGCTCACGCTAGGCCCGCGAACATTCATTAAACGTCATCTACCATCGTCATCGGTCATGTTCTGTCTCCTGTCTTCATCGGCTTGCCGCTTCGTAACATTTGATTGGAGGTGCGGCGTACGGCATCCTCATCCTCACCTTGGAGCATCGAAGCCATCTTCAAGCCGGGACCATCACCAAGGGCTCAGGGACATCGCCGAGCAGCTTCACCCCAGCCCTTCAAGCCCAGACCTGAACAACTACCACCGCCCAGCCCCCAGCCCGGACCTGAAGACAAGGAGAACAGACATACCGATCAGAACCGAGATGAAGGACTCGAAAGACCCGAATGACCCGAAGGAACCGATGGACACGAACACGCAAAACGCCGCCCAAGCTGCGCGACGTGACCTCGAGCCATCGGTCCCAAGGACTCTGGTGACGGATGGTTAACAGCTCCAAGGGAGGCGGATCCCCCACGCAAAGACATCGTACCGGCAAGCCGTTCTATTCTTCCTTCTTCCTCTTCTTCTTCAAGCATCCAGACACGCCCATCATCATGCCATAAAATCATTAACATCGCTAAACTTCCTAGTCCACGATCGGGACGATCGCTCGTTGGCCCCGGGTCATGTTGCGGACAAGGAAGAAGAAGCGGGCAGTGGCGCGGGCAGGAGCACTCACGCTAGGCCAGCGAACATTCATTAACGTCATCAACCATCGTCATCGGTCATGTTCTGTCTCCTGTCTTCATCGGCTTGCCTCTTCGTAACAATATAATAATCTTTTCAGCATCGGAGCTCTTCTTAGAATACTACTTATTTGGAGCTCTGATGGCGGTAGCCTGCAGAGAATGACATTGCACCCAATTTTGTGCTACATGAAATGCATTCCGAGTTTATGTTGTAACAAGAACGCTATACATAGCTGCTCGCTAGACGCTTTAAGAAGGGCACCAGAATGTCGTTACTCCCTTAGGGACAGCGTAAATAAATGTGGTAATAAATTAGGAGAATGTGCGCTTGAAGATCATGATCAGCAAGGATAGCTTAAATTTCTTCACTCGCAATCATCTGCAAACGCGTAACGTTCTCGTTGCCCTTGCAATTAATCTATGAGCAGGCTTTTTTTTTGCATTACAGCCTTAGTAAGTAAAACATCGGATAGCCACGCAGCTGTTGAACCAAGCTATGTTCTTTCGCCAGAATGAGTAACGTTCCTGTGAAATCACTGCTAACAAAAACAGAAAAGCACTTCTGCCGAATTGAGGGTTTTCGCTTCGACAGTAGTCGAAGACTAGTACATCAGGCTATAGACTCTTGATGGCGATATTGCTACAATGAAAAGATGTACAGCTTTCTGCGAAGGAAGACAGTATAGCTGTCCTTTGTAGCTGAAGGGCTGCGCTTGGGTGGATGTCAATGAGTGATTACGCCCTCATTACTAATCTATTTCATCTTGGGGGCTACCCCTTAATATTAGGCCTATTTCCCTAGGTGTTGATCCAGAGGTCTCTCGTGTGGGCTTCAGGCGAAGAACAGATGAATATGGGCAATTGGATCGATTAAATTCACTTCACGTAATTACCTTAAAGAAACCATGTTAGAAGATTACATAAAGGGTGGGAAAACAAATACTTTTTTGATGTTAGTGACCATATGTCATCGCTGAAATGGTTACTTAAATTCTTTGGAAAACTTGAGTGGCAGGTTATGGCATCTACAGCGTGTGAAAGATCGTTCCAGGCCTTTGCAGCTGTGCGGTCGGGCCAGGCCGCACGCAATAAACTGTTGCACTGCCAAGGTAAAAAAGATGCGCAAAAGGTGACAGCGCGGGTTCTTTGACGAGATAGTTGGAGCGAATAGCTGACGCGGTGAGATATGCGGGTGGGTGGTTATTAAGGGTGGTGTGGAAAATGAATTGTGCAATAAAAATTCTGAACCAGACAACCAGAGGCAACGCGACGACGATGAGCAAGAATTGTTAGACGTGATTGTGATTCAAGAGACGGTACACTCATGTCTCGAAAATAAGCGGAACGAATGCACTTCGTCGCGCAATTTTGAGCTGATTGAAGTGTGCTAATTAGGTATGATCGGCGCAGACTCCAGATATCAAATGCATGTTCTGATGAGTGTAATTTACGCGAGAAGCTTAACATTCTCCGACGCATGTTTCTTGGCTGCACAATGCAGGAAGGTTTTGGAATACTGTAAAATACATACCGCTGCCTCAGTCGAATTAAAAAAAAGCCTCACTCTCCACTTTAAAATAGGAAATTACAGCAGCGCAAATGAAAAATTGAAATAATAGTTTTCGTAGTCCTCACGCCTATCATATTATCCATCAGCTACATTGAAGTCACAAGTTGATAATGGAGGCAATAAAGCAAAATAAATATTGCATTCTCAAGCAGTACCCGTGATTGTTGCTAAGGTAATGGCAGAAACTCGTTGGTGACGAGGCCGCATCAGGATTTAGAAAGACCCCAAGTAAACTCTATCGCAAATTATAAATGGTGACAAACATAGTATAAAAAATAGACAGTTCAGTGAAACATAATAAAAAAGCATAAAACGAGAGCGTCAAAAAATAAAGAATCGCCTGCAATCTTCGAGAAAAAATATAATAGAGTGCTAAAACAAAGAAATTCACTACATGAGATAGCCAGCGACAAATCCTGCAACATGTTAATATGCTGATACTTTCAACGAACAGTCAAAACTCAATTTTAAAGAATGTTAGACAGATGTGCAGTTTAATTTGTTTAACCTCACTATTCCTGCCGGTAAGCGTGAAGAACATTCAGGTCCTGTACATTTTGCGCATGGAATATGGTATTGCATAGTTTCAGCAAAATACAGTGTTTATTTCATTGTCTTTTGTATGGTACATTTTTTACTGAATTTTGAATGTAGGGATGCCAGCAATTTTGTAGCTCTCTCCGAGAATAGGGACATGACTCTGAATTAAATCAGGAGGTTTAGTTCAAAGTTTAATTCTTCTTGCGAACTAAAGCTGGTGGTTTAGTTTGATAGAAGATAGATACTTATTAACTTGTCACTCACCTTTTTGTTTGCCGGCTTCATGAATTATTCGGTATAAAATTTATCCGAAAGGATACGACTAATGAGCTTGAGAAGCATTTCTTGCAGATATCGATTTTTCCATCATAGCTTGTTCGCTCAATCCTCGCTCTTCATGTCGCTGTCAATTTTCAGTTCGTTCTTGCCTGCGGTTCTCGTGTGTAAACTTTTCTGAATATTCAGGCTAACGGAGTTCAAAAACATTTTCAAGTGAATTTATTTAGAATTCTCCACATGACACACACACACACACACACACACACACACACACACACACACACACACACACACACACACACACACACACACACACACACACACACACACACACACACACACACACACACACACACACACACACACACACACACACACACACACACACACACACACACACACACACACACACACACACACACACACACACACACACACACACACACACACACACACACACACACACACACACACACACACACACACACACACACACACACACACACACACACACACACACACACACACACACACACACACACACACACACACACACACACACACACACACACACATCAACTAAGTAACAACCGATGAGCGGTAGATCCTAACTTTAGACACGACATTAGATGTATGAGATTTCTAGTGAGCAGTCTCAGGCTTTCAAGCCTAACAATTTGCTTTCCAACGAAAGTTTAATTGAGCATGAGATTACGTTTCGCCTCCCGGATCCTAGCGCCCGAACATTTTTTCCGTGCAGTGGACTTATCAATCGTGCGGTCGATAGTAGTACAGTATGCAAATTTGTTTTCGCTTTACCGCGAGGCTAAAGCGCATATTGGAGCGGATTACACGGATCCTCACTTAATAAAATATGTTTCGTATCCTGCCCATCCTGATGCCATGCCATCGTCTGTCAGGGATACTATAATTCATAAGCTGCGATGATATGAAAGCGAATAAAAAGTACTAGCTTTCCGCTGTAGTGTGGCCCGTAAGCATCCGTGAACGGCAGAGCGCGCGGTACAAGTAACCCTTGCCTGTGCGCTCCTCCTTGGTTTTCGCAAAGCCTATAGTTTGTTTCGCGTCGAAGCATCAGTGGGCGGCGCTTTCGTATGGCCAGCTTAATAGGATGTATGGCTCACTCGTGGAACTGCCTTGTTGTCAACCGTACGGTCTGTGGATAAAAAAAGAAAGTTGAATTTCAATTCGGAGACTACTTAGGAGCGGAGATAGCGTATACTTGTACTGCAAGGGTGTGCGGCGCCACGCGCCGGCGACGATGGCTAAGAAGTTGTGAGCAGAAATTTGCTTGTGTCGCAGCAATTACTTCTATTAGCTACTCGGTACTGGTCAACGATCCCCAAGAAGGATTAAATACTGACGTTGCTTTACTCCAGTGATTATTATTCACGGTAAACACACATTCTCGCACACTTTTCTGACGCCGGTGAGCGCGGGGCCGGAGGAGCCGTGGTGCTGGCTTGGCGCTGGCGGCTTGCGGGAGGAAAAGCGGTGGTGTCTCCGGCCGGCGATTGAGCGAAATGCTGCTGTGTCAAGTGCCGACTTTCTAGAGCTTGGGTTACAAATAACTCTAACTTCGTTGATGCAGCTTGAGATACCGCATACCATCGAAGTGCAGCAGCAGACGAACGCCTTCGCCTTAGCGCAAGCACTGAGATCGAGGGTAGCTATTCAAGTTTACGCATCGTTTTTAGTTGGTGACAGCTTAAATCTCTTGCCTATTAATAAAAACGCACGAACAAATACGGTAAACATTTCAAAACATTATAATTTTCAAACATGTATGAGTTATATATCAGTGCCCTGCTGTCGAGGCTACACACTCACCTGCTGGATAAAGTGTAGTGAGTTCGCCAAACTTACTTCGCACCGAATGTGTTGTGCAGCGAGTATCATTAAAGTTCATAGTGTGACTTGATGCGAATGACACTAAACGCGAGTGTACTCGATGAAAGTGACACTAAACTTGCTCGTCTGACCGGGGTATAAGAACACACGCTTCGCCATTCTGGAGCAGTGCAAATGCCACAAAATGACTGACCAGACAGATTCATCTACCAGTCACTTTATTAAATATTTAGTTAGGAGCTTTCTAAGTAGTTGTCAGCTTGAAGTGTAAAAAAATGGGAAACGTTATTTTCGCTTTAAGCTAAACAACATGCAAGTAACAGGTAAATATGGAGTTCGAATGGCAAGTGAACCATTCAAATCACCAGTAGAACTCTTCATAAGAGGATTCAAATCGAATTTAAAAATATCATTGGTTTATAAAATTGTACTTTATTAAATATATCGGATCGCTACATCTTTACTTGAACCTCCCTATCTTTTTCTTTCAGCATAAATAGCATTTCAACTAACAACCTCGCGAACTTTATATCCTTCAGCTGACATACACATTTCCACTTGTGAATTCTGCCCCTGTGATGAACTAGCTAAGCTCGACATTTTGAAACATTATGCTGAATCAAATGCAATCTCTAGTGTTCATCACTTTAAATATTTTCAGCTTGAGTGCTTACCCTTCCGGAAATCCCATATCTGCTCCAGATATGCAACATATGCTGCCAGATACAAAAATATAAGGCAGCAAATAAGACCTTATCTGGGCCAGATAAGGTCATATATGCGCAAAATGTTGCCCTTATATGGCTCAGATTTGGCCATATCATGCAACATATAATCCATATCTGAACGGGTGACGGGACCTTATATGGCTTGATCAGGGACATATATGGTATCCTCGCGACCTTATGTGGCCTGATAAAGGGCATAAATGGCATCGTCATGACCTTATATAGACAGACCAGGGCCATATATGCCTGGCATCAACAGGACTTTAAATAACCTCATCGGGGCCTTAATTTTGTACGCGCCATAGTGATTGTATATCAGCAATTTATGGCTTTCGTCTACCATCTGCAAATATTCAATATTGGCATCATGTTGTCGAGCTTCAATTTTTCTACACTCAGCATGGCCTGCATGATTAGTGTTAATTGTATCCAATTTAGAAAATAGCTACGACTCCTAATATTTCAAATATTCAGCAGATTTCGCTGCACTATAATTATTACACCATGTGTTCCTTAATCCAGGAGGGCGCTGGGTTATGACTACATGCTCCTCTTTCCGTCTACTAACTCGCATTTTCATTTATAATGCGGCGGCAGTCCGGTGCACAAGCGCATGGTCGGTTAAGTTGAGCGATTCAAAATATCAAGAAAATGATGGCAGTTCAGTATACGGCCCCCTCCGAGATGTCTAGACGGTGACTAACCCTCAGAGGCAGCTGGCGGTTGCTACGTGGAGGGCCGCACTGGCTAGACATTCGTGTCTGTGCTGTTATCATCTGTTTTGGTTTGGCTTGGCTTGGCTGCCAGCTGCGACTGCGATAGTGGATCTGTGGCGCAAGTGTATAAAAGCGGAGTGCGAGAATAAACGGGGGTGATTGTCGCCGCTTGGGAGCGCGGTGTCTGGACTGCTTTCTCGGGCAGCGTTCCGGCGCGGGTGCGGCTGCGCCCCCCCCCCCTGCCTGGGCTAACACGACATGGTGTCATAAGTGGCCGTCTACGACATGATGTCAGATGGTCAAGAATCTTCTCACTGAGCCAGGCACCTTCCATCCACGATGTCGATGACGCCTTCAATACGGCTGCATGGACTGCAGCAACCGTCACCGCTGGACTTTGACCGCACGTCAGAGTGGCCGGCGTGGATCGAACATTTCGACGACTTCCGATATGCAACGGGACTCAACGAAAGCTCCGGGGAGGCTCAGGTACGAACGCTGTTGTACACAATGGAGAGGCAAGCTCGTGACATATTCAGGACGTTTTCACTATCTGACGACACGCCAAGAACTATGAAACCGTAAAGAAAAAGTTCGACGGGCACTTTGTAAAAGAGAGGAACATCGTGTACGAAAGCGCCTGTTTTCACAGACGCGTACAAATGCCAGGAGAGTCGGTAGACCAGTTCGTCACTGCTCTACACGGCTTGGCGGAACGTTGCGACTACGGTGAACTAAAAGAACGGATGATCCGAGGCAGACTGGTTGTCGGGCTCCGCGACGCAAAGCTCTCGGAAGCTTTGAAAATGGATTCTCAGCTCACGCTGGCTTCGGCGCTGTCGAAGGCTCGCTTAAAGGAAAGCGTCCAACAGCAGCAAAGTACTCTGCGAGGACAACACAGCCATCAGTCATCGGAAATTCGTGACCAGGACCCCAATGTGGACGAGGTGGTTCAACAGAGGCACAAGGGACGTCTGCATGGGCAACGAACGCCGGAGGTGCGGCAGTATGGGCAACGAACGCCGGAGGTGCGGCAGCATGGGCAACGAACGCCGGAGGTGCGGTTTCCTTTCTGCAGTGGCGACACCCACCCCGGGACAATGTGCCCAGCCAGAGCTGCCAAGTGTCTCCACTGTGGCAAGAAGGAACATTTCGCAAAGGCCTGCTTGAAGAAAGCAACGGCTTGCGCTCAGCGAAAGGTACGCGTTTCAGCGGTCAACCAGGAAACTGGAGAGCTACGCGTCTCAGCGGTCAACCAGGAAACTGGAGAGACTTTCTTGGGATCAATAGATGCATGCAGAAAAGCGCGATTTGTTCAGGTGCGCATAAATTCTGTTCCCATTTTTGCAAAGGTAGCCTCAGGTGCTGAAGTGTCAGTTTCCGGGATTATCAACGTTTCCGGGATTACCGTCCCGACTGGTAAAAACCGATGAAATCTTGCAAGTTGCAGGAGGCAGTAAGCTTAACATACTAGGCAAATTCGTAGCAGAGATCGCATGGAAAGAGAAAACAGTGTATCAAACATGCTACGTTGTCAGTCCGTTACGCGACGTCCTTCTAGGATTACCTGCACTTGAGGTCTTAGATATCGTGAAATTTGCAGACGCAGTCGAGTCGGGAAACCTGCAGTACGAGACGCGTTTTCCAGAAATGTTCCGCGGTCTAGGTACGAAGCCAGGGCAGTACACCATCGGGCTACAAGCTGGCGCTATCCCGAATGCCATAAGCGGTCCACGCAGAGTACCAATTCCCCTGGGGGAGTCCCTGAAGTGCGAAATAGATAAAATGGAGCGTTTAGGCATAATCAGAAAAGTGGATGGACCAACCGAATGGTGCGCCGGAATAGTTCCGGTAGTGAAGCCCTCAGGAGACCTGAGAGTTTGCGTAGACCTCACTAAATTGAACAAATGCGTAGTTCGAGAGCGATTTACGTTACCAACTGTGGATCAAGCTCTAGGGTCACTGTCGGGAGCGAAATAGTTTTCAAAGCTCGATGCCAACTCAGGCTTCCACCAGGTGCGACTTAGTAAAGACTCGGAAGAGCTAACCACGTTCTTAACCCCCTTCGGAAGATACTGCTTCACGCGATTACCCTTTGGAATTACCTCCGCTCCGGAGTACTTCCAAAAGAGAATGTCTTAGATACTAGGTGGCCTGCCGGGGGTCGTTAATCTCATGGACGATGTCCTAGTGTTTGGCGAAAGCAAAGCTCAACACGATGAGCATTTAAGTAACGTGATCACACGCCTAGCAAGGGCAAATGTGACATTAAACAAAGAGAAATGCTTATTCGGGGTTAGGCAAGTGCGTTTTTTGGATAACATTCTGAATGAAGAAGGTATTCGTCCTGATCCAGCGAAAGTCAGTGCTATAAAAGATTTGAGAGCACCCACAAACGTTACTGAGCTTAGAAGTATTTTGGGCATGGCGAATCATTTGGGCCGCTTCCTGCCACATTTAGCCCAAGTGACTGCTCCCATGCGTGTTCTTTTGCACAAGGATAGGGACTGGGTCTGGGACAGCAATCAGGAAAAAGCGTTCCAAGAACTCAAAGAGCTCATTTGTTCAGCGCAATGCATGGCTTTGTAGGACGCTTCGCTACAAACCACTCTTTCAGCTGACGCATCGTCTTTCGGTCTGGGAGCAGTTTTGTTTCAAAAGCAAAAAGGCGGGCAACGTAGACCAGTTGCATTCGCTTCTCGTTTGCTCACCAAAAGCGAGCAACGGTGCTCCTAGATCGAAAAGGAAGCGCTGGCGTCGACGTGGGCAGCGGAAAAGTTTGATGAATATATACGTGTTCTGGAAGTTGTTTTTGAAACTGACCACAAGCCCTTGGTGTCGCTGTTGGGTCACATGGCAATTGATGCTATGCCGCCAAGAATTCAACGTTTTCGTCTGCGCCTGATGCGATAAAGTTTTTCTGTATTATATGTACCAGGCAAATCGCTAACCACTGCTGATACTCCTTCACGTTCGCCGTTAGCTCGTACGAAAGTGGAAAGCTGTTTATCTGTCTCAGAGGTAACCGCTTACTCGAAAGCTTGTTTACTGGGTTTAGAAACAGGCGACGATTTCTTGAAAAGAGTAAAAGGAAAGCAAAAAACGAAGTGTTCGAAGCTTGCGCACAGTGTGCAAAAAAGGGTGGCTCAGGAAACAAAATGTTCCCTGTTATCTTCTGCCATACTGGCAGGAACGTGCATGCATTACATTGATGAACGGGTTTCTGCTCAAAGGTATGAGGCTTATCATGCCTCAGACCCTTCGCAAGGAAGCACTAAGCAAACTGCATGACGGTCACCAAGGCATCTCGCGATGCCGCAGTGTGGCTAAAGGTTCTGTCTGGTGGCCGGGACTTAGCACTGAGATAGCGTCATTAGTGAAACAGTGCAGCGTTTGCGCGATGCATGCGCCAGAACAGATCTAACCGATGATTGCATCGCCAACGCTCTCTTTTCCTTGGAAGAGAGTAGGGGTCGATCAGTTTCAAATTCAGGGACGGCAATATTTTGTCGTAGTAGACTATCTTTCGCGATACCCAGAGATCGCCATTCTTCCGTCAAAAAAGTCTGCTACCGTGATAAACCGAATGAAAAGCATTTTTGCGAGACATGGCATTCCCGAGTGTGTGATGACCGACAATGGTCCAGAATTTGTCAGTGCCGAGTTCGAGAAATTTGCAAAACTGTATGGCTTCCGTCATGTCACCTCGAGTCCGAGGCACCCCCAGGGAAACGGGGAAGTCGAACGTATGGTAAAGGCGGTTAAGAATCTCATTCTAAAATCGGACGACCCTTACTTAGCCTTGCTGGCTTATAGGGTCACGCCTGGAGTTTTGAACGTCAGCCCAGCGGAGATACTGATGGGTAGAAGGCTTAGGACGAGAGTCCCAATGCTGCCTTCGCACCGCAATCCGGGACAATGCTGTCTGCAAGAAGCGGCAGCCAAGGAGCGTAAAGTCAGAAAGGAGCAAAGCCGCCACTTCGACCGACGTCACCGGTCTAAAAATCTCCCTAAGCTGGGAACAGGTGATGTGGTGTGGGTGACTGATCTCCGTACCAAAGGTACAGTGCTCGGAGCAGTACCACAGCCGCGTTCATACCGCGTTCAAACGAAAAACGGGGTTGAAGTCCGTCGAAACAGGAGAATGCTTAACCGTCTCCCAAAAGACCGGGTAGATAGCGGGAACTACGAGTTTCCGGATAGTCAGGAACAGCCCAGCAGGACCGGATTGGTAACTGGAGTAGACAACCAATTTGACAAAGCTCCGGAAGCTTTGGTGCCTCTAACTCAGACGGAGACTGACGGTGGCAATTCTCAAGCTAGGATTGTAACCACGACCAGATTTGGCAGAGTTGTTCGCAAGCCCATAAGGCTGGGCGTGGACGACCTATGCTTGGAGTGACTGTGTTCTGTCTTGTTTTCTTGGGTGTGTTCCAAGGTTATTTTGAAGTGTATGCATGTAACGTTAATAGTGCTTGAAAAGGGGGATGTGCTGTTATCATCTGCTTTGGTTTGGCTTGGCTTGGCTGGCAGCTGCGACTGCGATAGTGGATCTGTGGCGCAAGTGTATAAAAGCGGAGTGCGAGAATAAACGGGGGTCATTTTCGTCGCTTGGGAGCGCGGTGTCTGGGCTGCTTTCTTGGACAGCTTTCCGGCGCGGCTGCGCCCCCCCCCCCTGCCTGGGCTAACACGACAGTGACTCCTCCTCTCCCGCGTTCCCCTCTTCCCTCTCAAACAGCGGCGGCCCCTGCCATGGTAGAAGAACAAATGGTAGCGTAACTCCCATAGAAGCCTGCGTGTCGACTCTGAGCGAGGCTTTAGTTTCCCAGCGCCCCCTGCGAACTGTGAGGCACAACAAACACGTGACGTTATTTGTGACGTCACAGGACGTACTTTTGGCGGGGAATTTGATTCTCTTTTTACTTATGAACGAAAAACAAGGCCAACAACGACGGAGGCAGAACGATGCTCGGATAAGGCAGAAAAATGGACACCGTAACTGTTCAGCCAACTTTACTTGACATGGACTTCTACTGTCAAGTTTTACGTTAACTGAAATGTTACGGCATCTTTAACCACCTTATCATAGCATCGTTCTGCCTCCGTCGTCGTTAGCCTAGTCTTTCGTCGCGCGTCATGTAAACGCATTCTGGGGCTTATTTCTTCGGGCACGTTTGTGAACAAGGGCCTTCAAGTGAATTAGGGAAGCACATGGATAGAACCACATGGCTTGAGGCATTTCACTAAGGGCATAAATGAGTGAAGCTGTGCTGCATATAAAGCCAGGCTTTATTAATTCACGGTTACTTACATAGACGCTTCACGACAATGAAAAATAAGTGTAGGAGAGCGACCACCGCTCATTCGTCACGGTCATGAAATCCTCGTGATAACAAAATGACCTGAGCGTAGGTCTCCAAACGAGACGCGGTGAGATTATAAAACGGTAAAAGATCTTGCTAACAAAGTACATATCAGCGTCAAAGAACAACAAAAACAAACGAACGGAATAACTAGCGCTAGAACGCCAACCTGTAAGAGCTTAGGTAAGCAATTCAAATTGGGATTGCTAGTATTTAGAAGTTATTGCGTCTGAGAAGTGAAAATATCTACGATATAGCTTCGCTCCAATAAATATCGCCCTGTTCATGATTCCTATATTTTACTCGCGCTTCATTTGCCACTGACAGGAGTCAATGTGAGGTTACAAATGTACAACTTAAGCATTTAACATGTTCATGAGAAAGATCCCATTGACAATAGGAACATCACTGTAATAACAGCTAAAGCACGTTCAGCGAACGTTGGTGCGCTAATACGACGCAGTAAGCAAAACACGCAGCAAAGGGAGCGGAACGGAAGGCTTTGAGCAATATGGGACACGCGTCTTGGGGGCAATAAAATCTCACCTTCACCGCTCAATTAAAACGTGCAGCGATACGCCGCTCATGCAGACGTGTATCCGTAAAACAAGCCACCACTTTTGCGACGTGCCTGGGAGGCCGAACCGAGCCGCCGAGCTGTGACGCAGCATTGTCCCATCGTCCGGAAATGCGCACATGCAGCGGCAATCAATTTCTCATCGAGCACACACAGTCTTCGCCTTGCTGTAAAGCTCTAGCACAACCAGCAGAATGAAATACTGACTGTTTAGTACAGATAACCCACTCTGTACGCAGCACGCAACGATGAACGTTGAAGCGGGGCCGATGACGCACTCATCCGCGGATGAAAAAAGCTTTGGTCTGAGCCATTTCTGAGCTTTGGGCAACTACGCAGCGGATAATAAGTGGCCGAGAGAGGCCGTTACAAGCAAGTTAAAATATTATTAAAAATGTGACACGTTTTTTTCTTACGCAAGAAACAAAAACTGCATTCATTCCTGAGCGCGAATATTATGTTTGCTTTCTAGTACTTTGGAATTCTGGCAGATCTTATTTTCTGTGTGCTAGTAATTTGCCTCACAGTTCGCAGGAGCCCTTATCATCGAGTTGATGCCGCTGGCAGTAGGCAGCTGCACGCGTTTTCTTCCAAGTTGCGCGACCAGTTGTACATTGACCTTGCCCCTGCGTCGCGGGCTCGCATTTCATCTCTCCTCCTCGCTGCCACGCTCTATACCGCGTAGACCGCGAGCTCTCCGTTTTGTGTGTGCTTGCTTCTTTCCCCTCCCCCTTTCAACTCCGTGCGCCTAAGCACTTGTCTCGTTCCTTTCGCGGTGGAAAACATCGGAGTTCGGTGCGGCTGGCGGGCGTGCTGCATGTTGTGTATGCTGGTGTGTGTGTGCCAGCGCCTGTTCGCTATTAGCTGTGTGCATGTAACAGAAATGCGACAGCATACCTGCAAGAGCTTCAGTCTGACTGTCGGCACAGAGGAAATTACTGTGTCCCATTGTGGGTGGAAACTGCCCCCCAGCCTTGGCAGCGAACCTGATGGTCGATTGAGCTTTTCGAGGCTTCTGCCCAGGGTGGCCCGGCCAAATCTTCACCATTGCGTCGGATCGCACGCTTATCGTGCCGCCTCATCTTCACGCCCGATCCCCAAAACCGTGAGCGTGAGACTTCTTGTCGGGAACTAGCACTTGCCAGCCTCAGGATATTGTTCATTTTATTATTTTGATAGAAAAATTTTCCAATCAGTAATTTGGATGGCAATTGCCAGTATGTGATATTTTTCCGTACATTTCGTTGCTAATTTGTCTTTCGCTTTAGCAATTTAAACAAATTTTAGTGGGTGGATAGGGTCCTTCGTTGTTTGTTATTATTATTATTATTTGCACTAGCTAAGTAGCTTCATGCTTGATTTGGTTTAAGGGCAGAGCTGTCACTGTCATGACAAATGCCATCGGACATGCTTTTTTCTTTGTTTTCACTCTTAATTTCGAAAGCAACCACGAGTTAGGCGCATTCGCTCATTTTGCACTGCAGTCTCTGCTCAAGGTAACACCAGTACTTCCTGACAGCCTATATGTACTTTGCTAAGGTCCCAGCAGTGTGTGTTTTATCGCCCTGCGGTTTAGCGGTACCTTTTTTGGGTATCGACAAACCTTTAAATTCCCTTTAACTCTTTCGCTACCGTGCCTATTCAAATCGATCAATCTGATCAACCACGGTTCAAATTCTCGAGCGTGCGAGCGGTTTGCAGGCACCTAGCGCCATCTAGGTTAGAAAGTGGGAAACAAACGGCGTGATCCGACATGTTTTGTTGTTTTTTTTTGCTTTTCGGTGCTTCTCCTGGCGACGTTTCGGATTGGCCAGCGAGCACTTCGAGCATAGCGTCGTCATCGCGTGCGGATGCTTCTAGAAAAGATCGCGTTTCTTATCAATCGAGCGCTTCAGGAGCTGATTTTGCGGATGCAGACAGCAGTGGTGAGCCAGAAGAAGATGTGGACGCATCAGATTTAAGCACCCATGAGAAGGATGCATTGAAGTCGAGCCGGAACATCCAGCAGGTATGTCGCTCTATGTGCAGCGCATATTTCGACTACTAATAAATAGTTATGAGCGGCTCAACATATGCTCAGCTATATTATTTGTTTTCAAGGTCACAACGTCATACAGACATCATTCCTTGCCAGCAGCTGTGAAGCGCATGCAGTTTTTTCCTAAATGAAACCAGGAAGTCGAAGTTGATGGCACTAACTTTTTTTTTGGTGAAAGAACAGTTTTCGGCAATACCCTCTAAAAATTATGTCATCTTGGATGCAAGATGACATAATTATGGATCTTGGATGCAAGATGGCGCCCGATGCGGACGCATGTGCGCGCTGCTCCCAGCCCATTCGTGGTAGGCAGCAATTTTTGCCGTGCGCGTCTTGCAAGCAGCGTTTTCACTTCAAATGCATTAACATACAGGCCGAGGAATACAACATCCTAATGGAATCCGGAGCCAGCAAGTAGAAATGTGTTCATTGCGTGAAGCGGCGTGATCCTTCGGCAGAGGGGCTTATCTGCGGAACTAGTAACACGGAAACGCCCCCCGAAGCGCAGCGCTCTTCCCTGGATTTTCAAGACTCGGATTCCGTCAGTGCTTCCTCGAGTGTTATTTTAATGCTACGGGAAATGGCTAGTCGAATGGATGCGTTGACGGATGAGGTGCGACGGCTTCGTGCGGAAAACGCGCTCCTGCGTGAATCTTTGAGTGGCCTGAGTGCATCTGTTCGTACCGCCAGCCAGTGTGAGTGTTCGAATTCTGACTGCTCGGAATCTCGCAACTACGCTTCAGCTGTGGCGGTAAATCTTCCCGCTGGAATGTCTGCCCCTCCTTCGAAGCCTCCTGCTCAGGACCGGAGTACTCATCTGCCACGCCCGTTGAAAGCGGTGAGCCAACCCTCTCGGCCTCGAGCAACGTTTGGCACATCTAAGCAATCCATGCTTAAAGTAGCGCCCAAACTACCGGCGAAGAAAAGCTTATTTGTTTCTCGCCTGGACCCGACAACAACGGCGTCGGACATACAGGAACTTTTGGCGAATACAATAGGTGACAAAGTTGTTACTTGCACGAAACTCAAAACGAAGTACGATACATATTGCTCATTTCACGTTTCTCTGGATGAGCATTTATTTGAGCTTGTGAACAATCCGGAAGTGTGGCCTGATGGTTGTGTATTTCGCCCTTTCTATGGAAAGCTGTGGTCCTCACGGCGCTTCGATGACCCTAACGGAGCTCTAGCTACATCCGAAAATGGCACAGGAAATTAAGCTGTATTACCAAAACACGAGAGGGCTGCGAACTAAAACGGAAGCTCTCTTCGCGAATGCATACGAATGTGAGTATGACATCATATGCCTGACAGAAACGTGGCTAAACTCATCATGTTCAAGTGCGTCTTATTTCACAGATGAGTATGCTGTCTTCAGGGCCGACAGGGTCTATTCTGACAAGATTAAATACGGGGGCGGAGTTCTGATAGCCTGCCGTTCTTTGCTAAATGCATTTAGGAGACCAGACCTGGAGACATACGAAGAATGTGTGTGGTTGGAAATTCCAACGTGTGACAAATCGCACTATCTAGTTGGCTGTTACTACTTTCCACCAAATTCTGCTCCTAACGTTTTTACCGATCATTTCTTAGATATTGGGGAAAAAATCGATTTTTCGAAATACAAGGTTCACATTTACGGAGACTTTAATCTTCCTAAGGTCGATTTGTCCACTGGTTTGGTCACTAGTGACTGCACAGCAACTCGAGAAAAAGCCGAATGTTTAATTGATTTTAGTAATTTCCATGGTTTACATCAATGCAATGCAATGAAGAACTGTGCTGGAAACATTTTAGACCTAATTTTATCTAATGTGCCTCTTTTCGGCGTGCAAGCGGTGCGCGATCCTCTTGTTCTGATAGACAAATATCATTACCCGTTTACCTTGTCGTTCTTTTTGTCTTTTCGTCCAGTGCGTGAGATGGTGCCAGAAAAATTTAGATACGCGTATGGCAATTACCTGAAGCTGTACAACGATCTTCAGGCCTACGACTGGTCTGAATTGCTTGAGATTGATGATGTAAACACAGGCGTCGAGCTACTTACATCAGTTGTACAGGGTATAATGAGAACGTGTATACCACGCCGTAAATCGAAGAAGTGTAGATTTCCTTGCTGGTTCTCGCTCGATTTGAGACATTACTTGAAGAAAAAACAGAAGTATCATAAACTCTACGTGAAATCAGAAAGTGAGTATTGGTACCAAAGATATTCATTGTGCAGAAAAATTGTGAAAAAACTGATTGCACGTGATGAAGCCGAGTACCACAAACTTCTTGAACAGAACTTCAAAAAGGAACCAAACAGTTTTTGGGATTTTGTGCGCAAGCAACGAAATGATAAGGTTAGTGCTGCTGTGATAAAGACGCGCGATGGTATCTGTTTTAAACCTCAAGATGTGTGCCAAGCTTTTGCTGATCACTTCAGCTCTTGTTTTGTGCGCCATGATAACGCACCAGCTCGTATCACTTCTGAAGACAGCGCTGACTGTTTGGCTTATGATAATGTTACCGAGCATGAGGGTCTTTTGGCGATTCAGAAACTTAAGCCAAAACTTTCAACAGGAGTTGATGAAATTCCCAGCTTCATAATCAAAGGATGCGCTGACATTTTTGCCCCTGTTTTAGCACATTTGTTCAACTTATCATTGCGAACTGGTGTTTTTTCTTGTCATTGGAAATTGTCAGTAGTTGTTCCTGTATTCAAGTCTGGCGATGCTTGTGATGTGAACAACTTTCGACCTGTGTCACTGATTTGTTCTTTTGCGAAAGTTTTTGAAATGGTTATGTACGAACGCATGAGCTCATACTTCAAGCAGAAGATCTCAATTCTGCAGCACGGGTTTTTAAAAGGTCGATCTGTGGAAACGAATTTATGCAGCTTTCTTGATTATACTGGCCCACATGTATTTAATCGCGGTCAGGTAGACGCAGTCTACTTTGACATGACTAAAGCTTTCGATACGGTTTCCCATGAGGTACTTCTGATGAAGATGGAAAGATACGGACTTTGCCCCATGTACTGTAGGTGGCTCAAAAGCTGCCTTGGCAGCCGCCGTAACATGGTCCGATTTTCCGGCTGTGTGTCCAACGAATTTCTATCATCTTCGGGGGTGCCTCAAGGCTCCAACTTAGGACCGTTGTTGTTTTTAGTGTTTGTTAATGATTTGCCGTTACATGTCAAGGACTCGAAAATTTTGCTCTTCGCAGATGATTTCAAATTATTCCGTAATATTGGAGATATTGAGGACTGCCGCCAATTGCAAGCTGACATTAACAACATCGAGAAATGGTGCTTGTTGAATCGCTTAAAGCTGAATATTAAGAAGACTTCCGTCTTGTCTTTAACTAGGAAACGCGATGCAGTTGTGTTTGATTATACACTTTTGGCGGGTCAGATTTCTCGTGTGGCCCATGTACGAGACCTTGGTGTTGTTGTTGATTCAAGGCTTGATTTTAGATTGCATGTAAATTCAATTGTGTTAAGCGCATTGCAACATATCGGTCTTATCTCTAGACTAACAAAAAAATTTCAACGGCACGAATGTCTACGCACTCTATATTGTGCCCTTGTGAGACCGCGTCTTGAGTTCGCGTCAGTGGCCTGGAATAACTTATCTGCCACCTATTGCGCAAAAATTGAAAATGTCCAGCGTAAGTTCATACGCATCTTTTATGACAGATATATTGGACGCCGCCGTTTTTACGACTACGATTCTCTCTTGGCAGACCTCAAAATGTGTACTCTTGGCGACAGGCGACTCATACGTGACATGCAGTTTTTGCAAAAAATTGTGCGTGGTTTTATTAACTGTGAGACCTTACTGATGTCACTGAATTTTTGTGTGCCGCATGCAAAGGCTGCAAAATGTTCTGACACATTTTATCCAGATTTGCACGCCAACTGTCCAATGACTCGTATACAAAGCTTGTATAACAAAACGTTTATTGACACGGACATATTTGCCTAATTGTTGTTTTCATGCCTGGTTTTAAATGTTCTTAAGTGTTCTGATGTATCTGACCTAGTGTGCGCTCCTTTAGGCCACTTGGCTGTTGAGGCACACTCAAATAAACATTATCTATCTATCTATCTATCTATCTATCTATCTATCTATCTATCTATCTATCTATCTATCTATCTATCTATCTATCTATCTATCTATCTATCTATCTATCTATCTATCTATCTATCTATCTATCTATCTATCTATCTATCTATCTATCTATCTATCTATCTATCTATCTATCTATCTATCTATCTATCTATCTATCTATCTATCTATCTATCTATCTATCTATCTATCTATCTATCTATCTATCTATCTATCTATCTATCTATCTATCTATCTATCTATCTATCTATCTATCTATCTATCTATCTATCTATCTATCTATCTATCTATCTATCTATCTATCTATCTATCTATCTATCTATCTATCTATCTATCTATCTATCTATCTATCTATCTATCTATCTATCTATCTATCTATCTATCTATCTATCTATCTATCTATCTATCTATCTATCTATCTATCTATCTATCTATCTATCTATCTATCTATCTATCTATCTATCTATCTATCTATCTCTCTATCTCTCTATCTATCTATCTATCTATCTATCTATCTATCTATCTATCTATCTTTTTATGACAAAATTAGCTACAGAATGTATACCTTCAAATTTTTCCACGCTTGGTATATTTAAAGTTTTGCTCTTTTTCTTCAATGAGAATGATGTCCTCACTGTACAGATTTTTAAATTATAAACATTATGCTTACTAATTTGTCTAATAAATATATTTGTAATGTTTATGCTATTGAATAGAACATTCTTTTAGCTACATTTTGATACCAAGCAATGTAAATAAGGCATTAGTGTCTAGTCGCCAAAAAATATTTCCTTCTACCTAGTAAAAACTGCCCTTTTTCCCGTGGTAGCGAGAGTTAAATAGTCTTGTTCAATTATTAGCCGTTTATTTTATTTAGCTTCGCAAGTAAACCAGCTAAAACTAAAAGCATTTACTGGTTAAAGCTCTGTGTGTGAAAGAGTAGAATAAAAATGTAATATCTAATTTAATAGGTTAATGTCTCACTTTAGCTTCTCGTGTAGACATTATTCTGTTCAGATATCCCATTAGTTTGTTTTAGTATCGCGCCTAATCTCAATATTTACTAATGGACGAGCATGTCTTTGACCCTCGGTATACACACGTAATTCAGACCCTTCTTTGAGCGATTCCATATAGGCAGGGAAAAAAGAAAACCTGTGGTTTCAAAGCTATTTTCCTGTAAGGTTTGAAATAAAAGGGGAAATTCAGGTTTCCCTGGGCAAACTTGATTGAGCGTGCGTTTAGCTGGGATACTGAAACTGTCTTGTGTGTGTTGCAATAAAGTGTTATGTTGATATGCAGATATATAGACCTATAGTTCAAAACCTACATGCCATGCGGGCTAGATCTTTAAATCAGGAATTGGGTTGATAAGGCATATCTAACCAAATATGCCTTATCTGGTACTCGAAATCAGGAATTGGGCAGATCAGGCATATACAACCAGATATGCCTTATCTGGTACTCGAAATCAAGAATTGTGCAGATATGCCTTATCTGGCATAGATCTGTCCTAATTAACCCCATCTGTCCAATCTCTGATATAACTGATCTGGATTATTTTTATAAGTCCAGATATGGCATTTCCGTAAGGGTAAGGACAATTTTTTACTTCGTGCTTAAGCAATGTGCTACCTTTAGCATTAGTGTTATCTTAGTATCAAGTGTTGTTAGAGTGTGCCCTACATGTAAATCAGCTCTTCCGATCATTTTAAAGCGGTCCATACATATTGTGCAATGCGCATAATTTATTGCACGAATGTGTGCAATGTTTCATAATATATTGAAAAAAGCAAGAAACGATAAGAAAACATCAATGTACAAATTACTTTTAAAATTATCAACTGAAGCTAAAATTGTGCTATAAAAAGCCAAGAAATCTTTGCTGGCGCCCACCAGTGGTGGCTTGGTAGCGCCTTTTTGTCAGATTTTTTGTCTACCCAAATATACATGGTGTTATGGGCGAGCTATATTTCCTCGCCTTATTACATAATTTTGATAGCACCGACAACCTCAGCTTGTGCACAGACTATCTCGGTTCACTTGCTTGTGAAACGTTTTATTTCCTACATCACAGAGGACGATGGTGATACCCGGCCTCAGTTGGCCAGCAGCCCCAGTCCAGGCCACCGCAAGTGCCAGTAGCCGGTTGAGCACGATAGTTCAGGGCCTTTGGGCCCCACCGATGAGCACGCGAGATGTATATAACTTTTTGTGAAAAGTCTCAGGCTCTCAAGTCTAACAAATTGCTTTGGAATGACTGTGTGAAAGCGCATAAGATTACTCTTCGCCAGCCGTCTCCTGGCGCCCGAACATCATTTCCTTGCTTTGAACCTAGCAATCGTGATGTCGATAGTAGTACAGCATGCAAATTTACTCGTACTTTTTCGCGAGGCAAAAGCGCATATGGCGGCGACTTTCACGAATACTCGCTCAATAGAATATGATTTGTATCCAGCCCATTTTGATGCCGCATATCCTGATCAGGGATACGATATTTGAGAAGCCGCGAGGGTATGAAAGGGAATAATAAATAACCTGAATTGCGTTTCATCTACTTCATTTTCAAATAATTTTCAGTGCGAAGAAATGTGATGCCAGGCAACAACCTTGTGCCGAAGTCATGCAGTGTGGAAGTTATTCTTGGTCGATCCTTCACTGGGGTGCTGACTGAGGCAGATGTGAATGTGAGACGGTAAGCAACGCCACAAAGTAGGCTGTGTGCGAACACTTCGGCACGCTCCCACATCATCTAGGTACTGAAACCACCTGCCGGCTTTGGGCGTCACAGCTCGTATTTGGTCTGTTATGGATGAAAGGTTTCGTCGCTGTTGAGAGCTGAGTATATATGTTCCCCTGTAGACTGCTGCTGTCACAAATGCCTTAGCTTTTTGGCTGCCTAGACGTTTAACGAAACGATTCATTGGGTATTTATACAGCTCAATTTTTTGTTCCATATTGCAGTTATTGTAATGGTATGAGTTTATTTTATGCTTTTTACAGCAAGTGAAAAAAAAAGTTTAATGACATTTCTCGTACTTCACTCAATATCAAATTAAGTTGATATTTGTTATAGCCTCATGCCTGCGAAGAGGATATAAGCGTCCACGGAGGGTGTCACACCGTTACCTTCCAAAATGTATTGATTCATGCGTAAAATAATGGTTGTAATAGGTAGCAGGTGAAGAATGTGTCTGTAAAACTTTCGTTGATGTGAATTCATTACTTTTTCAATTAGGACCAAAAATCAATTCCACATCAAAATGGCAACGGACGTCGATATAATGTTCAGACGTAAAATATTCACGTACTTTTTTAGAGTTTGCAAAATGTGTCGAAATTGTGCAAAAACGTTGCAAATCGTTAGAGTCAGTTCACGACATTGCGTTAAAACGTAGAAAACAGAAGCAAGAGTAAAAGAGGAGAAAAGCAGTAAAAGAAAAAATAGTAAAAACAGTAAAAGGAAAACAACCAACAAAATAGAAATTAGATGGTGTGAAAAGGTCAGCAAACAAAAAGGAATAACAGCAAAACAAAAGGACTAATTGAATGCAAAGATCCGCAGAAAAGGCTTTCCCCTTACCGCTCTTGAGATATCTAAGTGCCTGAAACAAATTTCTTTATCGGAAGGAAGCCAACTTTGCATAAATATTTTTTCCAAGAGTGCTTAAAGATTTCAGTGATGTCGATGTACTGCAAATAACTTTAAGCAAATTGTGTGAAATGATTTCGGACAAAGGGCTCAACTGTATTCACGTTTTTCAAGTAAGGTACAATTTACTTCCACATCTGTTTATTGTACTGTACTGTATTGTATTGTACGATGAAGACGGGTCATCTTTCTTTGGAATTTTGATGCTACGTCCGGCTGGAACAGAAGTGTAACATTTTCATGAATATTTTGCACCCCGCTAATGTGCTGAAGATATACGCTACAAACAGATGCTGAATTAAACACCCGGGTGTCAATGTCACACATAGTGTACCACAAAATTTATGTTTTATTCGCATAAAACGTTTGTTCAGCAGAAATTTCACTCTTTAAAGAAATTATTCGTACCTTATAAAACCGCTACGTTCTAACATCTCAAATTAGAGACAAATTTTAATTGCAACCTGCGATTTCCATTTGAGATCGCAAAACCATTTTTGGCTGATAAAGCAGTCATGGTCCGTGGCTCTACGGGTGGTGCAAATTCCAGCCCACTTTCCGAAGTATTTGCTACAAACAGGGAGCACAGCAAAAGTACAAATATGCTTGAAATAACTATCTATCTAAACTCATCTAAATGTCTTTTTAGAGTTGTACATTCACCACTTTTCTTTAGCTGAGTAGCATGGCTAAAAATTAATTAAGAGGCCGAACGATTTTTTAGATATAATTTTGGTGAGTTTCGGGAAGATTTCTGCGCAAGCAGCGTCAGTGAAGGACGCTGTCTTTCTCATGAGATGCATACAACAAGAGTGCATCCACATGGATATTTCGAAAAAGGGTTCGAGGCTTTTACAGCAAATTTTGAGCTTTGAGATGCACAGATAATTTCAAAACAGTCTGATAACTTGAAAACAGGACAATCAATAACCTCCGTTTAAAATGTTGTCAGTTTTACAGAGAACCAATCTTGAAAGTGCTCTATTTGTAAGTGACAACGACGCGGGTATACTTCAAAACAATGCCAGTGTCTTATGTAAGCTCAGCACGGAGAGCATTCATATATGCGGAAATATGGTTCCTGTCACGCTGAACTACCAATAGTCTTCGCCATGGCTGCGTGCGTGCTGCACGCGCAGGACACTTTCTACGCTAACAGGTATTTCTTTCAAGGTCTGGGGTCTCTTATCAGAAGTCTCTTCGTTTCATTTTTGATTTCCCGCTTAATGATGTATTTTTGTTACCTACGTAAAGATCCAAAATTTTCCCAAGTTTTTGCCATTATGTAGCCGATATTTCCCGTGTACCATAATAATTGCACGTAATCGTATTCGCCGAGTCAAATATTCAATTTTTTCTCTCGTTTTACCTGTAGGACTTGCTTCCCAATCTTATATCTACAATGGAGATGTGACAGAGCAGCTGCCTTTATAAAAAAATATTGCCCCTTTGTCCGAACTAAACTTGCCAATCGGCCATACCTAAGCTATAACGTTCCGCTTATCTAATCGTCGTCTTTTTATGGTGTCGCTTCACGTATATGCACCTACGTGGCAACAGACGCCTTCTTTTGGCCGAACTTTTCACTACGAATGTTTTCTCGATTCGGAACCGATGAAGGTATTGTCCTTACCGAAGACAATAGTATAGATACGCTATGTCGTGCAGTTGCAATAATCGCAGAATATTTAGATACGCTGTCTAAATAAGCCATCTAAACGCCAATCCACATAGCAGCTCGTGAAAAAAATCATTGATATGCTTCTTGTTTCACCTTATATCAAACCTATATACGTTGCAGCCCATAATTACGAAGTCAAAACTGACATTTTACGCATTGAACTATTTGACCACTACTTGTTTCGGTTTTCTCATACAAGTTGTAAATGCTTTGGTAAATTTAATAATTTTTAAGGAAATCAGCATACCTCATCAAATGTTATTCTCTAAACTATTCCTATATTAGTAATGGGAAAGCTTTTTATGCATTGTAGCTCTTCTGAATATTTCACTAACGGCTACACCCCTTATCAAAATACGGCAACGCAACTTTATTCGCGAATGGAGGATCAGCGAACTGCAAGCATCCGTAAAAAAAAATTTAAAGTGTACTGTAGCTAAGTGCAATAAGCTGCGTTAAAATTTGGGGTAGGCCAGAAACAAGATCAATGCAATAAAAATACCTAATAAACGCACTTATTTCAGATAAAAAGTTTCAATACGTTATATCTGATATGGAGCAAACTTTACCACTTATCAATCAAAAATATTACCGAAAGCAAAATTTTAACTGTTAAAATGAGCACGTCGCCAGATGTTTCTTCAGATGACCAAACAGCGGTTAATTTACTAAACCAATTTGGTCAGGAATTTGCGCATCAAAAACATGACAGCAATTTTTTGTGTACTTTATCAGGTAGTTTGCTAGATTCTCAGTATCTTTAGTATCACTTGGCTAATTCAAATAGCTCTGGTATAGATGGAAAAATCTCCCGGCTTCGAAACAATAAATTTTAGTGAGCTTTGAAGGAACTTAGATGCAATTAAGCACGTGTTCCTAGTTTTTTTGGCTGCTAGTTAGCTGCTGTGATTTCTGTAATATTATTAGTTTAATATTGCCGCATAGAAGAGGACGCAAATGATGACGACTGGGAACACAAGCGCGAGCTGAAAGAAGGAGGAAGCATGAGCGCAAGACTCGTTCTAGTCTTATCTTTCGGCCCTCCTTGGCGTTCTGTCGAGACGTGACACTGGTGGAGCGCTGCTGGGCTATGCATAAGACTCCTTCCGGCAGACAAAGCGGATCCCAGACATCGGCACTCCTATCCATCGCGCTAGCCGCCGCCTTCTAGGCCTAGCCCCGGAGTACAGCCATCTGCCGAACGACTCTTCAAACGCCCAAGTTCGTCAGGTCCCCCAAGCCATGACACATTCCAACCTTACGCCGGTGACTCTTCAGAACACCAAGGTACCAGAGTGCTTTCGCGGGGAAGCATTTGAAGATGTGGAGGACTGGCTTGACCAGTTTGAGCGAGTGGCCAAAATCAATTAATGGAGCGCAGACCAGAAGCTGTCAATTATTTTACCCTTCAGTATAATGCTAGAACGTGGTTTGAAAACCGCGAGACCAGCTTATCCACATGGAATGACTTCCGCTGCCAGCTGGTAGATACTTTTGCGAGAACGGATCGACGAGACAATGCGCTGCGCCTGCTTGAAGTGCGCGTCCAGAAGCCGAATGAGAGCGTGGCTATGTTTCCGGAAGACATGGCTCGCCTTTTTCGCCGTGCCGACCCTGATAGAGTGAGCCAAAGAAGCTACGGCATCTCATGCATGGCGTCAAAGAACAGGTGTTTGCCGGCTTGGTACGCAACCACCCTAAAACCGTGAGAGAGTTCGTTAAGGACGCTAGGGCTATCGAACGAGCCCTCTAAGACCGGTGCCGCCAGTACAACCGACCGGTCAACTGTGCCCCGACGACTGCGGCGGCGCTGACTGCAACATATACGACCACTCTTCGGGACATTATTAGAGGCATTGTCCTTGAGGAGCTGCAGCGAATTACGACTACAGAGGCTCAGTCGTCAGAGGTCCTCATGGAAACAGTGAGGAATGAAATTCGGTACGCCCTATCACCGTCTACACCATGAAACGAGTCTCATCCAGTCGACAACGCGGCACCCCTTTCCGAACCATACCACGCTCCAAAACCGATCAGCTGCACGGCCAACATTCCTGCACCTTACCTCGAGCCGCAGCTTGAGAGCTATGCTGCGGTCCTTCGTTGCCCATCTCCAGACCACGCCCCACCGAGCTCACCGAACCGTCAAGAGATTCGGTTCCTCCAGGGCCATCAGTGGGCGCCTCCCAGGCTCTCGCTACTGCGCCGAACTGACAGGTAGCGCAGTTATGAGAGCCGACCACTTCGTTTCTACTGCGGACAACCTGGCCATGTGTATTGGTACTGCCGCCACCGTGAAGAGGGGTAGGCCTTTCCGCCTGCTTCAGCTCGCCGCCGCTTCTACACTGATTCTGCCCAAATCGAACACGACCCTCCGGTTAGCAGGGAAACCGAACAGGAAGCAGGGCTTCCGCCGCCGCTCTTCCCCATCGCCACAGCGTTATTATTCGCCGACGCGTCGCAACACTACTGACGTTAGCGGACGGCGGTCCCCTAGCCCTCACCGGGGAAACTAAGAGCTGCAATCTCGCGAGGGGAGGTTGCAACCAGTCGAAAAATGTCGAAACCCTCACCACCTCCGCAATCCGCCTTTTGCGGGAGGATGTGGCGCCATCATGCGGGAGCGGGCGAGAAACACATTGGACGGCAGTGTAGCAGACGACGCGAAAGCGCACCATACGAAAAAACCACGCCAACGCAGGTAGAAAGCGAAAGCTTCCCCCCCTTTTTTGGCCTCGGGGCAGAAAGTAGTGACAGTGATTGAAGTATGTCATGTTCACGCAGTATGAGGGAATGTACAACATTTTCACAATCCACTCACAACGCACGCATATACTATCAATTTGTATTGTAAAAGCGTGTAGCGCGGGCCGTGTTCGACGTGACAGATTGAGACTCTTTCAGCGTACAGGTTTTCGGCAGACATGAGAGCGCGGAGGCAGGGAGAGGGATCTCAAAGGGCAAAGCAGCCAGTGGTTTGTTGATGCTGCAGAGCTAGGTGGAATTGTTTCTTGTGACTTCGAGCGGCGAATATGCGCGGGGTGTCTTGAGTTACCGAGCAAAATGGGGTGGCCGCGGCGCCGGCATGATGCAATGGGCGTCGCTTCCTCCTCGCATCATCTACAATCGTGGAGCTATAGGATTTCACCTACGAAGCTCGGCAGAGAGGCATTTATACACACCCCCGGAAAAGGTCATTGTCCCGGCCGGAATGCACACCAGCAGGAAGCGCGCGGCATTTTTCTGGAAACGGATTATTCAGAGCTGTAGCCGGTTTCTGCCCTCAGGAGTCAGAACGGATGTCGTCGCAGTGGTGAAAAGGTTCTCAGTGCACAGCGAATGGTCATTCTTTAAGAGAGCACGTTGTTGGGCTAGTCGGTCATACATACTTAAACATGTATGACCTATCCATGTCCTCTTCTTTCTAGCGCATTGCCCTTGTTTAAATGGCCATTCTGTTGTTAAAGGATCCACAACCTTTCTGCTTCCGCCGCGATTTCTGCGGAATCAACGACTTGGTGACACATGTGCATCTCCTACATATCGGATGCGCATCTCGGTCAGGAACCAACCCTGTTCTACGTCCAGAGTGATGCACTCTGCAAGTGAACGAGCACGAACCCTCCAGGAGACTCATTTGTGCCGGGCGGTTTCCTTGCTGTTGCAAACGGTTGGACGAAGACGACAATAGCTTCCTAACGAAGTGCATCTGATTGCATACACCAAAGGAACGAAATCCGAATGCTTTGGCGTGTACGAAGGCAGGCCTTTAGGGTAAAAAAAATATACTGTGCATCGTGCAAGAGTGTCAAGTGCATCATATGCTCAGAGCGGCACTAGCACAGATACTACAGGTATGTATGCATCTAAAGGAAATATGCATGATGAAAAGTACCTACTGGAGTTTGCACCCAGCCTGTAACGCACCAGTGATAGCTGCAATGAGGATTTCTTCGGTGCATGATTGCTTAAGTTGCGCCGAGGCCTGAAGGCGATGTATTTTGTTAATTTCTTTATGTGCGAAAGGGCTAGGTAGCTCAGATATCACAGGCGGCTGTGTGCGCTAGGCCGTAATATTTAGCATCTTTTATCGTGACTGACACCTGACTAACAAGAAAAAACAAGAGCGGCGAACAAATGCTCATTGCGGCTATCACTGGTGGGTTACAGGCTTGGTGCAAACTCCGGTAGGTACTTTTCATCATGCACATTACCTTTAGATGCATACATACCTGTAACGAAGTGTTTTTCGCACAGTCGAGCGTAAGCAGTCGGTTGCTAAGGTCGGCCATTCACATCTTGACGCTTGGTGGCCCTAATTCAAGCTTCACGTCGTTGTTGGTTGCGGCTCGCCGAAGGAAATCTGAAAAACTACGTCTTGCATCTCGCCACACTTAGAGAGTGGCAACCGTACGCGGCAGGAGTGGTTGGCATCGCTTTTCCGAGCCTGTGACGGTCACCGTGCCGCCCGCCGCCGCCAGCCCCCGCACTGGCGGCGCCGAGAAACGCCGTCGACGCCGTCCAATGTGTTTCCATCGGTCGCCGCTACGACTTCGCGCATGCGCAAAAAACTCGCGAAAAAGGCGGATTGCCGACAGCCCGTGCTTCTGACGCCGCCGCTAACATTGACATTGCCGCACTACCGCCGAAAATGCCGTACCAGATGATCTGCCATGACGACAAAGCTGACAGCGCCGACCTTGCCGCGCTTTCGCCGCAAATGCCGAAAGGGACGATCAACTTTGTTAGCGCTGACCTCGCCGTCTCCATTGATGGGCTGAGGGTACATGCCCTGGTGGATACCAGGGCAGATTTTTCAATTATTAGCCAGAATCTGGCCGACACGCTGCGCAAAGTAAAAACTGAATGGACTTGGCCAGTAATAAGAAGTGATGGGGTCAGCTACTGGCACCAACAGGGAAATACACTGCCCGGATAATAATAGGAAACGCGGTGTTTGTTGCCAGCTTCGTTATTCTCCCTGACTGCTGCAAAGACCTCATCTTGGGCATGGACTTTCTGCGTCTTCATGGGGCTGTAATCAGCATCCGTGACAGCGTCTTTGCCTTCACCAATAACCTTGAAGACCTTGGTTATGCGCAAGTGCCACTATTGCCCTTACGCGTCACCAATGAGACGGTGACATTACCTCCGCGATCATGCTCTCTTGTTGAAGTGAAATGCGACGTGGCGCATACAGGCTAGGGCGTTGCCGAACGGGCCGTTACCCTGGTACTCGGCCGAGGTATTTCTATAGCTCGAGGGCTGGTCAACTTGACCAATGGGCATACCGAACTGCTGCTGACAAACTTCAGCGACGAGCGTCAGCAAATTCGGAAAGGCACAACTGTGGCCTTTTTTGACAGCCTCCCAAATGCGCAGCACTGCTGCTTACTGCAACGGAGAGGATCAGTGCGCAAGACACCCATAACCATCATTGATGTGAACCCAAATTTGTCTTCTTCAGAGCGGGACCACCTTTTGGATCTCATAGATAAATTTCGAGAATGTTTTGCTACAGAATCGCGGATCGGCCGAACGCCTTTGAAAAAATATCGGATTATCACGAATGACTCGATTCGACCGATTCGACAAAATCCTTACCGTGTGGCTCCGAAAGAACGTGAAGCCATTCAGCGCCAGGTAGCCGAAATGCTGAGAGACGACGTTATCCAGCCGTCAAAGAGTCCCTGAGCTTCCCCTGTGGGACTTGTTAAAAAGAAGGACGGCAGCTTACGATTTTGCATAGACTATCGCAAGCTCAACCAAGTGACCAAAAAAGACGTGTACCCTCTCCCTCTCATCGACGACTCCTTGGATTGCCTACGAAATCCACGTTACTTCTTGTCGATGGACTTGAAAAGTGGATATTGGCAAATCGAAGTGGATAACAGGGATCGGGAGAAGACAGCATTCATCACACCCGACGGATTGTATGAGTTTGAAGTCCTTCGGTTCGGTTTATGCTCGGCGCCAGCAACATTTCAGAGGCTGATGGACACTGTGCTTTCGGGACCTAAGTGGCAAACATGCTCGGTGTATCATGACGACGTGATCGTGTTTTCGGCTACATTTGAAGAGCATCTACTCCGTTTGCTAGCTGTGTTTCAGGCCATACGATCTGCGGGCCCCACACTAAAACCCGAGAAGCGCCACTTCGGTTACGAGGAGCTGCGGTTCTTAGGCCACGTCGTCAGCCAAGAAGGTGTTCGGCCTGATCCTGAAAAGCTCTCCGCAGTCGCCAAGTTCCCAACACCTACGGACAAAGACATTGCGGCGCTTCCTGGGTCTTTGCGCCTATTACCGTCGGTTTATTGCTGGCTTCTCACGAACTGCCTGACCATTAACTTCACTGACGCGTGACAACGCTGTCTTTCGCTAGGGTAAAGAACAGCAACAAGCTTTCAATGAGCTGAGGAGGCGTCTACAGACACCACCTGTCCTGGCGCACTTTGATGACGACGCCCCTACACTGCTTCAAATGGATGCCAGCAATGTGGGCTTAGCTGCTGTGTTGTTGCAGTGCCAGGTTGTTGTGGAAAAGGTAATAGCTTACGCCAGCAGGACCCTTTCTAAGACAGTAGCGAACTACTCCGCAACCGAAAAAGAATGCCTTGCAAAGGTATGGGCGATTGTGAAGTTCCGCCCTTATTTGTACGCTCGCCCCTTTCAAGTCGTCAGCGACCATCACTCTCTCTGTTGGCTAACGAACTTAAAGGACTCTTCAGGGAGACTCGCGCGTTGGAGCCTTCGATTACAATAATTCGACATGGCAGTTATTTACAAATCTGGAAAGAAGCACACAGATGCAGATTGCCTTTCGAGAGCGCCGGTCGAACCTTCCACTATGACCGATGAAGACACTGCGTTTTTAGGTGTCATAGATGACTCAACGCTGTCCAAACAGCAGCTAGAGGATCAGGAATTGCTCTCTTATTGATTTCTTGGAGAAGCGAACTACGGTTGTTCCTAAGATTTTCGCCCGAGTAATCACTTCATTCTTTATTCGCAACCAACGTACTTTACAAGAAGAACTTCCGTCTTGGGGGAAACAGTCATCTCCTCGTCGTCCCATCGGTTCTCCGCACTGAAGCTTTGCAAGCGTGCCCCGACGAGCCAACCGCCGGTCACCTAGGCTACACCCCCACGTTGGCTATAGTACAGCACGGATAATGCTGGCCAAAACTGCCGGCAACAGTGAAACGCTATGTACGTACGTGCATACACTGCCAGCGCCGTAAATCACCCCCTGTAAAACCAGCTGGCCTACTCCACCCTCTTCAAGTGCCAGCGACACCTTTTAAGCAAACTGGCATGGACCTCCTGGGACCATTTCGACGTCTACAGCCGGGAATAAATGGATAATTGTCGCCACTGTGTATCTGACCCGCTACGCGGAGACCAAGGCTCTGCCAAGGGGTACCGCCGCCGAAGCAGCTAGGTTCTTCGTTGAGAACATTGTCCTGAGGCATGGCGCTTGGGCACTTATTATAACTGACCGAGGAACTACATTTACGGCCGAAGTTTAGGAAATCATTCTTCGCCTCAGTGGTACCAGTCACCGTAAAACTACAGCCTATTACCCTCAAACCAATGGGTTGACGGAACGCCTCAATAAGACCCTCGCAGAAATGCTTTGCATGTATGTCGACGTGAACAACAAGAATTGGGACGAAATACTTCCCTACGTCACGCTCGCCTACAATACGGCGCGCCACGACACCACTCGCATGACACCATTCAGTTTCCTTCACAGGCGACCAGTAACAACTATGCTGGATGCAATATTGCTCCCGAATGCCGACACCGATGATCTCGATCAGGACGCCTAGGAATTCACTCAGCGTGCAGAGGAAGCTCGCCAACTAGTGCGTGTGCGGATCAAAAATCAGCAGGAACATAATGCACGACGGTACAATCAGAGACACCGACATGTAATGTACGAACTTGGCGACAAAGTGTGGGTCTGGACGCCTATTCGCCGCGGTGGACTCTTCGAAAAACTATTCCGGCGATACTTTAGACCCTATGTTGTTCCGCAACGTTTAACCGACGTCACTTATGAGGTGATTCCAAACGGGGTGTCGACATCAAAGCGACGCCAGCACCAAGCTGACGTCGTCCACGTCGTGCGTATGAAGCCATACCACTCAGGCTGACCTTAACCTCCTACTTCCTTTTGTTCTCATCGGGACGATGCTTCTTAAGGAGGGGGCAAATGCCGCATAGAAGACGACGCAAAAGATGACAACTGGGAACACAAGCGCGAGCTGAAAGAAGAAGGAGGAAGCTTGAGCGCAAGACTCGTTCTAGTCCACTAATCAAACCGTCTTATCTTTCGGCGCTGCTTGGCGTTCTGTAGAGACGTGACAATATCTACCCAGTAGGATTTGTACAGGGCAGAGGTTTTCAAACATTTTCTTTTTGTTTACATGCTATATTAATCCCTGGATCGGATTCGAGTAACATGTCCTCTATTTCTCGATGCTGTAAAGAATTTGAAAATCGGGATGGGCAGGGCATGTACTAGAAAAACATGATAACCGATGGTCGCTTTAGGTAATAAATTTGATATCAAGGGAAGTAGTGTGTAGCTGAGGAGGGCAGAAAGTTGGGTTGTTATATGAGGTTAAGAAGGGTAGAGGGGTAAACCAGATGCTGCTAGCACTACACCGCATTGGGAGAGGCCTTCGCCCTGCAGTTGGTATATCTAGCTGATGATGATGACGATTCCATGCGATTATAATACAGAACCTGTCTCGACAAGGCCTTTCTAGACTTATATGAATCCGCATTCTGCAGAACAGACGACAGTGCTTAAAAATTGTTTTTTTCGTGTGTTCAAAAAGGACCTCCTCAGGGCTCAATTTTAAACCGATGCAGTTGGCAGTTACCTATATTAATACACTGAAGATACGGCTTTTTTATCCTGTGCAACTAACTACTCTATCGTAAACAGGTGTCTACAAAGCACGAAAATCAAACAAAAAAAATTTCTCTCTGCTAATTAAATTAGCATCATTCACGAAAAAAGGTCTAGTATGCATCCGTAATACGATGTGAATTCTTCTGCGGTTGAATTCATTGTTCCTTCACACATCGGAAATCTACTTGTCATCCAATTAAGCGTCGTCACTGAAGCCCCTGGTGTTGCTTCTTGATTGCGATGTTCGGTGGAGCTAGCATTTGTCTCCCTTATGAAAAAAGATGTGCTGGGATTCCTGTGTATTGTCTTAACGCAGTATCGCATGGCAATCAACGTGACAAAATTATTGTTCATGCTTCAGTTACAATGTCCTCAAGTATGGATTAACTATTTATAGCCATTGTACGGTTAGGTGGACATCTAGAATTGTTTTTTTTTATTTGTTTACTGTCAATAAGGACATATCAGTTGTGCCTAAAGAAAGGTACGAATACTTTTATGAGATGTATTGACCGAATCTCTGCTTCGTGATGTTCGAAACTATTTCGATCAAACACTTTTGGAACGACGCTTATAATATACAGAATACCCCAGCCCATTGCCAAAGACCCAAAATCTCATACGTGATCCCTTACACTGCTACCAAATACTAAAGCATAACACATAAATACTATGTTTCTGCCATATTTAATAACCTACCGGCGGTCGTTTTACTTGCTAACTCAATATACGAGATCTAGAATTCCATCAGAGCTCCAAAAGTTTAAAATAACAGTTGAGTTATTTCCTCCCTAATAGCGTTTCGGTGTTTTCTGCCACAGACTGCAGCAGCTGCCAATGAATCCTCTTCGGTATGGCAGGATTGCTATCAGTATTTTGTACATTTCTTGCGGAAGCAACACTACGCTGGTCGTCAAGACATTTCGCGTGGCACAGCGTTGGCCAAGGTGCGCATGCGCGAGGAGCCGGGTGCGCCTGACGCAGCAGCTGGCGTGAAGGAGCTTCCATCGCGGCCGTGCTCGGTCACACCCTTCGCCAATGCCGGAGAAGAAACTTTATAACCACAGCCGGCGTCAGCTGCGCATCACTCTTCTCTTTCGTAGCGCAGAGAAGATGTGTGTATGGGTTGTATTATAGCTAGCAGCGCGCGGCTAGAATCAACCAACTGTGATGACGGCCCGGGCACTGTTTAGCGCGTAGTCTAAGATATCCTTAGCGTAACCATGCAGCTGTTGCTTTCGCAACTCAATTAGGTTTAACCGGAGCTAAACGACTGCCAATTGTTTATGGCCCAGTCTAAATATCACTGTATACCTCCTCGCTGGCTTGTTGTCTTTTATCTATGGGGTTTACATTTGCGTTCTTGTAGTGGATCGGAGCTAAACGACTGCCAATTTTTTATTGCCCAGTCTAAATATTACTGTATACCTCCTCGCCGGCTTGCTGTCTTTTACCTATGGGGTTTACATTTGCGTTCTTGTAGTGGATCGGAGCTAAACGATTGCCAATTTTTTATTGCCCAGTCTAAATATTACTGTATACCTCCTCGCCGGCTTGTTGTCTTTTACCTATGGTGTTTACATTTGCGTTCTTGTAGTAGTGAATAATGTGTTAGTAAAAAGCACTCGACCTCAGATAGCTTCTAGCCAAATACAAAACAAAATACGGAACTGATTTTTATGAGAATTTACTCCTCGTGACAACATAACACTATGAAGCAACCATTGAAATTTTTCCACGGGGAGAAAATTTCTCTTATATGACAAACAACAGGTGTACGATAATACGAGAATATTGAAAAACGCTTTGTAAGCCACGTGGTATTGCCCATAGACAACCTGGTGAGCACAGATGGGTTACATCAAAATGCAAAATAAAAACAGGAAAGGGATCTGAAAAAATAATTTTTTTGTGTTCTATGAAAGTTAATTAGCTTTTCGCAATGCAAATCAATAAAAGAAGGAGTAAGCAAGAGATTCTACCTCCAGTAAGCATGCTGATAGTTTTAAGGCCATAAAAACCAAATTTAAAGAAGAGGGGCACAGGTACAACTGTATTTGTTTCAACGACACCATGCTGTAGGGAAGCGAAAAGAACATTTATGTCTTCTGTATACTGCGCATTAAATGTGGGATTGCAAAGGTTTCACGAATAATCTTTCATACAATTACGGTTTTTCAGTCTCTTAACATATTCAATATTTAGGATGGTACATTACTTACAAAATTTTAAATGCAGAGAAAACAAACATGTCCCAGTTGCCTTCGCGAATAGGCGCATGCCTGTGAAAGAAACTAGGGATTAAGTTTGCTGCATCATATAAAGATATATTTACTTGCCACTACCGTTTTTCTTTTCCGCTACGAGGAACTGTTAGGTTTTGAAACAAATGCTCATAATTGTACCAAAGATACCACTAAATAGGTTAATGCGAAATTTTGGCAGAATCTGATTTTTCATCCTTTTTGCCTGCTCCAACCGTGCGACTTATTTGGAGGTAACATTTTTTCTTCTTCCAGGCCAATGTGGCTAGTAAAACGTTTCCAGCGCCTGAGACTTATGAAGTTTGAAAAGATGCTCAGTTGAAGGCGCTTTGTGCGCCAGGAAAGCCTCTCGGGGCGCTGCGGTTTCTAAAACTTTGGGAATAGCAATCACGGGAACGTACACCATATATATATATATATATATATATATATATATATATATATATATATATATATATATATATATATATATATCGGATGTTAAGCGTATTCACGGCAGCTGAATAAAGTGTATTCTCAGAGAGGCGCATTGAAAAAATGATGTACTCCTTGCAAGAAACCTCGCTGTAAATTTTTCCAATGATGAATGCAGTCAGTTCAGTTCAGTCGTTCAGTCGTGTCCGACTCTTCGTGACCCTATGGACCATGTCACACCACGCTTTCCAGTCTTTCACTATCTTCCTAACATCAGATAACTTCATCTGCAGTGCCTCCAGGATGCCATCTAACCATCGCGTTCGCTGCCTACCCCTTCTCCGGCGACCCTCAACCTTTCCCAACATCAAATCTTTCTCCAGAGACTGCTCTCTTCTCATCAGATGACAAAAGTAGCTGAGCGTTAACTTTATAATTTGACCCTCCAATGAGCAGTCAGAGTTTATGGTCGACAATGTCGACTGATTTGATCTTCTGGTAGTCCAAGGAACTCTCAAGAGTCTTCGCCAGCACCACAATTCAAACGCGTCAATTCTTCGGCGGTCAGCCTTTTTCAAGTCCAACTCTCGCATCCATACATCACAGCTGGAAATACCATAGCACGAGTTATACGGATCTTGGTTGGCAGACTAATGTCTCTGCTCTTAGCTAGGCGGTCAAGGCTAACCATTGCTCTCCTTCCCAGAAGCAGGCGTCTCCTAATTTCATGGCTTCAGTCTCCTTCCGAGGTAATCTTGGAGCCCAAGAAGAGAAAATCCTTCACCGCCTCCACTTCTTGTCCCTTCAAGCTCCCGGACTTGATAGGGCAAGACGCCATGACCTTTGTCTTTTTAATGTTCAGTTTAAGCCCAAACTTCTCATTCTCTTCTTGTAAGCGCATCAGAAGTTCCTTGAGTTCCACTTCACTTTCTGCCATTAAAGTTGTATCATCCGCATATCTAAGGTTGTTGATACGTTTTCCAGCAATCTTCACTCCAGCTGAAGACTCGTCCAGACCGGCCTTCCTCATGATGCACTCTGCATATAGGTTAAATAGGCAGGGCGACAGTATGCAGCCTTGCCTCACTCCATTCTCAATCGGAAACCAATCAGTAGGACCATGCCAAGTTCTGACTGTGGCCTCTTGCCCTTCATACAGGTTCCTGAGGAGACAGATGAGGTGAATTGGAACTCCCATCTCTTGGAGAGCTTGCCACAATCTGCTGTGATCTACGCAGTCAAACGCTTTCGCATAATCGATAAAGCAGAAGTAGATGGGTTTCAGGAACTCTCTTGCTTTTTCCATGATCCAGCGAAGGTTGGCATTTTGGTCTCTAGTTCCTCTGCCCTTGCGAAACCCAGCTTGCACGTCCGGAAGCTCCCGATCCACATACTGCTGCAGCCTACCTTGGAGGATTTTCAACATCACCTTGCTAGCATGCGAAATAAGCGCGATCGTGCGGAGCTGGAATGCCATCAATTCCGCTAGCTTTGTTCTTAGCAAGGCTGGCTAAGGCCCATTCAACTTCACTCTTCAGGATGCCCGGCTCGAGATCAGTAAGCAGTCCCAACGGTCCATATCCCAGCATCCTTTCTGCATTCAAATTTAGAGTATAGCATTCAAGTGTGACACGAGTAATGTGGCCTACCTTCTCGAGGGTTGCGTGTACCGTGAGCAATATATTGGGCAAACAGAAACGCCTTTCCGATTACGAATAAATAACCAGCAGGCACATAAACGACCACTACCATGTCTTCCTATCTCAGGACATGTAAGCACAAAATGGCGTTCGTTTCACTACTTCAGGGAGACGTATGCTACAGTCCGTCGACCAAACACGTTAGGACAGGGCAGCTTGCGAGTCGCACTCATAATACCAATTCAGTACCTTGAACGCTGGCATTAATGCGAGTGCTGACAGCGCTCCTCTCTTTCTAAGTAAATTCCAACCGATGTGGTCAGTGTCTCTGGAGGCAGTTCATGTGCTTATGATCCTCATTTTCTTACACAATGGTTGCTGCACTTTATTTATTTGTCTAATCATTGATTGACGCTGAATACTGCCTTATTGGGGAGCGCCACCTTCCAATGTACGTTTATACAGTGACAAGTTGTTTTGATCTTGGACGTTGCCTGACTGAGCGAAATTTCTTTTTAATTTAATGCTGTGATTTCATTTGTATTTTTCTCGAACACCTTCATTTCATTATTCCGTGTTTTCTTCGATAAAGTTGTATGTACTGCGTTTAAAGTAAAATATTTGTTTATCCTTACCAATTTAGCCTTCTTTTTTCTCCTCCGTTTTACTACCTAGGTTTCGTTTTCGCCCGCTCACTGTTCATCTCCTTGTGTGACTTTTACCTGCTTTATCTGCTTTATGATACACCTGTGTCTTGTCGCTTCTCCCCATCAGTACAAAGGCGCTGGAACCCCTTGCACTCAACACAAATGTTTAGGCCCATCGAGACTCCCCGTCTCCCTCTTGTGTTGTTGACTTCCCACCCTGGTTGATGATTGCTTGTTTCCCCTTTTTTGCAAGCGCATGCGCTATTTTGTCGTGTTAGCTCCCTTTCGGTGTTCGCGCGGCGGCGAATGGCACCCTACGTTTCCTTGCTTCTTTTCCCGCCCCACACCTCAATTTTCTCCGTCATTCCCCTTTCTCTACATTCTGTCGCTGTCAATGTAAAATCTTTAAAACGCCGCCTGAGCGCACTATAAAAAATCCTTGAGAAATGTCTTGCTACAGATGAAACGTCGAAATATATATGTTTTAGGTATTTCAATGTCACTCTCTGATCGCATACATACATATATATACATTTAGATAATCTGAGAGACTGCTCAATGGCAAACAAAGTTCGGACTCGAAACTTGACTCTACATAAGTTAAATTACTCTTCTTCTTAGAAAGGTAAACCTCTCAAGACTGGCAATTTGCTTTCCACGAAAGTGTCAATGCGCATATATGTCGCCCGCTGGATTCTGGCCCATCAACACCATTTATTGGCAGTGTCTTATTAAAAAGTGCACAGACAGCAGCAGCAGCAGGAGCAGCAGCAGCACGGTATGCAAAATATGTCTCGCGGTGCCTCAAAATAAAGGTCGCACAAGGACATTTAGTGCCGGCGTACTCGAATCTTCGGCCAATACTATCGATTTTCTGTATCGTGTCCATTTCTAGTGCCGTGTCATTCTTGTGACTCCTATGACTCGTCATAAGCTGCGCGAGGCATGCACTTAGAAGATTGAGTAATCTGGATTTTACTTTTGAATCGTCTTTTATTTACATTTCAGAGTGAAGAAAACAGGAGAGGAGGTGACGCCCCTGCGCTGATATTGTAGCGTGTAGAAAGCGTATACTTCTGATGCTCCATCGTGGTAGTCACTGGCTGGGGCAGTTGTGACGGTGACAAAGCAAGCAGCTCCAAGGAACAAGCTGTGCATGGGAACTTCGGCGCGTTCGGACACTTTGTAGGTGCTGGAAGCGTGTGCCCACTTCGAGCATCAGAGTCTATTTCACATTGTTTTCTAGGTGAAGGAATTATCCTCTGTTGTTAGCTTGCTATATGTTCGCAAAGATGCAACTATTGTCACAAATGCAATGGTTGTTTTGTTATGGTGTCTAGACGTTTGATGAACCGATTCCTTTGGCTTTGAGTCGAGTGAATTATTGGGCGGCACTGTAGCTATTATAAACGTATGAGTGGGTTTTATGCTTGGTAGGGTAAGTATAGAAAAGCTAAATCGGAACAGCTGCCTTCGCTTTTATCGTACTCGAATCAGTGTGACATTTTATCAGAATGCAATCAACAGTGAAAAATGTTATATCCAACAGTGTTTGAATTATGAGGGCATGTAGATGTACCACCAGTACATTTTGAGAAAAGTGTGTGAAAAGATTTATTGGAAACGGCTCAGCTCTGGCGATTGAAGTCAAGCAGATGTATACTTATACTTGCGTATTGTACTAAAGCAGTTACTCAAGCACATCATTCATTGCACGTTTGTTGAGAAGGCTGACACGAATGGTTTTTCACCATATATTACCAAAATTTTGCATCCTTCGAAAAATACCCCACTAAATTAAGGCGAACTAACCATCCGGTTCTTAATGACTCATTTTGTATTTTGTATACTTTTTATTTGGTTCACGGTACAAGATGGGTTTGGTAAAAATTTCACTACATTTCTCAGCGAACCTCCTTTTCGTCTCTCGGAGTACGATTATATTGCACTTGTCAGCTGCGATGGCCCTATGAGACCGCGTGAATATTTTTGGTTGAAGCACCATCCCTCGGCCGTGACTCTATGGACACTCCAAACTCCTACCCACTTTGCGACATATTTAGTGAAGAACATAGAGCATACTATAAACACAAATCTTGTTGTGGTAAACATGCGTGAAAACGCATCTGAATGTCGTTACCATGCTATATTTTCGCCAAGTTACTTCAGTACACTCGATTGGTTAAAGATGGCCCATGAATTCGAGACAAAAACAGCTTTTGGGGAGTATTTGAGTGTGCTACAGGCAACTTTATGTGCATGCAGTGTGCGTGAAAGACGCGACCATACTGTCTTTATTGATGTAACAGGAGTTTCTATAGACAGACACTTCGGGACAGTGTTTTCGGCAGAAGCACGCCACATTAATGGATTGCAGAGCAATATTTATATCTCGAAGAGGCACAGCAAACTTCGAAGCAGTGTCATGTATGTTGGATGCCTTGAAGACGAAAGTATGAAGAACCTCCCTGCAAATATTTGTCCGGGTCGCATTGAAAATGTCTTGGAAGCGCTCTATTTGTACAACGTAACAGTTAAGCGGATATTCTTTAAAATCAATGAGAATATGTTACAAGAGCTCGCCATCGGCAGCATTGATATCTGCGGACATCTATTTCCTGTCACGCGGGACATGCTGCTGGCATACGCCATGCCAGCATCAATTCTGCATACACGTGAGACTTTCTACTTTAAGCGCAGCGGCCCGGCTCATGTCTCTTTCTTCAACATCCTTATTGAGTCAAAGCTTGGTATTTGTCTGCTGCTCGTAGCTGTTGCTACTTGTGGGGTCATCTGTGCAGCGGCGGGTTATAAGGAGACGAATTCACAATTCGTGGAAGTTGCATTTGATTTTTTTATGTTCCTGACGGGCGCTTTTTTTGCAACTTCTACGCCGATTCCTCACCGAAAGCGCAATGCTTCAGCGCTGAGTCTCACATGCGCTGTGTGGCTCATCGCTATTCTGCCACTATCAAGCTTTTACCGAAGCGAGCTGGTGTCGAGGCTTAGTTTGCGGGCTACACCAGACGTTGTGGATACATTGGACAAACTGGAAATGGCGCTAGACAAACGGCAGCTCGTTCCTTGCTTCCTAACCGGCACCTCCGTGGAAATTATCCTGCACAAAGGCAAAACAAGCAAGAGCTCAATATACAGTAAACTCCTGACGTTATACAATGAACATACGAAAGGAGGTTCCGTTCTCGTTGACAATGAAACTTCCTGCCTCTCTTTCGCTCAGGAACGACAGGGCATCTGCATAACGTTCAGTCACCCAAGCTGCTTCATTAGAAACCTCGGATTTGACCTCGTAGAAGCAAGAGAGCCTTTCCATCAGATTTCCTTAACCACACCAGTCAGGAATCATTATCCATTTTTGAAGGAGTATCGCACTTTCTTACGTAAAATGTTCGAAGCGTCGCTGATTAACCAAAACGAAAAATGGTGGCTCTTTTTGTGCGAACGCGGAGGGGCTCTGCCTCATAGTTCAGACGAACTCTTCATAAAACCAGATGATCTAATGCATTTCTTTTTACTATTTGCAGCTTTATTAGGCGTATCCACTGTTGTCTTTTTTCTCGAACTGGTATGCTATTTGCATTGAAATTTCAGGGATTGAATTTAGGATTGTAGCTTTGTTCAACCATTCGTCGTGTAAAGTTGCAACTTGAGTCTTATCCTGCGGAAATAAATAGATCTTGTTTTTGCTAATAGATTGTAAGGTCAGCCTTAAAATGTGACAAACTAGCCAAAATCTTGCATGCAACTTCTACAAATAAGGGTAACGTTCGCCAGGCGTTCTCGTCCAATATTGTTCCAGCATTACAATAAGTCAGTTTGCTAGTGGTTATCTCAGATGTCTTAACAAACTGTATCATTCGGAACTGGACTGCGCTTAATAGCAGCAGCTGCCGGCCTTGGGCTGATAATGGCGTTTATTTCTTCCTGTCCATAGATGTCTCATGGTCACCAGCGATATATAATGTTCTGATATAAAAACCGGTTTTAATATTTTGAAAATTAGTGCGAAACTCTTACTGCAATGACGAGAGAAAACTCTTCGAAGTTTTGAGAATCTTACCTCTGTCCGTAACGCAACGTATGTTCCCTCTTAATGTTTTTCCTACAGCGAGCGCCAGACAATACCGTTTAATAACGATTTTGTGTCGAACTGTCCCCACAAACAAAATCGTCACAAATAATCATGTGTCTCGCTTTAATTCACCGAAGCAAATTCGCTTAACCTACTTATGGCACATTGAAATGTGTGTATCATGCAAGTAATCAGTATTGGAAATAATCAGGAGACGGGTTTCACCGCTGCTGAAACAAAGGAAACGTCTGTAGCAGCATATCGGTGCCTTTGAAGGTTGATTCCCTTCTCTCAACGGTATGGATGGATGAATGGCATATAGGAGCGTCCCTTTTGAAACGGGGTGGTAGCAGTAGCTATCATGCTCATTTTCCTCCTTATATCTTAATTATTGTTTTAGGTTAGTTACTTATAACATCATTCGGTTTATTAAATTTTTGTTTCTACATTACTAACATTATGTCACTTCTATGCTTTTATGCCACCAATCTTCAAGTCGTTTTTTGCTAGCACCGCTGGTTTATTCACCAGGGCACTGGTATCTCTAAACCCCTCAGCTTCAGGAAGAATGACTGCCCCGGCATTGATTTCCGGGTGGATGCCATTACATTCGAGTATAGTATGCGTATTGTTTCGGTGGATTTACTGCATACTGCACATGTGTCATCTTAATCGTTAAATTTCTTTTTGTAGCTGCGTGTTCAAAGGCACCCTGATCTAACTTCAAAAAGCAGGGCACTGTCTCCTGAGTTATTGAAGAAAGCTTCCTTTCTTTTCCGTCTTTTCTAGTTTCTCAATTGGTCCACACTGTGTTTATTTTCCATCTATTTTATCCAATTTTCCTTCTGTGTTTTTCGCCTGTTGCTTAATGCTCTTCATTTCTTTGTCCTTGTGACAGGCATACTTACTGGTTAGTTTCCGAGTTCTTTTCATCCATTGTGAGTCAACGTTTTTTAGGTAAATGTATTTAAATACTTTAGCTGCCCATCTGTTACTGTCCAATTTTCTCAGGTGTTCCTCATATATTATTTTACTCTGAGCTTCCCGTGCTTTTAAAGATGGCCAGACTATATCTCCCTGTACCGCCTCATTTGTGGTTTTGCAGTGGGCACCGAGTCCTAATCGTCCGACGGTTCTCTGATTTATTTCTAATGCCGATTGCACCTGTATTTTAGGCACAGAACAGCAATTCCAATGTAGGTCCGGGCACCATAATTTATTTCAAAACACCGTTCAAAACCTGATACCTGTTGTATCCCCACAATGCCTTATGTTTCATTATTCTGGCATTTCTTCGCCTTTTTGCCTTAAGTGATTGCTCATGCTTTAAAATATATGCCTATCCTTCGTTTATACATACCCCGAGATATTTATATCCCGCCACTCAAGGTATTTCATGGCCTTGTATTTTAAGACTCTGAATATTTCAGCCTTTGAAAATCATCAGACCCGGCTTAACTGAGCTAAAACGGAAGCCTAGAGCATCCCGTTCGTCTCCGAAATAATTAGCTACAATTTGCTATTCTTTCTGACTATCTGCTATTTGCGCAATATCGCCTGCCGGGGAGGCCCTGCTCTACCACCTTTGTGCCTAATTATATGATACGTTAAAACCAGAGTTACGTTCTTGTATCCTCTGTTCCATATTTATCATATAAAGCATAAACAGCATCGCTGAGAGAGGAAACCTTGTCATAATCCTTTGTGTATCTTGACAGCTTCCGTACTTCTTGTCCCTTCCCCTTTAATTTCTATTTTGTTATCCTGGTATATTTCTTGTCGGAAATCTGTTACCTAATGAACGATACCTTCTTATTTTAATATGTTCCACAGGACCACAGGAATTCCCTGTTTAAGTTGTTGTACGCATCATTTACGTCCAGGCAGACCAAATACAAATGTTTATTTTTCCCTCTAGAAATTTCGATGCATTGGGTAAGCACGAATAGGCTATCATCTAAGCGCCTACCATTTCTAAAGCCGTTCTGAAGTTATCCGAGTATCCTTCTACTTCCTACCCATGGTTGCATGTTTAACGCCACCGCTTGCATCTCCAACCTGCATATAACCGATTTCATGGTAATAGGCCTGCTGGATTTTATGTGCATCGTATCTCCTTTACCTTTATAAATCAAATTCATTTTAATCTGCCGCCTGGTTTGCGGTATTTGCTTATTTGTTATGACTGTTTCCAAAAGGTTTAACATCGTTTCCTTATCTCTTGGGCCAAGTTCATAAATCAGCTTTATCAGAATTTCATTTAGTCATATAGATGTTCTTCTAGGAATATTTTTTCTGCCTTTTCCATTATAGATTGGATAGTTCTAAGCTGCTTTGTATTCTTCTATCTTGTGTTGCTTCCTGATTTGCGGAGATTACCCCATCGTCGCTCCTAATTGACTCGGCTATAACAGATGTAATGTAGTCACTGCGTTGTCTTCCTTCAGACAATTTCCCTCGTTATCTAGATTCCGGTCCTGCTTTCTTTGATTGTATTTACCTAGCCAGCTTATATGGTTCCAGAATTTTCTTGCTCCGCCTCTAGAGGCATCGTGTATGTCAGCCATCAAGCGATCAATGGACTGCTTTATTTTACTTTGGACGAAGGATTGTACCTCAAGCTTCTTTTATCGATATGATTCCATTTTTGGTCGATTTCCTCTTGAGATACCTGTGCTTTCTTTCCCTCGCGTTGTTCCCTTAAAGCATCCAGTCATTGTTCAACAGCTTTCCTGATTTTCTTATTCCACCAGCTCCGTGGCTTCCTCTTTCAATTCAAGCGGTTTGCTACTTTAACCTCCTTAATTTTCGTCCTTATGAGTAGTTCTACCTGTTCATAATCCCAGTATTCTATGGGGCTTTTATCTTTTCCTTCCTCCATGTCTGCTGCTTTCTGCGCTATTTGATTGTTGTTTAATTTTGCGCTTACATTTTGTGTAAGTTCCATTTCTCTTTTCATTAAAGTCCCATCTGCAGACTAATACATTTATTATCGCTTCCCAGACAACGCTCTTCGTCTATTTCCTTTTTTGTGACCTTGGTATTGATTTCCTGCGACATTAGACAGTAGTCAATGGTCGTCTGCCTGTTGCGGAATTCCCACGTGATTTGGTCTTCGAATTTTCTTCCTTTATTTATATAATAAGATCCTGTCGCTCACAGAAATCTAGCATTAGCTTCCCGTTGCAATCCGTGTATCCATCCCGATCGTCGATGTGGCTGTTCATGTCCCAAAGCAGAATAATATCGGCCCCGTCTCCAAACTGGCTTATATCGTCACTCACACATTCAACAAGATCCTTGTTTTCTTGCCAGCATTGGTGTCCTGTTCCTAAATGAATTACCCCTGCTCATGTCCTTATGCCGGCAATTGTTTATGATACCCAAATATGTTCTTTACAAGATGAGTTTATTGTTCGCCAATTTGTTCCGTGGTGTATCAACATACTTACCCCTCCACCCTTTTTTTCCGTTCTCGTTCTGTTGCACCCTTCCCAGACGCAGCCTTCTATAAACGGCGGATAATCTAGATCCCTGAGATGTGTCTCACATAGAGCGTACGCACCTATTTTGTCATCCTTCAACTGATGTCCTACCTCTAGCCATTTCGCTCTTTTTCTACCTCCTTGCATGTTTATGCAGCTGATCCTAGTGTTCAATTTGTTTTCTGTACTTTCCTTTCTCGACCTCCTCCTTGCCATTTTCTGGGGTCAACCTTAGTTATTACACTTCCTTCTCCTTCATTTCCAAGTACCTCTGAGCACGGAGTCCTCGCGAACCCCTTAAAAAAGCTACACCCCTGCTGCTAGGCACCTGCCGATCTCTGCACCCACCCTTCTGTTAAAATGAATGGCATCTCGCTCATAAGCCCTCTCAAAACCTGCTTTATGCACCTCCTTGTTTACATCAACCATTTCGAAATGCTTCTCCAGGCTTAACTTTCTTATGTCCTGATTAACTGCCACCACGCCCTTTTCCGGCTTTCCGTTCGATCTTAGCACCTCCGGTACTGTGCATACAATTATCTGTGCTTGCTTTGTTATCTCCCTGATATCGTCAACTCCCTTAGCTAATCTTTCCACCACTCCTGCAGCGTCACCTGCAGCGCCACCATGGATGTATATAATATAGGAGCATCCCCATTGAAACGGGGTGGTAGCAGTAGCTATCATGCTCATGTTTCTCCCAATATTTTAATTATTGATTTTATGAAGGTAGTCGCCAAGGGTCCTCTGAGCAGCGTCACCTGGCGGCAGATAGCGCAAATGTTGTAAAAATGAATTAAAGCTCATTTAAAGCCTGCTGCACTCGCTGCTTCAGTGGTGCAAGGAAATGACACTACTTACCAGAGCACTGAGTCAATAAAACGTGTTCGAATCTTGTAAGTGCTAATTTTTTCTTTTTAATTTTTCTCGCATGCAGTGTGTTCCTCTTTATGTTGCATAATGTGATGCTTTTAACTCTTAATAGCCACAAAAGCAGCCGTGAACAGAGCCACAAAGTGATTGTATGACAACGGTATTATTCAATTACTTTCACCGTAATCATTTTCTGCCTTCAGTGAGAGTATGGTACCTTTAGGCTGCGTTCAAAGACACTTTTCGGTGATAATTCGCCCTTTAACCCGCTGAGAGGAAACCAGTGAGGAGAAAGAAGTTGCGGGGCCCTACTGTTGAGGGGATGGAATTAAGCGCCTTTGAAGGAGCGAGAGGGAGTGGAATATGAAAATTCAATTATGCTCGAAGAAAATTTGCACAGCTTATATAGCTTGCCAATTCCAATCCACCACAAAGGTTGGTAAAGTCATGGCGACATGAGGCCTCTAGTTGGATTACGACTGCTAAGAAAACCAATAATAATTTAAAAATTAGGGTAATGCTTACTGATGTAAACAAGTGAGACCAACCATGCTTTCCGCTGCATTTTTCACTGATCCAATTGCCTTCAGCTGGCTTCTACAAAACGTTAACGTGTTCCTTACTGAGCTAGGCCTTGATCGAGTGTTAATAAGTTCAGTTTGACTGTTATGGGGTGTCCAAGTTATGCAACACTGCGCTGCATTTGAAAGGTGAAAGTGCCGCTACAATACATTTTTTATTCAATGCAGGATAGCTACGCGCCAATCTGAGCGAAACAAAACCTTTGCATTGTTACATGGTCAGTCAGGCAGATAACTCGCTGAAAAGGAAAATCTCCTCAGATCTGGTTGCCATTCCGTTATATGTTATAAACAAAACCTAAAAAGAGTTGTTGTTGGTAGTTTGTGATTACCTGGAGAAGCCATTAGAGAAAGCGCTAAAACGGCTGCACGAAATAGGGTACCTAGAAGTGGATGATACTACCATCCTCGTCCTGTTCCTTGTGCTCCTTATGTTCTGTGTGCCTCCATTGTGTGTCATGTTTTTTTGCGCATTTTCGATCGCTTTTCTGCACACAAATAATATTGTTTTAATTAAAGGCGTTGTCTTTTTTTCATGCTTTTTTTTTTCATGTGCAGAATATTACTTCCTGAATCCATACATCTACCCACTGAGAAATCAAACAAAGGCGGGGTTGCATATCATTGAGCGGTGTACCAGGTTACGTCCTGTATTAACATCGTAATTTATGCGTTCGCAATGTGGGAGAGACCTGACTGAGAGACACCTATGGTAATGTCGGCTGTCGTTTCGACTCCTGACGAATGACTAACACAAGGTATTACCAATCATTCCTATCAAAGTTTCCCCACGATTCAAGAACAAAAGTTATTTTATGTGTGCAGTGTATCAGTTGCAAAAAGGTTTTCGCTGAAACAACCTCACTATTTCATGGTGATTCTAAGCTTCGAAAAAAAAATCTAAATTAATTTTCTACCACCATTTTGTACAGCTTATACATCTATTCTATAACTTTTGATTTCCACCATTTGCGCCTTCTCACCTTACTTATTTCCATTCCCTCTTGTTTCAGTGGGAGTTCAGCTTGTTTAATCAGTTTTAGGGAAGGCATCGAACAACAGAGCTCCACAGATATTTTAATAGGAGCTCTATTGATTCTAACACTATATTAAATAATGTTTTATTCAATAAATTGAGTAGCGGTTTCTGATTATTGAGTAACCAACTCACGATTCATTTGGTGTGGGTGGCAACGAGGTGCGGTGTCTGCAAAAAATGAAAAAGTACAGTTTATCACATTCATTTATTTTTGAAAAAGGTATTTAATACATAGAATTTCAGTACTCGTTGCAGGCAGTGTCGTGTGCGCAGGTTTCATCCTGTCGTGGCGTTTGAATTCTTTGTTCTCTTTCCTCTGAGGTCTCCATTAGAGCAATTGAATTGAAATAAAAAATATAATTGGTTTAATTAAAAGGTGCTTCATTAGATATTTGGGATTGCTGAATCTTTACTTATAGCTCCCTACCTTGTCTTTCTGCATAGATAGTATTGCAAACAGCAATGGTACTGACTTCCTGTTTTTTCACATAGCAAAGCATTTCCCCTTTGAACACTGCCACGGCGGTGCTGCGGCTGGGACACTCCTTTGCTGTAACGTGCGATTTATTATTTTTCATTTATTCTGAATCAGCAATTCTATATTAAGATATTCGCTACTCGTTGCAAGGAATGTTATGTGTGCAGTGGTTACCCTTTTGCGGCTTTTGATCTGTTTGGTCTATTTCCTCGCCCATGGCGCGCATTCTTCGCCTTCACGGGGGTTTGGTCGCAGTAACCATATATGAACTAATACGTCATAAATATGCAAGTGTGTGCTGTGTGTAGTGCGGAAACAATAAAAGTTCTACCTACGGAGCCCTCGTTTTTCTTCTCTTCATTTCCAGCAGCCACTCTACCTGTATTAAGATCGATATAAGACCCCACGCTTCGCTATTCTGGACCAGCGCAAATGCCACAAAATGGCTGACCAGACACATACATGTAAAAGTCACTTTATTACACGTTTAGTTAAGAGCTTTGTAAGTACTTTTCTGGTTGAAGTGTAAAGAAATGGGAACGTTATCTTCTCTTTAGGTTACAAAATACGCAAGTAACAGGTAAATATGGAGTTGAGATGGCAAGTGAACCTTTCATATCACCCGATGAACTCTTTATAAGATGATTCGAATCAAAATGAAAAATATAATTGGCTTATAAAAAAAAAAGTACTGCATTAAATATATGGGATTGCTACATCTTCACTTGAAGCTCCCTTTAAACAGCAACCGAACTTATATCTTTTCAGCTGACCAACACATTTCCAATTGTGAACATTGCCCCTGTGATAAAGTAGCTAAGCTCTATTTTCGTATCCATGGATGCGGAATCGAATTCAATCTCAAGTGTTCATCAGTGTAAAGATTTTCAGCTTGAGTGTTTAAAGACAATTTTCTACGCTGTGCCTAAAGAATGAGCTACCTATCGCATTAGTGTTATCTGAGTATCTAGTGGTATCTGAGTATCTAGTGTTGTTAGAGTTTGCCCTACGTGTAAATTAACTTTGACGACAATTTTTAGAGCGTTCCATGCAAAATGGGCAGTGTGCATAATTTATTGTATGAATGTGTGCAAGGTTTCGGTATAGAAAAAGCAACAAACAATAAGGACACTTAAACCTACAAATTTCTTGTAAAACTATCAATTACTGGTAACATTGTCACATGAAAATCTAAGGAACGTGAGTTGGCGACCACCAGTGGCGGTTTGCTGGCGCCTTTTTGTCAGCTTTTTTGTCTACTTAAGTGATCATGCTCTTATGGACGAGCTATACTTCCTCACCCTATTATGCAGCTTTGGTAGCACCGACAACCTCAACTTGGACACAGACTAGCTCGGTTCACTTGCTTGTGAAACGTTTTTTTTTTCCTGCATCAAAGAAGAAGATTGTGAGCGCAGGCCTCATTTGGCCAGGAGCCCAATTATTCCGGGCCGCTGAAAGCGCCAGCAGCCTCGAGAACACGGCGGGTCAGGGCCTTTTGGTCCCCGGCCGACAAGCACCAGAGGAGAAAGTCTTACCAGTTCTCTCAGGAAAGCGGGAGTGGAGAGGGGGATGAAAGCGCGGACTCGATTGGCATGGCCTCACCATGTGGGATATATTACAATGACTATCTGCGAAGTGCGGGCATCCGGATTTGACATTTAAGTTTTAGCGTGCAGCCTGGGCCAGGCTCCAGAAAATGTCGGTCTCCAGTTGTGTCAGAACGCCTTGTCCGGCCTTCTACAGCCCCTCCGCCAGAAGCGGCTACCATTGGTGCCGAGGTTTGCAGTCGTCAATATTTTCTCTGAACCATTGCAGCGCTCGGCCCAGCTCTTCATCGGGGGACTAGAGGTTGAGTGCAAGTCAGATAAGCGCGCAGGCCGCGGCGTTTGCCGCTTCGTTCCCTGGTAGTGCCTGATAGGTCCGCGCGCACACGAGGCGCCTAGGTTGAGATTTCACGTTGCGGACCGCATTATAAAGCAAACGGGTAGCTAGTGTGACCATCTCACCACGCATATAGCTCACCATGCATTATGAACCTGAACTTTGATTCAGTTGAAGCTTCGTGGCCACATATGTGGTAATATTTGGGCATTGTTTTGTAATGATTATTTTGTCTTCCTTAATGCCACTTGCACTCAAACTAAGGGTTTTGTTTTGCTCAAGATTCAACCGCGTTTTGGCTTAAGGGTGGAAGCAACAAACTGCCGATTCCGCGTTTTTTTAGAGTGTTGCATTAACCTTCAGACAATCGAGTTCTTCCCCAATAAAAACTGAGAGCTGCCCACAGCGGTGAGATTCGTGTTCGATAATTATCGAGCACGTATCGCCGCTGCCGAGTTATCCAGTACGTAATGTGTCAATGTCAGGTTTTGAAATAATTATTCCGCAAGACCGTCCTTGAATACACTTATATCTCGAATCCGTCACTGCAACGTAACATCTGATGAGTGCGGTGGCGTGTAACTTCGAAGCAGGCAGTAAAACATGTTGTAACACATATCTTTGTGGTCGCTGAAAGATGCGTATTGAGTTATTCGAGCCGGATGTGTCTTCAAATGTTGTCACTGAGGCACACTGAGCTCTATACTAACCTTTTTGCACAATAATAAAATTCAAACACTGCAGAGAATATTCTATCCTTGGTTTCATGTTCAGGTCTACTGCGGATTTAGTCTATTCCTTTTTTCTTACGTTCCCTCTTTGTGACCAACGATCGGCCGCCGTTAGCGATGAAGAAAAATGTTTGACCTTTCTTACCGGTGTCAATGATCCCTAAATCCTCTTACCTGTAATTGTCGGCGATGGGAATGTATTGAGGCAGGGTATTGGTTTAGCACCAATAGTATCTCCCTGCTTAAATGACCGAGGCAGTGACACCTGAAATAGGTGGCGGGAAAAGAAGGGTCAGGCCTGCTGCTTAGCGGAATGTCGTATCTCTCCGTTTTGAAAACGTTTCTCTTCAGATTCTCCGCTGTAATTTTCGAGTCGTCGTCATAGCCACCGCTGCTGCAGTCAAAAATGCATCTGTTGCAAAGGAGATAATGAATACACAGCGCCTATTGTACTCTTACATATTCGCGGACCGTCCCTGCACTGGCCAGAACCAATCCGCTGTACCTGCTCCGTATATCTTTGTTCTCTGCAGAATCAGTGGATAGTGTGTGAAAGTATATTAATCTTTTTAGCGTCGTAGCTCTTCTTAGAATACTACTTATTTGGAGCTCTAATGGCGGTAGCCTGAAGACAAGGACATTGCACCCAATTTTGTGCTACATGAAATGCATTCCGAGTTTATGTTGTCACAGGAACGCTATACACAGCTGCTCGCTTTGCGCATTTAGAAGGACACCAGAATGGCGTTACTTCCGTAGGAACAGCGTAAATAAGTGTGGTAATAAATTAGTAGAATGTGTGCTTGAAGATCAAGATCAGCAAGGATAGCTTAAATTTTTTCATTCTCAATCATCTGTAAACGCGTAACGTTCTCGTTACCCTTGCAATTATTCTATGAGCAGTTTTTTTTTTGTAATACAGCCTTAGTAAGTAAAACATCGGATAGCCCCGTAGATGTTCAACCAAGGTATGTTTTTTCGATACAATGAGTAATGTTCCTGTAAAATCACTGCTAACAAAAACAGAAAAAGCACTTCTGCCGAATTGAGATTTTTCGCTTCGACAGTAGTGGAAGTCTAGTACATCAGGCTGTAGACTCTTGATGGCGATATTGCTACAATGAAAAGATGTACAGCTTTCTGTGTAGTAGGGCATTATAGCTGTCCTCTGTAGCTGAAGGGCTGCGATTGGGTGGATGTCAATGAGTGATTACTCCCTCATTACTAATCTATTTCAACTTAGGGGCTACCCCTTGATATTAGGCCTATTTCTCCAGTTGTTGGGCCAGAGGTTTCTCGTGTGGGCTTCCGGCGACGAACAGCTGAATATGGGCAATTGGATCGAATAAATTCACTTCACGTAATTACCTTAAAGAAACCATATTGGGAAGATTACTAAGGGGTGGGAAAACAAATAATTTTTGGTGTTAGTGACCATATGTCATCGCTGAAATGGTTGCATAAATTGTTTGTAAACTTGAGTGGCAGGTTCTGGCAGCTCCAGCGTGTGAAACATCGTTCCAGGACTTTGTTGGTGTGCGGTCGGGCCAGGCCGCACGCAATAGACCGTTGCACTGCCAAGGTAAAAAAGATGCGCAAAAGGTGACGGACCGGGTCCATTGACGAGAATCTTGGAGCGAATGGCTGAAGCGGTGAGATATGCGGGTGGGGGTGCGATTAAGGGTGGTGTGCAAAATGAATTGAAAAACAAAAATTCTGAACCAGACAACCAGAGGCAACGCGACGACGATGAGCAAGAATTGTTAGAGTTGATTGTGATTCAAGAGACGGTACACTCATGTCTCGAAAATAAGCGGAATGAATGCACCTCGTCGCGCAAGTTTGAACTGATTGAAGTGTGCTGATTAGATATGATCGGCGCAGACTCCAGATATCAAATGCATATTCTGATGAGTGTATTGTACGCGAGAAGCTTAACATTCTCCGGCGCATGTTTCTTGGCTGCACAATGCAGGAAGGTTTTGGAATGCGGTGAAATATGCACCGCTGTCTCAGTCGAATTAAAAAAAAGACTCACTCTCCAATTTAAGATAAGAAATTAAAGCAGCGCAAATGAATAATTGAAATAACAGTTTTCGTGTTCTTGACGCCTATCATATTATCCATCAGCTACAGTGAGGTCACAAGTTGATAATAGAGGCAATAAAGCAAAATAGACATTGCATTCTCAAGCAGTACCAGTGATCGTTGCTAAGGTAATGGCAGAAACTCGTTGGTGACGAGGCCACGTCAGGATTTAGAAGGACCCAAGGTAAACTCCATCGCAAATTATAAATGGTGACATAGTATAACAAATGGACAGTTCAGTGAAACATAATAAAAAAGCACAAAACGAGAGCGTCAAAAAGTAAAGAAGCCCGTGCAGTCTTCGAAAAAAAAATATAATAGTGTGCTAAAACAAAGAAATTCACTACTTAAGATGTTAATATGCTGATACTTTCAGCATCATCATGTTAATATGCTGATACTTTCAGGGGACACTCAAAACTCAATTTTAAAGAATGTTAGACAGAGGTGCAGGTTAATTTGTTTAACCTCACCATTCCTGCAGGTAAGCGCGACGAACATATTCAGGTCCTGTATATTTTGCGCATGGAGTATAGTTTCAACAAAGTACAGTGTTTATTTCATTCACTCAAAGTTTTACAACTAACTTGATATATTTTCTTTTGTATGGTACATTTTTTTACCTAATTTTGTATATACGGATGCCAGAAGTGTTGTAGCTCTCTCCGAGAATAGGGACGACTCTGAATTAAAGCAGGAGGTTTAGTTCAGGGTTTAATTTTTCTTGCGAACTAAAGCTGGTGGTTTACTTTGATAGAAGATAGATACTTATTCACTTGTCACTCATCTTTTTGTTTGCCGGGTTGATGAATTATTCTGTATAATATTTATCCGAAAGGATACGACTAATGAGCTTGTGGAGCATTTCTTGCAGATATCGATTTTTCCATCATAGCTTGTTGGCTCAGTCCTCGCTCTTCATGTCGTGGTCAATTTTCAGTTAGTTCTTGCCTGCGGTTCTCGTATATAAAACTTCCAGAATATTCAGGCTAATAGAGTTCAAAATCATTTTCAAGTGAATTTATTTAGAATTCTCCACATGTACAAGCAAGCTAAGACTCTCATGCGGGCACACACACACACACACACACACACACACACACACACACACACACACACACACACACACACACACACACACACACACACACACACACACACACACACACACACACACACACACACACACACACACACACACACACACACACACACACACACACACACACACACACACACACACACACACACACACACACACACACACACACACACACACACACACACACACACACACACACACACACACACACACACACACACACACACACACACACACACACACACACACACACACACACACACACACACACACACACACACACACACACACACACACACACACACACACACACACACACACACACACACACACACACACACACACACACACACACACACACACACACACACACACACACACACACACACACACACACACACACACACACACACACACACACACACACACACACACACACACACACACACACACACACACACACACACACACACACACACACACACACACACACACACACACACACACACACACACACACACACACACACACACACACACACACACACACACACACACACACACACACACACACACACACACACACACACACACACACACACACACACACACACACACACACACACACACACACACACACACACACACACACACACACACACACACACACACACACACACACACACACACACACACACGCACGCACGCACGCACGCACATGCGTTCACGCGCATACTCACACAAAGAACCAACACACATCAACTGAAGCACAACCGATGAGCGCTAGATCCTGACTTTTGACACGACATTAGATGTATGGGACTTCTAGTGAGCAGTCTCAGGCTTTCAAGCCTAACAATTTGCTTTCCAACGAAGGTGTGATTGAGCATGAGATTACGTTTCGCCTGCCGGATCGTGGCGCCCGAACATCATTTCCGTGCAGTGGACTTAGCAATCGTGCTGTCGATAGTAGTACAGTATGCAAATTTGTTTTCGCTTTACCGCGAGGCAAAAGCGCATATTGGAGCGATTTGCACAAATCCTCACTTAAGAAAACCTGTTTCGTATCCTGCCCATTCTTGTGCCGTGCCAACTTTTGTCAGGGATAATTTTGAAGCTGCGATGATATGAAAGCGAATAATAAAACCCTGAATTTCAATTTGTTGACTCCGTTTTGAAATACTTTTTCAGTGCGAAGAAACGTAAGACCGCGCAACGGCCACGCGCCATTGTTATGCTGTAGGAATGAGTACACGCTCGATGCTCCATAGTGGTGGTGATTGATTGAGGCAGATTAGAATGTGACACGGTAAGCAGCGCCACAAGGTACGCTGTGCGCGGACACTTCGGCACGGTCGGACATCATCTAGGTATTGAGACCATTTGTCTGCTTTACCTAAATTCGTAATGAATCGTTTCATCAACAGTCTAGGCAGCCAAGGTGCGAAGGCACAAGTGACAACAATGGTCTACGTGGGAACGTATATACCCAGCTCACAACTGCGGCGAAATCTTTCATCCATAAAAGACAGTATACGAGATTGTGACGCATCACAATCTCGTACACGGTCTTTTTAAACGCTTTAGAGGCTTCGAAAAAGAAAAACATGCTAGAAAATTCCGATCCAGGGAGTAATATACCATGTAAAAAAATAATGTTTGAGTACCACTTCTCTGTACAAATCTTTCAGGTTGGGTATTACACTGATGATATTACAGAAATTACAATACATCATCATGCACAATCCTTAGCTCCGTATTAGGCAAAAATCAATGCATTTATGTATTTTTTTTGCCTTCGTACCATTGAGGAATGGAACAAGCTGACTTCTGTTCTAATAATGTCCATTGAAACTATTGATAAATTGCTGGCGTTTTAGCCATAGTCGTGTTTCATACTGATGTATATTTTCTTGTTAGTGTTGAACATATTGTAATTTGCTTGTCACCTATGTTTAGTACATTACTTTTGATGAATTCATAATTCACTGCATTGTAAATTGTTTTCGCCCCTACTTCTAGGGCCAGTTATGGCCTGCAGTATTTGCTAAATAAAAGGAAGTAAAATTACAGCAGCCAACATAGCATCTAAAATATCTAGCAAAACGTGCCTAATTCCATCGAATTTCCTTCAAAGTTTACAAAAAGAGATTTTTTCGAAGCCGAGGGATTAGTCCACCCTAAGGCTATTTGAATTCGTCCAGCGAGAGTAAAGATAATTTGAATCTAGCAAACTACCTGATAAAGTACCTAAAAAATTGCTGTTGTGGTTTTGATGCGCAAATGTCTGACGACATTGCCTTAGTAAATTAACCGCTGTTTGGTTATCTGCAGAAAAATGTGGCGACATGCTCATTTTAGCAGTTAAAATGTTACTTTTTCTAACGTTGTTAAGAGATAAGTGCTAGAGTTTGCTACATGTCAGATATAGCTTTTTTCTATCTAAAATAAGTGCGTTTATTACGTCTATTTATTGTATTCAGCGTGTTTCTCGCGTGCTCATAATTTAAACGCAGCTGATTGTAGTTTGGCGATAACTTATCTACAGTCCACAATAATTTTTTTTACCGCTGCTTGCAGTTCACTGGTCATCCATTCCTGAGTCAAGTTACGTTGTCATATTTTGATAATGGCTCTAGCGGTTTATCAAATATTGAAAAGAGCTGCAATGCATAAGAAGCTATCCCATTAATATTATGGGAATAATTCAGAGACTATCATTAGGTGAGTTATACTGATTTCTTTAAAGAATGATTAACATTTAGTAAAGCATTTACAACTTTTATGAGCAAACCGCAGATGAAGTCAAATAGTTCAATACGTGCAATGGCAATTTTTATTCGTATTTATGGGCTGCAATGTTTACATGATCGATTTAAGATAAAAGAAGAAGACTTTAAAAGAGTTCCTCAAGAGATGCTATGCGGACTGCCGTTTCAATTCCCTATTTGGACAACATATCTAAATAATTTGCGAATATTGCAACTGCACGAAGTATCGTATCTATGTTAATGTCACCGATAAGACAGATAAGTCCATCGGTTCGGAATCGAGAAAACATACGTAGTGTCAGGTCCGGCCAAAAGAAGTCGTCTGTTGCCACTTAGGGGCAATATATGGAAAGCGACACCATAAAAAGACGAGGATTAGATAAGCGGAGAGTTTACCTCCTGTATGGCCGAAAGGCAAGTTTAGTCCGGGCAAAGGCCAAATATTTTTTTATAAAGGCAGCTGCTCTTCAACTACCCTTTGATAGACAGAAAATGTGTAACTTAACCCGGCAGGTGAAACAAGAAAAAAAATTGAATATTTGTCTCGACGAATACGAGTACGTCCAACAATAGTGGAGCCGGGAAAATATTGGCTACTAAATGGTCCAAAAACTTCTGAATACTTTGTATCTTTATTTGAGTAACAAGGAATATATATTTAGGCCTGAAATAAGAACAAAAATTGTGAGACTTCTGAAAAGAGACCCCATACCTTGAACGAAACACCGTTTAACATAGAAAGTGTCCTGCGCTCGCATCACGGATCCAGCAATGACGACGCCCATTAGGTAGTTCTGCGTGGCAGGAACTAGATGTCCGCAAATATGCAAGCTCTCTGTGGCCAGCTCATATTTTATACTGGCATAGTTTTTGAATTATGTTCGCGTCACTGTCCCTTACAAATAGAGCGCTATCAAGAATAGGTCGCTGTCTTCTCCGTATATACTGGTTGTCTATAAAGACCCCTTCATGAATTCACCCGACCAGACGAGATTTCGTCAAACTTTCAAGATTCCTTCGCTGTCTGTGGCAAAATTTTGAACAGAGGTTATTGATTTTCTTGTTTTCAAGATGCCAGACGTACATAACACTGTTTTAAAATTATCTGTGCATCTAAAAGGTCAAAATATTACTCTGGAATACCAGAACCCTGTTCCAAAATCTCCATGTGGAGACTCTCCTGTTATATTCATTTAAAAAGCAAGTCCGCTTTTTTTACTGACGATGCTTGCTCAGGAATCTTCCGGAAGCTCACCAAAACGATTCAAAAAAATCTTCTACCTCATAATTATTTTTCATTACTAGCCATGCTAGTCAGCTAAAGAAAAGTGGTGAATACACAACTCGATAAAGACATTCAGATGCGTTTCGACCGAGGTTTATTTCAAGCATATTTGTAATTGTGCTGCGCCACGTGTTTTTCAGAAAATACTTCGTAAAGTGGGCTGGAATTTGCATTGTCCGTAGAGTCACGGGCCATGGCTGCTTGCGCAGCCAAAAATGTTTCTGCGATCTCAAATGGCAATCGCAGGTGTCGATTAAAATTTGACCGTACTTTGAGATGTTAAAACTGAGCGGTTTCATAATGTTCGAAGAAGTTTTTTTAAATAGTGAAATTTCTGCCGAACAAACATTGTAATGAGTAGCCAACAAAAAGTTAGTGATACAAGAAGTGTGACATTAACACCCGGATGCTTAATTCAGCTTCCTTTAGCAGCGTATATCTTCAGCACATTAGCAAGGTGCGAAATATTTATGAAATGTAAAACCATAAGTGAATGAAATGAACACTGTATTTCGCTAAAACTATACAGTCCCAATTGTCATGCGCAAAATATACAAGACCTGAATGTTCTTGGCGCTTATCTGACGAAGATTGAGGTTAAACAAATTCAGCTGCAAATCTGCTAATATTCTTTCAATTTGACTTTTGAGTGTCCGTTCAAAGTACCGGCAAAAAAAAAAGGTTGCAGAATGTGTCGCTGCCTATTTTTAAGTAGTGAATTTCTTTGCGCTTTGTACTTTTGCATTTCAATGGACCTTTTAGCACGCTTTTACTATATTTTTCTCGAAGCTTTCTCGGGACTCTTTACTTGTTGATGCTCTCATTTTGTGCTGTTTCCTTAGGCTTCACGGCACTGCCTATATTTTATGTTATTTTTGCCATCATTTATAATTTGCGAGAGTTAATAACTTGAGTCCTTGTAACTCCTGACGTGGCCTCGTTATCAACGAGTTTCTGCCATTACCCTGGCAACCATCACAAGTACTGCTTAAGAGTACAATTTTATTTTGCTTTATTGCCTCCTTTATCAACATGTGACCTCATTGTAGGTAATGTAATAGACGTAAGGACACCGGAAACAATTATTCCAAATATTCATTTCCGTTGCAGAAATCTCTTAGTTTGAAGTGGAGAGTAAGTTTGTTTGCGCTGTCTGCTTCGGAATGTTTTTTTTTTTTTTTTTTTTACAATTAACTTTGCACAGGGCCATACATAACCTCTACCCGCATATCTCACCGCATCGGCTGTAACCACTCCAAGTATCGCGTCAATGGGCCTGCGCCGTCCCCTTTTCCGCAACCTTTTTTACCTTGGTACTGCAATGGTTGCAGTGCGTCTTGGCGCTACTGGACTGCAACTACGGCCTGCAACAGCCATTCTCACGCTGTAGCTCCCATAACCTGCCAATTAAGCTTTCTAAATAATTTATGTAGCCATTTAGGTGATGTCACATGGTTCCTAATACCAAAATATTTGTTTTCCCACCCCTTGCGTGATATCCCTAACGTGGTTTCTTTAGGGTGATAAGGTGACATGAAGTTAATCGACCCTATTCCCCACGTTCAGCTGTTTTTCGTCGGACGCCGACGCGAGACACGTCTGTCACAACACCTAAAGGGAGCGGCCTAATATTTAGGAGAACCGCCCCCCCCCCCCCCCGCCCCCCCAAGATGGAGCAGATTTGTAGTCATGGAATAATTCCTCATTCACATCCAGCCATTCCGCCACAGAGGAACGCTATACAGCCTTCTTATGTAGAAACCTGTGTATTTATTTGCAGCAGTATCGCCATTAGGGTTCTATAGCATGATGTACCAGTGTTCCAAAACTGCCGAAGCGAAATATCTCCATTTGTCAGTAGAGCTTCTTCTGCTTTCGTTAGCGTTGAGCTTACAGGAACATTACTCATTCTGGAGACGGAATAAAGCGCGCTTCATCAACTACGGGACAATCCGATATTCGACTTACGCTGTAATGCCAAAAAACTGCTAATAGATTAATTGCTAGGGCGACGAGAACGTTTACTGAGGATTGTAAATAAAGAAATTTAAGCTATCCTTGCTGACCATGACCTTCCAGCGCAGTTTCTCCTAATTTATTAACATACTTGTGTGCTGTCCCTGCAGGAGTAACGATATCCTTATGCTCTGCCTAGTGCGCCTATCGAGCAGCTGTGGATACTGTTCCTGTCACAACAGAAACATTGCATTTCATTTAGCACAAAATCGGGTTCGATGTCAATGTCTTCAGGATAGCGTCATCACAGCTCCAAATAAGTAATACCCTAAGAAGAGCTAAGAAGCTAAAAAGATTAATATTGTTACGTGGTGACAAGCAAAGAGTTGGCACAACTTGGTGACAGGATGAACGATAATTTAATGTTTGGTCTTGCGCGAGGGCTCCTCTCGCGCCACTGCCGATTTTATTTTTCGCAGCAATATATTTTCAAACGCTATCAACTGACTCTGTAGAGCACAAAGATACACGTAGCCGATACAGGAGATCGGGCGACCCAGAGCAAGGACGGAAAATGCAAAAGGCAATGGCACTTTGTATTCGTTGTATCAATTGCAATATGTGCATTTTTGACTGAAGCACCGGCAACGATGGTCCGAAGTTGCAGAAGAGCATCTGAAAAGCAGCGCTTTGAAAACAGAGGGATACGATATTGCTCTGGGAAGCCAGCCCGGACCCTCCGTTTCGCGCCGTCTATTTAAGGTGTCACTGCCTCGGTCGCGTCAGGAGATGCTCTTTGGAGCTAAACCAATATATCCTGCCCGAATACATTCCCCTGTACCTCGCAAAAGGTGCCGAGAGTAAACAGCTAAGAAGATTTAGCGACGATTGAAACCAGTACAAAAAGCGAGACGATTTTCTCTGTTGCTGACCTTGTCCGATCGATGATCACAAACAGGGAATGTAAGAATAATGGAACAAACAGAGAGCCGCAGTAAAGCTGAACCTGAAGCCAAAGATAGAATATTGGCTGGAGTGTTTTGAAATTTATTATTGTGCAAGAAGTTAGTAGAGAGTTAAGCTCGCCTAAGCGACATTTGAAGGCACACCCGGCTCGATTAACTCGATACACGTCCTTCTGGCACCACAAAGATATGTGCTACAACATGTTTCACTGCCTGCTTCGAACGTATACACCAGCACACTCATCAGATATTACGTGCCAGTGGCTGCTGAGAGATATAAGTGTATTCAAGGAATGCCCTGCAGAATAAATATTTCCCAACCTCACATCAACCGATCAAAACTCGATGCAAATTCCCGCTATCAACACCAACATAACCAGCTAATCAATCTCACAATGGCAGGTCACCTCAACCCTTGTGTATCGTCCAACCAGATCCTTAGACTTCATGTCCTTGAGTCAACCAATCTGGCCAATCCATTTACAATTGTTGATGTTTGCAAACAGCTTAAGAATCTAGTTCGCGCATAGTCAATAAGCACGTCGGGCTACGCCAGGGTCATGTCAGGCAGCTTGTACACGCATTAGCACTTAGCAAAATTTTATACCCACTTGCTTACCTTACTCTAACATGTCGCCAAAGACATAAGATTGAGGTTGCGCTTCTGCACTTGACGTCCTGTACATACGTCCACTTAGCACCTCTACTGTACGGGGCTGTTCCTGCCCCGGGGAGACTTCATACAGCAACATCGAGACCGGCAAATGACGTGTCTTTTAGTACAAAACAATGGCATTTGATACTACAGCAGGTTGAACTGAAACCTATCGACCTCCCTATAATACAGTTATGGCGATAATTAATACACTTATCCGCAACTACCGGTCCATTTTTCTAACTTCAATCAATTGTAAACTTCTCGAGCACATTCTTTACACCCACATTATGGCCCACCTGAATCAAAATAATTTGCTGATAAACAATCAGCACGGTTTCCGTCGGAATCTTTCATCCCAGACACAACTTTCCGAACTAGTAACAGACATTCAAACTTCATTGCATCTGATTCATTATGTGGATGGTATGTTTATCGATTTTTCAAACGCTTTTGACCGTATACCTCATAAACGATTATTAATGAAAATACGCAATCTGGAGTTAGATAATAAAACAATAATATTGCTTGAAGCATTCCTCACCAATCGTCTTCAGGCGGCTAAATTGAACGGCACTATTTCGAGTCCAGCACCAGTCAGGTCTGGTGTCCCTCAAGGTTCGATAATAGGCCCGATTTTATTCTTAATATACATTAATAATACAATTGACAATATTACTTCTACAGTTCAGCTTTTTGCCGATGATTGTATAATATACAGAGATGTAAGCAGCCCTAACGACATCATTACTTTGCAATCTGATCTAGGCAAGCTAACGGAATTGTGCTGCAAATGGCAGATGCAGATTAATGCAGGAAAGACTAAACAGTTAAAGTTTTTAAAGGTTCAAATCTTCTCCGAATATTTACACTATAAATAATGGTTTCATAGACTCGGTCTCGTCGATTAAATACCTCGGCGGCGACCTAAATTCTACATTAACATGGACTGACGACATAGAGAAAATTACGTCTAAAGCACAAAAGAAACTTGGTTTTCTGAAGCGTCGCTTGTATGCCGCTGACAGGGACACTAGACTTGAAGCCCATAATTTTCTTGTACGTCCTACTCTGCAATATGCATCAATATATTGGCATCCTTATCAAATTACCCTAACTAACATTCTTGAATCCATCCCACTCTGGAATATGCATCAATATATTGGCACCCTTATCAAATTACCCTAACTAACATACTTCAATCCATCCCAAATAAAGCTGCTTGAGTCATCTTGCCATCCTATTTACGATATCAAAGCGTTTCATCTCTGAATGAAACACTCAACATGTCTTCGCTATCAGTGCGCAGAAAAATCACCCGTTTATTGTATTTGCATACACTTTATTATAATAGCACTCCGTTCACCCGGTTGCATATTTTCCCACTCCCTCATACGTCAGATCGCGCTGATCATTCCAATAAAGTTAACCCCGTTTTTGCTCGGACGGAAAAGTATGAACATTCACCATTAATCTTATCAATAAAAAAATGGATTGAACGGCCACCCATAATCGGCACGGTAACAAAATTATCTTTATTTCAGTCAGCATTGGAAACCTACCTTGAATCATTACACTTTCGGTAAATGACACCACTATGTCGTCTTGTTTCCTACCTCTGTTTTCTTTCGTTTGCATAAACTTCCACCGCGATTGGATTATACTCACATTCTAGGATATAATGCTATGTTATCTCTGGGTCTGCTGTTAATTAATGCTTTCACCATCTCCATTGCTCTTTTTTTTTGTGGTCGTTTCATGGATTCTTTCTTTAACAAAGATTTGTATACTGGCCTATATCCCTCCTGTGTGATGCCCCCAGCGGGCCTTTAGTGTTTCTGAATCAATAAATAAATAAATAAAAATTACCCCTCCTTCTTCGCTCCCGGATAACCTCATGATAACCCCCATTCCAAAAAACGTTGCACCCGATACTAACCTAGGCAGACGTTACGCTCGCGTTTCCAATCATATTCACCCTACAGATTGCACGATCGTCTCCACAGATGCATCCCGAACTAACGTCAGAGTGGCTGCTTACTCAGTTGAGAGCTGTATCAATGTAGTTAGGCATACTCTCGGTCCTTATATAGATCCTCCTCCTACAGCGACACTCGAGACCCTGCCAATAGTCGCCAGTATTCAAGGCCTCGCACAAGCACCCCCTAACCCTTCGGGATATACCATATACACTGATTCAATGCAAGCTATAAGCGCCATACATACGAGTCGCATTTCTGAAGACCTGCATTGTGATCTGCACAGAGCTTTCACCAAACTACGTCCCAACACTGTCACACTGAGGAGGATTCCTGGCCAAGCTGAAATCCCAGGCAATGAGGTAGTGCATCGCCTTGCCCGCGAACTTCAACACCGGGCGCCTGGGATTCCCTGGCCTTATCCACCCACGTGGGACATTACTCTTCACTACAAAACCAAATATAAAATTCACTATGACAACATTAGAGAAACTCTTCGTACACTTCCTCTTCCTGATAAATCTCTCACTACCAAGCAAATAAGCATTCTTAGACGCGTACAACTAAATACACTGCTATACCTGCAAGATCGTTTCTCTAGACCAACACCTATCTGTGACGTAAAGGCGATGCGCTGGCGCTTCTGTCGCCAGGCTTCACCGGTGGGGGGGGGGGGGGAGGTAAAAACTAGGCTTAGCGCCAATAGGAATACATGAACCCGAAAAGTTTCGAAGAAATTTTCTAATTTCACGGCACACCTATGGTCTCGTTACTCGGTGGAAAGCAACCATGAACTTTCTAGAACAGATCCCGAAAGTATGAAATATCATTAGCTGGGCGAAGTATTTTAAAATACCGTGAAACGTAGGCGGGTGCGAGTTGGGAGGGCGACCCATGGAAACCCATGTAAACATACCGCAACATTTTACTCGGTTGAGCGGCGTTGAACCCTTCTCAGTTCTTGGTGAACGTCTTGTATCACGCCCCGACATCATGTTGCATGACACACTTCAATCCCTTACAAGTACTGCAACTCTGACGACTTGGGCTACTGTTCACAGCACGATAAACTGACCACGCACAGTTGAAGACGGCAATGCACCACCGGCGCTGTCGCTAGCAGACGCTCCTGAGATGGAAGCGGCCGCGGTGGGCATCGCCAGCTCCACTGCTGTCTGCTGCAATGCGCTACTCTCGTTCGGTCCTTATTGTCGTACGGCGTTTGACAACTGCCTTTAATATGTAATTCTGTCTAGGATGTATCACGTGAGGGACAGTATAACCAGGCTAATTTACTCCATGCGGCAGCATATCAGACTGTAAACAAAACCACGTGTTTCGCTGCATGAGCATTTTGGGGGTGGTTGGATTCACAGCATATAGATTACTCTGTGAGTTTTAAAGCCAGAACGCCTCCGCAATGATGCAGCATACTTCTTTAAAGCGCTGGGCAATGTTTACCGACCGGCCACCGCTTCTGGTGCTCTGCGAAACTAAAAAATGTTGCGGTACGTTCCGCTTACTTGTGCTTTTATGGGTTTTCCTCGCCTACTTTGCCTCGGTCATGAGATTTCATACTTTCACGATCTGTTCTAGGATGTTCACGGTTACTCTGCACCGAATAAGGACATCACAGGTGCCTCGTGAAATTAAAAAACTGCTTAGAAATATTTCGGTTCCATGCATTTCTATGGGCACTAACCATATTTTTCAACCCCAGGCCAGCCGCCTGGGGTTGACATCGCGAGCGTCCCCTTTGTTTGTAAACACGGTGTTGGTCTATACCGAATCAGACATTCCCCCGCATGCCCAACATTTTTCGAAACCTATGGCAACTTAGAACATTGCATGTTTTCATGCCCTGTCGTCTTGAATCACCCCACTTTTCACACCCTCCTCCCCCCGCGTTTCGGGCTTGGTTAACACCTGACCAGCTGAAAGATCAGGTGTCCTTGGTGACCCTGGTTCAAGACATTCTTGACGCTTAGTAATGCGTTAAATAAAGTTGTTTCCTCCTCCTCCTCGACCGATTAGGAACTCCGGGGTGGCGATACGTGCTCAATAATTATCGAACACGATTCTCGCTGCTGCGGGCAGCTCTCAGTTTATTTTGGGAGGAACTTGACGGTCTAAATGATATTGCAACACTCTCGAACAACGCGGAATCGGCAGTTTGTTGCTTCAATCCTTAGGCAAAACGGCTCCTGAATCTTGAACCACAAAACAAAACCCTTATTATGAGTAAACTTGTAATTGAGGAAGAAAAAACAAACATTAAAAAACTATGCACAAATATTCGCACATATTTTGCCACGAGGGTTAAACTGAATCAAGGTTCGTATTCATAATGCATGGTGGCTATATGCGCTACGAGGTGGGCGCACTGGCTATCCGCTTGCTTTATAATGCGGTCCGCAACCTGGTACCTACGTCCTGTCGCCTCGTATGGGCGCAGACCAGTCAGAAACAGACAGGCAACAAAGCGGTAAACGCTGCGCCCACGCGCAATTTATCTTACTGGCGCCCAACCTCTAGTTCCCCGATGACGAGCTGGGCCTACCGCAGCAGTCGTTCAGAGAAAATATTAATGACTGCAGACCTCAACACCAATGATACTCACCTCCGGAGAAGGGGCTGTCGAAGACCGAAGAAGCGTCCTGACAAAACTGGAGCCCGACACTTCTGGCGTCCGGCTCAGGCTGCTCGCTACAACCTAAATGTCAAACCCGAATGCCCGCACTGTGAAGAGAGTCATTGTACTTTGTCCCAAATGGTGTGGGCGTGCCAATCTGTTCCGCACTTTCCTCCTCATTCACCCCCCCCCCTCCCCCTTAAAGGCCTGGTTGGCCTTTCTCCTCGGGGGGTCATCGGTCGAGGACCAAAAGGCCCTGATCCGCCATGCTCGCGGGGCTGCTGGCACGTGCGGCGGCCCGGCCTGTGTCTGCTGGCCAACTGGTGCCGGCGTTCACAATCTTCCTCTTTGATGCAGGAAATAAAACGTTTCACAAGCAAGAGAATCGAGCTAGTCTGCGTCCAAGCTGAGGTTGTCGATGATATCAAAAACAAGTAATAAGGTGAGGAAATATATTTCGCCCATAAGAGCATGATAATTTGAGTAGACAAAAAAGCGGACGCAAAGGCGCTATAATGCCACCACTGGTGGGTGCCAACTGAGGTCTATTAGCTTTTCACGTGAATATTTTAGCTGTAGTTGATACCTTTATAAGGCATTTCTAGTTTGAAGCTTCCTTATCGTTTCTTGCTTTTTTTTATATATATTACGAAACATTGCACATATTCATGCAAAAAAATATGCACATTGTACATTATGCATGGACCGCACTAAAAATGATCGGCAGAACTGATTCACCTATAGGGCACTCTCTAACAACACTAGATACTCAAACAACACTAATGCAAAATGTATCACATTGGTTTAGAGCAGCGTAGAAAATGTTCTTAAGCACTCAAACTGAAAACTTTTAAAGTGCTGAAAGCTGGAGAATGGATTCGATTCTGCGTCCATGGTTACAAACTCGAGCTTAGCTACTGCATCACAGAAGCAGTATTCACAAGTGAAAATGTGTTTGTCAGCTGAAAGGATACAAAGCACGCAAGGTTGCAGCTAAAATGCTATTTATGGGGAAAGAAAAAGGTAGGGGCTTCAAGTAAAGATGTAACGATCCCATATATATAACGCAGTTCTTTTTTATAAACCAATGATATTTTTTCGTTCGATTAGAATCATCTTATGAAAGTTCTACTAGTAATATGTATAGTTCACTTGCCATTCGAACTCCATTTTGTCTGTTACTTCCGTATTTTGTAACCTAAAGCGAAAGTAACGTTCTTCATTTCTTTAACTTCAAGCTGAAGACTACTTAGAAAGCTCCTAACTAAACGTATTAAAGTTACTGGTACATGTAATACAAGTCTGGTCAGTCATTTTGTAGTATTTGCGCAGTTCCACAATAGCGAAGCGTTGAGTCTTATATGGCTCTTCAAACAGGGTGGGCGAGTGTTGGAAATAAAGACAAGGAAAGGAGGACTCCTTAGATTGAACGTTTATTGTTTCTGCACTACCCACAGTACAGAATTGCTTTTTTATGTCGTCTCATTTCATGCGTGGTCACCCCGACCAAACTCCCGTGATGGTGAAGAATGCGCGGCTTCGACGAGGAAATAGAACAAACAGTTCAAAAGCCGTGAAAGTGTAGAAACTGCACACACACAACACTCTTTGCATTGTGTAGCGAAATTATTCATATAAAATAGCTGTTTCAGAAATGAATGAATCATAATAAATCACACATTACAGCAATCAAGCGTCCCAGCCGCGGCACCACTGTAACAGTTCAGAAGGGAAACTTTTTGCCATGTGACAGAACATATAGTCACCAGCATTGCTGTTTGCAATACAGTCTATGCAAAAAGAAAAGGTAGGGAGCTGTAAGTTAATATTCATAATCCCAAATATCTAATGCAGCATCTTTTAGTTAAACCAATGATATTTTCCATTTCAATTCAAATGCACTGATGGAGAGCTCAGAGGAAAGAGAACAAACAATTCAAACGCCAAGAAAGGGTAAAACCTGCTTACAGAACAATATTTGCAAAGAGTACCAAAACTTCTTATATAAAACATCTTTTTCAGAAATGAATCAACATAACAAATTCTATGTTTATTTTTCCATTTTCTGCCGACACCGCACCTCGTAACCACCCACACCAAACAATTCGGGAGACGGTTACTCCAATATCAGCAACCTCTACTAAATTAATTGAATAAAACATTATTTAATATATAGTTAGAATTAAAAGGGACCTGCTAAAGTATGTGCAAAGCTCTGTTGTTTGATGCGTGCCCTAAAACTGATTAAACAAACTGAACTGAAAACAAACTGATTAAGGGGAAAAGGCGCAAATGGTAAAAAAAAAGATATATAGTAGAAGTAAAAGGTGTAAAAAATAATAGCAATAAAACAATAATTCACTTTGTTTTCGAAGCATAGAACCACCATCCAATAGAAAGGTGGCTTCTGCGAAACATTTTTTGCACCTGAAACATTGCACCCGTGAAGGAACATTTGTCTTGGAATCTGCGTAAAAATTAGCTCGGAATTTTTGGTAATGCCTTGTGTTAGTCATTGCTCGAGGGTCGAAACATCAGCCAGCATTGCAATAGATGTCTCTAAATCAGGTCTCTTCCACATTGCGAACGCATAAAAGGCAGTGTTAGTGCAGGACGTCGAGTTATACTGCACAAAGATATGCAACAACTCCTTTGTTTGATTTCCCATTAGGTGGATATAAGGATTCAGAAAGTGAAATTCTGCACATGAAAGGACTTTTTATTTAAGAAAGACTCTATCAGGCCCTTGAATTAAAATGATATCATTTGTGTTCACAGAAGGAATTAAAAATGCGCTAAAAACATGACACACAAAAGAGGCACACAGAACCTAATTAGCGCAACGAACAAGACGAGGACCGTAGTACCATCCTACTAGATGTGCCCTATTTCATGTCGCCGTTTTAGCGCATTCTTAAACGGTTTCTGCAAGTGATCACCAACTGACCCAACAACAATTCTTTTTAAGGTATGTTTGAAACATACTACGCAATGGCAAACAGATCTTCTCAGACGATTTTCCGACTTAGCATGCTAAAATGCATAGGGTTGGTTCCGCTCAGCTTGGCGCGTAGCAATGCTGCATTGATTAAACAATGTATTGTAGCAGCGCTTTCACCCTTCAAATGCTGCGCAATGTTGCATAACCTGAACATCCGATAAAAGCGCAATTGAACTTAGGAACTCACGAATCAAGGGAAAGGGAATGAATGCTCATGGGGCCTCCTCGCTCAGTGAGGAACACGTTAACGTTTCGGAGAAGCCAGAGGTAGACAACTGCTTCAGTGAAGAAGGCAACGGAAAGCATGCATGCTTGGCCTAACTTGTTTAATGCAGTAAGGATTACACTATCTTTTAAAATTTATATTCGTTATCTTTGCAGTCGTAATCCAACTACAGTCCTCATGTCACCGTGATTTTACCAACCTTTGTGGTGCATTGGAATTTGCAAGGTAATGAAGCTCTGCCAATTTTCTTCGAACATAAGTGAGTTTTCATTTTCCACTGCCTCTCGCTCCTTCAAAGGCAACTAAAGGCTGCTATAGATGTTTCCTTCGTTCCAGCAGCAGTGAAACGTGTGCTCCACAATATTCCCATAGACTAATTACCTGCATGATACATGCCTCACAGGAATGTGGCATTAAATGGTTACGCCTATTTTGTTCGGTGATTTAATACAAAACACATTAATATTTGCGATGATTTTGATTGTGGCGACAGGAGATACCAAGTGCTTATTATACGGAAATTGTCTGTTGGTTTGTGTTGAGAAAATGTAGGAGGGAATACATATTGCTTTACCGACAGAGGTAAGGTTCTCACAACTTCGAAAAGCTTTCCTACGCTTCTGCAGTACGAGTTTCGCCTTAAGTGCAGAATAATAAAACCGATTTTTTATCAGGACATAATATATCGATGGCGACCACGCGACATCATAGGAGAGAAAGTATTAAACGCCATTATCCAACAAGACTGGCAGCTACTGCTATTGTGAGCATGGGCAGCCAGTTTTCGAATTGCACGGTTTGTTAAGACATCTGAGATAACCGCTAGCAAACTGACGTAATACTTGAATGTTGCCACAATATTGGATGAGAACGCCTGGCATAACGTTACCCTTTATTAATCGAAGCGGCCGTTACTTTTTCGGCTCACTGGTTAGATTTCAAGGCTAACCTTACAATTGATTTGCACAAAAAGAGGAGCAATTTATTTTCGCGGGAAAAGGTTCAAGTTGCAAGTTTACACGACGAATGGTTGAACGAAGCTAGAATCTTGAATTTAACCCCTGGTATTTCAAAACAAATACCACACGAGTTCGAGAAAGAAAACTATAGTGGATACGCCTAATAAAGCTGCAAAGAGTGAAAAGAAATGCAATAGATCATTTGGTTTATTGAAGAGTTCATCCGAGCTCTGACGCACAGCCGCATCGCGTTCGCACAAAAACAGCCAGAATTTTTTGGTTTGGTTAAGCAGCGATGCTTCTGACAATTTACGTAAGAGAGTTCGGTACTCTTTAAAAAATGGATAATTCTTTCTCACTGGTGTAGTTAACGAAACCTGATTGAAAACCTCTCTAGATTTTACGAGGTCAAATCCGAGCATTCTTACATAGCAGCTTGAGTAACTTTTAGTTATGCAGACGCCCTGTCGTTCCTGAGCAATAGAGAGGCAGGAGTTTTCATTGTCCACGAGAACGGAACCTCCTTTCGTACGTTGCTTGTATGCCGACATCAGCTTACTGTATATTGAACTCGTGCTTGTTTTGCCATTGCTCAGGATACCTTCCACGGCGGTGCCCTTTAAGAAGCAAGGAATGAGCTGCCGTTTGTCGAGCGCCACTTCCAGTTTGTCCAGTGTGTCCACAACGTCTGGTGTAGCCCGCAAACTAAGCCTCGACACCAGCTCGCTTCGGTAAAAACTTGATAGTGGGAGAATAGCCATGAGCCACACGGCGAACAGGATGCTTAGCGCTGCTCCAAACCATTTTCGGCGAGGACTCGATGTAGAAGTTGCAAAAAAGGAAGCCGTCAGGAACATCAACGAATCAAGTGCACTTCCAACGAACTGAGAATACGTTTCGTTACAATCTGCGGCTGCACTGACGACCACGCAAGTAGTAAGAGTTACCAGCAATAGGCAAATACCAAGCTTTGACTCAACAAGTATGTTGAAGAAAGAGACAAGAGTAGGGCCGCTGCGCTTAACGTAGAAAGTTTCCTGTGTGTGCATAATGGAGGCGGGCATGGCGAAAAACGGCATGAAGTTTCGTGTGACCAGAAATAAATTTCCGCAGATATCAATGCTACCTCTGGTTAGCTCAAGTAATATATTAGCATAACTTTTGAAGAATATCCGCTTCACCGTTACGTTATATAAATAGAGCGATTTGAATACGACTTCCGTGTATCCTGGACAAAACTTTGAAGGCAGGTTCTTCATACTTTTGATTTCAAGACATCCGACGTAAACAACACTGTTTCGAAATTTTATGCGGTTTGCGTGCAAACCAGTAACGTGGCGTGCTGGAGCCGAAAACACTGTCCCGAAATGCCCGTGTAGAGATGCTCCGCGTATATCCGTGAAGAGAGCAAGGCCACGTCTTTCACGGATACTGCATGCACAGAACGCTGCCTGTAGCTCTCTCAAATAGCTCACAAAATCATTTCTTGCCTCGGATTCAAGGGCCTTCTCTAACCAAGCGACTAAGCTGAAGAAACTTTGTGAAAATACTGCTTGGTAGAGACATTCAGATGCGTTTTCACTCATGGTTACGGCAAGAACATTTGTGTTTACGGCGCACATTATGTTTTTCACTAAATACGTCGCAAAGTGGGCTGGAGCTTGCATTGTCCATTGAGTCACGGGCCATGGATTATGCTGCAACCAAATATATTCATGCGGTCTCATAGGGCCATCGCAGGTTGCAAGTGCAATATGATCGTACTTTGAGAAGCGAAAATGAGGTTTGATCAGAAATTTAGTGACATTTCTACCAAACACATTTTGTACCGTGAACAGAACAAACAATATGTAAAATAAAAAGTGAGCCATCGAGAACCGTACGGTTAGTTGACCTAAATTTAGTGGCATATTTTTCAAAGGATGACCATTATTGGTGATGTTTGGTCAACAATCATTCAGGTCAGCTTTAACAACAAACGCGAAATGAGTGATGAACAGGAGTAATTGCTTTAGGACAATAAACACAAATAGGAGTAAACATCTGCTTGAATACAGCCACCAGAGTTAAGACGTTTCCCCTAAAACGTTTCACACATTTTTCTGAAATATATTCGCAGTACATCTACATGCTCTCATGATTCAAGCACTCTTGAAAATAATATTTTTCTCACAGTTGATTGCATTCTCATAAAATGTCACATTGATTCGAGAACGAGAGAAGTCATCGCAGCTGTTCTAATTATTCTTTTCGGCACTTAAATTAACAAGCTTAATGCCCACTCATACGTTTACAATAGCTTCAGTGCTTCACAAAGATTCACATCGACTAGATGCCAAAGGATCGGTTCATCAAAACTCTAGACACCAAAAAAGAAAAAACAACATTGCATTTGCGACAGAAGATACGTCTTTGTGAACATGTATCCAAGTCACAACAGTGGGGAAATCCTTCACCAAAAAATGAATGTACAAGTGACTATGATGCTCGAAGTGGGCACACGCTTCCAGCCCCTACGAAGTGTCCCACCTTGGCGAAGTGTCCATGCACAGCATGTTTCTTGAAGCTGCTACTCTGTCACAGTCACAACTGCCCCAACTAGTGACTACCACGGTGGAGCATCGGAAGTATAAACTTTCCCCACGCTACAGCATCGGCATAGGGGCGTCCCCTTCTCTCCCGTTTTCTTGAGGCAGAAAATTTGTTAAAAGGCGATTCAATAAAGCAGTGTCCAGATTACTCTAATATCGCCGGCATACCCCGCGCAGCGTTTGACAAATCGTACCAGTCGCAACAATGGCACGGCGCTAGAAACGGACAGGCTACGGGCCTTCTATATTATTGACCGAAGATTGGTGCGCGCTGGCACTAAATTTCTTTGTGCGAGGTGTGCCCTGCGGCAACGGGAAACATATTTTGCATACCGTGATGATATCTGCAGATCGATTGCTAAGGCAGTGCCAAAAAATGAAGTGGCAGCTCCAGGATCCGTCTGGCGATATTATATGCGCGCATTAACACTTTCTCGGAAAGCAAATATATATATATATATATATATATATATATATATATATATATATATATATATATATATATATATATATATATTTGCTTTTTTTGTTTTGCAATTACTTCATTAACTAATTATGTTAATTTTTCTAATTCATTAAATATCGACTTTAGACCAAACATGTGAATTGGAAACTTGTAGACCACCTTCAGACACCCCCATTCCATTAATTGCGATAAAGAAAGTCTCACGTGTATCTTTTTTACTGGACTCAAAAGAAAGCGCGCGAAATACAAATAATACCACGTGACTAGTGCATTTGTGCGCCGCGATTGTGGTGCTCTCAGTCGTGGTTTGAGCGAACGAAGTTAGCGGCGGCCGCGTCTCGGCCCCGTTAATGCCGCAGGCCGATATGCCTACAATGGCTTCTTAGCCCGCGTCAGACAGCCGGCCCACGTGACAGTGCAAGTAGCGGCGAGAGCGGCGAACCGACACCACGGAGATTCTAAAAGGCCTGCTTCTCCCCCATCAGCGAACGTCGCGACAAACGGATGAGCGATAAGGTATCAGCCACTGAATCTGCGCATGCAGGCTTAGCTAAAGGGGCGAGATGACATCATGTGACTTGACTAAAATTAACGATGCACCATCATTTGCCGTTTCTTTATCGTCATCCGCCTGTCGTGATGTAAGCTGCTGCGGTGCGTAGGGCTGGCCAAGATCGCGGTGGCGACGGGCGAGCTCGAGCTCGCTCCAACCATCGCCAACATTTCTGCCTGCCGCTGCAACGGGACAATCGGGTCACGGCCGCAGCTGATTTCGTTTGCTCAAACCACGACTGAGAGCACCACAATCGCGGCGCTCAAATGCGCTAGTCACGTGGTATTATTTGTATTTCGCTGGCTTTTTTTTGAGCCCGGAAAAAAATGAACACGTGAGACTTTCTTTATCGCAATTAATGGAATGGGGGTTTCTAAAGGTGCTCTACAACTTTCAAATTCACATTTTTGGTCTAAGCTGAATATTTATTAAATTAGAAAAATTAACATAGCAAATTAAGTAATTGCGAAACAAAAAATTGCCTTTAGTGCGCAAGCAGGTTGGTAGTTGTATGCAACTGATTTCACTGACCTACCTCAAATACATTATTTTGTAACCCTTGGTTCGAGTTACCTGGGACACCCGGTATATATATATATATATATATATATATATATATATATATATATATATATATATATATATATATATATATATATATATATATATATATATATATATATATATATATATATATATATACACATGCTTAGAGTAACACATTGAAAAACATTAAAAAGTTTATTTCGACGTTTCAGCCCTAGCACGACCTTTCACAAAGATGTGGTTACAGTGCACTTAGCGCCTTCATAAATGTTTTGCTATGACAATGACAGAATTTAGAGAAAGGGGAATGGCAGGGAAAATTGATGAGCGGGGTAGGAAAAGAAACAAGAAAACGATGGGGGCATTTCGCCGTCAAGCGAACGTAAAAAGTTGTCGAAAAGCACAAAGGTGTGAACGCGCGCGCAAAAAAAGAGGGAACGTGCAATCAACAACAAGTGTGGGTGGTCAACAACCCAAGAGGGAGACAGGGTGTCTCCATGGATGTACACATTTCTTTTGAGCGCAGGGATTTGCGGCGCCTTTGTGGTGGGGTGCAGCAACAATACGCAAGTACACCGTAAGGCAGACCAAGCAGGTGAAAGGCATATAATTGCATGTTCACTGCGCGAGCGAAAGCGAAACCCAGGAAGTAAAACGGAGGAAGAGATAAAAAAGGCTAAAGCGGTAGGGTAAAGCAAACTATCCTTTTAAACATAGTCTACACATCTTCATCGAAGAAAACACGCCGTAATGGATTGAAGGTGTCGGAAAAATACAAAGAAAGCACCATATTTACTTAAATAGGAATTTTACTCAGTGGGACAGTGTCCAAGATAAGAACACGTTTTTGACAAAATAAAGTACATTGGCTGTTCATATTAGTAATCAAGGGATATTTCAGTCACGACCACTACAACGGGTTTCAGAAATCAAATATTCGCTTTATTAAACGCAGTGTTGCACAATTCATTGCTATGCTCAATCGTTCCGTTTACTGTTGTCTCGTTATCTGCGGATCAGCTTTATTTCAGTATTGTTCACTCGCGGCTAAATTGGTGCTTGCCAGCGAACAGTGACACAGGACACCATAAGCCAAGGCCCAACGGAGCGCACACACATCGATCTCCTCTTCCTTCTTCTTTTTCTGGCTCTTCAACATTTCTTCTTTGTAGCATTTCCCCCGTTGCAGATGAAGCCCTCCTGGAGAGTCACTAGTCTGGACGAAGATGGCAACGTTTGAGTCTCGCGACGGGAGTTACCTAAGTGCGTGCTGAACGTCGGCCACTTTTGGTGATTAGCGCAATCAGATTAGTAAGGTCACTGATTTTGTCCAATATCACCTAAGGGCTGGTATAGTGGGCGTGCATTTTTAGAAATAAACAACAATTCCGTTTTGGGCTCCAAAGCCAGACCAACTCACCTGGGAGATAGGCGACTTGGCGATCATGGTCATCGTAACGAGATTTTGAGCGCTGTTGCGAGGCGGGAGTTCTCAGGTGGGCTATCCGGAGGGCTTCTTCAGCCCGACAGAAGATCATGGCAACCCCAGGATCGGTCTCTCTGAAGAATGGAAGGATGCTGTCGAGGTAGTGCCGAGGAGAGCGGGCATAAAAAAGAAAGAAACGGACTGTAACATGTTGTTTCCTGTTGAGTGGTATTGTATGCGTACGTGATAAAGGCTAATACAGAGTCCCAATTCTTTTGGTTGGCGGCGATGTACACTGAAAGCATGGTGGTGAGTGCCCCGTTGGTTCCCTTTGTCAGTCCATTTGTTCGCGGATGATAAAGAGTCCAGCGTCTAAAATGAGTTGTGCACAAGCTAAGCAGTTCATTCACAACATCCGCGGTGAACTGGGGAGCTCGGTAACTGATAAACACTCCTGGTGGCTCATGTTGAAGTATAACAATGTGTAACAAGAAACTGGTGACCTGGTGTGCTGTAGCCGAGGGAGAGCGGCCGTTTCACAATAGCGCTTGGGATAATAAGTGAAAATAACAATCCAGCGGTTACAGTCATGGTTGGGAAAGGGCCCCAATAGTTGTACCCTGAGCCTGTTGGAAAGGAGATTTTGGAAGCTTCACAGGGTGTACGAGACCAGGAAGAGCACCAGTGAAACGTTTGTGACTGACGCACTAGGCAAAGCTAGCCACATACTTCTCAGTGGTTTCGCTCATCCGCGGCCATTAGAAACGTTGTTGGACGCGGTGGAGCGTTCTCGCAGTACCCAGGTGTCCCAAAATGGGGTCATCTTGCAATTTTTCATTTTTTATACTTTTTTTAAATTTCACATCATGTCGTGTTAATTTATAGCGCTGCAGCTTTTCTTCAGCCTGGGGCTGTGTTTGTTGTTCTCGAAATTAGGAAGGGCCATAAACCTTACAAGAAATTCCGGAGTCAGATCCGACTGGTTGCATGCCGGCTCAGCCTGTATCATAAGCATGTATACTGTGTCCCGTATGGAATTGATACATACTTTTTCCATACGACTTTGGAACTACAGTGCTTGATCAGGACAGGCAGCATCTTTGGCGTGCTCGTTTCCACACTTGCCGCAAATTCATTGGTGTTGCCTGACTTCCTGCTTAGGACCAAGTTATTGGCAGTCGTGGCATACGAGGCACCTGGCCTCGCACATATCTGCATTAGTAACCGCTTTCCAGCCCTGAGCGCTGTAGACGGTCTAACACCTTCGAACGTTAGCAGACACGTCCCGTTCTTTTCTATCAATCGTGCGGATACATTGGGGTTGCTGTCTGATTAGGTAGCGTCCCGTACTGACGTCGTTTACGACGAGTCTATTTGGTGATCACTCTTTGACACATACCTTTTACCAGTGTATCAGGAGGAGTGATATGATTAAGCTATTTTAGGAGATGCTGCAATTGATGTGGGGCGCAAAACCTCTTTTGCACGTTGGGCATTATGTGTTTCGACTGTCACAGTGTATTAGATTCGACTCATGTGGAGGACTACACTGGCGAAAATCACGGAGAGTCTGCCTTCACTGCGTCGTGCAGAACCTTTTTAATTTACAAGAACAATAAAAGAGCGATTAGGGAAGAATAGCGACTCCGGCTACTCCTTTGCACCAAAGTTATCATAAACAGAAACACAAACAGTACACAACACATAAAATAAAGCACAAATGGCAGGAGAGGTTGCTTGATAAGCGGTATTAACTCTTTGAATGTGCGTACATGTTTAACTCCGTAGAGATAGTAGATACTACAATATACATAACATATATGAATAAACAATGCAAATAGCAAAGCTTTAGAAATACTCACTGACAGTAAAACAGTATTTAATGGTAATCTTGCAGGCGTAAACTCAGAACAAGCAAGTAACAATATTAATACACTCCCTCACATAAACGGAAGAAGTCTAGCATTGGTGCAGAACTCACTTTGAGACGTCGGTCTATGCTACCTATAACCCTGGCTGAGTCGAAAGGTAGTAATGTCGCTGGATAGCTCACCTCGGTGTGAGACGCCTTCCTCAGAAAAGCCGTGCGCGGTCATGGATCGTGACCCTCCTTTAGGACCTCGCACGGCATAGGACTTGGTTGCCCGTTTACGTTTTGCGCACAATAAAATATAGACTGGCCGGGGCAACAGAATACAAACCTCGCCTCGGCCTAAAAGGTTTTGCCAGGTTGTACGTAAACACATAAAAAGGTATATTACCAACACTAGCGCATGCCGGCGCAACGCTCACGGCTGGACAAAGTAGCCACCATAATGTGGGTAGGGAATGCTTGATTGAACTTCATGCACAAGATTTGCGCTTTTTAATATTCTTGCCGCACCTGTACATGTCACAGTTCTGTCAATAAATTGGTTGAAACCAACAATAGTGCCCGTGGCCAGAGCACATAAAATAGGCATTTGTCAGGTGACAAACATCACTATTGAAGTAGAGCTATATCAGAACCCATTCTGCTAAAGTGATAAGTTATAGGCTGACGAAAAGAATGAAGAAAGAGGCCTCGTACAAGGATGAAAATAGATTTCGTAAAGTGCAAAGTGAACAGGGGGAGACCAGTAATCCCGTTATTTTCTTGCATTTAAGTCCAAGTGCTGTTTAAAAGTGAGGAAAATTATACCGCATTCATTTCATTGCCATACGAACCTAAGGCGATGAAAAGTCATTAATGTTTTTACTTTACACGCAGTTTATATGTTTGCTCCTCAGAATGACCACTTGCATTCTGCCACTGGTTACAGTTTTGGCTTCTATGTTTTCGGCTGCTCAGTTTTTCGGCTGTCGGTTGTTTTTTCAGATTTTGACTGCCGTCATATTGCGATCATGAGCCTTTCCGCGGTTACTTCGGCTGCTGTATTCGTTAGATCGAGATCAATGAGACATGCAAAAGACTGTCTAATTGCAATTCAAATGTAATGCTTCACCTTATTGGCTTGGAGTTTGTTACATTTTCCCCGTCGGAAGAGGCGTGGCATTTCTTTTACGTCTCCATTTGCAGTCGCCTTGTTTCCAGAAAGTGTGACTGTAGCAGAATTTTTCGTGTTTTTTTTCTAGACAGGTTTTACATATATCTTCAAAATGTGGCTTTTTTACATTTTGAATGCGTGACTGTTACTTTAATTTAGGTGTCCAACCAGATCCACACAAATGTTTCTGTTTTGTATTCGAAAACGAATTGACATTGCTAGATTTCTGCAATTTATTACAGGGACTACATGACTATACTGGTCAATCCCACCTTCAGTGTTTCCACTGAGAATGCAGTCAATGGTTTGGTGTATATAGGGTATTTGAATAATGAATGTCTAAGGAGTTCCTTTTAACGAACAATATCTTTGTTATATAGAAGGGTGCGTATTAAGCAATGAGCGAACTTCACCAACATTTGAAGGCACTCCATGCTTGATTAACGTAAGACAAGTCTTCCGGTCACTACAGAGATGTGTACAACACCAGCACACTCATCAGATATTCCATGGGAGTAAGAGCAGAGCGCTATAATGGTATTGAGGGAACGTCCTAGAGAATGAATATTTCCCAAATCACAATGACCTATTAGATACTTCAGTACTCGGGGGCAGTGATGCGAGCTCGATAATTGCCGTCCTGGATTCTCGCCACTCTGGGCTACTTTCAATTTAAATTGGGGACCAACTTAACGGATTGAAGGCTATTCAACATTCTCAATCAACACTGAATCCGCTGTTTGTGGCTTCTTTCCTTAGCCAAAATGGTGGTTGGATCTTGAATCCAAAACAAGATCCTTACTTTCAGTACAAGTTGCATTGAAGATAAGAAAATAAACATTGCAAAACTATGCACAAATATTCACACGCATGTGGCCACGAAACTTAAACTGAATCGAGGTTCGGCTTCATATTGCCTGTTAAGCTGCATGCGTGGAAGGTCGTCACACTGGCTTACTGCTTACTTTACAATGCAGTCCGCGATGAGCAACCCCAGTCAAGACCCATCGTGTGGGCGCCGTACCATCAGGGACCACCAGGGAACGAGGCGGCAAACGCAGCGGCCTGCGCGCTTATCGGCACCCACCCCCTGATCCCTCGATGATAAGCTAGGCCGGCCTCTCTGCAAAGACTGCAAAGCTCTCATCAGCGGTACCCACCTTAAGCGAATGGGCTGTCGAAGGCCGACGAACGCGTTCTGTGACTGCTGCAGACCATCACTCTCTGGGGGCGGGCCAAGTTGCTGGCCTCGAACCAAATGTGAAACCCGAATGCACGCACTGTGAAGAGAGTCTTTGCTCCTTATCCCGTATTGTGTGCGCATGTCAATCTAGTGCCCACTGTCCTCCCCATCCCAACCCACTGAAGAGGATCGGCATGCCTTCCTCTTCGAGTTCTCGATGGTCGGGGCCCAAACGGCCCTGGCCCATGGTGTACTCATGGTGTAGCCTCATTAACATGCTTGCCATCTTGCCCAAGCAAATGATTTAGGTGTATCGTTTTGTACACAAAAAAGTATACTTTTGCAGTGGTTCGCATGGGTCTGTCCACTTTTGCGCAGCGATGTACAGTCTTTGTCAAAAGTGTAGAGCCCAGGAGGTCAGCTTCTGAGTCACTTTGTGCGGCTTGTAATGCATCTCCAGTGTATGAAAGTTTTTGGTGGTAAGAAGATTTTTTGTCCTACCCTCTACAATGGGAAAGACCTCCCCTAGTGCTACATCGGAGCCACTACACTGCTGAGGAGCGGACACCCCGGGCTCTACACTTTTGACAAAGGCTGTACATTACGCATTTTATTGGAGCGGTCTAAACATAAGTGGCAAAAGTAGTCTTTAGTGTAGACAGCAACAACACTTGATTCACGGAAATCAAAATGCGAAATGTAGCACATTGTTCAAGCATGGGAAGAAATTGTCCTCCCGTACTTAAGACAAAAATATTTACCTCATGAGCACTGGAGACTGGATTCAATCCTGCGTCCTTGGTTACAGCAATCGAACTTCCTAGTCGCTGCATCACAGTGGCAGTGTTCAGAAGGGAAACTTGTTTTCTTTTTTAGAAATGATGTGAAATCAGCAAGGTTGCTGTTTAAATTTTTCTTTGGGCAGAATAAAACTATAGGGAGGGTCTTGTAAAGATCTATCGATTCCAAATATCTAATGAAGTATTTTTTATAAACCAATGATATTTTTCATTTGAATTAGAATTCACTGAGAAAGAGTTTTACCCGTAATTTGGATGGCTCGCTTGCCATTCGAAATCAAGATTTACCTATTGTATTTTGTAACCAAAAGAGACGACGAAGTTACTTATTCCTTCTACACCAAAGCTGAAAACTACGTCGAAAGGTCTTGAATGAACTTTCAATCTCAAAATGGAAACGTTTTTATTAAAGGGGCTGGTACATACGTGTCTGTTCAGTCCTCCTGTAATATTTGCGCAGTTGCACATTATCGAAGCTTGGTGTGTTATCTTGATGTTACTACAGGTTAGGCAACTTTTGAACACAATGAGACGGAAGTGGATTACTCCGCTGACAGACCTTGTATTGTGTTGTTTGTGTGCTTTGTGACAGTACACAAAGCACACAAAGGGTGTTTTACATCGCATCAGTTCATTCGCGGTCACCGCATGCAAACTCCCGTGATGGCGAAGAACGCGCGCCATCGTTGAGGAAATAGAACAAACACTTTAAATGCCATAAAAAGGGCAAAACGTGCACACACAACAATCTTGCAACAAGCACCGAAATTATTCACATTGAATAACGTTTTGAGAAATAAATGAAACATAACTTGCACGCTTTTTTTTTCTCATTTTCTGGGGACACCACACCTGAGAGCTAACTGCCCTAAACGAATCACAAGACGCTTACTCTATAATAAGCGACCGCTAATCAAATAATGAATAAAGCATTATTTTATGGAGCTGTAGGAATAAAAGGGCACCTGCAAATAAATATGAACCGAAGTCTCTTAATTAATGACAAAACTAAAATGGATTAAACAAATTGCTGTCCCACGGAACTTAGAAGAAATTGAAATGATTAAGGAAAAGGAGGCAAATAATGTAAACAAAAAAATATAGAGTAGAAGTAGAATTGTAGTAGGAGAATATAATTTAGTTCTTTGTCGGAGCTTGCCGATAGCATGTTACAGTTATTTGCCTTTTAGCATATATACATACGCCCCGAAGGAAGGCCTACTATATTACCCGGTGAGGTGGTTACAATGAAATATTTGTAGCCCCTGAAACATAGCACACATGTGGGAACCTTTGTGCTTGAATGTGCTTGAGACTTAGAACGATATGACTGGTCATACATTCTATCAATCATTCTTCGGCAGTCTACCCGTGAGTCACCACTAAGATAGTTGTCTCGAAATCTGGTCTCTCCCACACTGCAAACGCATGAAACCGCAGTCATATTAAAGGACGTAACTTCTAGTGCATAAAGCATTCGGCTACTAACTTGTCTGACTTCCCAGTGGGGCGATATACGGACTTCAGGGAGTAAACATTATCTACATGAAAAAGCTTTCTCACAAAGAAAGGCTGTCCATGCCGTTGAATTAAAAGAATAATAATTGTGTTTGCAGAAGAAAATAAAATGCGCTAAAAATGCGACGCACGATTGAAGGGCACACAGAACATAACGAGCGCAAAGAAGAGGTCGAGGATTGTTCTCCTCCTATGTGTCATCTTGTGTGTCGTGTCTTTAGCACATTTTCTCAAGGCTTGTGGAGACGATCGGTAAATGGCCGGACAACAACTCTTGTTAAATTGTGCTTAAAGTTACAATGCTGTAGGGACTGGATCTGAGTATGCAAGCTCAGTCAATTTTTTTTTGTCAAGCAATATTTTGAGGTTTCATGCTCTAGTACTCGCTCCTTCAAAACGTACTCTTACACTGCTCTAAACTTCTCCTTCTTTCCAGCTAGGGTGAAACCCGTTATTAAAGACACCTTCAAAACCAATTACCTGCACAAAAAACGCAACAATTTATTGTAGCGTAAGCACGTGGCGCGAATTACCTTCGGCGAATTAAAGCAATATATAAATAACGAAGGGGGTTTTGGCTTGTGGAGGCCGGCGACATTAAATCATTATTATTCAGTAATGGTATGGCACTCGGAGTCGAGAAACTGTGATCGGGAATTTATATTCCGTGAACAAGATATGCAAGTTACTCCTCCTTTGAAATAGCTTTCTTTTGCTTCTCCATCATGAGTTATGCGCTTTTGAGAAAAATAATAAAAATCGTTTTTTGATATTCTACGTCGCTGGGGACACGCCAAAGTAATTAACACCATTATCTGAACAAGACTGACAGCTGCTGATATTCTGAGCACAGAGAGCCCAGTTTCGAATGCTATGCATTCTAAAGGTATCAGAGATAACCATTCAGAATCAAAGATAGTATTGTAATGCTGCCCCGTCATAGAGAGCTGCTGCCAAAATGTTACTCAAAATAATGGAAACTGTGGCTGAGATTTGGTCTCATTAGTTAGATTTTAAAGCTAAGCTTAAATCGGATAACAAAAATAAGAGGCATTATTTACCTCGGTCAATGCAGCTACAAATTTCAATCAAAGAGCTTGGAATTTCAGTTCCAATAGCATACGAGTTCAAGAGAGAAAACTACAGTGCATACAGCTAAGACGCTCTAAATAGTTAAAAGAAATGCGTTAAATCAGCTTGTTCATTGAAGAGTTCGACCGAACTGCGAAGCATTGCTGCATCAAGCTCGCAGAAAAAGTGCAACCCATATTCCTCCGGGATAAGTAGCGACGCTTCAGACACTTTACGTAACAGAGTGCGGTACTCTTTCAAAAACGGATAATTCTTCCGCGCAAGTGTGGTTAACGAAATATGATGGAAAGGCTCTCTTACTTCTACAAGATCAAATCCGCGTTTTTTTATGAAGCCCTCTGGGTGACTGAAAGTTATGCAGGCATGCTGTTGTTCCTAAGCACAAGAGAGACAAGAGTTTTCATTCTCGATCAGATGAGAACCTCCTTTCGTGTGTACCTTGTATGCCGACAGGAGCTTTTTATATATAGAGCTCTTCCTTGTTCTTACTTTAGCCAGGATACGTTCCACGGCTGAGCTTTTTAGGAAGCAAGGAACGAGGTGATGTTTGTCCAGCGCCGTTTCCAGTTTGTCCAGTGTGTGCCCAACTTCTGGTGTAGCTCGCAAACTAAGCCTCGACACCAGCTCGCTTCAGGAAAAGCTTGAAAGTGGGAGAATAGCCATGGGCCACACAGCGCACAAGAAGATCGCGCTGCTGCATTGCGCTTTCAGTGAGGAATCGACGTAAAGGTTGCAAAAAAAAAGAAGCCGTCAGGAACATCAACGAATCAAATGCACTTTCCAAGAATTGTAAATACGTCTCGTTATAGTCTGCCGCTCCACTGACGACCACACAAGCACAAGAGCTACCAGAAACAGGCAAATCCTAAGCTTTGAATCAACAAGGATGTTCAAGAAAGAGACAAGTCCAGGGCTGCTGCGCTTAACGTAGAAGGTGTCCTGCGTATGCATAACTGACGCGGGCATTGCGAAAACCAGCATCAAGTTCCGCGTGACCTGAGATATATGTCCGCAGATATCAATGCTGCTGGTGGGGAGGTCATGTAACATATTCGCATAGCTTTCTAAGGATTTCCGCTTTACTGTTACGTTGAACAAATAGACGTATCCTGGACAAAGCTTTGCAGGGAGGTTCTTCATACTTGTGATTCCCAGACATCCGACGTAAATAACGCTGTTTCGAAATTGCTAGATTGAAGTTTTCTTATCGTTTCTTAATTTTTTCAATATATTACGAAACATTGCACATATTCATGCAATAAAATATGAACATTGTACATCATGCATGGATCGCTCTAAAAATGGTCGGCAGAGCGGATTTACACGTAGGGCACACTTTAACAACACTAATACTCAGACAACACTAATGAAAAATGTAGCACATTGTGTTAAGCACAGCGCAGAAAATGTTCTCAGGCACTCAAGCTGAAAACCTTTCAAGTGATGAAAGCTGGATTTTTTATTTGATTCCGCATCCATGGTTACAAAACTCGAGCTTAGCTACTGCATCACAGAAGCAGTGTTCACAAGTGTAAATGGGTTCGTCATCTTAAAGGATATAAAGCGGGAAAAGGTTGCACCTAAAATGCTATTTATGGGGAAAGAAAAATGTAGGGGGGGTGGAAGTCAAGATATAACGATTCCAAAGTCCTTTTTTACTAACCAATAATATTTTTCTTTCGATTAAAATCCTCTTATGACAGTTCTACTGGTGATATGCAGAGTTCACTTGCCATTCGAACTCCATATTTGGCTGTTACTTACGTAATTGGTAGCGTAAAGCGAAGGTAACGTTCTTCATTTCTTTACACTTCAAGTTGAGAACTGCTTAGAAAGCTCCTAGCTAAACGTATTAAAATTACTGGTACATGTACGTGTCTGGTCAGTCGTTTTGTGTTATTTGCGCAGTTGCTCAATAGCGAAGTGTGGAGTATTATATGGCTCTTAATACAAGGTGGGCGACTGTTCGAAATGAAGAGAAGGAAAGCAGGACTCCGAAGAATTAACTTTTATTGTTTCTGCGCTACCCACGGCACACAATCGCTTTTTTATGTCGTCTCAGTTCATGTGTGGTCACCGCAACCAAACTCCCGTAACAAGCGAAGAATGCGCGCCATTGACAAGGAAATAGAACAAACAGTTCAAAAGCCGGGAAAGAGTAAACACTGCACACACATCACTCTTTGCATAGAGTAGCGAAAATATTCATACAGAATAGCTGCTTCAGAAATAAATGAAACATAATAAATCACAGGTTACAGCAATAAAGTGTCCCAGCCACGGCATAACTGTGGCAGTGTTCAGAAGGGAAAATGTTTTACCTTGTGAAAGGACATAAATTCAGCAGCGTTGCTGTTTGCAATACGATCTATGTAGAAAAAAAAGGTAGGGAGTTGCAAGTAAAGATTCACAACCCCAAATATGTAATGCAGCATCTTTTAATTACACCAATAATATTTCCCATTTCAATTCAAATGCTCTGATAGAGGGCTCAGAGGAAAGAGAACCAAAAATTCAAACGCCAAGAAAAGTTAAAACTGGCTTACAGAACACTGTTTGCAAAGACTACTAAACTTTCTTATATAATTATATTTTTCAGAAATAAATGAATATGATCAATTCTACGTTTTTTTTTCCGTTTTCTGCAGACACCGTACCTCGTAGCCAACCACACCAAACGATTCGCGAGACGGTTACTCCAATTTCAGCAACAGCTACTAAATTAAGTGACTCAAACAATATTTAATATAGCGTTAGAGTTAAAAGGGGGTTTGAATCGTTTTGTTTGAATCTGCGTGAGAATTAGCTTAGAATGATTATTAATGCCTTGTGCTAGTCATTGCTCGGGAGTTGAAACGTCAACCAGCATTACAATTGATGTGTCTAAATGAGGTCTCTTCCACATTGCTATCGCATTAAAGGCAGTGTTAGTGCAGGTCGTAACGTGTTATACTGCACAAAGATTTGCAACAACGCCTTTGTTTGATGTCTCATTAGGTGGATATATGGATCCAGAAAGTGGAATTGTGCACATGAAAGGACTGTGTCAGTCCCTTGAATTAAAACGATTTTATTTGTGTTCACAGAAAGAATGAAAAATGCGCTAAAAACATGACACACAATACAGGCACACAGAGCTTAAAGAGCGCAAGGAACAGGACGGGAATCAGAGTATCGTCCTATTCAATATGCCCTATTTTTGTCGTCGTTTTAGCGCATTCTGGCTTCTGCAGGTGATCGCCAACTTACCGAACAATTCTTTTTAAGGTATGTTTGGAACATACTACGCAATGACAAACAGATCTGAGCAGATTTTTCTTCTCAGGGAATTCTCAGCTCAACTTAGCATGCTAAAATGCGCAGGGTAGGTACCGCTCCGCTTGGCGCGTAGCTTTGCTGCATTGATTAAACAATGCAACAATGCATTGTAGCAGCACTTCCACCCTTCAAATGCAGCGCAATGTTGCACAACTTGAACATCCGATAACAGCGAAACTGAACTTAGGAACTCTCATTACAAAGAAAGGGAAATGAATGTTCATTGAGCCTCCTTGCTCAGTACGAAACACGTTAACGTTTTGGAGGAGCCAGCGGTAGACAAGTGCTTCAGTGAAGAATGAACCAGGAAGCATGCATGGTTGGTCTCACTTGTTTAAATTAGTAAGCACTACACTATATTTAAATATTATTCGTTATCATTGCAGCCGTAATCCAACTGCAGTCCTCATGTCAAGCTGATTTTACCAACCTTTCTGGTGCATTGAATTTGGCAACCTATATAAGCTCTGCCAATGTTCTTCGAGCATAAGTGCGTTTTTATTTTCCACTGCCTCTCGCTCCTTTAAAGGCACCTATATGCTGCTATAGGCGCTTCCTTCGTTCCAGCAGCAGTGAAGCATGTACTCCAGAATAATTAAAAAGCTAGTTACCTGCATGATACACGCCTTACTGGAATGTGGCATAAAATGGTTCAGTGATTTCGCTTCGGTGAACTAAACCAAAACACATGAATATTTGAGACAATTTTGCTTGTGGCGACAGGCTATACAAAATACTTATGATTGGGAAAATGTCTGGCGCTCTGCATTGCAAAACTTTAAGAGGGTATATATATTGCGTTACCGACAAAGGTAGGGTTCTCAGAACTTCGAAGAGCTGTCTTTCACTTCTGCAGTATGAGTTCCGCCTTATTTTCAAAATAATAAAACAGAATTTTATATCAGGACTTAATATATCGCTGGCAGCCACGCGACATCTTCGGAGAGAAAGTAATGAACGCCATTATCAGCAAAAGACCGGCAGCTGTTGCTATTCTGGGCATGGGCAGTTAATTTTCGAATTGCACGGTTTGTTAAGACATCTGAGATAATCACTAGCAAGTTGACCTAATATTTGAATGTTGCCACAATAATGGATGAGAACGCCTGGCGTAACGTTACTCTTTATGAATCAATGCTGCAGTTAAGTTTTCGGCCCACTGGTTAAATTTCAAGGCTAACCTTACAAATGATTTGCACAAAAAGAGGCGCTATTTATTTTCGCGGGAAAAGATTCAAGTTGCAACTTTACACGGCGAATGGTTGAACGAAGCTAGACTCTTGAATTCAACCCCTGGAATTTGCAAACACATTCCACACAAGTTCGAGAAAGAAAACTACAGTGAATACGCCCAATAAAGCTGCAAAAAGCAATAAAAAATGCGTCAGATCAATTGGTTTATTGAAGAGTTCATCCGAACTCTGACGCCAAGCAGCATCGCGTTCGCACAAAAAGAGCCGCAATTTTTCTGCTTGGTTAAGCAGCGACGCTTCGGCCATTTTACGTAACAGAGTTCGGTACTCCTTCAAAAATGGATAATTCTTCCTTACTGGTGTAGTTAACGAAACCTGATTGAAAACCTCTCTTGCTTGTACGAGATCAAACCCGAGTTGTTTTATATAACAGACTGGGTAACGGGACGTTATGCAGATGCCCTGTCGTTCCTGAGCAAATGAGAAGCAGGAATTCACATTGTCGACGATAACGGAACCGCCTTCCGTATGTTTCTTGTATGCCGACAGGAGCTTACGGTATATAGAACTCTTGCTTGTTTTGCCATTGCGCAGGATACCTTCCACGGCGGTGCCCTTTAAGAAGCAAGGAATGAACTGCCGTTTGTCGAGAGCCACTTCCAGTTTGTAAAGTGTGTCCACAACGTCTGGTGTAGCCCGCAAACTAAGCCTCGACACCAGCTCGCTTCGGTAAAAGCTTGACAGTGGGAGAATAGCCACGAGCCACACGGCGAACAGGATGCTCAGCGCTGCTCCAAACCATTTTCGTCGAGGAATCGGTGTAGAAGTTGCAAAAAAGTTAGCCGTCAGGAACATCAACGAATCAAGTGCACTTCCAACAAACTGTAAATGTGTCTCGTTACAATCTGCGGCTACACTGACGACGACCACGCAAGTAGCAAGAGCTACCAGCAATAGGCAAATCCCAAGCTTTGACTCAACAAGGATGTTGAAGAGAGAGACAAGAGTAGGGGCGCTGCGCTTAACGTAAAAAGTTTCCTGTGTGCGCACAATGTTTGCGGGCATGGCGAAGAACGGTATGAAGTTCCGGGTGACCACAAATACATTTCCGCAGATATCAATGCTACCTCTGGTTAGCTCATATAGTATTTTCGCATAACTTTTGAAGAATATTCGCTTTACCGTTACGTTATATAAATAGAGCGATTTAAATACTACATCCATGTATCTTGGACAAAACTTTGAAGGTATGTTCTTCATACTTCTGATTTCAAGACAACCGACGTAAACAACACTATTTCGAAATTTTATGCTGTTTGCGAGCAAACCAGTAATGTGGCGTTCTGGAGCCGAAAATACTGTCCCGAAATGCCCTTGTACAGACGATCCTGTTATATCCGTGAAGAGAGCAAGGCCACGTCTTTCGCGGATACTGCATGCACAGAAAGCTGCCTGTAGGTCTCTCAAATAACTCACAAAATCTTTTTCTGCCTCAAATTTAGGGGCCTTCTCTAACCAAGCGACTAATCTGAAGAAACTTAGCGAAAATACAGCTTGGTAAAGACATTCAGATGAGTTTTCACTCATGGTTACGGCAAGAATTTTTGTGATTACGGCGTACATTATGTTTTTTAATAAATATGTCACAAAGTGCGCTGGAGTTTCCAGTGTCCATTGTGTCACAGGCCATGGATTATGCTTCAACCAAAAATATTCATGTGGGCTAATAGGGCCATCGCAGGTTACAAGTGCAATATGATCGTACTTTGAGAAGTGAAGATGAGGTTTGCTCAAAACCTTAGTGAAATTTCTTCCAAACACATTTTGTACCGTGAACAGAACAAACAATATGTAAAATAAGAAGTGAGACATCGAGAACAGTACGGTTAGTTCATCTAAATTTAGTGACGTATTTTTCAAAGGATGAAACTTATTGGAGATGTTTGGTCAACAACCATTTATGTCAGCTTTAACATCAAACGTGAAATGAATGATGAACTGGAGTAATTGCGTTAGGACGATAAACGCAAGTAGAAGTTAACAACTGCTTAAATACAGTCACCACAGTTGAGACGTTTCCTAAATATTTTCACACATTTTTCTGAAATATATTGGTAGTACATATACACGCACTCATAATTCCAGCACCGTTGAAAATAGTATTTTTCGCACAGTTCATTGCATTCTGTAAAAATGTCACATTGATACGAATGCAATAAAAGCGAAGGCGCTGCTCAAATTATTCTTTTCTACACTTAACCTAACAAGCATGATGTCCACTGATACGTTTATAATAGCTACAGCGCTTCACAATAATTCACATCGACTCAATGCCAAAATATCGGTTCATCAAATGTCTAGATACCAAGAAAAAAATCATTGCATTTGTGACAGTAGTTACGTCTTTGCGAACATGTATCCAGCTCAAAACAGCGGGGAAATCCTTCACCAAGAAATTAATGTACAAGTGACTGTGATGCTCGAAGTGCACGCACGCTTACAGCGCCTACAAAGTGTCCGACCTTGGCCAAGTGTCCATGTACAGCATGTTTCTTGCGGATGCTTGCTTTGTCACAGTCACAACTGCCCCAGCCAGTGACTACCACGGTGGAGCATCGGAAGTATAAACTTTCCCCACGCTGCAGCATCGGCGCAGGGGCGTCACCTTCTTTCCCGTTATCTTCAGGCGATTCAATAAAGAAGTGTCCAGTTTACTCAAATATCTCTGGCATTCCTCGCGCAGCTTGTGACAAATTGTACCAGTCACAAGAATGGCACGGCGCTAGAAAGGGCCAGTTTACGGACCATCTGTGTCATTGAGTGAATATTGGTGTACGCCGGAACTAAATTTCCTTGTGCGAGGTGTGCCTTGCGGCACCGGGAAACGTATTTTGCATACCATGCTGCTATCTGTATATCGATTACTAAGACAGTGCCAGAAATGATGTTGCCGCGCCCAGATCCGGCTGGCGACATATTGGCTCAATTGAAACTTTCTTGGCATGCAAATTGTCAGGCCTGAGATCTTTAATGTGCACTCAGATATCAGGGTGCAAGCTTGTTTTTGCCGTTCCGCAGTCGCTCAGATGATTGCATGGATATATATATATATATATATATATATATATATATATATATATATATATATATATATATATATATATATATATATATATATATTTATATGAAGGAAAGAAGCCAACAGTCGGCGAGGCCAAGGAAAGCATTGGGGATTGTACTTTGTCTTTTGTTTTCTAAATTTTTACTTAATAATCACATAAATAAGTAATGTAATGCGTTTAGGGGAAGATAAATAAACACAAAGTAGAAAGGAAAAACAACGTGCCGATGGTAGGAACCGAACCCACGACCTCCGAATATCGCGTCCGGTGCTTTTCCGACTGAGCTACGTCGGCCGCTGTACCCCCTTATACTTTCTTGTGTATAAATGTGGTCTGTATAGGAAACTTGAGAGTGTTCACTAGCGCCACCCTCAACTATAACGGTGGACGTTGAACGTCAATCGTTAGAAGGAGAAAAATTCTTTCTTTGATGTAAATATTTGTGTTACTCCACAAATAGCTAATATCAGATACGGGCAGCGATATATATATCAAAATCTGTTACGAGGTATTTAGGGCATTAAATGATAATCATGGTTTAACGATGAGAAGCCTCTTAGAGATTTGAAGCGAAGATTTTTTTTTAGTGCAAGGGAAATTTCTTCTCCACAAAAAGGAGAGAAATCGTCGAGATAAAAGAAACCGGAGGGCTTCTGGAATTGCAGTGTCCGCCACTTCAGCCGTTCTAATATCTGCGAATTTTATTTTTCTCCTTTTTCCTTGTTCAAACGTTTCCAATTCCTGTTTCATGTACGTTTCATTAACTTGTAATGTATCTCAATCTTTTGTCTTCCACATTAACAGATAATAATATTTCGATATGTAAACTTTAGCTTTGGTTGTGTTGGTAATATCCTTTATTCCCGGACAACACTGAAAATACTAGCGCAGTCAGATTTACTGCAGTGTTTTGGTTTGGTTTCGGTTTGCAGGATTTAACGTCCCAAAGCAACTCAGGCTATGAGAGACACCGTGGCGGACTTTCTTTGGAATCTCCGAGGGGTTCTTAACATGCACTGGGGTTCTTAACATGCACTGGCATAGCACAGCACACGGGTGCCTTGCTTTGCGGCTCCATCGAAATGCGACCGCCGAGGCCGGGCTTTGATCCGGCTTCCTTGGGCACAGTAGTCGAGCACCCTAACCACGGCACCCCCGCGGCGGGGTTACTGTACGTGGGGCCAAATCGTCGATTTGGTGCCAGTGCTGACAAAACAGATTGGGAATAACGTAAAAGCCCTAGTCACCAGTAACATCTCCCATTGATACGAGCTGGCGGCAAGATTCGGTCAAGCCTGCTGTTTCTTACCGCCCCTGTCTTGACGTATACTGCAAGGCTTTTTTATGTGAGTCTCGGATTTCTCGTTCGGAACAACATCGGGTGGCAAAGTGGCAATCTAGGAAGACAAGTCGACAGCTAGAAGGACAAGAGAAGCTCTCAGACAGGGAACAACGTGGCGTGCAAGTCGGCCTGTGTAAAGAAAACACTCGACAAGGCTAGTATCGAAGGGCTTCGCAAAGAAAAGAAAAAAAAAAGATTCTCTTTTGCTCGGGCCACTAAGCCGAATAGCTCGAGTTCGCGACGGTGTTTAAGGAGCGGACGGAGCAATAGTAAAAGTAGAAAGTAGCAAAAGCAGCAAAAGCGAGGCCACGTGTTGGAAAGGTTTGGGCAAGAACCCTTCGAATGGGAGGCTGCACGAAACAGACAGAAGCCTGTCGCAATAGGACTTCTTTGACAACGCGGTGCCCTGATCAAGGATGCGAATAAAGGATGGCAGCCATGCAAGTAGAGTTCAACGTTCCGTATGTAAAGGCCTTAGGCGTAGGGTTCTGATATTCTGTCGGATACGTGAATACGCAATAATCGCATTGTGGCTTCCGGATGACAGATTTGATCTCCTCACGGCCACTTGAATACGATGAAAATATAACTTGAATACGACGAAATAAAAATACGATGAATACGATTAATACCTCATTGACAAGCGCTAACAGCTTAGCCGACAAAAATGATCACATTGACGATGACAGACGCAATGCGAAATAAAAGAATTGCCGGCGAGATGTTTCCCGAGAGAAGGTGTGGTATTTCACACTTATCGGTCAGAATCTCTCTGCTAATGCCCTTCGTTTCCAATTAGTTTCGTACTTTACAAACTGACCAAGAAAAAAAAAACGAAGCGAAGTGACAAGGGCATTGAAAGTTCCCAGTTTTTGCAAGGTCTGAAATTTTGGTAACTTCGAAACAGTTTCATGAAATAACCTCAACCAACGGTTGCAAGTTCCTCATAAAGGCAAGGAAAAGTCGTGGAAGAGCGAATAAATTACAAAAAAGAATATTTTTTTATACCAAGAAACAAGTTACATGCGGTAACCTAGCCGATTTGAAAACGATTGGAAAGATTGCGTAGCGGTGTAAACCATCGTGCTCAGACATTTTTTCCGCATGGTCTGTCAGACTTTAGCTGCCGCATTAGAAAATTACCCTCCGTGCTAATCTGCAGCACGCTCTTGCGTTGTGCATTTGTATGTCTGCGTCTCAATTACCTTCCGTTTGTTGACAGAACCTTTCGCCTGTCATACCTATTTTAGCTTTTTACATCCCTATCGCTTTATTAAAAATATCAAATAATTTTACCTTTATTATCAGCTATATTGATGCTTTAGCGGGAGCCGAAGATGCACTAAGAAGGATAAAAATTGGATTAAAAGTTTACCCTATATTCGTTTCCGCCCATTCATGTCTACGCTGACAAGAATTCCGTGATCGGTGTTGTGAATTCTGGACATTTAATCATGCATTTCTTTGCACTTGCTCCCTTGTGCCTCGAAGTATGCATTTTTGTTAATGTTGCTGCTCAGGGCTGCATGGATGCTTTTATCAGATAATATGATGATGTGAAGAGACCGGTTGAAATAATTGCAATTTGCTTAATGCACTGTAATGGCGTTCAGTAGAGGGCTACCGTATCTATATGTATGTAAATTCGTCTCTGGACACCGAAAAAAAAACCTGTTCCCATTTTTCAAGCTTGCTTGAAAACTAGGCTCCAGAAGGCTAGAATTCCACGCGAAGAACCTATGAGGTATATTTCTGAATAAATAATCGTAATATGATTACGATTACTGCGCGCAACGCAAAGCTTCACATGAGGTAGAATACCCCGAAGTGGTACCGTACGGACCGGGGGCTATGACTGGCCTGACGCTGACCGTCCGTGGTTTTAAACTATTTCTTGTTCTTTTAATTAAGCCCCTCCCCGTTGCAACAGGCGGAGTCTGCCGGGTAACCTGGACCATATGGAACCTCGATGCAGCAGCTGGTGGGCCATGCACCAATCCTATTACACTTTCATGGCGATCCATGAGTGAGAATACCATTAGTTTGGCACCACCGAAGTGGCTTTCAAACCCAAAGTGCAAATATTAGGCAACAATCAGTTCCTGGTAAAATCAGTGTGAGATCAGGACGTTTTCCAGTCTTGCTAACAACGATGTTTTGATAAAATCTTTTGTCAACCAGCGCCGTCAACAGGAGAAATGTGCCTTACATACATCAAGAAGTCAGAAGGCTATGCCGCATTGTAAACCGGTGCATGTCCGGTGAAGATAATGTTGACAATTTGTAAACGCTTTTCCTGCTGATATTTACTGTTTTTGATAATAAACGACACCGTAGGGGTTACTTCCTGTTTCCTGGCAATACAGCATGATTAGGACCCTAAATATAAGGCGAACTGCATCCGAGCTGCACGTCTGTGAAACGTTGCAGCAATTCCAACAGGGGACGGCGAGCGTCAGCCTAACCAGAGACAGTGATAACCCCTCAATCAGGTTCTCCTCTACCCATGCGCAGTGCTGCGTCACGCAACACTGCGCCACGCAACACTGTGACAGGCGGGAACACGCCCAGTGTGTTCCCGCCTGTCTCTTATCTTGAGTAATTGTAATGGAGATACAGCGTCATGCAATTAGCCTGTTTTATACGCTGAGGCCATAGGTAATTTTAACCGCATTCTCGCACTGCATAAAATAGATTGCTCAGTGAGCCATTCAAGTCCTATTGAATGTGCTAAATGTAGCTGCCTGAAATGACAACAAATTTCCATTCTTTGCTGCGAGCGCAATAAGTGATGTTCGTAGTCACCGCGTCAGTAGAAAATTGACCATATTCCTTAAATTATTCCACCTATAAAATAACATGCTTGAGGTTACTATCAGTCTGTGGCGCAGGTCTCAGTATGGGGTACAGGATGAACTTTAAAGCATGATGGCCTTGCTTTTGAACTTTAAAAGCATTCACATCAGCTATTTGTGCAAATAATACGCCGCTATAGCTATCACCATGGCTCAAAAGCATAATAACGCACGTCAAGCCTTGTCACGTACTACACTCTAAATATAATATTCTCAATATATACAACATAAAAAAAGCAACTGATGAGAGTGCAACCATTGAGATAGTTTAGGTGGAAAACCCGAGGAAGACACGAGTGTTTCTATAAAGGTCTAGGATAATTGTTGCGTTCATGATGTTCCTTTTATTCCGTGCAACGTTGGCCTTGATGAAGCAATTTTAGCGTCAAATTTATTTCTAGCTTTTTGCACACACCGAATATAAATCGAAAATTATGCGCGTGCCTAATAGCGTTTTATATCGACCTTTCCCATCCAACGTAGGTGCGTATTGTATCAACAGAACGAACCTTACACTAAATATAAATGCGCTAAATATAGTTTTTCTGTTTGCTTTGTACCCTAATTTCGTGGACGGTAATTACTTTCCAGTGAAAAAATAATTAAAGCACGCCAAAATATAAACCATTAAGGCGTCGGGTGCACTCGAGCTCTTCAACTCAAGCCCGAGCCCCAAGTTGTTCAGTTTTCCAAGACGCTGCGAACTCTCAAGAGCCCTACCTTTCAGAACAACACGTGTCTGACTCTGTGGACTTAGTCTAGGGCCCGTCAGGGATGCGTTTTTCGGAGAAAGCCGTTTCCTACGTGAGCTTCACTGAAAGCGAAATGACCGTGCTCCACATCTAAAGGCGCGCTCCAGCTCGCCTTCATAATGAGCAACACGTGCTGCTAAAGAGCTTCTCCCAAACACACTCGTACTTGAGAAGCGGAGGAGCGGTCGTGCCGAAGCGCGTGATACAGTCAGTCGGTGAAAGGAACTGCACGGGACGTCCCCGTATTTGCTTCTTCTTATGTCAGACAAAACAACTTTTCTTTCGTACAGGAAGCCAAGGTTTGTATCTTGAGCGCCCCCAAAAATAAGGCGCGGTTTCAAGGCGTACGACGGTTAAGGTGTAAGAGAGCAAGATGTGTTGTCAAGCACATGGGGATCTTACATTATTCGAAGAGCCATCAAAGAATGGATGAATAAGGTGGACACTGATTTCTTAAAGCACATTCCTGGCAGATATTTGGCCAGATATCATTTCTAATAATCGTGGTGTTGAATTCAATTATTGGTATCTATCTCCTCATCCCCCCCCCCCCCTTTTAGACTCAAAACCGGAAACGCTATTCGACCGACAACACGCTCCAGACCATCTGAGTGAGATCGATATTGAACGTACTTTCAACCTTTTCTCGAAAAAAAATAAAAGAGGAAAAGACTCATGAGCTGTCGCCCTATAAAGCAACTCTGTCTACTTAGGGCAGGTAGTAACCGCAGATCCGGACCATGAAAAGGAAATAACAAGAAGAATAAGATTGGGATGGAGCGCATTTGGCAAGCACTCGGAGATTATGACTAGCAGCTTACCGGTATCGCTCAAGAGGAAAGTAAACAACAGTTGCACCTTACTTGTACTCACCTATGGGGCTGAAACGTGGAGGCTAACCAACAGAGTTCTACTTAAGTTGAGGATAACCCAAAGGGCTATGGAACGTACGAAAAATGATAGGGTAACATTAAGCGATAGGAAGCGTGCAGAGTGGGTCAGAGAAATAACTCAAGTTACTGACATTCTAGTGGAAATTAAGAAGAAGAAATGGACATGGGCAGGACATGTAGTGCGAAGAGAGGATAACCGATGGGCGCTTAGGGTAACAAACTGGATTCCAAGGGAAGGAAATCGTAGCAGGGGGCGGCAGTAAGTTAGGTGGGCGGATGAGATTAAGAAGTTCGCAGGGGTCAAGTGGATGCAGCTAGCACAGAAACGGGTTAAGTGGAGAAATATGGGAGAGGCCTTTGCCCTGCAGTGAGTATAGTCCGGCTGATGATGATGATGATGATGATGATGATGAATTTCAGACTGTTGTCATCTGTTCTTCAAGTTAGTATATAGAAATGAAATCATGGAGGTACCTTGGTGATAGTTCGGCTGCTTGCGTAAAAAACCTTTATGAAGCACTCAAGTGGGCATACTTGAAAAGCTGCTTACACTTGAAGCGAAAAAAAGCATACCAAAAGAGACGGAGGTGGAGTTAATTTTTTCGAAGATATTCTAAATGGATGTCTTTTTATGTGACCCTAATCTTTAGAAAACATCTGCAAAACTTCACTTATTTTCAAATCTAGGCAGTCGAACTGAAGTTAGCATCTATCGCCCTATTTCGCTGATATCTGCGGTCAGTAAGTTAATATGGCATGCAGGAGTGAAGCATGTCATTGCTTTTCTTGAGGCGAGTGATTTATGTGTGTGTGAACATGGGTATCGAAGTGGTTTATCCACTATTTCACATCTTATTGAAACTCCGCAATATTTACTTAGCGAGAGATGCCCGTGGAAAATGTAACCTCATTTGCATTCATTTTTTTTTATGCATTCAATATGGTCCTACAAAAAAATCGCTCTTCTAACTTCGGAATTCTGCTATTGCTACAGTATTGTCAACTGGAATATACCTTAATTGAATGCCCATGTAGAGACGGTGGACATCGGAACCTGTATGTTTATATCATTAGATGTTTTGTCTGGAGCTCAGCAAGGGTCCGTGTTGGGTGCGCTAATGTTTCTCATATATACAGTGATTATTCCTAGTGTTTTTTTCTTCTCGAGCCTGCTCAAACTGAAGTTTTCACTGGCGATTGCTAAATTTATTTTACAGCAGCCCAGATTAAATTATTACCAATTGGTGCCTCCTGAATTGTTGTCACTGGTGCCTAGAATGAAGAAGAAAAATTATTTTCTTCAAGTCAGCTGTTGTTCACTTATAGAGAAAGAAAGCTGCTTTCATTGAGTATATAGCTGGTTAAATTTCTTTGCCGATTTTAGTAGCTTCAGGTATTTAGATATATTTCTAGGCTGGTGCGCCCATTTAGAGTAGGTGTGCTCTAAGACGTATACAAAACTGTGCTCTAAGACGTAGTATTATATAAATAAATTGCCGCGTGCACCGAAAAATTTGGGCTAATTGCCTAAAAGACGTTTTTTTCACACCGTTATGAAGTATGCCTTTTCTATTTAGAGCCCTCACCAAATATATTTGCGTGAACGACTAGATTGAATTTATTTATTTATTTATTCGCAGGACCACTGTGAGTTTCATTTGTTCGCGGTATCACGCAACAAGTTCTGTAATGGATGCGTTAAAATGCTGTGATCTTGAACTATTAGAAATACGTCGGTAAACGAATTCCTGCGTTCGTTTTTGTTTTTATAAAAAGTATATTTCAAATAAATTAAACAAAACAGTACATATTCTTCCTACCCAAGAACACAGTACCCGTATGTACCGTAGTACCACAATACAGCCTAAAAAACACGCTTAGATGGCTTCGAAAAGTCGTTCTTCCTGCATGTATAAATTTCTGGAATGACCTTCAAGAATAATTTGTAACAGTACAAAATATGAAAGATTGTGAAACATTTTATAATCTTCCTTCAGGCAATAAAAGATCTAAGAAATTTTTTTTTCGCTTGTTCACATATGGCCTCTAATTATGCATTTTTATTAATGATTTTGGCACTGCTGTATTGGTTCTTTGACTATCTATTGTGAAGATCTCTGGAGGCCATCTGAAATGTTTGCACTCTAATTCTCCTCTAGTAGTCGCTCTGAAGTGAAGGCTACAGTATCTATTATAAATAAATTTGTCTCTGCACTTCGAAAACAAATTGTTCTCGTTTTTCCGCCATGTATAAGGACTAGGCTTCAGAAGGCTATGTATATTACGAAAAGAATCCAAGAGGTATATTTCTCAATGAAGAACAGTAACATGATGCACATTACGACGCCTGCCGCTGCACTTTACTTGGGGTAGGGGACCTCGAAATCAGACGATGAAGACTCTGGCTCTGATTGACCTGATGCTCGCCGTTCCCTACTTTCCCAAATTTCTAGTTCTTCTTGCAAATAAGTTCCTTCTCGTAGCAACCAGGTTTAGCGTGCTATATATCCTGGACCGTATAGAACCTCAATGCAGCTGCTGAGCTTTGCGCCCGTCCGATAACACTGCCACGCGGAGCCACGACTCAGAAAGGTGCTCGTTTGACAAGACCGCAGCGGCTCTGAACCCAAAATTTGAATGTAAGACAGCGATCAATTCCTGGTCAGATCAGCCTGAGCACATGACGTTTTCGGACTTGCTGACAAGGACGTCGTGATAAAACCCTTTCTCAACGACCTCCGTTGCCAGGAGAAATGTCTCATATAGGAAAGATTTATATTGAGAGAGTCCGGAGACTGTGACACATTATCAACACGCCTCTGTGCAGAAGAAAAAATAAAGGTGACCATCTTTTAACGGAATTTCTTGAAGACGATTATCATTTTTGATCATTAAGAACATCATCGCTATTGTATAAGACGTTATTCGGCACTAGAGCACGATTCTGACTCTAAAGATGCGCTACAAATTGAATCCAACTTAAATGTATATCAAACGGTGCCACAATTCGAACAGCAAGCGGCAAGCGTCAGTCTAACCACAGCCCGAGTGCTCGCGCCTCAATTACGTTCTGGTCTATTAAGGCGAAGTATCGCGCCACGCATCGGCGTGTACAGTATGTTTATTCCCGCCTTTTATATTGAGTAATTTTAATCTAGGTGTAGCGTCATGCAAACGAGGTATTTTCTAGGCTGTGATTATAGGTATTAAGCTGGATTTTGGCACTAATATACAGTTATGCTTCGCAATGTATTCAAGTTCCAAATAATATGCTGAAAGTGGCTGCCTGCGTATGGAAACCGAATTGCAGTTCTTTCCTGCGAGCGCAATATATCGTGTTCGTAGTCGCAGCTTCCATACAAAGCTGACCATATGCCTAAACATTTTTCACCCATATGATAACATGCGTGGGGATATGGTGAGTATGTGGCGCAAGTCTCAGAAAGCGCTACAGAATAAACTTTAAAAGTATGATGAATATTTGCTATCGCAGCCTATGCAGCATTCACATGAAGTATTAGCCCGCATAGTACGCGCTACGGCATGCCTTATTCAAGCATTCCCAAGCATTACTCTTTCAAATAAAACCCCCTCAAGAATGCACAAGAGTAAAAAGCTACTGACGCCAGTTCAACAATTTAGGCCATTTAGAAGAAAGACACGAGGGAGAGAGGAATGTTTTAATAAAGGTCCAGGATAATCGTTATGTTTGTGTTGTTCATTTAAAACCAGCGTAGCGTTGGCCTTTATAAAGTAAATGTTACTGCCAAATATATGGCTAGCTTTTTAAAAAGCGTACATTGCATATACGCTGCAAAATCAGTTCAGTCGTTCAGTCGAGTCCGACTCTTCGTGACCCTATGGACCATATCACACCACGCTTTCAGGTCTCTCACTATCTTCTTAACATCACATAACTTCATCTGCAGCGCCTCGAGGAAGCCATTTAACCTTCGCGTTCGCTGCCTACCCCTTCTCCGGTCACCCTCAACCTTTCCCAACATCAAAGCTTTCTCCAGCGACTCCTCTCTTCTCATCAGATGATCAAAGTAGCTGAGCAAATTACGCACGCCGTAATAGAGTTTTTATATACACATTTCTAATATAACGTAAGTGGGTATTATATCAACAGGACGAATCTTTCTGTACATGTATATAAGTTCAATATAATTTTTGTTTGCTTTACACCCTTTAGTTCGTGAGAGGTAATTACAGTCCAAAGAAAAACAAAGGAAACCAAAATATAAACCCATTAAGGCGTCGGGGGCACTCGAGTGCTTCAGCTGAAACCGGAGCCTCAAGCTGTTGAGTTTTCCAAGTCACTGCAAACTCTCGAGCGTGCCAGCTTTCTGAAGGACACGTGTCTGACCCTGTGGACTTGGTCGAGGGCTCGTCAAGGATGTGTTTTTCGGAAAAAGGCGTTTCCCGCGTGTGCTTCACTGAAAGCGGAATGACCGTACTCCACACCTAAAGACGCGCTCTAGCTCGTTTTCGTAATGAGAGACACGTGCTGCTAAAGAGCTTCTCCCAAACACACTCATACTCGAGAAGCGGAGACGTGGTCGTGCAGAAGCGCGTTTTCAGTTAGTCCATGAAAGGAACCTTTCGGGATGCCCTCTTACTCGCTTCTTGCTTGAGACAAAATAATTTTTCTTTCACACTCGAAAAGAAGGTGCGTATTTTGAATGACCCAGATAGGAAGGCGGTTAAGGAATAAGAGAAAAAGATGTGTTGTCCGGAATTTGCGTCTCTTACGTTCTTCGGAATAACATTTCTTGCAAATATTTGGCCAGATACCATTTCTAGTATTCAGTAAGACGTATTATTTGTGGTGAATTCGATCATTGGTATTCATCTCTGCGGCACACTTCACACTCAAAACCGGAAACGCTGCTGTACATACCACGCGGAGATCAATAATCAGTGAGATCAATATTGAAGCCATTTCTTAACGTTTCTCAAAAAAAAAAATAAAAGAGCGAAGGAGTCATCAGGAATCACCTTATAAAGCAGCTCTCAAATTAAAAGCTGTTGTTGTGGAGCTTCTAGCTTGGGCTGTTGAGGAAAATTTTGAGGCGAGTTCAACTCTTCGAGGTACATACATGTAAGCACAGCATCACGCAGTGTTGGTATGTGCGGATTTTAGTCCCTTTGTTGAAAGAAAGAGTTCAACGCAAATCATATGAATTCTACAGGTCCACCCCGTGTACAGCTAGAAGCAATATGGAAGGGAACACAGGAGCTCGTAGCCTCCACTCTTTAAAATGCGCTGTCACCAACAGGTGATAAGAATCAGTGGTAAAGAGGCATCCAAAGTATGCTTGGTCGGCTGCTCTTCCCGAGCATACCCTTGGTGCTACCCATTCTCGTCTTGGGTTGGTGGCAGCGCTTTGGAAAGCGTGTTTCCTTTCATATTTCTTCTAGCCGCACATCAGCCGATGGTGCTTACTTCGATGTTAAGCGCCTCTGGTCAATTCAGAAACATTAGCTCTTTTGTACAAAATGTTGCTTAGTCGGCTTTCGAAAGAACGCAGGATATCCTTTTCGCTGCTCATCGAGAATAATAATTTCGTCGGCTTTGGATCTTGCCATAAGTGGCTTTCTTAATTGCATAGTCATAGTGATTCGCCCCCATTATACACTTCCTTCGAATAAGAAAAGAAGATCACTACAAGCAGCATCGGTGAGTGTGTAAAAGAGCCACGACTGCTGAAATCAGGAAAAACGTCTTGGATTTCAACTTTTGCTCAATAAATTATAAAAACATATACGATTGCATATAAAGCAATGTGTTGTCCAGCCTATAGTTGGACCAGAAGCGTCATGGGTTATCCATGAGAGAGCGAATGAGCTGTTACAGGTGCACATGTAACATCATATTGCAGTCATTATTTTAGAACGCAGCTCTTTGGCGCCCACTCCTGTTTTTCGCGTCGGCGTCACCTTCTGCGTTGTCCCGCGTTAACAGCTCCGCAGCCAGGGCAACGCGCGCTCCTGTCGCCACCGTTCGCCGTTGCGTGTACCCTCCGGCCTATCTCTCTTCCTCCGTGGCGGTGATCGCGCCTTTTCTCCGATTGCTGCGCGCGCTCTTGCCGCCACTGTTCTTGCCTGGCGGCGACGATACTCTCCGGTTGCCGAAGTGCCTGCTCGGCATCAGCGGATCACGGTGCGTACATCCCAAGCCCAAACGCAGAGCCACGTTGACTTGACTTGATAGCGGCGTCGGCGGCACAACGTTCCTATGTGCCCACGCGCGACATTCCGCTACCTCTCGATAACTTAATTGCTTTCTTCGCTCCTCCTCCAATGCCACCTCTGTGCGGCGGCAATCAGAGCACCGGATCTGTGGCGGCAGATATCAGTATGTGCACCGCCCGAGCCGTAAAGCATACCTCAATCGATCGAAAAGCTGGAACATCTGGCGAGCTACGCTGAAATTTCGCGTTAGGAAGTAACGTAATCAGCGGCAATTTTTACATTGTGTTTCATTTGCGCTGCATCTCGTACTCACTAGTTGGCGCACTGCATGAAGGGACTTTCGGGCAGATTTTTTTACTACTCATTTCTTCACGGAGCCGAATTCCTAAGTGCGAATTCCGGATACTCCAGAAATGTTTTAAGGCGCGTCTTCCTCAAATAGTTTCACAAATCACTTTGGTAGCATTTTATACTAAACCGTTTCTTGACATGCGCCCTCCGCGTTGGTACAGTGGTTACGACACTTCAATATGTGCACAAGGCTAGGCGGTCGAACCCACTGCAGTGGCCGCTTGTAAATGGAGGCGAAAAGCAAGGCGCACGTGTGCTGTGCGATATCAGTGGGCGTTAAAAATCTCCTTGTAGTCGAAATTCTCTGAACTTCCATGGCGTCTCTGACAGCCTCAGTCGCTTTGGAGCGTTAGCTCCGTAGAGCAAAACAATTTCTCTTACGTTGTGTTGTTATATACCACGTTTCTGATTGCAATTTCGACTTCCTTGGGTTATCTTTTTTTTTATATCAAAAGGGGCTTGAGCTTATATTTCTTTTGCAACCATTCAATTATAAAAATAAGTTGTTAGGAACTTAGCTACAAAATAAATAAAAGTGTTTAATGCTTTTTTTCTCAGTAGGTGTATTTCATTTCCTGTGGAAAAATGAAGAGAGCTTGCATAAGAGCCGATAACATTATGTAATATGAAAAAATACCCGTGCATTCACGCCGGTCTATTATGCTTTCTGAGACAGCAGCGTAGAGTGTGAAAAAAAAATTTTATTCATGTTACCTGATACTATCAAAAAACGCGCCGGAAAGAAGCAAGATCGAATATTATGAAGCGTGTTAAATGTGTCTTAGATGATGATAACAGGTAAACATTCAATGTGCAGAATATTAGCTTTCGTAATCTAAGAGCAGATTATTGCAAGAACGTGAGTGCGCAGGACAAAAACAGCATTTTTTCTGTGGCACCATTTGGCATATCTAATAACACCTGAATGCCGAATTCCGCACACACTTCAATTATGCGACAGTATGCTGCAAGACGTGCCTTTATCTTATAGTTCCTACCTAAGGCTCCGACACCTGTGGTCTTTGATGACTGCGGCTGCGGACATGTGCGATGGTATGACTGTCTAATTAGGATGGCAGCGCATCCCAATATTACTACCTCAAATCATGGGCAATCCGCACATGCCGCCCATGAAGATTATTGTAAGGTTCACTGATAGTCTTTCCCACTACTACATTGGGTTATTAGTCACGGAAACACTTCGCCTGCATAATACGTCCCGTTAAGGTGTCTGGCCTTGCGTCTTTTATGTAAAACGAATTACACGACGTTCTTGCGATCACACAGCTCTTCTAGAGACATATCCCCTAACAAAGCGTGTGTGCTGAGGAGGTATATTCCGTCCGACACCATTGAAATGATTGCCTACTACAGAAACCGGAATACATTCTGTCTCGCTTGGAACCATGAACTTTTAGATCACATATATCAATGCCAATAATTGCAACCTTTTTCATATAAAGTTGTCCACGGACACTGAAAGGGGTAGTAAAATGAACAGAAAAATATGATAGGATTTGCAGTAGGCCCGTGTTCAGAAAAGCAATTGAAATGCTTTTACAATCATGTTAACATAGGCGAGACGGCCAAAATACTAGAAGTTGGAACCATAATTTCAGGTTGCCGTACGATTTCGACGTTTAGCCAGACAACTTACACGAAGTCAAGTTTTCTGTTGCTGCGTGATTAGTAGACACAGTCGGCTGGCCAATCTAAGAATTCAAGCGTATAAACAATGTTCAGTGTCAAACCCAACCAACCAACCTTTTACTTTGTGTGACGTTTTCTTTAGGTATAGTTCTGAACGCGACGTAGCAGGGAGGAGAATATATTTTACCTGCTTAATATCCTGTTCTACGAAGTCATTGTACGGACGTTCCTTGTTAAATAATACTCTAGATTATTTTAAAAAGTAGAAGGTAGAACACGAAATATAATAAGCGGCGTTTACCTGGCAAGTTGTACTGCGAAGAATTTATTTTGATTCTTTTTAAAGTACGCCCATACATTTGCCCTTCTGACCCACCTTTTTGGGCTATTCGCTTTACCCCTTCAATTGCTGCTTTGTTCCCCCGATAGAAACAACGACAGATAGATGAAAGTTGAAAATTACTCAGGCTCATCAATGGATCACATTTTGTTTGAAACATTGAAACCCTTCATTTGCAAATATGAAAGAACCAGGTTATGCTAGAAGCGGGGTAATGTGTTATCGACGCACTTTGCGAGCTTTGGTAACAATGTGTTCGGTGGTTCTTCAGGATCTCACGATTTATTAAGACAACGGCTTTTTCTCATTTTTATGCTGGGCAGAAAGAGAAAGCTTGGATAATTTCACATCACACATACATATTTTACGCGTGTCTAAATTTTCAATTAGATCCATTCAGAATTATGCAATTTTATTCGGCTACAATGTCGACTCAACTGACGCACTAATGGCTGTGTACCTGGGATATGTTTTTATCTTAGAGTGTCAAAGTACCCATGGCAAAACTATGGAAGTCATCTTCTCTGCACAGCGAAAGCCCCTTCACCATGGCGGCCAAACATGTTTTCGGAGGAATAAATTGTGTGCAGTGCAGGAGACATATGTTATGACCATGATGGTCCCGTCTATTTCCTGCACCCTTTTGGCATGTGTTGCTGCAGATTAAGAGCCCCTCCGCAAAGCCAGTGCCTCACAAGTTCATACCGTCCCTCCACCCTTACGTCCTCCTCGTTTTCAATAGCGAAAGAATTCTGCAGGACAGGCTTGTGCATGACATCAGGCGTGAAATAAAAGTATTTTTCCTTGCACCCGACTTCTGGCCCTAAAACAGGCTTGGCCGCCATGATGAAGGGGACTTTACTGGGCAGGGAACTTGGCTTCCAAAGTTTTGCAAAAGGTCTATAATGAGACACAGACTTTGAACCTGTATTTGTGGCCAGGTACTCGTGAGCCCATTTTCACGACGCGTGATTTTAACGCCAGAGTGCGAAAGTGCTGATTTCAATTTTGGGATTGTAATTTGTTGCAAGTGCAATGAAATAATTCAGTGTAGGAATCCTATGTGCCAGTTTGCATGCTTGGTTTTCCTTCTTTTTCCAACACCCACGGTAGAAACGCCTACAAGCTACAAGGCTAAAATATACGAGCGAGTGTTGAAAACACCAAGCTTTAAAAGGTATTTAGCGAGAATTCAAGATCATTTAATGTTCTAGATGTTTTTATAAAATATAGTCAAACATTGTAGCTTGCAATCATTTTATATTAAGGCCATGCGACAGTATTTCTGCCAGACTGCTCTAATGTCTCAATCAAAGCTAATAAAATATATAATAGAATTCATTTTTTGTGCTTATTTTGCGGGACCCATCATTTTATGTTTAATCGATAACTAAAGCGGGCATAATACTATAACTGCAGTTCGAATTAGTTAAGAATCTAAGGAGCTAGATAACAACCCTTGTGCCTCAAGAGAATAATAATTGCGCTTGGTGCTTTAAGGTTTGCCTTGTGAGTTCAATGAGCTGCATAAGCTGAAGCCATATTAAGGGCCTAAAGTGAGAGAAAATAGAAAAGAAAAATTAACGTCAGTTATTAGATTAGACTGCAATATCACCCGCTTCCCACGCAAGGACCGTCTAATCCCTCCCCTTTCTGCGGGCAAATCTTGCTCCTACTTCATAGGATCCATCGATCCATGTTGTGGACAACTAGGGTCTTCCGCTCCTTACGCAACAACGTTTAATGAAGCTACCGCGTTTTGTAAGAGGTTGATTATATAAGTGAGAAACCGGGAATACAACAAAGATTGAAGAAACTTGATTCCACTCCATTTCAATCAGACTGCCGAGTTTTATCGTGCGTTCAAACCTACATGCGGAATGTTACCATAGAAACAGCCTGCATGAGAGGCTGCATGGGAGACTTCTATGCGACAAAAAAAGACGACATATTACAAGTACCTGCGGGCATGTAGACGTGATTATGCAAACATACCGACTTGGAAAAGAAAAAAATGCGCTTCCACACCTAATGCCGCTAACGACTGCATGGTGTCGGTCCTTGCACAATTTCAACCAAAAAACACAAGCTGCATAAATTATTCACCATGTAAACAGTGACAGGTTGCCAAATGTCAGTTTTGAAAAACTCCTATGCAAACTGAAAAGTAGTTCAAATATTCAAAACACTTTGTCAGACGTCAGCACTGTAGTTGGATTCAGAATTCTACCCGCACTATTTCCCGATATGTAGCAGCGGCGTGTCCATTCGAAAACGTCCGTTGTTAATTTATTACGATACACTGGGATCACGGCGTTAAAGGAAACAGCAAAAAAAGGGGAATGGCCTTGATGTAGTTTTCATTTATTGTAGTTAACATTACCTCCGTAACCAGGCTATATCCCTTCATTGTTCTTGCTCTACATTACGGACTCCTTTCATAACCGGCGGTGTGTGAAAACAGTATATATTTGGCAGCCAAACTTTTCAGAATAAAGTTCCAATACAATGGTGTGATGCGCTGTTTGTTCTCGCTGTTAGAAAAACAAAGTACACAAGAATTGGCTGATGGTGTTTCACTGACCAAAGCAGCAGCGCCTCAGTGGTATTGAGGGTGGAAAGTGTCATGTTTTCTCTTGGTGTCTTCATATCTTTATACCTCGATGACACGCCTAGAAGACCTATCACATAGTGCTTGTCGAATCTGTGATCACTCAGAAAACCCAAACTGAATATACAGCACCTCGCGATCTCCTGCGCTCATGCTGCTGGTCCGACTACGCTCCGCTTTTTTTGGCGATAGTTATTTTCATTTTTGCCCAGTGGCAGAAAAAAATAGTCATTGGCAGAGGTCATACCTGCAGGGACAAGTAATAAATCTCAGCATCCTGAGTCTCGTTGTTTAGGGAATAATCTTCGTGTTTCATTAAGTATTTAACGCATGCTAGTCATGCGATGTTGTTCAAGTTTATGTCTGTTTCCATTGTGATTTTATTCTTTTCTAGTCTTAAGTATAATTTCATTTTATGTATATTTTTGTTGATGTTCATTTCTGTGATACAAACGCCGTTTTTATTTTTGCCTTAGTGCTTAATTGTTCGGGCTCTCTCTTCCCCTTCAAGTGTTGAATTGTGTTTATGTAATCCACATGCAACCTGCCGTAGTTGGCAGGTGGACGCTTCACACAGACGCCGGCGGTAACACTTCAGGCGATGTCTTGTTTTGTGCCACGTGACGTCCGCAATGCTAGTGCACTAAAGCGCATTTTCTGCCCTAATACAAAGCCAGAAATAAATTTACGTTCCTACGGACGCGGCATATGTAATTTACGCACATGCGGTTGGGAATGGTAAAAACGAGCCTTGTGTAGCAAACTATTGACGGTAGTGCTTCCTCTGATAGCGCTGAATAGTTCGAACTATCTCATAAATTCATTGTGCAGAGTATGTGAATGTATCTTTAAGGAACCGGCTTAATTCTCTAAGAAACGTGCTTGAACATGAATATGCAAAAGGCTAATATTTTGATGGTTAGGAATTCTTATCTTTAAGTCCCCTCTTCGCAGAGTAATTAGGATTAACTAAAAAAAAACGTTGGGTTGCGCTCCCGGAACAAAGTAGCAAGAAACTAAAAGCTGTCTAGCCAACTGACATCCGCAGACCAACGTATGCCAACTCGGCATCGTTGCTTCGCCAGACATTTGAGGAGCAAGATACTCACCTGCCTGAAGATTTCATAGTAGTGTACATAGATGGAAGCCTGCAAGGCGGTGAAGCCAAAACGGCAATTTACTGTCCACGGAGACCTAGCCTGCGCAGAGCTCGTGACAGTTCAGAAGGCACTCTGCTCCGTGGCTTCCATAACCATGCTCCCTACAGCACACGTTGTCATCCGCACTGACGCACTTGAAGCAGTACGTCTGCTCCGACGTGTCAGCCGCTGCCCTAAAAGTTGCCATGGCATCCACCAGCTTGCAGCGCGCATCCCACAATCAATACGCATCGAGTGGGTCCCACGGGATCTGCTGCCTTCCCAAAGTCAAGCTGATTTAGTAACCCACCTCGTAAACCAAGACGCATCAATCATACGGCTCCTCGAAGTGGACGACGCTACCCTCCTTTTGTCAAGAAGGGATCACCTCCGGCGCCACACACGTGCACTTATCCCTCCGTGTGCGATATCCCTTCCCCGTCTCACCCGTGCAGAGGAGGTTGCGCTTAGGAGGATCCGGTTCGGTGTTGCCCTTACACCAGCTGTCACTAGGACGTGGTCACACTTCCAAACTTATCCTCGCCCAGGATGCCCGATCTGTAAAAACGAAGATGTCGAGGCCGACATCCACCACTTGCTGTGGGACTGCCCAGCACTCAAACCAATACGAATTCGGCACCTGAGCATAGCTGGTCTTTCAGCAGCGAATCCTGCCTCATACGTCACTTGGACACAGGGACCTCATCATCGCTCACTTCTGGACTTCATAAAATCAGCTAACCTTTTTCCATTCATTTAATCATTCATTCATCCTTCATCTCATATCCTACTGATGCTTTGAGGCAATAAATATCGACTTAAAAAAAAAGCTGTCTGTAGAAGTACAGCGGCTATCATGATTTTTATAGTTTACATATACCAAATGTGATAAAAATTAGGTTCACAAAGTGTTTCCGGGAGCTAAACCATTATGGCTTAGGCATAGTTGTGAGTCAGCGCTTGTACTGTGGCTTCCTTTTGTTCGCGCTGTTTAAATTAATATTGAATGTGTACCAACTCGCCAAACAAAGTATCTTGGTAAACCAATAATAACATTTGAAAAAGAAAACACTATTTACTGTCTGCTTGCTTGAAAACAAACTACATCATTCAGATTTAGAATAGCCACATATTTGTTGGGGACCAGAATATAAAGAACAGCCTTTCAACGAATACAGTTCCCCCCACAGCATCCTTAGTGAGAAAGAAGGCTCTTATAGCTTCATTCTTTTTTCAATCATTTTCAGCTGTAGACCATTCTTTTCCAGCAGACTTGCAGCTGCTACGCTGCAGGGTAGGAATATGTTTCCCATGAAACTGCGAGAAAGTCCGCTAGAAACGCTCCAGTCGCACTGTGCGGCCAATGGTGAAGTGCAGATGTTTCTTGATAAGCATCGTTCCTCTCAAATCGGTAAAACCTTTCTTTGAATGCTGTGTCATGTTCGCGAGGCGTAGTTTTCAGAGTACAAATTACAATGCTAAAAACGACTCATTGTCGATCTTAATGCATAATTACACTGCCAAAAGTGGGAGATGAAAAACCGATGTCTTCAGTTCAGTATTGAGAAGCTCGAAGAACCTAGCTATAGTACTAACAAATATTTCTGGATGGATGCATGCTGCATCTGAATTGTAAGGAGCCAAAGCGACAGTTGAATGAAATTTTACAAGAGTTCTGGTTCGTTCGGTTGTTCGCTATAGCTTTCTCTTCATATAAAGAATGCCTTCTGGTGGTCGGTCTACACTGATAAATATTCTAGAGAATATCCTTGAGACAGAAAATGACGAAAACTCTTCAAAGAGCATTTTAGGTGCATTTGCAAATCATCCTTGAATGTGTTGGAACGTTCCTGCAAACAATTCTCATTTTCGCTTTAGATAACGAAGTGTTACAATAGATTTGCTTATTTTGTAATCCGTTAATTATGCAACCCAAATGTAATGTTAATCTGTTCAAACTGCACGCCATTTTGTGGCAGTGGATTCAGCTAGTTGCTTTGATCAAGAGTTTAGTAAGACGTTATATATCTGGCGAGTGGAGGGATGAGCTGTTATCTGGAACTGCAATGCTCATAAATTGTTTGGAATACTTTCCATGATCAGAGGCACTCAGAGTTGTAACATATCCGAGGTTTTTAAGTGTCCTCAAATTTAATTGGAAATGTTTCAAAAACAGCTCTTAGCGCCCTGAGTTAATGATTAAAGCAAAGCCATCGGCATTTGTTGCCCCGTTTCTTTGTGCTTGCGTTTTCAACAGCGAGCCCCATTTAACGTTTAGAGTAAAACAAATGTGGCTCTCAAGAGATGTCAGGGTAATCATGTTAGTACCGAGTCTCAAGTGCTCGGATAAAAGTTATTAATTAACTTTTAAAATAACCTTAATTGACGTCCATAAGTCCTCTCAAGCAATCAGATTTCAACCATATACCAAGTCCCTAAGCTGAAATGCAATGCTTCTCTCCCACTCCAGTTCAACAGATTCACTGAATACGGAAATTTTGCGGACCTTGAAGATATTGCGAAAGACAATAAAGGAGGATGAAAAGAGCGAGAAAGGCGACCGACACATCTCATTTGGAGATAAAAATAAAGAAATCACAGTGTAGGATATGCCATAATATACAACCGCTATCGAAAGTTATATACAAGGGAGCAGATGGAAGCCTGCTACGATCAAAAGAGAGGATAAATATTTTATCAAAGCAGGACGTTGTGTTAAGGTCAACACAATCGCCGAGAATAATAGGGCGGTCGCACGTAGCTTTCACAATCTAAGCTTTTGTCCTCCTTTAACGAGCGCACATCTGTATGCAAAAAGAACCGAAAAGAAAGTGGACCTTTAGTATGATGTAGAATTGGATGGTCGATGCAGTGGAAGTTGTTTCAGTACGGTAAAAATATTGGCTTCATATAGCAGGGGTCACAAAAAAGCTCAGTATGGTGACGAGCTTTTTCTGAATCGGCGAACGCTCCTTTCTATTGATAGAAAATCGAATTCTTGACGTAATGAAGATAATTCAAATGCGCAAAGCTCCCCGCAATAAAGAAATGAATTGGCTGATCACTTGTGAAACAGAGGAAGCGATGGACATTACCTCCAGCTGCCGGATATTGACCATTATCGAAGAATAGTCACAATCTATGCCCGTGAGACGAAGCCGTTATGAATAGAGGAAAACAAGCAGTGCATGAAAAGAGAATGACAGAAGAGTAACTCCTTCTTTTCTTTCTTCTTTTTTTTTTGGATTTAACTGGGTGCTCAAGAAGGCACCGGGAATTGTAATGTAAGGATGAATATACATAACCCGAAAACATCTAAGCTTTTTTAAATGGCCTCCTGAGCTCTACAGATCTTTCTGCAGAACTTCAAAAACTGTTAACAGATGCGGCTGATTGCACGCAATATTTATATATGAGATTTGCAATGTTTGATCCTGAAGGCCACACACTTTGCCTCTAATTGGCATCTACACTGCACTATCTATGGGCACTGCTTAGCATACCGGACTACAAACCGTTGGCTTGAGTGCTTAGGGAAACACACGCCGGATTAAGTAAGTTTTTTTTTTCTGCATGGCTGGTAATTTCGGAACCAAAGGCACTCCTGTATTGCAGATGGAAAGTGTCATGCTTGCTTGTGTGCTCCTGATCAAATGATAAAAATTGTATATAAACACATACAATGTGAAATGCAGTTAAACAGCAAGTACATAGGAGACATTGTGGCTGAAATGGCGTTAAAAAACCAAAAGAATCCTTGATGACGCTTACAGGTTTACTGCACTTTCATGCACAGGGATTTCTGCATCATCCATTTTCAGCGACAGCTTTTCAGACCATAGGTCTCAGTTGTGGAAGATACGCGCTATTATTAATATCACCGAATTAGCAAAGCATTACCCTGATTGGTGGCCATACATATAATTTTTAATAATAAAGAGACTTCGTCCTCACTCCTGTGGTATCGCAAAAAAATGTGGGCGAATTTTAATGCTAAAATATAACCTATTGCACTGCAAAAGGCCATTACCAGGAACATATGGGCCACATAGGGTACACTTCTAATGGTATAGAAGCACATCGATATTTGCTCCCGATTACAGCATTCAGGTTCTCAACCTCGCATATGCGCTTTGTCCTGTGTCTAATCACTAATTCATTATTGTGGCCCATATTCTATCTCATACATTACCATTACAAAGCTGTCGCAATCAACAACGTCAGCTAACGATCGCCCTATTGGCACATAACACCTCACTTTAATCATGCTTTAGAAATGTGCCAGTGTTGCCGATCACAGGCGTTTTTGACTCGGCGTACAAAGTTACCGATGCATTTGTTTCTCGTCCCACACACTAATATCAAAGAAGCCAGCCAGGTTGATAACTCCAGACAGCTTGGGTATGAAAATTGTTACGCTACTCTGTACACGTCTAAAAGATGTTAGCCAGATTGTCTAGTACTGCCAACTGCGGAGAGTCCATGTACTTCATGACGCAACCCTGCTCGGCGACAAGCCAATGCCTGTGCATATCTCCTGCCAGGTACACTTTAAAGAAGTATTCCCGTAACTGTTCTTACTAATCTATGACGACGGGTTTCCTCGCGATCGATTTCTTTATTGCCTTGCTTCTATAAAACGTTACGTTGAAGAAGCAAAAATGGGATGAAAAGAGAATAGAGATAGTACCAGCATAAGAGACTCAAACCAAGGAAAGTAATCAAAACTAAGATGTACCGTGGCATCGGACAGGATGTTGCTGCTACCCGCCTAAACAAACCTGGATTCTGGAAGGAGCGTGGTAAGTCACATGTAACGGTATATAGTGACGTTCCGCAATACCCGCCTCAGAAGCAAATAACAAATAAAATTCCTGAACCCAATAACTATCACAGAAAGCAGTCACTGAAGCTCGGGTGACCCATGTTATCAGAGCAGCGTACGTGACATTCGCATTTACTTCAGCTTCCTGCGTTCGACGCAAATATAAAGAGCTCGTTCCAGGATTGCTCGTCGTAGTAGGCGCCGTGGACCATGTCCGTACTACATGCAACCTCCAAGGCGTAACAGCTATTAACAGAGTGGACATAACCTACCATGGCTAGTTCGTGACAGTGGGCAAGGATAGAAAATCCTTCCCTGGATGTAAATGAGAGAAAGGAAGTCATTGTCTTAGATGGCAGACTGCTGAAAGCACGGGAATGTGCTACACTTAGGTGGTGCTACGAAAAGGCAAAGGGTGACTACCGTGAAAGCAGATTATGACGTTAGCGAAGAAGTGCACTTCATAGGAAGCCGAAAATGAAAATGGGAAGATGGGCACGTGCATTGAGTGTAGGAAGGCCAGCGCCTGGAGCTGGAAAGGCAGTTCTATAATATGCAAATGGAGGAAAAAGGTGCGGGGGTGGCATGTGAGAAAATGGCATACGGTGCTGTGTACAAGCAAGCTTTGAATGCGCTTGCCTTTTTTGAAACTACTGTAGACATCCTTTGTCGATAATTGCTGACGCCCTGTTCATTCAATCATAAAGCAGAGTCCAGTAGTCGAGAGCGTAGTAGCTATCTCTGCTGTCAACGTTCCACTGCCCCCTGTCTGACATCGTTAAAATTCCTCCGGCAATGCTGGTACTGCTGCCGCTTTTGCTAACCTGCATGACGCGGATAATCACATGCGCTCTGCGCCAACCAATGTTAATAACTTTTGATTCCTCTTTAGGTCTTATAACCTTAATAAGCACTGCATCCGATTTCTATTACTTGATAACGCACGCACGCACACACACACACACACACACACACACACACACACACACACACACACACACACACACACACACACACACACACACACACACACACACACACACACAGACACACACACACACACGCACAGACACACACACACACACACACACACACGCACGCACGCACACACACACACGCACACACACACAAACAAATAAACAAACAGGCGAGCGCGCGTGAGCGCAGAAACTAGATTCACCTCCAACCTTACGATAACACGGCGCAGCCGGGGCTATCAGGTTCCCTGCTCGCTTTCGAAGAAAGCTTCTTGAGTCGACTCGCTCCGAGGGACATTTTTTTTCTTCTGACAGAAAGCATGAAAACCACAGGCAAATATCGTAGAATTTCCGCAATGCTGCACGTTATCCTAGCACTAGAATGTGTCTGGATTATTGGAGCTTCCTGCTCAGGTGAACCGCATGCATGCAGCGCGTATAGACTGCCGTTCGAGATGGCAGCTGCTGACTCGTCAGCTGCATAATGGGAAGACGAGATGAAACGCGAACCGCGCAGCCTTTCATGCAGAATCACGCATACAACACCAAGACAACGAGCATATGCTGCGAGGGCTTGGTAAAAGCGAGGTGATTTATCAACCTTGGAGTGTCGTTCCTAATATTCGGGAGAGCAAAACTGAGCGCGAGATGTGAGCATATGATATTAAGATGTTATATAAGATAAGTGTGTATGTGTCTGTGATATAATAAGGTGATAAAAATACAGGAAATTCTGCCTCGGAGACGAGAAATGTGAAGGGGCGTAAGCATGTATCCGAAAAAACAGCCGCGAATGGGAGTCATTAGCTCGAAGTTGTTAACTTTAGGGCCTTAAAGCTGGGGTTGAATCAATGTGTAAAATTTCTGCGTCAAACTTTTTTAGAAGAGGAAGAACCTCTCCACGAAAGGTGATGCCGAGAGAAACAGCCACACGGCAGGAAGGTGTCATGCTGGAATATGTTTTATAAGAATCAAGGAATGGGAAAGGTATGAGGGGCAGTTCAAAGATGGTTATCTGGAAAAATGTCGAGTACCGAGAAACGTTCAGCATATACAAAAAGTAAATCTCAACTTCTTAACCTTATATTACAAAATACCCCCCGTATTCATGAAGACAACCCGAATCGCCCTTTTCTCAAGCCCTCCTGAAGACCTTATGGTTTTTAGAAACACAGCTCATCTCGTGCCAAACCTGCAGTGAAAGAAAAAAGCCGATAATTTTTTCACGAATCTCAAGGTAGCAGCGACGATAACTAGGACGCTATTTGGTCGTTACTCGCCTGCAAATATAATGGATGTGGCATGGTTTTTTCGCAATGTAGACATCACTTTATCGCTATACTAAGTCTTTTTACAAATGCGGGTGTAATGTGAAACAGCACTGGCACTAGTGCAAATCGACAAAGAAACGAAGATTTTCGTTTTCTTTTTGAAATTCCGAGAACTTCCTCCGTTTCGCTTTTATAAGTTGGTGTGGATCTAATGACTTCCACAGTTGTGAAAATCGTGAGGGGGAGTTTCGGAAGGAGAAAGAGGTTCCTTAAACATTATACCATATATGAGGCACTGCGTCTCTAAAAACTAGAAGTCTTTTCTTCCTACGTATGCGTTTTCTAGCATGTATGCTTGGCTAGCATCTCATCCTAGTAAAATACTATAACTAAATACCGAGTGTTCTACTAATCTGGAATCGTGCGGTATAGCTGAACTTTTCAAAAGTTTTCTGAAACAGCCTAATGTTTTCTGTTGCGCGGGTTTCGAGGCCACGCTTATTGCGCGTGGCTGAGACTGAAAATGCGCCGATGAAAATTGTTCTCACTGTAGTTTCGCTTTCTCACGCAGCTTGGATCTTACAGTGAATATTACTTTTCCCGGCTCATCAGGAACACTTCCAATCCTCCGCGAGCAAGACAAAGAACAAATTTTACTTAGGCAAACATTATTCGTTATGTATCTTTTCGGACAGCAAGAGCAGCTGACACAAAGTCGCACCCTAAAGATAACCTCTTACGAACTTCTCAGGGGGAACAACCGTGTCTCATCAGCAGACAACTAAGCCCACAGGAGCAATCAGGAAAGAGCCCTGCATGTGCTAGCTCCTAATAGAATCCGGCAATTGTTGCCCTTATGCGACCGTGTTAATTGCTACAGTTGCAGGTAACCTTATGGACCTTTCTTCGGGAGCGTGCAATTTTCGCTTAGCAAAGAATGATACATTTTGCGCATATTTTATTTCAAGCAGGTTCATCTGTATTCGTAATCTGTTATAATAGGTGCACGAGCATCTGACACAGATATAAATCCCCTCTAACCAAGCCCTACAAACACGTCTGCATAGCCAGGGGTTATAGCTTGTCTGAGTCATGATGCATGGATTTCGGCTGGTTGATTTCTGTGGTAGCCTTCAGTCTCAAATGACCTATACGAGTCGACACCTTTAGCCTGATCGACATGCACGGTGTCTTCTGATGCCATACGATGTGCGTGTAATCAGTTCTCGCTTATATCACCTGCAAACCTTCTGCACACGGATGAAACCATCTCGTGATTTTTTTTCACAATACTAGCAGTGCGGGATTCTTTAGAGAACACGACCTATGGTGCTATGGCGTACCTATTCGACTCTGTCAGCGAGGGCCTTGTGAGAGTAAAATTACTTGCTATTGATAGCTCGGTGGTGATGTCTCCAGGCAAGGACAGGTTGTCAGATTGCTTCACGTCGAAAGACCACGATACATGGCCTAGTTGTTTGCAGCTGCCAACTTCTGTAGCTATCTCCCTATCTCTCTTTTGAAAGAGAGATAGGGAGATAGAGAGGGAGGGAGGGAGTTGGGAACTGAATCCTCGTCGACGTTTGGATCTGCTTCCCTACAAGCTATCCCTTAGTCTATATCTATTCTCACTGATTAGGGAGAGCGGGCATTTTATTTACACAAAGTGGTCTCGGACAAAATGTGTTAGCATACGACTGCACGGCGATGGGTCTGCGGGGAGGAAGTAGCAGCGTACGGTCAAACATTACTCATAGGAAATAGTAAACTGCAAGAACGCCAACAGGGATCCGAAAAAGGACCTAGCGGTTGAATAAGCACTTCAACTCTTTCTCCAAGCAATCCATACAGCAAGAGCTGCATCAAAGTACTGGGGAGCCTCGCCTTACGTGCGCATTTATGTAAGCTGTTACGTGCGTTTTTTAAGCAGATGATCTTTTGGAAGGGGGCAACAGTCCACATTGTTCAAGTATGAAATATTTCACACCGACAAAACAACACGGACGAAGAATGAACAGACATATACAAGCGTGGGCTACATAAAACTAAGCACCGTGCTCACCACACTCTCTACCACCGACATCAGTCATCTTCCTCTATTATATATCCTACACGCCCACACTCTCTGCTGAAAACAAAGTGCCCTTGAATGCCTTAACTGTGGCCTGCGTCTGTTTGTCCCATTCATCCGGATGCCAGACACCACACTAACCGCACAATAACAAACGAGGGTAATTGGACGAGCACCTCAAAGAGACATAAGTCTGTGGAAATGGCTACTGCTAACAGAGTACAAACACAAATGCCCAAAAAATGGCTCAGCAAAATTTTTCCCCGCGCAGCTTTGGCATCACATTAAGTAGCGAGACTAGCGTTGCGAAAGAACCTTGCATTAGTTTAGGGAAAACATTTTTAAGTTGTTGAACTGCTCAATACTGGGCAGTCGCCGAACCTAAAGCTCTGTAATTGCGCACAATGTATGTATATATATATATATATATATATATATATATATATATATATATATATATATATATATATATATATATATATATATATATATATATTTATATATATATATATATATTTATATATATATATATATAAATAGGGAGATAAAAAAAGGGGAAATGAGGGTGCTCGTTATAATACATGAAGGAAAGAGGCCAACAGTCGGCGAGGGCAAGGAAAGCATTGGGAATTGTACTCTGTATTTTTTTTTATTTTTTTACTTCGATAATCACATATAGTAGTAATGTAATCTCATCGGTTTAGGGGAAAGATAATTAAACACAATTAAACTCAGTCGGCCTCGCCGACTGTTTGCTTCGTTCCTTCCTATATATATATATATATATATATATACGGACAAATTTTTTTACTGCTGCTCCTTGCTACATACCCTTTTGTTTTTCACACGGGGCTATTAGAGCAAGAAATATATTATTATCCAAAGCAATAGTGATCCTTTGGCTATCATCACAATAAACATTAACTTTTCCTCAGCTACTTACTCATGTTAAAGCATTTGACTTCTGTTATTTGACTGACACAGTACTGAAAGGGCTAGCAATGCCTCGGACGTTTGTTTTGTGCAAGAATATATAGGAAGCTTCAAAAGGACGAACAATTTCAATATCAATCAATAAATTATTTTTGCCCCGTAAGCTACAAGCTGCTTGTAGCTTACGGGGGTCGCGGTTCTGGCAGTCTTGAAGCCATAGGTAGCGTAAGAGGGTTTTAGCACAGCTTTCGCCCTGTCTCTTGATCACGTTCTACGTGACGCTGGCGGTAACAAAGGACGTTCCACGTCCGCCGCTATGGTTGAGGGCGGCGCTGGTGAACACTCCCAAGGTTCTTATACAGACAACATAAATACCCAAGCAAGTAGCAGGGGGGACAGCGGCCGATGTAGCTCAGTTGGAAGAGCACCGGACGCGATATTCGGAGGTCATGGGTTTGGTTCCCACCATCGGCATGTTGTTTTTTCTTCTACTTTGTGTTTATTTATCTCTACCCTAAATAGATTACATTACTAATTTCTGTGATTATCCAAGTAAATATTAAAAAAAGTACCATCCCCAACGCTTTCCTTGGCCTCGCCGACTGTCGGCTTCTTTCCTTCATGTATTATAACGAGTACCCTCATTTCCCGTTAATTGATGTGCTGATATATATATATATATTGTGGAAGAAGGCTAGGTCAAGACGGCGAGGTCGTGGCGGCAAGGACAGCGAAGCCTTGTCCAGCGTTTTAATCCGGTCACCAACCCAGGCACGCGCCAGAGCCGGCGCCGCGGGACGATGATGATGGTATGTACAAATGAAAGAAGATGATGATGGCATGTACAAATGAAAGAAGGTCCACAGAAGGCTCACACAATCTGCCCGGGGGGTCGGAAGCGGCAAGCCTGGCCGCTCCTAACTAACCGATGTACCGCGACGCACAAACGGTTTCAAGCGAGAGACATGGACAATTTCAGTTCCACGGTGGCGTCGATCGGCTGGGGGATCAACAGGCGCGACTTTGTAGTTAACTGGAGAAGTTTGGCTGATGATCTTGTAGGGACCAAGGTAGCGGTGGTGGAATTTGTCACTAAGGCCAGGGGTGCGCAGTGGAGTATAAAGCAGTACTTCGTCACCGGGACGATAAGAGACCACGCGATGCGTAGAATCGTAGCGGCTCTTGCGGTCTTCCTGGCACGCTGCTGTGTTGAGGCGGGCAAGATGACGGCATCTGGCCACACGAGATAAGAACTGGGTAGGTACCGATGTGGAGTAGTCGGGCGTAGAGAAGAAGGAAGCGTCGAGAATTGTAGTGGGAGGACGGCCATAAACGAGGAAAAATGGAGAATAACCGGTAGTCCGTTGTACTGCTGTGTTATAGGCGAAAGTGACGAATGGTAGAATAGTGTCCCAATTTCGATGATCCGGTGTGATATACATGGAGATCATATCCGATAAGGTGCGGTGAAATCGCTCAGTCAGCCCGTTAGTCTGGGGATGGTAGCTCGAGGTTGTCTTGTGAAGGGTGGATGACGCGTAAAGAACTTCGGCAACGACTGTCGATAAGAATGCCGTCCCGCGGTCACTTAGGAGCACCCGAGGAGCGCCATGACGCAATACAATTGATTGCAAAAAGAAATTTGCTACTTCTTGAGCGGAACCTGTCGGTACAGGTGCTGTCTCAGCATAGCGTGTAAGGTGGTCGACAGCTGTTATAATCCAATGGTTACCCCCCTCGGAGAGAGGTAGGGGACCATATAAATCGATGCCGACTACGTCGAATGGCGTGGCGGGACAGGGAACGGGTTGTAGAAGGCCAGCGGGTGAAGAAGTTGGCCGTTTGCGACGTTGGCATAGAGGGCAGGATGCGACGTATTTGGCAACGCTGGAAGATAGGCCAGGCCAAAAGAATCGTTTTTTCACGCGGTCGTAGGTTTTGTCAATACCAAGGTGACCTGCAGTAGCGTCATCGTGGAGAGCCGCCAGTATTCGTTGACGAAGCACATGCGGCACGACTGGTATCCAGCGAGTTCCATCAGTGCAATACACGAAGCGGAGTAGGATGCCATCTTCGAGCTTGAAATTGCGAAGTTGTCGGCGAAGCCGAGCATTGGGTGGGTCCGAAGCGCCAATAAGGCGATCGATGATGGGACGGCAGTAGGCATCGGCTAATTGCTGTGAGCGGAGAGTGTGTTTGTTCTCTGCGTCGTCAAATGAAACTGTTGTGATATACGTCGGGGAAAGAGATGGTCGGCTGTGGTCATAGGTGGAAATGCATTGGGAAGAAAAACAGCAAGCCGATTCCGAAAGTGGACAGCGAGAAAGAGCGTCGGCGTCTTGGTGTTGGCGACCCGATTTATAAATGACGTCAAAATCGTATTCTTGCAGGCGTAGAATCCAACGGCCAAGTCGGCCTGTCAAATTTTTGAGCGAAGACAACCAGCAAAGAGCATGGTGATCGGTCACAACTGTGAAGTGCCGACCGTATAGGTAAGGGCGAAACTTTTGGACAGCCCAGACGACGGCAAGGCACTCCTGTTCTGTAATAGTGTAGTTTTTCTCAGCTGGAGTCATAGTCCGACTGGCGAAGGCAATCACTTTCTCACGCGAAGTTGCATCGCGCTGCAGAAGTACAGCGCCAAGACCGATACCACTGGCATCAGTGTGCAGGATGGTTGGAGCGCTGTCACTGAAGTGGCCAAGAACAGGGTCTGATGTGAGGGCGTGCTTCAGGTTATTAAAAGCAGCTTCGCACTGTTCAGTCCACACGAAAGGGCTGCGTGCTTTAAGTAGTTGATGGAGGGGAGCAGCAATACTTGCAAAATGCTTTATAAAACGCCGGAAATAAGACGCCAGGCCGAGAAAACTGCGCAATTCTGTAGTCCGTTGTGGACGAGCAAATTTCAAGACCGCGATAATTTTTTCAGGGTCTGGACGAATGCCGTCATGGCTGACTAGATGTCCCAATATTTTAATTTCCTTCTGTGGAAAGTGGCACTTCTTGGTGTTGAGCTGAAGGCCCGCTGAAGCGAGACACGTGAGGACCTCATTCAGGCGCGTGAGATGGTCGTTAAAAGTTGACGAAAAGATGACAATGTCATCCAAGTAGCATAAACAGGTTCTCCATTTTAGGCCACGAAGCACAGTATCGATCATCCTTTCAAATGTCGCTGGTGCGTTACAAAGTCCGAAAGGCATAACATTAAATTCGTAAAGGCCATCGGGAGTTGCGAAAGCGGTTTTTTCTTTATCGCCCTCGTGCATAGGTATTTGCCAATAACCCGAGCGGAGGTCCAAAATCGAGAAATATTGGGCGCCTTGGAGAGAGTCAAGGGCGTCATCAATTCTTGGCATTGGGTATACATCTTTGCGGGTAATTTTGTTGAGTGCGCGGTAATCAACACAAAAGCGTACCGAGCCGTCCTTTTTTTTAACTAACACTACTGGGGAGGACCATGGACTTGTCGAGGGACGAATAATATTGCGATGGAGCATGTCATTTACATTTTCTTCAATTACCTTTCGTTCAGAGAGGGAAACCCGATAAGGCCGCCGGCGAACGATAGAGTTACCTTCAGTAATGATGCGATGATGCGCAACACTAGTCCGTCCCAGTGGTGGGGAAGTGGCATCAAAAATGGCTTGGTGTTGTCGAAGCAATGTCAGCAGTTCTTGGCGTTGGTTCGGCGTGAGGTTAGGAAATAATAGTCTTTGTGAGAACAGAAAAAGAGACGTCTGTCGAAACACGGTGCTGAGGCTGAGGGGCGGTGAGCACCATCAAGGACAAAGGTTGAACATCCACCTTGCAGGGGAGAGAAGTTCCTTTTCGGAGCACGAGGGATTCACGTGAAGTGTTAGTGGCCGCTACTGTCGCTGAGCCGTTGCAGAACCTCACAAGACTAGACGGGAAGGCGATACCGCGTTCAAGATGACGATAAGATGGTGCGATGAGTACGTCCCCGTCAGCGATGCGGTCAGAAACAACGGTAAGCAGTTTTTCGCACTGAGGAGGCAGAACAGTATCAGTGGCGGCAACGAGGGGATGATGTTCAGAAACTTCAGATGAAAAATCGCTTTCTGTCATATGGATAACACGGTCGCCACAAGAAATTAATGCCGAAGCGGTTGACAAAAAATCCCATCCAAAAATTATCAGATGCGCACATGGAGAGAGCACAGCAAACTGCACATGATGGCGGACGCCGTCAATAACAACTCGTACGGTGCACTTTGCTAAAGGGCGCAAAGGGACGTCATTGGCTCCACGGAGTTCAGGCCCATCATATGGTGTCGTAACTTTTCGCAAACGGTAGCACAAATCAGCGTGAATGACAGAAATTGCAGCCCCTGTATCAATTATTGCTTCTACCGGTAATCCTTCAGCGAAAACAGAAATCACATTATACGGGCGATCTGGAGGACTTTTGGTAAGTTCGCAGACTGCAGTTTGACCTCCGGAAACTGCAACGCTTAGTTTTCCGGATGGCGGACAGGGAGAGTTGTTGCGGGTCGGAGAGGGGAAACTGAGCGGCGGTATGGGGATAGGGAACGACGTCGGGACGCATGGGTTCCACGAGGCTCAGACGAGGATTCTGGAGGTGGAGATGATCTTCGAGGTGGGCTGGACATAGGAGGTCGTCGCTGATAATATGAGGGTACGTCACTTTCGAATGCGTCATAACCACGCCGCTCGTTCTGAATACGGCGACGGCAGAAGCGGGATATATGTCCTCGTATTCCACAGTAGTAGCACACTGGGCGAGAGGGGCGCCAGGGTGCGTAATAGTGTGGCGTAGGCTGAGCCGTCGTCACGGCGTTGATGTGGTTGTAGGGCGATGCCAGTTGGGGCGGCGGAACAAAAGGAGGGGGTGATGCTGCGACGTGCGCGTAAGTCGATGCTTGGCGGGGTGCAGGAGGGTCGGACGGCATAGGTCGCGTGATTGTTGCCAGCTCATCTTTAATGATGTTGCGTAGACCGGCGTCATTAGAAGGTACGGAAGAATGATCGCACCCGTGTCGACAGACAGGCTTGAGGGCTTGGAGCTCCTCCCGGATGATGGCTCGAATCAGTGCCCGTAGATCCAGGTCAGCATAGGTCGGGCCTGTAGCAATGCTGGGCTGCAATCGGGAGGACTGCAGCTGGTCGATGCGTTGGCAGGTCGCAATAATGGCGTCAACAGTAGAAGGATTCTGGGCAATCAGGGTATTATAAGCCACAGAATTAATTCCTTTTAAGATGTGGTGTACGCGTTCAGGTTCCGGCATGGTGGGACTAACACGCCGGCAGAGTGCAAGTATGGCCTCTATGTAAGACGCGTACGACTCATCGGGACCTTGGAGGCGAGAGGCGAGCTTGTTCTTCGCGACCTCAGTGCGAACTGCTGGGTCGGCGAAATATTGGCGGAACTGCTGCTTGAATGTTGTCCAGTTAGTGGTGTGGGGTTCGCGGTTAATAAACCAGGTTCTGGCGACCTCAATGAGGTAGAAAGAAACGTTCAGAAATTTTAGAGCGTCGTCCCACCGGTTGTAGTTACTGCAGCGTTCATAGGTGTCCAGCCAGTCATCGACGTCTTCGTCGCGACGACCAGCGAACAGCGGCGGGTCGCGTTGTCGTGCGGGCATAGTCGGAGGGGGTGGTGCAGCCGAGGTAGAGGGTCCTGCCGATTCTTGGGTGCTCTCGGTAGACATAACGATGGTGGCAGGCGGTAAACAGCGACCGGAACGTAGCTCCAGCGAGAGGCAGGGCACAAAACAGCAAGGGGATCAATTCTCACCTCCACCACTTGTGGAAGAAGGCTAGGTCAAGACGGCGAGGTCGTGGCGGCAAGGACAGCGAAGCCTTGTCCAGCGTTTTAATCCGGTCACCAACCCAGGCACGCGCCAGAGCCGGCGCCGCGGGACGATGATGATGGTATGTACAAATGAAAGAAGATGATGATGGCATGTACAAATGAAAGAAGGTCCACAGAAGGCTCACAATATATATATATATATATATATATATATATATATATATATATATATATATATATATATATATATATATATATATATATATATATATATATATATATATATATATAAACAGGATGTCACACAACTTTCCCGATTATCTATTTTATTCCAACAGTTTCGGACGGTGGACCGTCCTTCTTCAAGGTCCCTTGAAGAAGGGAATAAAATAGATAATCGGGAAAGTTGTGTGACATCCTGTTTGAATTTAACTCTGGCCCATTAGTAACAAGCAATCCATATATATATATATATATATATATATATATATATATCTACATATATATATATAGCTTATAGCTTGTCCCTAGACAGCGCTCATCCAGTACATGATGCTATAGCCAGACTACGAATGCTTGCATATATATCTAGACACCGGGGCGACCTACAGTGATATTGAATGTCATTAAACCTGCATTCCTTAAAACGCCTCTAATTTGCCTGACTAAAAGATGACCTTCCAAAGCTTTTTATGTCGTATTTTGCAAAGGCGAAACATGTAAACCAATTTTGATTTACTAAAGACAAAGAACCACAGAGTAAGGCTGAGGTCTGTCGCGTTGTCTATAAGAACTCTGTTGCCTGAAGCTATTCCCTGAGGTCCCCGGCCAATGACCTCTCTACCGTGAGGTCAGAACTTTTCAGAATGCCTCCAAACCAGCTCATGTGGGCCAAATTCAAAGGGAGGGTATTACTCGTTTGTTTTGGCAAGCCCGTACCATGAGACGAAAAAGGTCAATTTTTTGGCAGAGAACCTTGCATTGACCACAACATACTTGTAAGCTAATATCCTTTACTGTGGACCACCTTTTCTACGACATGGGTTGTGGGTGGCTCTGCTGACACTCGTTTGTATTATTCAGTCATTTAGTGAGTCAGAAATACTTGTACTGCGAAACGGACGTTTTAGCGAATGCAGTAACATATAGTGAGTGGTTGAGGCAGGTCATGCTCGGGCGAATCATCACACATCCTACGAGACGAATTCTCGGGTTTTGGAATGTGCTAGGTTGTTTCCTACTGTCTCTTCACGATTAGGTAGCGATATTAATGCTTTATGTGAAGAGTAGTCTTTGACTTTAAAAAGACTCTGCTGCCGAAGGAACACATTCTGTACAACACGCATCTAAAGTCGAAGCCAGAGGATCGCCAGCTGATCACATGAATTTGTACTGCTGTTTCGAAAACAATGACCTGCATCCCATGAAATTACTTTGTCAAAAAAAGAAAAAAACATTCCAACTTTCTTTATCTGCCCACTTCAGATTTCTCTCTCTCTTTCTCTCTCAGATGGAATCGATAAATTAAAAAAAAACGTTGCAGTGTTTAACGTTGCAGCAGAGCCAGCATGGAATGCATTCTTATGGGATACCTCAAGGTCACAAAAATAAAAAGCAATTCTGCATACAAAGAGGTTCTCTCATTCGCGGCAAAGTGAGGCCGGGAGCAACAACCTTTTCCCCGACGTCCAATCTCTCGTTTCCCTCATTACGCACGTGCCTCGCGAATTCCATTAGCGGCGCCTTGTTGCGGAACACAGCATGGGACACTGAATCTTCGCGGGAGCCCCGCATGCAGGACTGTGTAAGACACCTTATCTACACTATCTATTTGTCTGTGTCCCGGCTGAATCACTTGTGGAAGCAAGGGAAGAGCACAATGTCAGAGAAAACACTCCGGACTGGAGCCTGCGTGCATTTGTTTTACAAGGTTTGGTGCAACTTGACCTTTTTACAATTACCGAAACATTCTAGAGGTTACTCGATGGAAGACACAAAAGTTATGCCCACCTAATTGCCCTAAAAGGCGTGTGTTCCAAAAAAGTAATCAGCAGATATCTTTTGAAAAACTTGCTTTCTCAAACATCCATTTTGTTGTTCCGAAGCATTTCTTGCCTCATTGCTGGCGTGGACAGAGCTTTTGGTCAGAGTGCGTCAAAAACCTGTCCCTACGAGCTGTCAGTAGTCAATCACGCGAAAAATTAATATAGCAGTTTAATAACGACATATCTCATTAGTTGAAATATTTATTAAATACCTGAAACGTGTAAACAACCGGTTAATAATTATTTGATCGAATTTCGATGCGGACGGGGTTTGTTGTGCGAGCCTGTCCACAGGAACAGCTATCAGAGTGTGTCGGCGCATATAACCCAGTATCTACGTATTTGGTATGAAGTCTAATTCGAAAATGACCAATGCAATAGAGCCTTTCAAATTTTAATGGGCCACCCCCAAATGGCGTCCCCTTGAACGGCCAAAATTTCGCCTCTTTTGAAATTGACAAACATCGATCTCTTATTACACCGAGTATGGCCAATTCAGTAGTGACCTCTAAACTTGCGTGGGCAACTACAAAATTTGGACACAGTGGATCTCCAGTACTTGGCCTCGATAGAATTTGCGCAGTATCGACGTCTAACCTATTTCGAGTATTACTACTTTAGTCGTGATCTCCAAGCATTCGTGAGCTCTTCCACATTTTGGCCTCTCTGGACCTCTGAACCTTGACGTGTTTCGAATGTGACTGAACTTGGTGCATAACCTAATTGGAGCATATTCGATCCAGTGGTGGCTTGCAAATTTAGGCGGGCCAGCACCCCAATTTGGCCTCCTGGCAAGCCGAATTTTCACTGCGTCCTAAATGGTCCAAAATTCGTTTCTAACCCCATTTGAGTTTGCCAACTCAATGGTGACTGCTAAGTCTCCATGGGACACTCAAAGCGTTTCGTCCCCTGGCCACGAGAATTGGACTTAGACCAAATTTGATCAGCAGAAACTCCTGCTAGGCAACGGTACTAAGAAAAAAAGCTCGGAACTCTTACACGCAACTTGCAATGCCTTCGCATTTCCGCACGTGTGCATACCTAAGTGCATCCCTCTCATTTTTGAAGTCACTGCGTTGTGGGCCTTTGTTCTGCTTGGTACCGAAGTGCTTTCAGTGAGCAGACATTGCGTGTATTTGGCCTTAATGCAGCAGACATTTTACGAGAGAGAAAAAAAACATTACTTCTACAGGAAATAGAGAGTGGAGACATGTGCAATATATCCGTTACAAATGTAATCAGCGTAGGAGTAAGCGCACGTAAATTAATGATGCGCTCGGAAACAGCTTTAATAGAAAGAAGTCACGGAAAATGGTTAGCGGCTTTTAATAAAAAATATCACCGAGGAGAAAGCATGAAATCTACAGGTATATGACCTCCTTTGACAAATAAATGGATGAGGCTACGCTTTCGCCCATAGTATCCTTTTACTCAGCCGATTAAAGGTATAGTGGATATACTTACCGTGTAGTATGCTGCGATGAGACGACTCAGTAGCGTATATTATTTGCAATTCTTATGATTGCACTATCGCGCACAACTAGAATTGCACGCTTTTCGAAGAATTGGGCGAGAGAGGCACCTAATCTCCACGAATAAAGATGTGATGCGACAGCTTTAAAGCTAGCGACCCCGGCTGCTTACGGATCCTTTTTCGAGCCTATTCGTAACGCCATTACTGCATTCGCTAACAAATTATTTGGTACCTTTTGTTTCGCACAAGTACTACCTAACATAGTCAAGTCACCATGTCTTATTGCCGCTATGCGCTCAAATCTGCCTGTGTTGTTTTTAACAGCCGATGACATGCGGCCTTGTCACTGTGACTGGGGTGAAAAGACTGATTTTGTGCCCTTTGCTTGGCCATGCTCGGTATCGCGAAACGTGCATTTATCGCCTGTTGTTTTGCAGCGCGAGATGCGCCAAAAGAACACTGGAATGATTGCAGGTAAGCACTTCTTCCGTATTATTCCGGTATCTCTAGGCTGGATTGTTTAGATGTTTCTGCGCCGACCTCGTCCCCTGCCGAATTCAATGGGCCTTCGTAGTCCAACGGCCGCCGAGCATGGTTGCTGCCTGTTATCACCGACGTGGGGCACACTTCTCGTTGGGTAGTTCTTTTGTGAGCAAAGAGCAGCCCAGTAAAATTTTAATTCAGTGAAATACAAGCCTCTTCGAATTTGGCCTACGACCTTGTCGCTACCACGTGGCAATATTATGTAAACAACCACGCAATATAGATGTGGTTGTTTCGATATCGTCTAGATGTCACGATATAGACGATATCGAGACATATTGTGCTACACTTGAGGATTCTCGCTGGAATAACCTATGCAAAAATCTTGTCACGGCGCTCCATAAAAAATTAACTTGGACTCTTTTTCGAACCACCCTTGGTGCCACCCCTGCCCCTGCCCCGACTCTTGCTAAAGCCCTAGCCACAAAGTCTCACAATAAGGTTTTCGAAACCCTTGCAGATCTTTATCTCCCACCCCTGTTGTGCCCCTGTTACCCTGAATACACAGGCTGTGCAAGCAATGACCTCGATGCCCCTTTTACAGTGCGCGAGTTTGAAACTGCACTTCTTGCTAACGCCACTCGGTCGGCTCCTGGTGAAGATGGAATCACTTACTCCGCTCTTCGCAATTTTCCCGATAACACAAAAAGAGCACCTCCTCAACCTCTATAACACTGCCTAGGACGAAGGCTCTCTGCCATCGTCCTGGACTTCCTCACTATTTTCTCTCATTCCTAAACCTGGTAAGCATTCAACCCTTTCCAATCTCCGGCCCATTTCTCTGACCTTCTGTGTCGGTAAGATGATGGAAATAATTGCGCTCACCAGGCTTAGTAGGCATTTGGAGGTTTCGAACTCGCTCCCTCATACCATCATTGGTTTTCGTTCTCGCCTATCTGCACAGGACCTTTTTATCATACTTCAGTATACTTTCTTCACCGGGGGTAGCTCTCAGCTTCACGCCCTGGTCACAGTCGATGTACGCAAAGCATTCGATTGCGTCTCCAATGACCATATTCTTACCTGCCTTTCCAGCACCGGCTGCAGCTCCCGCATGTAAACTACATTTGAGCGTTTCTTTCTAATCGCGAGGCCCGTTTCCGAGCATTGAACTTCACTACTACACCCCACCGTCTCACCCGTGGTACCCCGAGGGTGCCGTTCTTTCACCGACCCTTTTTAATATCACCATGGCTCCTCTCGCGGTTCAGTTGTCTTCTATTCCCGATCTTCAGCAGTTTTTTTACGCCAACGACATCACTCTGTTGTTCTCGCGCGGATCTCCTGGTCACGTTCAAGACACCATTCAGCAGGGACTGGATATCATTTCTTGCTTTCTTGACCATGCAGGCCTGTCTCCCGCGCCCGAGAAGTCAGAAATCCTACTTTTGACTCTCTCTGCTTATCAACGAGCTCACAACTCACTGATATCCCTTACCTTGGGCTTCTCCCCAATCCCCAAAGTTCCTCAATGACGCGTCCTTGGCACGCCTCTGCATGCCGCCCAAAATGTCCGGGCTCTCCATGCGGCTGTTGCTACCTGTCAGTCCGTCACCCATTTACTTCGCCGAGTTGTGAGACGGTCCTCTGGCCTGAGAGAACCTCACGCCTGTCGACTGGCTCAGACGCTGGCTCTTAACAAATTCCTTTATTTTACACCATATCTTTCATTCACCCATGGCCAGCTAGACACACTTGCAACAGCTCTTCACGACCTCTATAAAGCTGTTCTTTGTCTTCCCATAACCACTTCCACCGATAAGCTTTATGCCACCGGGCTTTTTTATCCTCTTCACAGTCGCCTTTCCCTTCACGGTGACCGACAGATAGCTCGCCTCTCCGGCACAGTTCATGGACGCTGGCTTCTAAACCAGGCTAACGTTTCCCCCATCCAGTCAGTCCCTCTGCCAACTCCTTCCCCTCCAGAGGCCACAAACCTCCGTGTACTTCCTCTTCCAGCCAATATGTCGTCGGTCCTGCATGCTGGCCACCGACATACTGCTGCCTCTCATCATATTCCGCCCTTCAATACCCATGGAGTCGCTTACACGGATGCCTCTTATGTGGCTCCTCGCGGGGCCGGAAGCCAGGTCCTCTTTCATCGTCGTCTATCTACCCCTGTCACACACTCTAGCGGCCCATTTCTCCACCCTCCGGATATTATCTCGCTTGAGGTCCTCTCCATCATTCATGCCATTCAAAGTTTCCATTCTCTTCCACCTGTGCCTCAGTATATTATATACACCGACTCCCAGGCTACTATCCATGCCATTCAATCTAAAAGTCTAACACATTATCTGTCCACGGAGCTCGAGGTTGCACTCGTTGCGCTACAGCCCTGCCCCGTCTTCCTCCGATGGATCCCTGGACATTCGGAGACTGACGGCAGTAAGCTGGCGAACCAGCTCGCCAGTGAAACTCGTAACCAGACACCGTTCATCTCCTGGCCAAGATCCTTGGAGGGCGGGTCGAGACTGTCTCTTCGCGCCACCATCACCGAATATTACAATACTGCTCGCTTAGACCACAAGCACTACCCGACGCTCATCCTAATCTTTCCGTTGGGGAGGCTCATATCCTACAGTTGAACACATTCATAACCGCTGCACTGCTATATTTCTACAAATTTCGTCGTAAACCATCATGCCCCAACTGCCCTTCCCCTTATGCAAACCTTTCACACTGCCTATTTTCATTTCCGGTTGCATTACAATCGAGAATCTTTCCCACCTCCTCTCATACTATCTGGACCTGGGTGGACTGGTTTGGTGCTGAGGGTGAAAAAGAATAGCGCCTGCGCGTCCAGCAGGCCATCGATGTATTAGACGCCTAAGTCTTGCGCCTCAATAAAGTATTTTACTACTACTACTACTTCTACTAATACTGCATTTCGAACCGACTCCAGTGGCCATGACATTTTAGCTATTCTTGCTCAGTTCTAGCATGGCGTCTCCCGTGTAATTGCCTATGCCAGCCGCCAGCGATCTTCATCTGAGCGGAGCTATTCAATTACAGAACGGGAATGTCTCGCACGTGTTTGGACATTGAGTAACTTTCGATTTGTTCGGGAGGCCACTTCGCATCATCATCATCAGCCTGATTATACCCACTGCAGGGCGAAGGCCTCTCCCATATTTCTCCACTTAACCCGGTTCTGTGCTAGCTGCATCCACTTGACCCCTACGAACTTCTTAATCTCATCCGCCCACCTACCTTTCTGCCGCCCCTTGCTACGCTTTCCTTCCCTTTGAATCCAGTTTGTTACCTTCAGCGACCATCAGTTATCCTCTCTTCGCACTACATGTCCTGCCCATGTCCATTTCTTCTACTTAATTTCTACTAGAATGTCGGTAATTTGAGTTATTTCTCTGGCCCACTCTGCACGCTTTCTATCTCTTAATGTTATCCCTACCATTTTTCGTTCCATAGCCCTCTGGGTTGTCCTCAACTTAAGTAGAACTCTCTTGGTTAGCCTCCATGTTTCAGCCCCATAGGTGAGTACAGGCCACTTCGCATAGTGACAGATAACAATGTCTTGTGTTGGTTGCCATCACTTAAGGACCCTTCAGGGTGCTCAGGTCGCTAGGGCTAGCGCTTACAAGAATGCACATTTGATATTGCCTGCAAGACAGGCCGCTTGCATCAAGACGCGGGCTATTTGTCCCGCCATTCCGTCGATCCTCCTGAATTACTCGACTATACTGCTGACGACTAGTGTTGTCCATCACGGCGTTCTGCACATTGACGCCAAACAGAGTCTTGATCCTTCCGCACGACCCATTATCGACCAGCTACGCACCGACTACGGTCCTTCCGTCAGTATGTTTGTGCTGCATGACGATACATTGTTCGGAGACAACAGGCTTCACGTTGGTGTGGACCTTTTGCTCGTTGTCCTTACTCACCTGAGCGCCACTGTTTGGCCCAACTTCATGACGCTTCTACAGCAGGGCACCTGGGAGTATAACGCACATGTAATAGGCTGCGCCGCCGGTTTTTCTTGCGTGGCGTTTATCGCTCTGTTTGCCGCTACATTGAAGCTTGCGACCTGAACTAGCATCGAAAGAAGATGCAGCTTCCGCTTAGTGGTCACCTTCAAACATTCAAAATTGCTCCTGATTCAATGTCCCGCGTCGGACCTCACCCCCGCGAGCCTTTTTTGATATCGACTTCCTGGAACAGATTGATTGCAGTAGCCACTGATTACGCAATGCGGTAGAGTATCACACGAGCTCTCCCGTCCAGCTGTGCCTGCGACGTCGCTGGTTTCCTTCTTCATGACCTCATCCTGCTTCATGGTGCTCCCCGTCAACTATTTACGGATTGAGGTCCGCGCTTCGATTCTAAATTTGTTGAAGACTTGCTCCGGTCAAGCTCTACCCGCCACATATTTACGACACCCTATCATTCCCAAACGAATAGCCTTACTGACCGAGGCAACCGGTCACTTACGGACATGCCGTCCATATACCTTTCTGACCACTATCATTCCGGAACATCAATTTGCCATTTGCCACTTTTGCATAAAATTCGTCCCGTCTAGATACCATGACTACTCATCCTTTTATCCCTTTTTTGACCGCAGCCTTCTGCTCCCTTTCGACAGTTTGCTGCCTGTTGAGGACCATCTGACGGGTATGCTTTCGGTGCCCTAATCTGCACCTACGCCAGCCGAAACATTGCTCTGGATCGCATCAGGGCTTGCCAGATGGCCCGAAAATATGGTTACGACACTCACCATCGGGATGCGCGCTATCCGCCTGAATCTCTCGTCCTTCTTTGGCTCCCGGTTCGCTGTGTAGGCCTGTGCGAGAAAATCGTGTGCCGTTACCTGGGTCTCTACCGCCTCTTGGATGAACTTAGTGCGTGACCTACGAGATCTTGCCCTGTTTGTCACGCCAGGTTCCGCTGCATCACCAACACAAACTGTTAACGTCGCTCGTCTAAGTCCCTACTATTCCCACCCATCGGTTGGGGGGGGGGGGGGGTTGTTACGGTGTATAGTCGACATGTCGGAGGACGACGAAGATGGTTTGGTTGCTGGGTCGAACGACGATGACACTGAAGCTGAAGCTTTTGTGTTTGTGTGCTGTGGTGTTCTGCAGATGCTCCTGACGTGGAACTCAGACCCTTACCACTTTAAATCGCTCTGTAATAATATTACTATACTTACGTGTCGGGCCCCAGCTGAGCTCTTTGAATATGTATGATAGTTCTCATTAGACATGTTTGATGGTCCGTGGGTTCATTGTGCAGGCTTTTCAAACAAATTGTTCATGCGGTAGAGGGGGAGCAGAGTGGAGCAAAATCCAAATCTAGCGGTAGCACGTATCATTTCCTTTAATCTAGTACGTTGTTCAAATATTAATAGAACTAAAAATTTACATCTCAACGCTTTACTAGTAGTTTGTTAAAAGGCGCACATATATTGCATGTTAAAATTCAAAATCGGGAAGGGGAAACGGGTAGAAACCGTGCTAATTTGGGCAGCTGAAGTAGAGAATAAAAATCGCGTTTGGATTATCCCTGTAGATAGGAAAGACGAACGTTGGCAAATAAACTGTGGAATGTTTTCTCAGGTGAATGAACTATAACCAGTAGAACAGGTCTTTAGTTACTGAAAATTGGATCATATTTCGGGTACTGATGGAAAATCATGAGAAAAATAATGAATACTAAGTGGAAATTCTACTCTGGTTTTGAAACCCCGATATGAGGGGGCAGCACAACTCACATTCGTGGATAATGCAATCCTGGTTTCCTGCATTTACCCAGGGAACGTCCGCTTTTGCACTATTTTGTTTCAACCTTCAATCATAATGAACTAGAGTTGAATGGAAGTAGTGAGGAGCTGCAAGACTACGCGCCAGTGAAGAAATACGAGGTTAAGGAAGCATCAGAAGATATGAACAGGAGGAAATCAGTTGGGGAGAATCAGGTAACTCCATAATTGTTGATAGATGCGGATAATATAGTAGTGCAAAACCTGGTCACCCTGATTACGCAATGACTGTTAAATCGACGGTACTGGAATCATAGAAGAACGCTAGCTATATCCTAATTTAAATGAAAATGGAGCTTAGGTCTTGAAAACTACACAACAAAACCTCACTATCCGTTAGATACAAGGCATTTATTCAGGCAATTGCTAATAGAATCAGAACAACCTTATACCTCATTCAACTAAATGATTAAGAAGGATTTCGGAAACGGTACTCTACTAACGATTAAGTCACAATACATCAACAAGGGGATAGACAAATGTTCCGAATATAACCAGCCCTTATACCAGCATTCATTGATAACAAAAAGTATTTGACTCAGTAGAAACCTCAGCAGTCGTGGCGGCATTGCGAAACGAGGATAAACAAGAGTATAGATAATCCGTATGTGAAAATACTGGCCGACATCTTTAGTTACTGTACAGCCAATATAGTTCTGCATAAGCAAATTATACATGAGCCGTATGTGAAAATACTGGCAGACACCTACATTTACAGCACAGCCAACATAGTTCTGCATAAGCAAATTAATAAATTTATTTTCCCATAAAAGGGTGTTAGGCAATGAGACACGATCTTCCCAATACAATTCGCAGCTTGCATATATGAAGCTTGTTTGTTTGTAGGTTTTCACGTCTCAAAGCGACTCAGGTTCTGCATGATGTCATTTAAGGACTTAAAAAATTTCGACCTCCTGGGGTTCTTTTCCATGCACTGACATCGCACACCACACAGGAGTCTTGCTTTCCGCGGTCTGCGAAAAGCGGCCGCCGAGGCCGGGATTCGATCCCGCATCCTTGGGCTCAGTAGTCGAGCGCCGTAACCACTGCTCCACCTCGGCGGGTGAAGGAGGCAGGGAGAGGATGTATCCAGAGATTTAGTATGGGAGCTGCTAGGGATAAAGGTTTAAAGAGAATAGCTCAGTACTTTGCGATTCGCTACGTTGAGAGATTTTATGCGGACCTACAATGCCTTTTAGACCGCACCCCATCAACAGACGTCGTTTTTCTCATAGGAGACTGGAATGCTAAGGTCGGGAGTGAAGAAATATCCGGAATTACAGGCAAGTTCGGTCTTGGTGAGCCAAATGAAGCTGGGCAGAGGCTAGTAGAGTTCTGTCAAGAAAACAACCTGACCATAGCGAATACTCATTTTCAACAGCACAAGAGGCGCCTGTACACATGGATTTCACCGGACGGTCTGTACAGGAATCAGATCGATTATATTATTTGCCGGCAGAGATGGAGAAGCGCTATACAAGCAGTAAAAACAAGGCCTGGGACCGATTGTGGCACCGATCATCAGCTTCTTGTTGCCAAAATTAAGCTTCGATTGAGGAAAACGCAGAAAACTAGAAGGCCTTTCAGGTATGATCTGGATCAGATTCCATTAGAATATGCTGTGGAAGTGAGAAATCGATTTCAAGAATTAGATCTAGAAGACCAAGAGCCCGAAGAGATGTGGACTGATGTTCGTGATATAATACAAGAAGTTGCTACTAAGGTAGTTCCAAAGCAAAAGAAATGCAAAAAAGCAAACTGGTTATCTGAAGAGGCTTTGCAAATAGCTGAGGAAAGGAGGATGGCAAAAGGTATGGGGGAAAGAGAAAGATACAAGGTTCTCAATGCGGATTTTCAGAAAATAGCAAGGAGAGGTAAGAATGCCTTCCTGAACATACAGTGTCAAGCAGTTGAGGACAACAGCCAATTAAGGAACACAAGAGCTCTGTATAAGACAATCAAAGATATCAAAGGAAGCTTCTGTGCTAAGCTGGGCATGATAAAGGACAAACAAGGCAAGGACCTCACTGAAGCCTCAGAGATAAAGAAGAGGTGGCAGGAATACACAGAAGAACTGTACAAGAAGGACCCGGATGTGCAAACCCAACATAGGACGGTTGTGATTACCGATCTCGAGCCGGGCATCCTGAAGAGTGAAGTTGAATGGGCCTTAGCCAGCCTTGCTAAGAACAAAGCTAGCGGAATTGATGGTATTCCAGCTGAGTTGCTTCAAAACCCCAACCACGACGCTGTTAACACACTGCATACATTATGTCAAAAGATTTGGACAACCCTGCAGTGGCCACAGGATAAGAGGAGGTCAGTTTACATCCCCATTCCAAAGAAAGGCAGTGCCAAAAATTGTTCCAACTACCGCACGATCGCGCTTATTTCGCATGCTAGCAAGGTGATGTTAAAAGTCCTGCAAGGTAGGCTGCAGCAGTATGTGGATCGGGAGCTTCCGGACGTGCAAGCTATTTTTCGCAAGGGCAGAGGAACTAGAGACCAAATTGCCAACCTTCGCTGGATCATGGAAGAAGCAAGAGAGTTCCAGAAACCCATTTACTTCTGCTTTATTGATTATGCGAAAGCGTGTGACTGCGTAGATCACAGCAGATTGTGGCAAGCTCTCCGAGAGATGGGAGTTCCAATTCACCTCATCTGTCTCCTCAGGAACCTTTATGAAGGGCAAGAATCCACAGTCAGAACTGGGCATGGTCTTACTGATTGGTTTCCGATTGAGAAAGGGGTGAGGCAAGGCTGCATACTGTCGCCCTGCCTGTTTAACCTATATGCAGAGTGCATCATGAGGAAGGCCGGTCTGGACGAGTCTTCAGCTGGAGTGAAGATTGCTGGAAAACGTATCAACAACCTTAGATATGCGGATGATACCACTTTAATGGCAGAAAGTGAAGTGGAACTCAAGAGACTTCTGATGCGCGTACAAGAAGAGAGTGAGAAGTTTGGGCTTAAACTGAACATTAAAAAGACGAAGATCATGGCGTCTTGCCCTATCAAGTCCTGGAGCATCAATGGACAAGAAGTGGAAGCTGTGACAGATTTTCTGTTCTTGGGCGCCAAGATTACCATGGAAGGAGACTGCAGCCATGAAATTAGGAGACGCCTGCTTCTGGGAAAGAGAGCAATGGTTAGCCTTGACCGCCTAGTAAAGAGCAGAGACATTAGTCTGCCAACCAAGATCCGTATAACCCGTGCTATGGTCTTTCCAGTTGTGATGTATGGATGCGAGAGTTGGACTGTGAAAAAGGCTGACCGCCGAAGAATTGACGCGTTTGAATTGTGGTGCTGGCGAAGACTCTTAAGAGTTCCTTGGACTGCCAGAAGATCAAATCAGTCGATATTGTCGACCATAAACCCTTACTGCTCATTGGAGGGTCAAATTCTAAAGTTAAAGCTCAGCTACTTTGGTCATCTGATGAGAAGAGAGGAGTCGCTGGAAAAAGATTTGATGTCGGGAAAGGTTGAGGGTCGCCGGAGAAGGGGTAGGCAGCGAACGCGATGGTTAGATGGCATTCTCGAGGCATTGCAGATGAAGCTATGTGATGTTAAGAAGATAGTGAGAGACCGGAAAGCGTGGCGTGACATGGTCCATAGGGTCACGAAGAGTCGGACACGACTGAACGCCTGAACTGAACTGATCACATTGACTTGCACGGTAACTGAGACGATGAATTGCAAAGGATGATTGATAAACTAAATAGGACAACCAGAAAGGTAGGCCTAAAATTAGTATGCAGAACACTAAGGTAGCGTTCAACAGCCCCGCCAAGCGACCGTCGTTTACAATTGGTTGCGAAACACTGGAAGTGGTAGGCGAATATGTATGCTTAGGACGGTAATCGCAGATCTGGACCATCAAATGGAAATAACCAGGAGAAAAACAATAATATGAAGTAAATTTGCCAAATGCTCGCCAGTTACGACTAGTACATTACAGGTATCGCTCAAGAGGAAGTTATACAACTGTTGCATGTTAACTTATTCACCTACTGGGGGAAATGTGGAGGCTAACAAGAGCTCTACTTAGAGACAATGCAGATAGGTATCGAACGGAAAATAGTAAGTGCAACAATGAGCGATAGGAAGCGTTTGGAGTGGGTCAGACAACTAACTGGAATTAATTATATTCTAGCGGAAACTAGGAATAAGTAATGAGGATGGAAAAGGCACGTATTGAGAAGAGAGGATAGTCGATGGCTGAAAAGAGCAGTAAATTGGATTCCAGGGGAAGGAAAGCTATCAGGGCGGCCGAAAATTATGCAAGCGGATAAGGTTAAGTTCGCAGAGGTCTTGGGGATGTAGCTAGTGGATTACCTGTTTAATTGGTGGAATATTGGAGAGGCCTTCGCCCTGCGGTGGTTACAGTCAATCTGATGATGATGATGAGGATGAGGAGGAGGAGGAGAAGGAGGAGGAGGAGGAGGGGTAGATAAGTGCTGTTATTATTTCTTGTTCAGATCATAGTAACCACTCTGCAGATGAAATAGAAGTTTATCGTCTATCAGATAAAAAGTAAACATTTTCAATAGGTTTAGCGGTAGTATGGCCCCGGCGCTGAAAAACAACAAATTTGAAATCACTGGATTAGTACCAGCCCTTACGTGCGCAGGTGGGTGACCAGGGAATATGCCACTGCCGAATCAGGTCTCGACAGTCACATAACTGATTTGTAAGGTATCTTAAAGGGAAGGTTCTAATGCCATGAAGCATATCACATGTCATTCGTGTATTTGTGGTAAGCTGTTTTCGAGGTTACATTACGCCTCCAAAATATTCAACTGTCACGTTTGAGTGTTCTTCGGTCGCGATGCTCCTGGAAGCCAAATATACAAAATGGGATCGATATTCTATTCTGACAGCTTACCAGAAGCATGCTTTGAATGTGAACGTTGGTATTTACACAATCCTCAGAATTTACCAGCGTGGTCTGCCTAAATTTCTTATTTCGTCCGCTTTATTGAGCTTCGCATGGGTGTTATTTCTCTACGAAAGCAAAAAGAACTAATCGCAGCAACATTGTTTCCTCTCAACAAGATAACGGTCATAATATCCGCATAGCAAAGCTGACGTAAAAATTGTTAAAGAGTGGGGGTCAGGGTGAGAGCATGCAGGTTAGTTAGACGCAACTCCGAAGTGTATCGCTGGCACCTACGCAAGCGTGACAGAGAAACGCGAGGACGCACATTATTACTTGCCAGGGAAAGCAGACTCGGCACTGAAAATTCCCAACCTCGCAAGCGTTTTTCAGGCTCCCTACCTCATTTCACGCTAGAATAGCACCACGCGTCCCGTGTACTGATGACACGAGCCCTCATCTCTGGAGCAGAGATTAGTTCACACTGCAGTTTTAATTCCACTGTGATTATGAACGTATCCCTGATAGATTGTTATTTACCTCTGATGATTCCCTGTAAAGCGCCCGAGTGCCCAGGGATCTAATAATAACTTGTCTAAGATAATTGCTTTGCGTTCACATGCTAATAGAAAAGAAATAAAACGCTCTTGGAGCTACGGTACAGAGAAAACACCAATTAATGAATTCTCAATGTTGCTATTTGCATAATTGTAGTTTTATTCTTTGCGAAGCTTATGCCATACGAGGTTTCTCAAGTCTTCTCCAGTGTACGAAGATATATTTTCTATTTTTAGCAAGATGTCGTTGAAACCTCGGATTTCCAGACAATCTAATGTCGACACTGCTGGTGTTCTGAGCGGAAAATCGCTGGCATGCCTCAGGCGAGTGGTAGGACACAATCCGGGACTGATTGTTCGTAGCGTTGGTGGACTGGCTGATTTGACAGGAGCTGCCAAACAGGCGCCGACTAATTAGATGTAAGAGTGAGAGGAATTGAATTTGTCAGGACAGTCGTATTCTGAGTCAGAATTGCTACCCGCAGACCACGTAGGAATTATAGTAGTACGGTTAGTAAAGCAGGACTTTGTGTGCCAACTGGTCTTTAATGTAACATGTTACGTTACATCTTATGGATGTATATCAAAGTGTTTGTGGGAAATAACTGGAACAGAAATAAAGGTATTAGAGAATAAGCGAGTTTCTCAATGCATGTACTTGAGTGAGCATCGGCAAGAGGAGTTTCAGCAATGTCGGGTCATAACCTTGATGGCGCCCTTAGCTCTTACCCTTCCTACCCCAATTTTTACTCTTGGCGTTAAATGTTAGCAGTGACCCTCCAGTAGCTAGAACTGTTTAAGAGGTCTAGGTCAGTTTGGTTTGCTTATAAAGGTCGAAAGTTGTCAAATATTTACGGAAGTCTCTGCGGAAAACTCAAAGAATTCCCCGCTTGAAGAATGCTGCTGAACGGTGCGTATGCTGACCTAATAACTGAGCCTGCCGTATGAATTTGTACCTTCCACATTTCGCATGATTGTGCGTTGCTACTTGAATATTTCTGAGCTCACAAAGTGAAATGCCAGCGTTTTTTGGTTTTGTTTTCGGCGTGTCTCCCTGGATTGATATGAGTTACGCAAAGCCATAAGGAGTTGTGTACAGAATATTTGGTTTAGATAAAAACGCTCATTTTGGCAATATAGTGCATATATATGCAGGCACGTAGTTGATTACAGGCATAAGTTCATTTTCGGCAGTACAAATTAGATGAGAAGTGGTATTTTTTGTTTTAGTGAGGTCAAATAAATGCTAAAATCACTAACTGCATCCGATAGAATCGAATATATCTTGTTTGAATATAAAACATGTAATATATATTAGCATATACCAGCTGATCATATTTCTTTTCCCTTACTAAAAATTGGAGATGGTTACAGACGCGGATATTACTATCAATAATGAACTCATACTTCTAATTGATGGCAATGGCTGCATTGTGTATGTATCATAGTATCAAGAGGAACGTGCGGCCGGCAGACTTTTTGTTAAAGTATGGCATATAACAATTAAGCTGAATATTTCAACAGCAAAGTCAATTCTCTTTATTCTAGATGCAAAGCAACCCTCGCCCACATGAGGAACGAGGCACGGTCAGTACAAACGGTGAAAAAAGCTAACTACTTCAAATATAAAGTGATCGCGAAATCGTAATACATACATGCACAAAAAGATGTCTGCTTTATTAACGCGACAGCTTTGAAGAAATCTTTGTGCGGATAACTCCAGTGCTGCAGTAATTTTCGGGTCACTTTGTTTTACGAAGGAAAAAATATGGACATGCTTCTGCAGGCGGTATCCGCCACTGGTCATAACTGCGTACTGATATGTCGGCGTTTCGTGCGATGCCATACGATATTAATATGGTAAAAGCTACCTACGCATGACTCTTTTTTTCAGACGGTTGGACGAGATTATTAGAATATTCGAAGTTCATTCCACGATTATTAGGACAGCTAGCGTTTCAACAGGGACATCTGTACTGATTGCTCAAAGGGAGGCTTTCTTCATTGCTATCTTGAGTGCTCTTTAACATCATAGCGTACAATACGACAGTGTGTTAAGGATAATGAGCAAGGGAATGAAGCCACGAAGAACGGAGTGCAAATCATGCGAGTAGTGAACTAGACACGCAAGAACTGGAATCGGCAAGAGGCGCCGCGCACGAGAATAATTTACTATATGGCGCCATACTTTTGTTGTTGGTTCTCATGAATCGATCCAGTGTTTATTCTTTAGCCCTCTACTCCCCCTGCAAATATTTATGAATGAATTTATAATACACGCTTTAACTTCTCCTTCTTCTTTAATTAAAAGGGTACACTAACACATTAAACCACAAGACGGTGGTCACACCATAGCAGATAGGTCAAGAGCTCTAGTCACCTTCTCAGAAACTAATTATAGCTTAACAGAATCAGCACACATCGGCACCCTGCATGATTTCATACAAGAAAAATATTTTTGGTCAGAACTATTGTAAACAAGAGGCCGTGAAGATAATTAGTGATATTTTATATTTTCCCGCCCTATTATATCATGGGTTGGGCGCGTGGCTACTCAGCGGGGTAAATTCTTAGTTCCGTTGCTCCTTTTTTATGAAGAACACAAAGGCACGTGTGCGGTTTATTAATGTCCCTAAATGATCCTATATTTCAGTATTAAATCTCCAGTTCATACAGGTCAATCATGTACGCCATCGTAGAGGACTGGCCTGTTTTCTGAAGCTGATCATAAGAAAGCCCCCTACGCACCGAACAATTGGGAAAATTGCGTGAGATTTCGACATATTGAATGACCTCGTAATCGGAGTATTTTTCAGTGTATCTTGGACAATAACTGCTTCTAAATGTATAGATGTCCCTGTTGAATTTAACGATGCAAGGAGAAATAAGGTAGCAGAATTCAGAGAAAAAATGAAGGATTTGGATGAATAAACCTCGCAATGTTTGTACATGTCATATTTTGCAATATTCACTTTGTCAGCAAGCTGTGACACCAGATGCGAATGCTACGTTATTCGCGTCTAAATGTGCAGAAGTTGCATATGATGCTTGCAGTGGTTTTGTGGGGTTGTCCTTCGTAAAGCACCAGTCGCACCAAATGTTTCTTAGTGTACGCGCGGAAGGTATTGGTTTACACCACTTTTTTGCTTGTCAGTTAACTGTTTTATTTCCTTCAAGAATGTTCAGAACTTTTTTTAAGTGCTGTTATTCAGTTCTGAATAAGCAGAGTTCTAACTGAATTTGCTGCTACATCCTATTGTATCCGAGGAGCTATTCGTGAGTATATGTGAGATGTTGTACTAACTTGTTGTTTTCTTCAGATACGTTTTTCGTTGGATTATGTTAGTCTTGTAAAATATGAACACTTAGAAGCGATATATTTGGATAATCGTTCCCTCCACCATAGTATAGGACCAAGTACAGCGCAGGAGGTAACGAAGTTTTAAAACGAGTTAAAAAAATTGGCATTACGCCTGTAGCCAAAAGATTCTTTTTCAGACTACAGATCTCAACTTCAACTTTTCAGGCGTGCTTGCAAGAGAAAGAAATTTTTGTCACATGGTGATACTACTGTTCGCTATGCAAAAAAGATGAAACATCTTATGCAAAGTGCTGCCATCCACCGGAACGAATCCGAAACGACTAAACGGCGCTACTCGTTTCGGCTAGCTGAATGCCTGCTTCGGATCTGTTCGCCTCTGACACATCCCATATGAATGTGTAAGACTTGCATAAAAGCAAACTGGCGTTATGGACGAAAAAACGGAGCACATGAAGACGAGGCGCAAGCCGCAAACCTAGCCCTGTGTGAGAAACTACTAGCTGATTGACGCATTGATAGCATACCACGAGGTGTTCTTTGCCAAGTTAGGAGATAAGAAAATAGCTCACTTTTGGGCATTTTAATGCGATCTAACTTCTGCGATTCAATTATTACTTCTCAAAAATATCTGAACATCTGGTAGCGGCTTCCTACTGACCTACTCATTGTTATCCGAGCGAGAAAAAAAACTACGGGGCCCTTAATTCTTCTTACGTGCTTATAATGTGTATCATCAAGTTGAAATGTTTTACTTCTGTTGCATGCTTTTAACCGAGTTAGATAAAACGCTAGCATGGTTAAAATACTGTTTTACCAGTTTGACATGGTTTGTGTTGTATATTTTCGACTTTGGATTCTACTCGTCGTGCCGATTTCGGTAAAATATAACTCAACATTGTAGCCTCAAAGTTAATCACAAATATTGGTAATCATATTTTACTAATTGACGGTTATCAAATAAGAAGTTCAATTAGTGTAGTGCAATCGTACTTCACATAAGCTATCCAGTGATATATGGGGGTGTTTTCACGTAAAGTTCTATGCGAATATAAATTATTAGTAACGGTAATTAATTAAGATACATAATTACTTCAGTGCTTTCGTACTCAGCATATGTTATTTAACAATATATGACAATGAAGTAGCGTAAAGTTCAACTTTATCCAAATTAACTAATTTTATCAGTTGATACAGGAATTTAACCAAAGGAAATTATAGTCGATGCAAGCTATCCAACGGTATTACACGTGTGGCTAAAATATGCAGCATAAGCTACACAGGCACTGCAGACACATTCTGCGCACGCATTTCATACAAGGCTATCATGAGCCAAGTAAAGACGCGCGTTACTAAAACTACTACGGTGCTGGCATCCCTTGGCTGTCTTTAACTTTATTTTGTGTACATCAAAGTACAAAGCAATATTTGATAACCTTAGACGTCGAAGAATGCCAATTCGCGTGACCATGGCGTAACATGACCATGGCGTAAACGAACGCGGTCATCGCGGAGGGTCGCAAGCTTTCTAAAATGGACTCAATTGAACATGTTTTCTAGGACTGCTAGGACGCAGTCATCATCTGGGATGTTCTCCAAAGGACTGTTAAGAATTAATTTTAGCTTAGCCCTCTCGGAATTAGGCATCATCATACTGAACTCCAGTACAATGTTACTTATGGCCTTGTAATGGCGTTGGGTCTCCATAGTACATAGAGAAGTAGGATAGAAGTGCGTTTCGCGAATCTTGACGAAGGTTTAGTGAGAGAATGATTTAAAGATGCGATTGGAAGGTATTGTAAAATTATTAAGTTTGCGGATCTGCACCTAACTTGCTCCAGCGAAATAAAACATTGAAAACATTGAAATAATTTTAGCCACGTCACCTTAGTCGAATGCAACTGAAGTTTCGTCTGTAAATATTGCATATTTAAGTGCTACGTCCCGCTTGGCACGTCAGAAACATACCTTAGTTCTCTATGCATAGCGTTCCTGCCATCTCCATAGTAACATAGGAGCCCAAAGATGACGCTTTCAACCCGATCTCCGGGAAGGCGCATAGCGCAGGACATCTGCCTGCCAGCTGTGAATACGAAGCGCCGCAACGAGCGCGTGGCATCGCCACGAGAGGAACTGCTCACCTCGAATCTGGCACGGAAGAAGCACTATGTGATCGGCGGCGTTCTGGCAATTAAACACAACAGTAGAATTGATCCCAATGGTTTTCGCCTAATCGCTCTTAAAGGTCATTAAGTTCATAAAGAATTTTTATTATTTTGATCAGTTGACCACGCATTCTGAACATAGTAGCGCTAGTTAAGAGAGATGACAACCTGAGGTTTTCAGTGCCTAAATTAATCTTGAAAGTGTTGCAAATACTGCCTAAATTGCGGCGCTGCTGCTCCACTCCTGCATTACTCTAGTGTGGAGCGACGCTTCCCAAATCCTTACGGAAAGCTGTTTCGCAAATCAGATTAAATGATAAATTAGTCTTCGTACACAACACAAGGCCAAATAACGACTTCGAGCAGCAGCCTATTTTGTAATCTTAACAGGAAGCGCACGCAAAGAAATTTTGATTTATTTTGGTTTGGCCCTTTGGGGCCCATTCGGCTAAGTTCATCCGAAGTTTGTTAGAGGTCGCCAGGCAGAATTTCTGCGACAGTTTAAATTTTCTTTTGGTGCCAAATATAGCAGGCACCAGTCCGCTAATTCATTTGCCAAATCATTCGACATGCTTTGATCCATCTCCTCCGATAATACATCATTTTGGGAGAACATCAAAAATCATCAGATAGGAATTTAGACGGCGCATCAGAACAAAATTAGGGTGACGTCTAAGTTCTGCGTCAAGAGCAGGCGCAATAGCAGTCACGCTCATGGTTTTCTTTGTTCTATATCTTGATACTAGTTTGATCACATGCGCTTTTTTATATTATTATTTAATTGAATTGATGTTTGAGGACGGGATATTTGTTTTTCAGGAAACTTCAAGATAATCAGCAGCTTGCTGACGTTGCAGCTTGCTGATGTTGCAGCTTAGCGTCTTCCGCAAACTTACGGCGCTTCTTTCAGTTTTCGACGTTCGCTTCAGCTGTCTAGCTGGCTCATACGGAGAATGCACTCCGCCGTTTGGACATATTCTTACGACATCTACCTGTTCGTTGCGTAGTACCATCACGAAGTGGGACATCCTCAAAACGAAGCCCCCGCACTATTCCACGACTTAGTGCAATGCCTGAGAACATTGCCTCACTTATAGCAGCTTCAGGTCATGGCACGTGATGAAATTCAGCGACACAGATAAGGTAGAACGAGAGGAAGAAGATGGTTTGCATGGTATGAAGGAGCACTGAACATAGATAAAGGGGCGACGCCTCAGTTCGGAGGTCGAGCCAACTGTTCGACAAGTGGACTTGGCTTCGTCTGGGCAAAACTTTTCGAAACGTTGGCTCGGCCAGCGAACTAAGGTGTCCCCCCTTTACACTTGCTTAGTGATAATTCATAACGACACAGAAGAATTATTCGTCTTCCTCAAGGTGGTTTCATTCACTAATCACCATTCACCACACACTAATCAATCAGCCAATCAATAGCGCTATCAACCACCCCCAATCGATTAGTCAACATAACAGATATCATCTGTACTCTTTACAAAGCGTGCATTATTTTCCAGGTATGTTTCGGCTTGACCTTAACTCAAAGTTCGATAAGGATGCACTGGAACGCGGAGGTACCCTCTAATTCCTTATCGATCACGCAACATGTGCATAGTTCCGGTGGCTGCCACATCACAGAACGGCGCCTCTAAAATGTTTGCGCAGGCAGGTACTTGACAATCTTTGAAAGTAGACGGTATTTCAACACAACGAGACCAGTACGCTTGCCGTAGAAGAGTTTTCGCACCTTTACCTTAGTTTTTCAAACTGATGTTCTTCTATCAGAGAGCACGGATACTGTAGGGTTTAGTGAGAGATATATTAATGTTCTGAACAATTCAAAAAAACATGAAATCGACTTTTTTTTTCTAATACATCTCCTATTCATATTTATGCTTCACCATCAAATTAAGCGATACATAGTTATGATAGAATCTGAACTGTGTGCAGTAATCCCACTTTGTAATTACAAACGGTGGGGGACAAAACATTTCGAAATACATATAACACCCAATAAACCGGTTAAATATTCGAATACGCAGATGTCCTGATCACTGGATATGATATGAATATTCGGGTCAAATCGAATCCTCCCAGAAGTCTCTATAATATATGAAAACAAAGCATCTTGTTTATTTTGCTCATTGTGCCTAGCTACGTCAAAAAGTTTATGCGAACTGTACAGTTCTTATGTTCTAATTGTTGTTCATTTACGCGTTGTTACAATTCCTACTTAGGCCTTGCCGGTATTAAGCTTCTTCTGTTTGTTATCCAGGCTCTTCGTCTCAAGTATATTATTTTGAAACTATAGTTTAAAATGAATAATATTTCAAAGTACATCGTACCAAATGAAAAAAAAAAAAAAAAAAAAACATTCTTTCGTTACGGCCGCTCTTTTGACTTAGCGGCTCCCGTTTTTCGCCATCCGATGATCAGTCAGAGAAACGACGCTATGCTAAATTTTAGCCGAGACTAGTCTACATTCTTTTTTTTTCCTATCTCTTCCTTCCTTTCTGACTATGGATAAAGCAAACAAACATCTCATATACCCGAAACAGAATAGCAGCTCATGCGAGGCTGCAGTGGAAAATGGCTCTTCAAGAAAACAAATAGAAGTCTATATTGTACGCGGCTCCCATTTGCTCAATACACCTGCGGCAAGGCCCCTAGAGACAAACGGAAACCTAAACTATGGCCTGTCTTTCCTCTGATGACTGCGTTCTCGCTGACTCTTTCCTCTCTGTATGAAAAGCGGGCCGTTTGGTCTCGCCCGCGAAGCGTAGATGCTTTTATCTTTTACAGACCCTGAAAGCTTCTTCTTCAGGGAATTCATTTACATTTGTAAGGAAAATCGGCTGCAATACTAGAAACATCTTTTTTGCACTTCTCTAAAAAATCGCCGTTTTCTTCCCCCAAATGTTTTTTTTTTTTTTTTTTCATAAGCTCTTCCTAGTATAGTGGTGCAAGCGGTTTTTTACTTCAAGAGTCCGCTATGAAGGAAGCAATAAATGAAGGATGTAACAGAAATATTTACTGAAAACGTCTTCAGCCATGAACAATAACTGGTGTTCTTTTGCTAATTTATGGTTGGTATTCCCCGCATGCTTTCCTCTTGATTAACAGTTCATTCTTTTGCCAGGTGGGTCAAAAAAATGTAAATTTTATAGCCCTGCATTGTGTACCGAGGGCTTATAATAGATGCCGTGTGGTTCGCGTTTTTTTCTGTTGAGCTAAAGATTGATTTTGAGAGGTAGAAAAGGAGACATACAAAATGAATTATAACACTTCTTAGCAGAAGGAATGCGCACTCCCTGCAAACCTCTTCATAAGTATCAGAAAAAATAAAAGGTAACTATGTTCTTTCTACAAGACCCGTAACTCTCTCCTTCTTTTCTTACTTTTGTTACCGCTTGCTGCCGCTGTGAGGGTTAAGGTTTCGAGAGTACAAGGCGCCGCTTCCAAGGCTATAAGCATTTCTACAATACTATTATTTTTGAAAAATTCAGTTCATTGCGAGTTGCCAGCAGCTTAAACCCAAACATTATTTTCGTGGTAGAGATAGAAATCAAGCGCGAGAAATATCATTACAAAAGCGGTTGCATACACGACAACACAACAATGTTCACTGTCTTAGAGGAGGGAACAAAGTTGTCATGTTTCTTGAGGGCAGCATATCATTCAGAGACCCTTTCTGCTATGTGCCTAGCTGATATTTGTATGACCTTCTTCCTGGTGAACTGAGCGGGCGGAAAAGAAGCAGAAATATAACGTCCAAGCACACATCAATGCATTCGCGATCCTCAGCCGATGAGGCGTTCCACTCGATCTTAAAGACGAGGAGTATAACGCTTCATAGCATGACGACGTTTTTGTTATCTTTCATCGGGATCCATCCATCACCACCTAACCTCTGCGTCGACATACCAGGGCATCTCATCGCTCTAAGAGCGAAGCCCGAAGCTACCGGAAACCGGTGAAGGCGATAGCCACGTCGTGAGCCCTGAGCACTCTTAGTTTTTTTGTAAATTCTTCAAGTTTTTTCTCTTTCATTGTCTGAGGTTATTATCCTGGCAGCAAATAGTCGCTGCAACAGCCTCTGTGAGTTTTGCTATCGAAAATGCTCGTCGTGATTTTTTGTGATTCATGCATAACGTAGCTGGTCATCATAAAATATCTTAAACCGACTGGCAATGACTCGGAGATTGGCTGGTACAAAATTTCAGAAACCAAGTACTACAGCAAGCCAACCAAAACATTTCCTTGCGTACTGATCTCCAGGGAGAACTTCTTGAATTTGGTGACTTCCTAATAGTTCCTTGTTTATAGGTAATTACAAGAGGCCGAGAATGTCTCCTGTATTCTATCCTCACTAAAAAGCCCCATTTTCTCTGATCGGACTGGTTCTGCAAGAAATATGTCAATGTAGATGGTCTCCATTTATTCTTTGTGCAGAGTATTGAGGGATTATCTCCTGGAAGCAAATTGTGCAATTTCACCATCTCCTATTTCCTGGCATCATGCACGGAGCTATTTCATGGTAATGCCTTATATAACCTATCGCTATGTGGCTCACCAATCATTGGAGCCCTGACACAACCAGACATTAATTAGAGATGACGAGGTCAAATGTGTTCTCAAGAGAAATATAAGGTTGTCGTTGCAGACTGCCGGTTGCCGCAGTTATCATAGATGACTCTCTTAAAGAGAGAAATCTTTGTTTTTTAATACTTTTGTAATTTTTTTAACTTGCAGGCTCACTTAGCCGAAGTGAACAAGTTACTTTGTCACGACGGTTTAAGCAAATATGCGGTCAGTATGGCTAGTGAAAAAATGTCCCCTCTCTTTTTTAATTTATGAATTTGACAACTGCAGAATTTCCTGCGTTACGTCAGCCTCGCCTATTTCTCACTCAAGACCTCTTGAAAGATCATCTGAAAATTAAGTTTTTTTTGTAATGCGTCTGAAGTGGGCTCAGTTTTGAAAACATTTAGAGGCTCCTTTGGTTGTGTGATTTAAGACATCGGTGACTGCTAGTTCTAGCTTTTTTTCTTTCACTTCGTTTTTTTTTTTAGGGGGCGGGTGGACCCACATAGTGTATCTGGGCTTAAAACCTCGATTCAAGCAATAAATATTGCCATAATTTTCATTGTTTGTTATTTACGCTGAAAACCGCTGTTAAAGGGACACTTACACTCTAGAGATTGTAAAGTGGAACAGTTAGTTACTTGATGTTCAAGATTTCATTTGATATTTCCCGTATCTTGCCTAGAAAGTTTCTTAATCACAATCCTAGCGCATTCACTCATTTCGCTTCCTTGAGTGGCTGAACGCTTCTTGTATTCTAATCGGTGCAGTACATATATAAAAATTGTTCGCCTTTATTACAATGTTTTGATGAGCACGTATTTTTTTCGTAACCTTGTTTTCACCTCGAACGAGCAGAAATATTGATGCGCCGATGCCAGCGTGTTTTTCTGTCACATTGCACAAGGGCCACACTCTCCCGTGGTCTCAATGAAACTTTTCTGTTTTCGTGTACCTTACTCTACCAGCGTCGTCCCGAAGCGACGAACATAACCTCCCACATCGCAGGGCGGAGCACAGACGGAAAAGCAAACCAGAAGTACTTCCAGGCCTTCTCTCTACTTCAGGAAAGCGTCTGCTAGGGCAAAGATACAATTCATACAATTTTGCTTTCTAGCCGAACGCATAGGCTCTATGCACCACTGATAGTTCCGCCATGGGCAGAATTATTACACTTCGTGAAGCCACGGTTAAAAGTCATTAATTTGCCCTAGGAACATTGTCAACCGCACTCAATTTTCAAGCAACTTTGAAAGCAATCTCTCTTCTTACTTAGGCCGTTTTTCAATTTCACATTGTCGCTGTCAGCAACGCACCTGCTCCTAACAAGGGGGAACCCCGGGAAGAGAAATAACTCCTTTATTAATAAGGTTGATGACACAGAAAATCAAAAGGAAGACAGGACTGGAGATGATGGGTCGCATTGCAGTTTGTGCGTCCACCTAGACGAGAAGAGGTAGTTTGTTTCACATGCAACGGTGGATAATGATGGGTGGAAGTGCTGGTACAAACTTTTTGAGGCGATGGGCAGAACGTTGTGAGGGGTGTGCTCATGGAAGAATTGCTATATTCTTTGCTCTGCCCTTTCGATCACTAACACAGTTGCTTAACCCTGAGCGTGAAATTTTGAGTCCGGTTACATTGTTCACATGATGATCAATATTTTGTTCTTACATTTCAACAAGCGTGTCTAAGCCGGTACACATGTTAATTTACAAGGCTATAAAAGGTCCTTCAAAGAATCTTCACAGAAGGATATTAATGATGATCCAGGGCGAGCTGAGATTCACCTGAAACTTAGCGAAAGGAAAGGAGAACATGACTGAGAAATATTGGTTTCTAAACACACTAAGATATTTGCCTTGATCAATAGCAGCTAACTTGCAATTTTTTTGTTATTTCACTGCTTTCGTTTTCACTGAAGCCATGCATGTAAGGCACTTATATATTTAGAATTACATTTAGTTCGTCTTCTCCTTGTCGGTAGCTCAACGGGCATTAACGTGGATGGTGTTAAAGTATACCAGAAGGGCCGCTTTATAGTTTGTTTTTTCATTTTTTTTATTCACAGTGGAGGATGGTTTGAGTGTATGTGCCGAACAGAGAACAGTAATGCGCAGATTTTACATAGGCGGTGGGTTTCTGGTTGGTTGAGATATGACGTAGATGTAATCTTTGTTCGATACCTCAAGTGGGCGGCGCGCCAGAGAAGAGAGGTAACAATCGGTGCATGATAGCATTGCTCTTTTTTTTTAACGATCTCGTCTAAGATTGTTACAACGATGGTGTTCGCCTTTTTTTTTCTCTACGTTTGAAGTGCCACAATTCAACCACTTCCAGAGAAACAGCTACGGAAGTCTAGAGAAGCATAAGTATCCACACAACTTACGCCTCTCTGAAAAAAAAAAAATATATAAAAGGCTGCATCGTTTAGTGACAACAGCTTTGCCGCGTGTACCGTTCATTTTATATTCGACAGTTACCAACCCTTCTAAGTGCTTTTCCAGCTAAGAAAAACTGAGATATCATCATTAACAGCGAGCACTTCCGGAATTTTGAATTCACAGAACGCTGTGAAAAGCACCGCCGTTCTCGCGTAACAAAGTTGTGATTTCAACTATTGCTTTTGCGGAAAAAATTCCAATTTTCTTTAGTACAGCATTATATTCTGCGCGTATGACCTTCGCGAGAAGTGAACGCTGAAACTCACCGTCTTGATATCTAGCCTTACTAACCCAGAGAATGTAGTCAGGGTAATCCAGGGAAGGTGCACGGCGTACAGTCCGGACCACACTTAACTAGACCTCCAGAGCGTGAGGTTCAGGCTCTTTCGCGAAGAAACCTCTGTTAACTTGAAGGTACTTCTTATCTCCCAGGATGTCGGAACAACGTTAAGCATGTTCATTTTAGGCTGCGTATGCGAGGTACCTGCATGTCGCCTTGTCCGAACCGAAAGATGTATATGGACCAGGTTCCCGCTATATATTGGTCACCCTGTACGGAAAGCGTCCAAAATATTCCAACGAATGAGTAACTACCGCTTTGCGCGCCAAGTAGAGTTAGTATATAGTAAATATGTTACAAGCGTCAGCCTGAAACAACTCACAGTTGGATGCATCGTAAATTGGCGTTAGGCGTAGAACTATATGTTCTGACTTAAGTGTGTCCAATAAATTTTTACGCCGCTTCCCACCTAAGCGCATGACTCTGGCCTTCAAGTCATAGAAACCACTTGCAATGTTTGAGGACTTTGGCAATATGACTTGGGGTATTAGCAATATTCAAATCTATTACGACACAAAACGTTCAATGCGAAGCAAAAGCCGTTTTGCTAAACATCACATCAGTGTGCTGGCAGCGGCTAAGGGTCGCCTGTAAGCAAAAAGCGTGATCTTTCCAGACATTGCTAGTCTTTAATCGTTTGCTGTTTATAAAGCCTAGCTTATGTTTTAGCCTACCCGTGCAAAAGTATCAATAAAAGAACTGACATTGAACCTTTCTTCATAGTATTCTTTGAGGTCGCTACTTTGTGTTTGTGGCGAACAAACCTTGTAATTTATTCTTAGCGTATCAGAGAGCTATACTTGCAGCAGCGCTCATAATTCGAACTGTCAGCAAGAAATAAAAGAATCCGCGGTAAGCAAAAAATAGACAAAGAAAGTAATTTTGTTTCCCGGAAAACAAGTAATCAAAGCCGGCTAGAAAAAGGCTTTTAATCTATGTCCTGCGCAAAGTGCGCGTTAAAATCAATTACACGGATGCCTAGTTCCCTGGCAATATTCTATTCAAGTTATTTTGTTCCTTCTTTTTTCATCTTTTTTTTTTTTGCTTTACAGTTCTTGCTAACTACGCAGGCGCGTTATCTTGCACGGACAGCGAGGCTAACTAGCACAAAAATGAACTAAGCAATTTTACCAGGTTATACGGCGAGCGCGCATTTACGGTCTCTGGGCGCGCTTCCACTCCTGGGAACCGCACACTGTATTGGAAATCCAGGACTCGGTAGCAGGCTTTCCCGCTCAATGAATGAAACAGGCGGCAGCCGCAAATTAAGCAGACAATGTCGGAAATCTGACTCCAGTTATTCCTAACTAAACAGCTCAGTTAAATTGCAAAAGATTAAAACTGACGTTGCTCGGCGCCACTCTCAGGTTGGGGATATTGCGTTTGCGTTGTGTGCCAAGAAATTCAATTTGGGTACTGTTTCAAGTCCCGAAGTCATGCTGTCTCTATGTATTTGTTAGAGTTTAAAATAACTGTATACAATTGTTTTATTTCGTTTATGCACTCTAGAACAATATTCTTATTGTATTTTCTGTCTTACATCGCAGTTGTAAAAACTAGTTCATATCGCAGCATAAACTCTTGGCTCTTTTTTAGAAACAAAACGTGGCGCTCATTATAAGACCACCTTAGGCAGTTCTTACAAGGTCGGTACGCTTGCTTAGCAATACGTTTAGAAGAATGTCTGGTCTAGGAGCACAATGCCTTGGGCAACTTTGTTGCGCACTGGTTGAAAGCTTAACGACTACGCCCTAATGCACTATCCAGTTTTTCTTCATTTTAGGCGTAGATCCTGTACGTCGGTTTTGTAATTCAACGCCAGGCTCTAGAGACTCAACCTGACCAGAGACTCAACTATACCAAAATCTAGGGCTACCGTACTGATAAACCGCGTACCAGCTGTACTCCTATATATCATCAGGCAAACTGATTTATAAAACAGGCGTAAATATTAAAACATTGGATAGTTAAGTGACAAAATTGCAATGTCATCTGTAGAAGTAATGACGTAACAAATTCAGTCAGAGTCAGAAGTCGTTTTTTTTTTAAAGAAGATGCGGTAATAAATTAGTGCCAGCATGAATATAGCGCATCGGGTGAGTCCGGGCATGTCTGTCATAAGTAAGCCACTTTGAAAAATTGCTGAGAAGTCAATCGGCCAACTAGATGACTAGTCTTTCTCAGGTGCTTTAATTTCCTGTCATTGCTGCACAACACAGAGCGATACAAATTATTACTGGGCTAATCAGTGCTCAAAGAACTTTAACGAAGTACATATCTAGAGGTTAAGGCTGTTTGCAGGACGTATACTGACTTATAGTTTAACTTTTGGCCAATTTGGGTTTATCGCGGACAGTTTAGGTGTTTTTGTTGCTCGAATGTCTATCCAATGACTCTATCTTATAGTTTATGAGGAGCAAGAGGTAAATAAACACTAGACCATGGCATTGCTGCATATAACCATAGCAAAATGAAGCACAAATGGATTCATATTTGCTATAAATAAACACATTTCCATGGAGCAATTAGTTCCAGACGAACGCCAGTATATATCATACAAGTTTCCTTCCAGTCATTCACACCTTAATCTCATCCATGTGTGCGAAGAAAAGTAGTACAGTCTAGAGGTAGTTACCGTTTAATAAATAAGGTGAGATCGTTGGAAGTCCCTTTGATAGAAAAATCTGGCTTTCTGACAGCAAAGTGTGAATTTTTCTAGTGGCCGGGTTCGAGGCCAGCAATTATCACAAACACAGTTCGAGCATGAAATGCTGAAATCAATGTTAAGCTTTTTGGGTCGCGGCATACTACCCCTCAGGTCCCCTTGAACACCTCTTTACTGAGGAAAAAGGGATTCTGTATAGGCGCAGTTTGCCTCACGATATGTTACTACAAGAGTAGTAAGAGGACTCAGAAAATGAGGACATGCGGTAATGTTATCATGTGCAGCCGTTATAACTTGTGTCGTCAAAGTTTTTTCATTAACTTTTCCGAGTTGCCAGCATTTGCGGTGGCTGTTAGTTAAGCAGTGTACGGCGGTGAACCTCGTCAGTATGAACTTGTGCTATTTCGTTGTTTACTTATAACAAATTGATATCGTTTTTGTTATGAGGGTTGCGGCATAATTAACCTACTGCCTACGCTCGTTGGTCGTGGTGGTTAAAGTGGTAAACGTTGCAGGATATTCCTCCTTTGCACATGCGTATCTAGCGACATGCAAATGAGGCCATCAGCCTAAGCTGGGTTAATACGAGTACAGCTGAAAATGTTAACCGCTCCAACCTTGTTATAGAGACAGAGAGGCTACCAAGAGATCCTATAAAGCTCGAACCTGTCAGGGAGATTGCAATTTCCGCAGTTAATTACGGGACTGTCGTTGGTTTCATTGTTCGCGATTCGTTTTGCACTTACAGATACCGCACTCCTGCTCACTTTTGTTAAAGCATACTAACGCGTCTTTCGGAAGATAAATACTGCTTTTTAATCTGACGAAAATTCTAAGCCTTATCTACCGCAACCCCAAACGCGTCAGGTAATAACTATCGAAAGTCCCTAGTTAAGCTCACCTGATATCACTGTAGGCTGTTTCCCAAATTGAAAATCGTTGGCAGTATACCAATGTTGAATAATAATAGAGCTCTTGAAATGCGAAACTACTCTAGATTGCCTGCGATTAGAAATTTTACTATCACTATTTTAAAGTTTGCGTGCAGTTTCTATTCTTTTGCTGTTTGAGTCCTTTTGCAGGCAGTTACTAACTATTATTTTTAATAAATCCTTCTTTTTTATTGTGCTGAAAAATATTTATTTCTTTTCTACCTTATATTATTGTCACCGCATTTACAACTTGCAAATGGCAGCATGGTGAGAAGTAGGCCTGTCGCTAAGAAAGCTAGAAACGGTCTTTACACTTTTGCCCAGCGCGCAATCCCGGAATTCGCTTACTGCTGGTGACACTGTTCGTGGTACAGCGTGACATTCACAAGCAGTAGACAATACGTAGGGAAATTAATGTGAAAAGCAATGAAGAAAGCCCGGAAATGTTTGATGGCAACACCCTTACTTGGAGAAATTAGTGCGATTAGAGCTTGTCTACTGTGGACGAGCTTTCAAAAACACGATTTATTTCAAATTAGCCTCCCAATAAGCTTCATTAGAATATAAGGTGACATTCAAATTGTTTTTTAAAAGCTTCTGATCTTACTAAAATAAGTTTTCTATTCTAAAGAAGTGAAAGAAAAGTTCAGCGTGCTTGTAGTTGCCTACTCTCTTTTCAAACATAAACGTACTTTTAATGCACCTTCGCAAGGCTCAGGTTAAATAATCTTACCCATTCTCTAAACCCGTGCGCATTTTGCTGTGATCTATTTCATCTATTTTAGCGTTCTTTAAATCGGAAACCTCAGAGAATAGTCTCTGAAGAGAGCACAATTGGCGACAAGAAATACAGTGCAAGAAGCATCATTGAGCCTATGAAGAATGTAGCCCGCTCGTGGGATATTGTTCGATACAGGTCTCAGAAAAAACCACAAAGTAACTAAAACGAACTACTTCGACTCAAAAATTGGTTCTTTCCGACTAATGCCCTAAGCAGATAGTTTAGTTTGCGAGATTAAATAACACCGATGCTTCACTGCGCTATTTCAAAGCAGCGCGTTTTTGAAACTTTAATAACACTGCGTTCAAAAGCGACAGAAGTGCCACGAGAACGTGATTTTATCACGGAAAAGAGCTTGGAATGTAATTTTTTTCAATTTGTTGAAAGAGATATGTATACTGCTCTGGAGCCAGACCATTTGCTTGCCGTGTCTTGTGTATAAAACGCAAGCTTACGATGAAAGATATTCCTTCGTATTAGTGCAAGTCGCAGGATGCGTGGAAATAGAATGGTATGCCGGGATAGCGATATGCGCGATTCATTAAACAATGAAGCGCAGAGAAATGCTATAGGGGAAGTGAACGAAATCTGTCAGGTACCCCTGATGCCTATGGCGTTATCATAAAATAAAACTATATACCTAAGAAATGTTTATGTGCCTTTCTTGCAAGATAACCGAAAACTAAAACGTTTTAAACATATGTTGATATCACGCTATGTTACTCGGTGCGTAGGGAAAGGGGCTACTGCTCAAGACTAATTCTTCAAACTCTTACATTATTGGAAAAAAGGCCTCCTCAAACTTTACTGGTGCAACTGCGAGAGCAGTTGATTAATACCTTTGTGCAGGGATTGTCATTTCTGAGATTATTGCATGTTCAGATCTACCCGGACATTCCAGAGCGTCTCTCTAAAACCAAGGTACGCATCTTTGTTCGTCTTGCTGCCTGTTGATGATGTTATCAGTAATAGTCTTTGTGATCTATACAGACGTTCTTGGTAGAAAACATTACACTGCGAAAAAATTGCTTATTAAGCGCCGTCGATGTCCAAACAAAATATTATTGGAAGGGCTATAACGTACCAGTATAAAATCAATTCTTCAGAAAGCATAAGATTAGAATCAAGGAATATTTGGAATGTATAAATTAACTTTTATTATTGGAGGAAGGCATGAGGACGTAGTTAGGGCACGTGGAATTAAAGAAAAAAACGTTCGTGAGGTAATAGTTCAACACCAAGACATAAGGTTTGATTTGTGGCGTTTAAGGCCACAAGACGCAATCAAGTTAAAAGAAATCTACTAAGCAGAGGGAGAAACCACGCCTCACACTGCTCGTATAAGGCCACTTTGTCTACCATAGGCTTAGCAAAGTCCTTCGTAGTGCTTTGAGGGCCGAGAGAAAGAAGTTGATTGAAGGCGATGGCATCTTCGTGTTTACCATGTTTGGTAACCGAGGCGTCCCTGCTTTGATCAAAGAGGACTGAAATAATCTGAAATAGCCGCTTCATCACTCTTGGTAAAGTTGTACACCTGTGCTCCATAGTTAAGTTTGTTGACGGCCGCAGCTCGAGTGAGTGTAAAACAAGCTGTCTGGTTGGCCCCACCGTATTTCACATGCGTTAGTCAGATGAAGACTCTTCTTCCAGGTGGCCTTTAGTTCACGGACCACAAGAAACCGGATAGGGCCTCACAGATGTAAACATGTTCCTGATGGAAACAGAAAGATCTGATACTGGTGGCATAGGCCTCTTATTGCAATAAACTCACCTGGTTGGTAAAAGCTCGAGAGGCTAACGAGGGAGAGTTCGAGGCTGTTGATAGCAGCCTGTAGTTCAGTTTGCATGCCTTCTGAGCAGTTGTCGCCCACTGCCTCAGTCCAAATAGTGTTATTATTTAGAAGGAAGTTCATGGTATCCCCACTTCCACTTTAGGCGTCAGGTGATAACACAGCATAGCTATGCAGCGATAATATATTCTGGCGTGCCTATCCCCAGGAATTTGTACCTCCGCTTCGAAGTTAGAAAACATAGTTTACCCCTGAGCTAGGTTGAAGAGCCGTAAATGCCTTTATTGAACTTTCAGCTGGGAATTAGAAAAACAATAATTTACAGTGGCCAATAATTCCCCGCAATTAATGCACTCCGTATTAAATTAGGTTGGGTCGAAATTGTGGTACAGAAGCAAATGTCCTCCGCCAAACGCATATGAACAATGCGAGCCACGATGCTCTGAACTTATCTCTACTGCGGATGACACTTCGAAAAAACAACCGCATATGCAGATTAGCCCGATAGTATCGGTGCCCGTTGTTTATGAATCACGGACGTTTTCAGCAACGGTTGTCTTCACAGGCCTCAGTGCTGATAATTTGAACTATCTATTTGCTTTCCTCTGAACCAGCATTCATCACCTAATGGGATGAGAAATAAAAGTGAGCTGACAAGTATCCTTTAGAAGCCAGTCAATCAAAATAAAAGGCTTGGCCACCCTTGGTCTTTTTTTGTGGTTTTCTGCGCATTCCGGTTTTCTTCGGGCGGTTTAATTACTCTAAAAACGGGGAAAAAAAAGTGTTTCACTTGCTGCAAAATTCGACCTTAAGCGCCTAAATACCGGTGGTACCACATTGACAACAAAACGAACGGTTTGTAAAATGATCACCTACTACTGCTTTGCTCTTGGGAAATATGTTTCCCAAAAAAGACAAGTGTAATCAGCAACACAATCCCTCGTTTTTGAGAATTTCATTATCGCAAATAGTCGGAAGATGTATGCGCAGATTAAAACACTTTTGGTTTATTTTAATTTATTGGAGGGGGAGGGAGTGGTAATGTGATACACTCACTTTCTAGGCAATAGGACATGCATACAGCGGCGTGTCACTTGTGAAAGCAAATAATTCATACCGGACTATATGATTTCAGCTGTTTTGTGTTTTTCAGCTCTCCTTTCTTGTAAAATATCGTATTAGTCTGAATCCTCTTTCTCAAATGAAGTGATTAAAGGCACGTTCCAGATCGCAGCTTTTAATGAGTGTATTAAAGTTGCCCTTAGTTTTAAACACGGCGAGGCAAGTAAACTACCAGAAAAAAAAAAAACAAGAGAAGGGCCTCATTAACGCGCCCACCCACTATACAAAATATCCTGTCGTGATATGCAGCACAGCATTCCAGAGAATCAAATCCAATTTTTACAGCTTTGGAAAATGATTAATAGCTCCAGAATCTTCTGTCAAATATATGATGTGGCGAAGAGCATACGCTGCATTTGTCAGAGAGCGGAGCCGTGTATTAAAAAAAAAAAAACGGTTAATTTGTCTTGCAAACGCATAAACTGATTCCAGGAGGCCGCTGCTTAAAATTCGTGGTAGCTCATACATTGAGGAGGTCAGATTGTCTTTATTCTCACTTAATTCTTGGGGTATCCTAAAGCTAAAGTAAAGTAATACTTTTCAGAAGGTTAAATTTAAGTACTTGTTTTGTTTATTTTCGGTAAGCTTAGTTATGCTTGATTGGTTTTCAGCTTCTTTAGCTTCTCTGTATTAATCTAATGAAATTATTTTGAACATGTCAAGACTCCGCTAACGGCCATTGCGCTCAGACGCCACGCAATTAAAAGAAAGGCAAGAGTCTCGTGTATAGGTTGTTTCAAATTGGGAGCTTGCAAAACACAGTCTTAACAATAAATGCACCAGAACAGAATTTCATTCTGAAAAGTTTTCAGTGCCGAGTGATTTAGAAAGCGGTTCAGAGCGCTGGAATGCGCTAGTTTTTTAACATGCGGCGCTGATACTTTTTCACCGATTTATACAAGTTTTTCTTCTCACTCCTTTCTTGTCCTGAAATAAGGTTTTGTCATCTCCCGTACAAATTGGCTGGTAGTACCTTCAGTGCACGCTCGGGTACAGCGAGAGTTACCAATGATTACTATGGGCATCAAAGTATTTATTCTTTTCGGCTGGACGTGATTGAATTTAGACTCCTCAAAACAGGACAAAGCAGTTCACCACTAGCCTTATACTGTCACCGGGATTACTGCGGAAATTGCGTCTTGAATTTCCCAGCTGTGCCGATGCTTTATTAAGCGCCATACTGAGCTCAAACTTTCTTCTGATCAAATTAAATGTTTTATATATATATAATACAAGTTGGCCACGTTCACTATCCCAAAACTCTGTAGCAAACCGGTGTTTGGTATCATAACACTGGGTTCCAATCCATTCTATTAGTTTATTTGCTTCGTTATTTTTTCCAATGTCGTAGATTTTATTTCTTTTTGCACAGTCATGAGGGGCTTTTGGCTGCAAAATAATGTTTTCCAATGAGGGTTTGTTGCAACTTAGCATTTTGCTGTTGTAGTATTAACAACCTTTTGTTGTGGTGTTATGCTTTATTACTGTCCAAAAGTTTCTTTGCTACTAACGTAAGATTAAATCACTGTCCGACAAGATTCAAAAATTTTTCGCGGCCACACGCATACAGAACAGGATCCATATTAATACACCTATAAAAAAAAATAGCTTCTCTAATGTGCAGGTCATTTATCTAAGAGTAAAAAAGAACTTATTTACCTAGCTGCACCTTAAAATAAAAATTACTTTCGCTGATATTCCATGTTGAAGGGCGCTTTGTTTTAGGCAATTATTATACCGTATTTATGGCAGCATCAAAATTTTATAAAATTTGAAAATTAGATTGGCGCTCACAGAGTGTCATTAAGTGGAGAGTGGGAAGAGATAAAAGGAATTATAATATGTTGCCTTCTTTCGATCATTATACCCTCATTTCCCGAATGACACTACTTCACTAATTTTTTTTTCCATCCTATATTTGTGACGTGGTCATGTCTATCTCTTTTGCAGGCTTGTTTTTCTTTTCACTAATTTAGCTTCGAAAATAGTACTCTGCTTCTTTGAAGAAAACATCCGTAATAGAGCTGTATAAAAAATTTCGGTTTTATATTTAGCCAGCCAAAGGACGAGACACAGGAAAGAAGAGGACAGGACAAGGCTGGACTAGCAACTGAATGTTTATTGAACGGAAGAAAACAACGAAGACTCCTTCCGAAACGCACGCGCACAACCCAACCGGTAGAATGGCAGGAAATTGAGAAGATCAAAAAGAAAATTCTTTCCTGTGTCTCGTCCTTTGGCTGGTTAAATATGAACCCTTACCAACTTGCCTAGTCGTCAACCTTGTTGAATTTCGGTTTTATAGCTTTTACATCTTAGCAGTAAACAACACAAATAACACAAAAGAGTAAGCTTAAAGATATAAAAACGATCCAATATGAAACAAAGACCACAATTGGTACACGTTTATAATTCATTGCTGTGCCTAGAAATTATAAGCGATGGGCGTTTTCCAACGCGACTAAATGCGGCAAGCCACACTTAAAGGGAGAATTAAAAATAAAAACAGCACTTTCTCTTGAGACATATTTAAACACATAGAAATAAAGCAAATTTTAGATTTTCTAATAGCTTCAGTCTAAACGCCAGAATTTCAGATGTCCTTGGAAAGTTTTCCAGTGTCTTTTAGCAACGGAACTGCTACTTTGCAAAGACAAGTAAAAATAATTGTGAAGCTGTCTCCTCATCAGGTGAGTGCTGCTGCGTTTTGTAAAGGGTCCCAACGAAGATTACGACTCCATTAAAATTTCTGACTTGTGATTATTTAAAGAAATAAAGCGATAGTTTCAAACTTTTTTGTGCTTCTATCGTTGTACACTGCACTTCGCTAAATATATATATATAAAAAAAAAAACATGCAAAGCAAGAACGTGAGGAATGACTCTGAACTCAAATCTCCCGGGAGCACCTATTAAGCAAACAGCGCAGTAATTAGGCTCCCGAGCACGCACTCTGTGGCCCCCGAGTAATGGCCACATCCAGCGCTCTATTCCCACTGGGAACGGGGCAATATTCGCTCCCCTTCTGCCTCTCGGAAGTAGTCCGAGCATTTCGGGCTCACACTTCACAGCGAATTGGCCTTTCTCCGTGTTTCAGAGGTCACTGTCTCATTATGGCTCTATTTTAGGGTCCAGCAAAGTGCAGGGGCCTATTTAGTATGACCTACTCCGTACTTCTAGTCGGGAATATTTACACTGCTTTTCATATTACGTACTGGCTAGTACGTGCTGCCGTAATAAAGCCCTGTATAGACTTGATGTGACAGGACTAAGCACCGCGGCTAAAAAAAACTATTTAGAATTTTAATAGGCCCTTTATGAAATTATATGGGAATATGCAGGAGTTGATGTGGGCCATAAAGGACCCAAAATAATAAGCGTGCAGGACTCCTAGAGGGACGCACAGGATATGAATATAGGTCATTCGTCCTCTTTAGCAGGCTCCTGTCACTCCTGTATATCGCATGTGGAATGTATTTAGGAGATATTGCAGCTGTGAATAGGTCCGGTATTGTAGGAGTTGGATGTGCTCCTGTACCTTCAGGATGGAAGGTTGCGAAGGCTGATTTTGATATACGTGTGTGATGCCCGAGCTAAATGGGATCATTATTTAAAAACAAGAAAGCTTTTTCAAATTTTAATAAACTGAATATTATTGAAAGCACATTTTTTATGATGAATCTCTGCAAGCATGGGCTCCCATGAGCATAGGTGTTATTTACAAACAACATTCGCTGTAACTCCTGCGACGTTATGTTGCACGTGCACATCTGTAGCGGAAGAAGAGCCTGCAAAGCGAAAGGGCAAAGAATAAAGTAGCGTTTATCGAGGAACATAGCAAGCATGTCTCCAGCATATATTGAAATCCCTCGCCCCCCGCTGAACACTTCATCGATAGCTGCATATAAACAGCAATGCTTATTTGAGGGTTTGAGTGTGCAAAAGGCATACTGGAAGTGAAATATTGCCGCCGCTGCTCCGCTGAGAGCACGTGACGCTGAAGGATCCTCTGTGACATAAAGCATTGCACGAGATATCTCCGTAGTACAAAGAAAAACATGTGTTCTTAGACGACGAAAAAAGAGGCAGCGCATTCGTCATTAAATCGGCGCTCATTTCAATTGATTCAGCGCGGCGTGAAAGAAGCGCACACGTGGCATCATCTAGACTCCGAAAATGTTGGAGAACGTCTCCTTCTCCGCGCAAGGAGAGCGCGTAACCTTGTGTGCATCGGCGTTACCCCCTCCTCGCCGCTCTACTGCGACGACGACTCACCCAGTCAAGAATATGCTGCTCCTCTCTAGAAAGTTCTGCCGCGCCTAACCAATGAAGACGTGCGGCTCGGTGGAAGGAAGAGAGGATGATTAAAGAGCTATAGTTACGTGTATGTGCACGCCGGTTGTAACAAACTCGGCGCGTTCTATATTTCGAGGTCGCGTTGCTCTAGCCAGCCAGCCAGTGTTATAGCCAGTGTTAAAGCCAGTGATGCTGCGAGTTAGTAAGTGGTACTCCTCGGTTCCCGTCGTCATCCAGCTGTTCGGCAAAGCCACTGATCTGCGAGGGTGCGGCGCTCGTCTACATGGCGGCCTCATCGTAACTGTCCAGACGATGGTGTATGACAGTGCGCGGTGAACAATATGGTGTTTTATTGTTTGATTCTCTTGTGCATTGTTCAGTGTTGCAAAGTCTCTGTGTTTATGGGAGCGTCATTAGTTGTATACTTTGCACTGCTTTTAAAAAGTCGCCCTATTTTTTGAATTCCTCTGTATCCTGACTCCGACCCTTACTCTGGCTTGAACCGCCGAAAGCTGGGCACCAGATTTCCATCCCCTTTTGTCACTACATGTGGTTAATCTCCGGTAGAGTTTGCCAGGCAAGTCGAGGGAATCTCCTCTGATACCGGAACAGCTGTCCCCCTCTCACTGTAAGGGTGTCTGGGAGTGTGCGCACCGCTAGTGGCACATCGCTAATAAATTATATTTATTAACGGGTGACTTTGTGACATGTTGGGATATTCTGAAATGTGCTAGCGAAACACCGATGTGTTAGAATAAGGAAGGGCATTGGCGATCGCTGGTGACAAAAAAAAAAAGTTTCAGTGTGTTTAGAGGGCAGTCGGCGAAGGAGGACCGCACTTGACAAGATGAAGTGCACAAAACCGCAAAGTAAGGCTTGAAAAGGACAAATATACTGGCAGCAAGCATTGGTCGCCAGTTTAACAGTGTTGGGGAGTTTACCTGTAGGGAAAAGTTTTATTTCTGGGACATGCTACAAAGGGCGATTAAGAATGGTTACCGTTCACCTCGTATGAAATTAGATATTTGCCTACAAGTAATTAAGATGCTTTTTCCTGTGATTTAGTTATGCGCGTGGGCCTTCATTCTATATGACGCTTGCGCAAAGCCGGATATCACTTCGATATTAACGCTCGCCCGATACGCATGTACTTTCCTGATCGCATTTACAGGTTTATTGAGGTTTTGAAATCTCGAACACGTGCCCTGGACTGGTTACCAAGGTTAGAGCTTTTTACGGCGCTTCGAGAATTTTACTGTGTGAAAGCCATACTCATAGAGGTTGGGGGGTTATTTTTTCTACGATGTATTATGATGTATGTATATTGAGGTCTGTTAAAGCCTGGCAATAAATGTATGAAAAATATCGTCATAGCATGGTGGTTAGCTACTGGGCTGACGTGCGGTAGGGTCCCGGTTTGACTTTCGGCTATTGTGCATTTTCTATTGTGCATTTTCTCAAAAATGCCTTAAGAAGGCGGTGCCATTTAGGACTACTTTGTCCACCGGACAAAATGGATGGTGTTGCTTCTGCTATTCCAGATACTAGCCTTTAAGCATCATCGTAATATGCAAGGCGCCTTATATGAAAGTGTGCGCCCCACCGATGTGGCTCAGTGGTTATAGGCGCTCGACTACTGGGCCCTAGGATGCGGGATCGTATCTTGGCCCCCGCAACCGCTTTTCGATAGAGCCGAAAAGCAAGGCGCTCGTGTTTTGCGAGATGTCAGTGCACGTTAAAGAAACCATGATGGTCAAAATTTCCGGAGTCCTCCACTACGGCGTCTGCCTTAGCCTGAGCCTCTTTGGGACATTAAAGCCCATAAACCATGCGAAATCTATATGAGAGTGTCCATAATTAGCACCACATGTGACAAGTTCCAAAGGGTGCGGGTTGGGAAAAAACACTTCTGAGCGCGAATCGCGCGCAATGCATACCAGGAAATGTAGATGTGCTACTGAAAGAGGAAAACAAGGCTTTGAAGTGGAAGACGACAGAACGTGATATAGCCTCTGTGTAAAGATTAGCGCTTCTTTCGTAGCATGCTAATGTATTCACAGAGACCACAATATCGCCCTTTTGTCGACATGTATTTGTCGCAAGAGTGCCGCATTCTGTAAATATTTGTCGCATAGTACGTTCCCCTTTATTTTTTTACATACATAGTTTATTGTCTTTTACTTTCCTTCTCGGTGTATATGCCATAAACTAAGTAATAAGAAGTTCATTATTATATCGTTGTTAATTGGCCTTGCGATTACATAAAATCCCACAATTTAAGGGGATTTCTTACTCAATGAAATACCTTCAAAACCTAACAAAAATATTCTACTTGGTGCGAAATCGTTTTCATAATAATTACTACAGGCATAACAAGCACCATGTTTAAGCGGACATTTCTCACGGGGCTTAGTGCTGCCTCGGGACGGCACTAAGCACTATGAGAAATGCCGGCTTAAACATGGCAGCAGCGAAAGAGAGTACCATGTTCACTTCCTGGAAGCATCTACGGTGTTATAGCAGAGCTCTTCGAATGTATAAAACTAGCTCTTTAGTTACAACAGTGATTTCTTCGGCGTATCATTGACTGTTAGCAGCGCTAAGCACCACAATAACGGCCAAACGTGTTTCTTATAGCGCCCTTATTTTCTCAAGGCAGCCATGACTGGAGGCGCGGCATCGACCATCGATAGAAAGAGTAATGGCAGGAATGATCACTGACACGCACCAGACTGTAGTGTAATATACCAGGCGGTGAAATGTTTTACAGCGTGGCATACGTCTTAAAATATCATGCACTACTATTGCGATAATTGGCTACGAAACCAACGCAGAAAGTAAGCATTAACTCTTAAAAGCATGGCGCAAATGGCGCATCTTCACTCTGTCGCCCAAAAAGTAAAGTACACAAAAATAAAGGTTAATGGTGCAAACGCTGAAAACGCTGAGAACAGCGATCTCTATCGGAGCAGGCGCGAAAGTTTTCAAGAAGCAGAAGGCGCACAGGACTCGACTTGCAAGCTGCTGCGGTATGTGCCCAAATCGATTACGAACGAATCTTTCGCTGCACTCCATCGACCTTGTGCCGCTATCGATGTCTCGTGATGCCGTTTTGTTTATTTCCTAGTGGCTCGTCTCGCTGGCGGTTTTATCTCTCACGGCCTGCGCGGCTGCCTGTGGTGTTATCTTGTGCTTTCCAATTTTCTGAGTGCAAAAAAGGAAAAATTACAAAATAAGACTGCAGAAAATACTTTCAGCCTTTCGACTTTCGTTCGGTTCTTGCTTTTCTGTCTCTGCGCCGCTCCAAGAACATGTTCGTTCCGAGTGGTCTAGTGTCAGTGCGCGGAGCTTTCGACTTTCTGCGAAGAGAACCCTATGGTGAAAATGTCGTTCGCCCTTAGTGTGAGTGGCGGTAACAGCTTAGCCATGTGGCACGCTGAAACTATTTCAAGTGAATAGGAATCGCGCGATTCTTCAAGTGCACAGACGCCCGCCGGTGTTTACTTTGCGCGCTGAAGAAAAAACAGACGTTTTGGTGCCAATTATGCGTTCCGCCAGAGTGCAGAGGAAAGCAGTAGCGACGAGGTGGTAATATTGAAAGTTCAAAAGAGCTTCGAAGCGGAATTTTTGCGCATACACTGTAAGGGAACGAAAGTTGCATTTCAACCCAAGCTGCTGCCATGCGAACTTTATTTCCTACTTGTGCATCAAGTAGCACTGAATATCGAAGTCATTGAGCTGTACACACCACGCTAGCTTGCGTCATGTAATAGTGAGCGGAATGAAGACAACTAAAACAATATAATTATCCCGGTGAAAAAGGCATTCCATGCTCTTTATATATACCGCTGCCGACGTCTGTGTTGTATTGCGCTCATATTGTTAATACTCATTAAGAGCTTAATACATGGCTGAATAAGATTGCTACTGCACTGAATTTAATGTTTGGTGTTTTTTATAGTTCCAGATTGGTACCGTGCGATCTTTGCCGATTTGACCAGTATTCCTAATGTAGGTAAATAAGCATGCCGATATTATTTACAACTCGCTAAAAATCCCGACATTTCAATTTATAATCTACGGCACACGACTATAGAATATAAAATTGTGATAAGCAAGCAGCTGCGGCCTATTAATTCTGCTTTGCGGCTTCCTGAGGAACGAACATACCTGCCAGCGCTGTAACCGGGGCTCTATAATACTATATAGCAGCACCACCGCAACCGTAGTCTTCAATAAAGAACCCAATAAAATTATCTTAAGCTATTATTCACCAGAGCTATTATTCCCCGTTTTACTAAAAAGTGCGATATACCTGCATATAGGAACAGGGTTGACGAAGAATGTCACTATTCTGCGATTCGGAAGCAACATTGCCCTGCACAGTTAGGAGGACGAAGAGCAAAGAGTGATCAATGACATAAACAAGCAACCCAGAATGGTAGGACTAAAAATAATATGCAGAAAGCGGGAAACTTTTCAGCGGCCTTATTAATGGACTGCAGTTTACGATAGGTTGCAAGACATGGAAAGTAGTAAAACAAACGTCTACATAAAACAACTACAGTTGTCGCTAAACTTGACCACGAAGAAACATAACTAGTAAAACCATAATGGGCTGGTGTGCATTTTGTATTTAGGCTAAGATAAAAAATAGCAGCTTAGCAGTATTCCTAAAGAGGAAAATATATAACAGTTGCATCTAACCGCTACTCAACCAAGGAGCTGAAACGGGTAGGCTAACGAAAAGGTTTCTGCATATACTGGATTATACATATACTGAGGACAACGCAAATAGCTACAAAACGGAGAATGGTACGAGTAATGTTAAAAGACTGGAAGCGTGCAGAGCGAGTTGGAGATATAACTCAAGTAATAACATTCCAGAGAAAAAATTTAAAAAGAAATGAGCATGGCACGGCATGTATAACGAGTGGAAAGTAACCAATGGTCGCTGGATACCAAGGGGAGAAAAGCGCCGTAGTGGCCGGCAGAAAGTTCGGAAATTTCCAAGGCTGTAGTGTGCGCACGTGGCAAAAACCAGGTTAATTAAATAGAAATGTTAGACGCCTGCTTGAATATAGTTCACATGATAATGATAGTAATAATTAATTAGGCATAAGACTGCGTTTATACGTTTATGTGCTAGCGCTTGAGATCTCCTTCGCACAATTCTCTTCCTTGTCTTGTCCTTGGCCTCTCGAAAGTGGTAGCTTATAGGCAGTGCTTGAAGTTAAAATAAACGAAACGATTGATAGTCACGAGTGGCTATCATAACTACACGGATGCCAACAGAAAAGATTCGTAGTCCACTGCATCAGACGAGTACGCCATCACCGCAGCAGCATATTCATCTTTTTTACCTGGCCCTGGTGCTGTGCCTTGCACGACGGGTTTTCATCAATTTATATTCGTGCGATTGGATCTTGATTTCACCTCTATCCTAACATTGTTGGATTTTCTTCAAAGTTACTCACATCCTAGAGTAAAATGAAAGTTTACTTCTAATAAGATTTTGATAAACAAAAAATTTGGCATGCTTACGACCGCTGCCCAAACAATGAAAAGGCTCTGATTCGAGAAATGCATACGCTGCATTTCGTACCACATAGCAATAGACATCATGAGTATGTTAGGGATAAGAAGCGAACTGCTGAAGGATTTTGAATCCTTGGTGACTTCCTGTAACCCACTTCTTTTAGAAAAAAATTGAACAGTGGATGACCAGAACCCATCTGCGAAAACTGTCGTTACGTTTCCTTTTTTTATTTCATACTTTCAAGACGACCATGGTTACCATGGTACACCAGTCGCGCAACGTGCCGTGTGTATCTAGACATTTCTGATTTTGTTGTTTATATTTTTCCCATTTCACACTACAAAGGAAGGGGTGGAACTGCTTTGAGGGCAGAAGCAGGAGAAGGAATAAAGAAAAAGTCGGACTTAGTGCGTTTCTCCACGAGGCTGCCTCGGGTGAGTGCCACTATACGTAACTAACGTGAATTATTTTGCCTCAGCGTGTTTGTTTTATTCATTGTAGGGCATTTCTAATTTACTCTTACAACATTTACGTTGAGTGTATTCTTTTTTCAATAGCGCTTAAGCAAAGAATAAACCCTCCTGGTGATTGCTTCTGCCGCCATTGCATGTATCCAACATGATGTCTCCCAGGAATCAGTGCTGGCACACGCGCATTAGAAAATGGCAGTAATCAAAATTTTCCCCTGCCTTTGTCGGCTCAACGTTGAACAACTAGTGTTCTTGACGGACCTGCATTAATCATCAGAGCTGCTTTCGGCAAGTGATGCTTGAAGAGAGATTTCAGCGTTGAGCACGCCCTCCCTTGATGCACAGTGTTGCTCAACACTTCTAGTGCGTGCCATGCGATACCTCTTCTCTAAGTAAACGCAGAAATCAGTGCTTTTAATTAGAGCGTCAGATGCGACTTTAACTTTAATAATTCGTCCGTTTTGCGTCCGTGTTGAGTGGCACTCACTACATGCGCCTTCTCACACCGTACCAAGTAAATTACGGAACTCACTACTTGCAGTTCTTGGCACTTTCGACTCCTCAGTAAGCATGCAATTTTGATCAAGGAAATCGCACAACTGAAATATACATTATTTTGAACAAAGCTGCAAACGTTGATAAAATGATAAGGTGCAAATTATGTAAGGGAACAATATGCAATTGAATGTAAAACAGCCAAAACAGCTACAAATAATAGCAAGCGTCAAAGCGGGGTATTGTACACTCCTGCCAAAAAACGGGCAATGGACCTACATGCTCAAGATGAGCTGAGCAAGAACGATTATTATTAGATTTCTGGTTGCCTGCGCTAGCTTTTCACGTGCCTGGCATGACAAAAGGATGTTGGTAAATAGTTTCGTCACGAAGCTTTCCAAACACTGCGTAATAGTGTTCATTGAAATGCAATAAAGAGTTTATTACCTGGCGTGCTTTGTTCAGATCACTGGAAATAAGATATACCATAAATGAACTATCTAAAAAAACCATGCGTCCAGTTTCCTTCCTTTACTCTCTACGTGGAAGGGTACCGCACTCTGCTACGCTCTCTAGAGTATTTTATTTGTGAGATTTGTGGATCTACTTCTTTCAAAACCCAGGTACTCACCTTGACCACTTCTTGACGGCAAAGACCATTGGCTGCTCTTCGCAATTATATTGACCACTTTGTGGTGACGTCCTGTGACCTTCGCTTCTCTGTATTGTTTGCCCTTCAATGAACATTTCGCGTGTCGAAATGTGAACCTAAAGATTTCGCCGAAACACAGCGTAAAAAATGAAAACAGAGATTTTAAAAGGAGCTCGCAGTTAATAAAACGAAAGAAACTCTATGTCCCCTGATACTTTGTGCCATGAGGGCTTCGGACTCCTTGCAGGTTTTGTGCAGGTGAAGTTCACTAATAACGCATTGGTGACTAATCATACGAATTAACCGCTTGCGCTTTATGGGGCCCTTTTAATAAGATTATCAGACTTTTCTCAAGATCAGATGAAGGGCTCTGTAATTTTAGCTCTTATGAGGCGTCAGAAACCTGCGGACACTTTATCAGTAGATTTCAAGTATTTTTGCATAAGTTAAGTTTCATTTCATCTCAATCCTTTGATTTGCAACTGCAGTAATATATTTTCGGACCTACATACTAGCGAAACCATTTAAGCCTCCTCCAGGTGCCCGCGCTTTCTTGAATAAATATACGCCGTCAAGCAAGGTACATCGACTTCAACCATGCATCAATAAATTGTATGCAAGACATCCTCTTTGCGAAACGAAATATTTTAAATCTTCAAAACATTCATCTTCCATAAACACTGGAAGGTCTTTGAACAAAAACGCGATGAAACGCTTCGGTAATCGCCTGTCATCCCGTCGCGTAAATCTTTTATCACGGTTCCAGAAACAGCGCATATTTTCCTTGCTGCTGCGTGCTGCTCAGCCGCTAATTAATTTTGACATGACGAGCGTAAGAGCATGGTTGCAAGTCATCATTACACGATGGTAATCCCACGGATAAAGGGCATGCAAAATTAGTTCAGCGATTTTTTTACTACTTCTGCTTTCTTAGTGAATAGCGAAATTACGAGGCGATGACAAAGTGATTACGTTGTACTATAAAATATTAAAAAAATATTCGAGTAAAATTCTTGTTGAACATTGAAGTATATATTTGTTCAGAGTGGCTCTCACCATCTGTTTTATGCTCACACGCTTGTTTAATAAACCGAGAAGCATCTATGATCTGGCAATTGCCTCCGTGTATTTTTCGGTGGGTTTAGTCGCGGAAAACAATTGATTCCTGTATACTGTATATAGAAGGCATCGCTTTCAAACATATTTGTAATATGACACAAGACGAATTATCGTCCGTATCCGGTATTCGATGTACAAAAACTGAGGTCTTTATTGCTCATAAAGATTACGTAAACACGCTCACTTTTTGTGTTCGCTGAAAGGACCACGGTGGCACGGAAATCTGTAAAACAATGGTACAGACTGAAATTTCCAAAACTTAAGTCTAGTTTTAGTCCTATTGTATGGTACATTTTCAATTTTACAGTAGTATAGGTGGTCATTTCATTTCACATGAAGAACGGTTCACATTTAAGAATAGCACTCCTTCATTAATATAATTACCACTGCAATAAAAGCCTTTCAGTGATGAGCAAGAGTTCAGTACTGAATTCAGGGGCAGGGGGGGTGCATTTCAAGAGAGGAAAATACAAAACGACTTTCCAAAAACAGGGAAGAGTCATAATCAATGGAAGCTCTTGCTTTCTTTTTCTCTAAATTCAGCCTTATCCCATAAATGGGGGATATTGATCCCTCATAAATGCCTATCTACTAATTCATGAGTGTACGTGGATATGTAATCCGCGAAAAAAAAGTTGTATATGCAGGTTATCAAGAAGCGCGATCCTTTTCCCCAAAACAGAAGTTTGCGAGCGTCAATGAGCGAGATTTGTTTTTCTTTCCGATATCTCAATTCTTGATCTAGTTGGATTGCTTTGCTTGCAAAAATGAAAAAAAAAAAACATGGGAGGGGCACTAAATTTTCCTTTTTTCTTGATATGACTTGATGATCCTCTAGTATGAATGTGGAGGCATATATTTAAATGTGAAACCTTAGCGTGCACTGTACAATGTTATTCTCTCGCGCTTGTCCGCTTTGATTCCCCGTGGATATCAAAAGTGCAATCAAAATAAAATCTGTGTTTTTCACAATGTTTTCATTCAAGAAGTGGCTGGAAAGAACGTATTAGAAATATGAAGGTGCACTTAGTCAAATCATATCATCACAACAGTTCGAACCGAATAGCATAATAAGAACAATGAAGGCCTGTCTAGCTACCAAGTTTTGATGTGGGTTTAAGGTTGAAAATTGAACAGTAAACCGCCCTCTGAAGAATTCAATGTTATGTGTTCGTTTATAATTAAAAGTTACAAGACGTTGTCGTCTTATCTGTTGAAGAAACGAAGGTTTTCTTGCTATAGAAAGTGAAAGAAAGAAAGGAATGCTAATGATATTTATAAAGCATTTATTTCCGGTAAAACTAAATTCTAAATAAGAAGAAATGCGCTGCATTCCTCTCTGTTGTATTTTAGAAAAAATTCTCAAATATTTTAATAATTTTCACGAAGTCATCAGTTTTCTTTAAGAAATCGGTCTTCCATCACCGCTAAAGAGGGCTTTAAAATATCATCTTAGTTTCTACTGGCGCTAGCATTCATCACCAATTGATAATCGTCTAAGTATACTTTCAATTTGAACGTCATTCTGGCGGATATAAGAATGCGTTTCAGATCACACTTTCGATAATAGAGCCCGTAAGCAGCTCCAACTATAGTGCGGTTCAAGTTTGTCTCTACCTTCGCAGTCATAACTTTGAAGGTGAAGCAAGGCAGAGGCAGCTAAGCGCGTTTTTCCTCTTCCATATCTTGGTTTCGAAGTGATATATGACTCATTCACCCCAATAATTCATGGCGAAGGATGGAGGTGCATTCTTAGGAACTTGGAAAAGTGATCTTCAGATTTCCTTGATTGATTACTTTATGCCCATTTCATCTTTAGCAGATCATCAGCCTGCAGCTTGTTGTATACCTAGGTTTGCTTCTGTGGGTGGTCTTTTCATTTTCTCCACAATAAATTTTCTTTTCCCAAATTTTTTGAGTTGTTCAAAAATTGCCAAAGAGCAACAATTGCAGGGCACGCGGGAAAAAAAACCATAAATCGACCTGGTGTGCACCTCTTGAGCCGACATCAAAGGACAGAAAGACTAACAAAGGCGGAATATAAACTTTTCATTACAGCAACCCAACCGATCGTCCCATGAGACAGCTTCGGCTTAAATCCCGATGTTGCGAGGAAATTTTGAAATACTTGTATAGGCAGTAGTTTATATTTTGCCCATTCATTTTTTGATCTGCAAAGATATCCCATATTGTGCAAGGAATGAAGTGAACTTTTAAAGAGATGTGCGTTATCACCGTAAGGCGCATCGTCGCTTTGCTTTCTGGCCAGCGTATATAGCGGGGTGGTGAAAAATACTGGATAAAGAAATTGTTGTGGAAAAAAAGTTAAATTCTGCAATGTGTAGCGGGCGCCGAAGTAATGAAGGACATTGCGGCACCTTCGCTAAAGAAGACGTAAAATTTAATGAATTTCAACCAATCAGTGGTAGCACATAACAAAGCTGACGTCAGCAATGTCCTCAAAATTTATCGCAGGACCTCATTAAGATATTTTGCTTGAGAGATTTTAGAATAGGGCAGGTAAATCTAAAAGCAATGATAAGGAGGCTATAATTAGCGTTGGGGGTTATAAGAGTGAGCAGAAATTTATATACGCTTTACTGCATTAAAACCACGACTGCTTGTTTGCGTAAGAAAAGTTCAGGTTTCCAAATTACTGAGGAAGAATATTTCGCTTCAGCTTGCCATTACGTAATGTTTGACGTCAAACCATTTGCCTTATCTCCAGCTCCCGATGCAACACTAGTCTATAGCAGCAAAATGCAGTTTACTCTAGCCATTTGTGAAATCAGACAAAGGCGGCGTGCCCATTGTTCCAAATAATTACGATTCCAATATTTTTACGTGGTTTCTTGCTTTTTGTCCTGCCGAGAAAAGGCAATTTGCTTCTCGCAGAGTGACAAAATAAGCTCTGCGTCCGACACGCCATTAGATCTGACTGACCAAACTAACAATATGAAGCTGCAGCCTAGTCATTTTCCTTGATTATAGGCGCAGGAGCTGTTTTTTTTTTCGTTGCTTAGATATGCCATAACTGGGGACATGGCTGCAATTAGTGCTTGTTTCATTAACGAATGGTATGTGTGTGTGTGTGGGGGGGGGGGGGGGGTTAATTCCATACACTTTCTTTTTTCTGATCTGGCCTTGCTGGCTGGAACGATGTTTTTTGTTTTTATCTAGACAGTGCGCTTATGGTTTTCCGAGGAGTAAAAACCCGCCTGGAAACCGCCGCAACTTTTGATGTCCCTTCTCTTGGTAATTTGTTTTACTCGTGTTTGCAGCCGTTGTAACGCGTTTTATGCTCTGAGTATTTTCAATCCATCTCCAAGAAAGCAAAAAAGCTAATCTCCTACAATGTCTGTACAAACTAAACATGACCGAGTCTTCATAATGGCCTGTTATTGTGAACACGTAAAAGAACGGGCCAGATAAACCCAGACACATAAGTTAATTTAAGTGCTTATTAAGCGTGCACCGCAGTGCTGGTTCGGTGGTAGCAGTGCTTGTTTGCTTACCGCAATGTCAAGGTTACGATCCCTTCTGCGGCGGTGGTATTTCACGAAGGAAAAATGCCCGTTTACTGTACGATACTGGTGCAAGTTGATAACACCAGGAGTGACGTCGAAATTTTCGAAGATATTGATTACTTTGTCGTTTGTAGCCTGAATTTGTTTGTTACGTTAAACCCGATAAACCAAAGAGGTTTTTTGTTAAACGTGCTCATAAGAACAACATGCAACAGAATACGGCACTTCATGTGGTCACCCAAAAGTGGCCCCTTTCTATACTCTTTAATTCGGCAATATCGTTTCAAATATCGGACATCAAAAATCTGCATTAGAAAGCTTATTCAGTTGTCTTCGACGCACTGACATCACTGCCTGTGAAATTTTGGCCAATTTGCCTTAAATGTTTCCCTATCATTCAAACCACAAACGGCTTCTTATTTGATGCCGAGACAATGCTAAATAGGCTTTATTCTAAAAATGTGAAATACATTAAAAGCAACCAAATGAGGTCTCACAAGCGTAATATTTCTTTGGACATATTTAGATCCATGTTGCTCATTAGGAAAATTTAAAAAAAGACTAATCCTTTATACTGATGGACTGAAAAAAAGCCAAACAAGATTTCTCCCTAAAATCATAAATAAGAGTTTGATAATTTGCTTTATTATTCACTTAATCATGTTTTGTGCGTTATATTATAAAATACGAAGAACCTCTTCGCAAAATGTACCTGCGATATGCTCTACAACTGCACTATGTTAGCCAATTGAAAATAATTGCCCTCGAGCTAATAAATAACCAAAGTTACAGTTGTGCATGCGTCTCTGCACTGTTTCCTTATGTATACACATCGACTACTTGTCCACTGTTGCTTGAAAAGGAAAGAATGAGCCCTTAATGTTCTTCTCTGTAATCATTCACGATACTGCCATATTTTGTTTGGGGTGAGCACTACCTCCTTTTCGTCATGCTGTGGTGCGTGAACGCTACCCAGCTTAATGAATGGAAAGAATGTATCAACATTATGATTCGGCATGACAAGAACATTCTAATTCAGGCTTTGAAAACCGCTTGAACTAACTCTCTTATCTACTGCAGGAAGATAACTTCCTACAGTAGATAAGATTGAAGATGAAGAAGACACTTCCTAGCAAAAATCAATTTCCCCTGATAAACTTGGGTATTTGATACCCTGGATGCGTTCGAGTTCTTACCTTTACAATTCCCTAGATTACTTTGTGAAAAAAAAGCACCTAATTATCATTATCTACCCAGGCAGCCTGTCGCAATCTCAGGTTTTAAAAGAAAAAAAAGGCGCAGTATCTGTCAAAGTCACTTGAAGATGAAAGCTGGTCTTACGCTGGAGGCTGAACTACCTGCTGAAGTGAAGTTTTCGCTTCAAAAGTATCCACGTTGCTTCGAACCCTGCGGGAACAGGCACGCGGCCTTATGGCGGCATTATGCTCGCTGGGGCTTGTCGATGCTCGCCAGCTCCAAGGATACAACCACTCAAGTACCTTTTCACCCTCACTTTCCTTTTTGGAGGATAATAACCTAAACTGCACTATTAGCGGGCTGCATGTTCACATGTGCGGAGCCTGGTTGTGTCCAGCGAGGGCGCTCAATACGTTGCTATTCGCACTTTTTGGCGATTGCTTGAAGCAGATATTATAAGTCGCGTTCTTCGCTATATATTTACACCTGCTTGTGGTCTGTAATGCAATGCTCAGACGCATCAGCACAATTGTGCTTTTCTGTGTGTTTGATGCGCCTGTAAATTAAGCAATGATAACGCACCTAGAAGTTTCAATATGATTTATCCGTGGTGCCTTGCGTACTGCCACACTGCCGTGGCTCCGGTACAAACTTATGAGAAGAGGTTTAAATCCTTTCAAGTCGACTTATCTCAATTTAAAGTTTTCAAGCGTGTGTTAGCCCCTAGAGTAGGTTGTGTATAAATAAATGCGATGATTGATTTTATTAAATTCTTTTACTTGCATGTAGGTAAGCTTTTGTTTAAGTAACAAGCTTTAATGAAACCTCCCTGCCGGTTAGCCATTAAGAACACGTGAATAATTTATTATTCGCGGAACCCTTTATTTCAGACCAACACTGTCTCGCAAACCTATCATCTTCGCTCTAGAAACGAACAACCAGAGCACACCCTCCCTACTATCACCTGCTATACTGAGCGCCATCGCACAGCCCAACCGGGCATCGCACATGTGAAAACGGAGCGCAGATATCATACACCCCGAAGTCTTATTATTCAAAGAACGATAGTGAGGGTGTGAAGTTACGTCAGCTGCTGCATACTCGGAGCTGACGAGCACCGGCAGGTAGGTGCCAGCGAGCGCAACGCCGCCACACGACCGCGTGCCTCTTCCGGCAACCTTAAGAGCAGCCTGGTTACTTTTGGCAAAGACAATACATACATACATACATACATACATACATACATACATACATACATACATACATACATACATACATACATACATACATACATACATACATACATACATACATACGTACGTACGTACGTACATACATACATACATACATACATACATACATACATACATACATACATACATACATACATACATACATACATACATACATACATACATACGTACGTACGTACGTACGTACGTACGTACGTACGTACGTACGTACGTACGTACGTACATACATACATACATACATACATACATACATACATACATACATACATACATACATACATACATACATACATACATACATACATACATACATACATACATACATACATACATACATACATACATACATACATACATACATACATACATACATACATACATACATACATACATACATACATACATACACGCATTCACGTACGTACGTATAACTATAATAAAAACACTAGAAAGATATCAACTTGCCGAAAGGTAACAGCGCACTGGAAGACATACACATCCGAAAAAGAACGACGCAGGTCATGCGCTAGGGATTTGTGTCTTTCTCTGCGCTATTACCTTTCACTAAGTTGCTATGCATCATCTAACCCGTCTTCAAGGTTTGTCAGGCAGTATTATATATTTATGTCAAGTTGTTTACATCGCGCGCAAGTACTCCAGAAAAAGGAAGGCCTCCGTCACCTGTAACTCCTGAGGGCGCACTTATGTATCCCATCAATTTTCTCACCAGACTATGTTTTCTCTATTTATCCAAGCCATGCATATTTATTCAATTTTTTATAGAGATTATTTATTCCAAATGCAAAATAAACATCATTATAGCGAACCAGTCAGATACAAAGCGGCTTGCTTTTTTTTTCTGCGAGCATCCCTTTGAAGTCAGGTACAAAGTGCACAAAGGGCTTTAGGGTGTCATTTTCTTAAGCAGGAAGGCAACGAGCATGCAGCTATCCTTTTAGGAGAAAGGAAGTGCGGAGCTAGAAACGCCCTGTCTCCAAAGCTTCAAACTGACTTTTATTTCCTCTCTGGATTGAAATGTTTGCCGAGGGGGAAGTCAAGTAGTATGAGGTTCAAAGTGATTGCTCAAGGGGCGTTTCCACTTCAGTCGTCGTCGTTTTCCACTTCAGTGTCAGAACAGAGAAAGCGCTTCAGTCGAAAGAGCTTCGAACCGGCAGGTCGCAGCGCCTGTGCAAGGCATGGTTGCGACTTGTTTTCCTGCAAGGCTGCAAGTGCTGTTCGTGTGGCATCGATCGGCAGTGTTTGTCCAGGTGCTCCCTAACAACGTTCCTTACCATCTTAAGAATAAAAGCATTGGACAGTTAACAAATGAAATATAAATCACAGCAAAACAAAGCGACTCTTACATAGTACATGTCCCAACAGAATATCTGACATGGCTTACACAGTTCGCAAGGAACAACAGGCCGAACAACATCCGGCGCCGTCTTTTGCATTTTTTGAATTTCGTCGAAGTTTTCCAGGAATAAAATTCTAGCCATCATACAGTAACGCTTAGTAGCTTCAGTAGACAGGCAGGTGCATACGTGAAAGCAGTCGAGTGGCACCCGTCTATAGCTTTGCTTGTTTGGTGATTTTCTCTTAATTTTTTGTTTTTTAATGACAAGCACACTGAAGTGCATCTCTGGTTTGACCACCTCTTTCTTTGACAAAGCAATATTCCGGTGTCTTGTCAGATACATATGGGACTCGAATTATAGTGGCATCCTTAGCGGTATATTTGTTTAAATGTGCACCTAAAATGACCTTTGGAGTAAGAGAATAAAGGAGATAATGCGCACTGCACTAGGTGTCTACACGCAAAGTACTCGAGAAAGTTCTTTTATAAAAGTGAAGGCATTATTTGAAACGCTACATAAAAAAGCGCCTTTTTATATTTAAATTTTCATCATTCTTTTAAATTAATCATTAGCTCCCAAATGAGCCTGACTTTCAATAATAATGGCGGCGACGCGTCAGAAGTAGCAGCGTTTCCGTTAACGTGTTATTTTTTCGTTACCTTAGTAACGTACTCGTTACCATTTCAGAAATGTGCCTGGTCACGTCACGTATTTTCATTAACTTTTCGTGGTAAAGTAAAGTGTCGCGTTACTAGTTACTTCTTATTCCACGTCCCTTCGCTGCCTCCTTTTTGGAGAGGAAAAATGCGCAGAGCACCTGAACTTATGTTGCAAATAAGCAAAATGTACTGGTGTTCTCAACAACCCATGTGGCGCACTCATGTATATTAGGAACGACCGTCCCTTACCCAACCACTCACCAAGAGCAACAACAAAAAAAGACAGAATACCCTTAAATTACGAAGCACGTGCACGACCACACATTCACACACTTGTCTCTTGCATAAATTAATAGCAAGTTGTCACTAGAAAGTAGTCGCGGTAAAACTCTAGCGTTGTTTCTCAACTTTTTTTTTTTTTCAAAATAAATTTTGCTTCTTTCTATCGGCTATCGATTTCTGGCTATGGCATTTATGAGCAAGTGAGGCTGACCTTAAACATCTTCGCATAAACGCTCGCATTTCTTGCGGTAATTACATATGTTCAACTAAAAAAAAAAATGTTTTTGTGCGCAACTATGTTTTCCCAGAACTATGCCATTCAGGCATTTTTTTATTCCTCGACAACTTTCGCGTCAGTTTTGTTGACAAAAAGACGCTTATAGTTTTGTAAAATAGCATTTGTTTCCATATATACCGTAAATTGGTTGAGGTGACGTGAGGATTTCTGATGAAGTGTTGTTTTATATCTAATGTAACATTTCAAAAATGCCCTCCCAATGTGAGACAGAATTAGAAGCCTTCACAAGGAGATCCAAAGGCAATTATACACATCTTTAACATTACTAAGGCCCGACAATTTTGTGCAAATTTTTCTCTTCGTTAGATCAGCCTTTCGGTTGAAATGGTTGTTGGGGCTACGACTTGTATGTTCAATGTCAGTTTCATAAAATTCCTATGATGAATTCTCGGAGCGAAGACGCACTGAATAATATTTATGGTCGTGGATTAACGGCCACGTAAAGCAGAGAACGTTGCTCGGTAACAGTAGTGCAGTATCTTTTTTTTTTTTTTTTTTTTTCAGCTAACATCGTGCGATAACGCATTCCTTTTCAGAGTAACGAATAAAGTTTAAGTTACCTTTTTCAGTAATTCCTACAACACTATACAATACATATAGACAAATTGTCATTCTAGGTTTCACACAAATTTCAGGCAAATTGTTACAAATTTTACTCTAAGCCATATTGCCTTTGACGAAACACCAAGAGTCGAACGTTTGATTTTGGAACCAAAACTATGATGGTATTTCGTCCTCTGACGTCATAATCCCGTGATTACACTTCTATCTGCAATAGTTATCTATGACGTCAACATCAGCAGCACAATTTGGCCTCCATCTTTCATTTCAGATTCTTACTATGCAACCAATATGACGTCATAATCACGGGGTTTCACTGCTATCCGCCTTATTGATGAAGTCATGATCCTTCGATTGTGACATCCTCATTGCACCAATGTTTGGACGCCATCTTGAATTATAATGTCAGATACACGGCGGCCAAACTCTTCCACCATTTCGATTCATGAATTCAGCAGAACATTGAGAGACAGCAGAATGCAACAAAGACGAGATAATGGCAACCACAAGGTTCTCATCCGCCTTATACGTCTTGCAATGCCATGTATATCTCCACTTACTGGCATGCATACGCGAGCGTAATAAACGCAGTGTACGATGAGAGGCCATTAAGGAAGCGCAAACGCAGGAACTTACATTGTGGTGCGCTAAGAAGAAAGCAAGTATCACTTGCGTGCCCTAGAAGCTATTTCTTTTTGATAAGCTTCTAAACCAGCTGCACTTCTTCATTACTATTTTGCTACTGGAAGAAGTCGCATTGGGACTAATGATGGGGCTCAAGGCGGCAAGGAATATTGAACGACAGCAGATGATTAATTTTGTCAATACTGTCCTTTACAATCAGCGCATTTTTTCTTAATGGCACATTATACTCTCGCAGCTGTCTGCAAAAGAGGTTTCCTCTTGAAAGAAAGAGATGCACTAGACCTGTGGTACTTGGAATTTAAGGCAGTTATCGCGTGTCAGAATTAGCGAACATCTCTGCTATCATCCAAATTGAGCAAGCAGAGCATCGGAAGCTTATGACTCTCTTAGAGCACAAGCTTTACTGCTTCCACTAGCGAGTCTACGTTGTTCCTGAAGCGACCCTTGACCTCGGATTTAACCAATAAGCTACCTAGTTTACACTGAGGATGCACGAATTCCCGTAACAGGTGGTAGCTCGCCGCTTTTATTGCTGGACGCTGGTTCCTGCATGGTTTGTGCGACTTAGCGGGCCCACGTGATATCAGAAAGTTGGACGGAGCTGCCAACTAGGTTTCCTCAATTATGGGGTGGGAAGGGTGAATAACAATCACCCTTCAAGTGGTCTTGAATGCTGAATGAGGCCCTCTACTTTCAAACCATGCGAGCCCGTTCACATAGTTTGATTAAAGTGCAGCTTTATATGTTGACTAGTAGGCTACGCTACTGCGCCATAACCCTTAAAGACAGAGTATAAGTGTCCTAAGAAAGACGAATCATGCACTGCACGTGATCTCGAATATAAAGAACGCGTAAACTAGGTTAGAACAAGGATGCATGCAAAGCGCAACCTCGGCAATAATGAAGAAGCATCGAAGATGTATGGTCGTGCCATCACCGATAATGTATCCTGTGCAAACGCTCGATATTCATGTTCGACAGCGCCAAAATGCTCAAGTTTTTGTCTCTCCATTCTATTCAGCTCTTCTCCAGCCCTGCCTTATTTATAACTTTGTAGGCCTCCACTGAATATCAAGCAGAGCGCGTGAGCGGCAGCGAAACTACTTACAGCGCGGAATATAAGCGTAAGCACATATTGTTAAGGTCCAGGGGTCTCATCCTCCAGTTTGAATACGCGATTTGACCTCTGAAGTGGCGCATTCGTGCTTAAGCGACTAGCTTTCATCGAAAGTGAGTTTATTACTTAATGCGGAGATTGATCTTTTGCGCGGCATGATTGAGCGGCAGCAGAAAAACTGCGAGGCGAAGTGCAAACTACGGCAGGCACTGAAGCCCGCATAATGTGCTTGCAGTTGCGACGACGCAGGCTGTGACGACTGCAAATGGGAATCTTTTCTGGACGATACGCGCGAACTATAAATCACAGAATGAAACAATGAAAGCTTGTCAGATCGTGCTTGATTGATGATCGGCGCTTCTGCCCGTGTAGCTGATAAGGCTAGCATCAAAACTGCAAAACAGAACCGCCGAACCATAACCCTTAGCCTCCGCTTTCACTGCTCAAAGGCGTTTTTGCTGCTCTGCACCCTCACATGATTGGTTTTGCTTCGAACGCTCCCTGTGTGTTATCGGGCATATGACAGCCTTCATCATTTTAGGAATGCCGGTGAAGTCAAACTTCCCCCGCCCCTTCTGCTTTCCAAATACTAGTTCCCACAAAACATTTCCTTGAGATAAATGGCTTACATCACTGCACCCTATGTTTCATACAAACAGATGGAGGCTTTAAGTCGAAGCAATGCAGTCTTCCGAACGCCAAAGCTTGGATTTACCTGAGGTAGAATCAATTTGGCATAGCACACCTTTAGTTGAGATTAGTTTTGAATCAACCCGCTACTCAGCTGTCAACAGTGCATTGGCTTCCGAAGATTTAATGAGGGACAAAAATAGGCCCCTAAACGAGAAACAAGCGGTAATGAAAAACAATTAACACAGTTACGACGCCTTCACGTATGAATAGTGTCAGCTTGTTTGAAAGACCGGTTTAATTATTTACGGTGGACCTCAGGCAAGCTGCTCTCAGAATTGGCATTTATGTAATCGTTTCGAGCTGCTCCGCGGCAGTCGCATCGCATTATTGAAGCAAAACAGGGTAAGGATTGAGGGTTTTTTTATGAAATGTTTAGGGAGGTGCGATGTTCAGAATAAACTCCGTGAAGATAGTGAGAAAAACTCTACTTCTGTTCGACCACTATGACAGCGGCGTTCTCGTCACCATCCTTAATGGCGTTCTCGTACTTGGGCCTTTTATGATGTAAATTATGCCTTACTCACAATGTGCTTAAGTGACCGAGGAGGTAAAACAGAATTCTCTCCAATTATATTATGGGAAATTAACCAAACATCAGCATTGGTGGCAATATATTCTCTATCGCTATATATGAAGAACACCGAGTAAGAAGTTGCGAAGAGCTGGGCCTTTAAAGTAAGCATCTAATCTCCAAATAAGCGGAAAAATCAGCGTTGTCCCGTCGGCATCTAGGATCGCGTTGAACAAAAGCCTCACTGGTCGCCTGGATTGTGATACTGCAGCCAGATTACATAACGCCGGAACTTCAAACGCCCCTCAAAGCTAACACGAAATGAAATGTCCACTTTGGTTCAAAAGTAACTCAACATATTGTACTAAGAACTAATGCTCCTCATGTATGAAAGAATTTATTTTATGAAGGTGTATATTTACTTTTCAAATGTACCGAAAATTCCCGCTTGCTGACGAAATTCGATCCTATAGGACACTATGGGTTTGAACCACACTGGCTGCTTACAAGGCAATGCAAGACCCGCTTGTATAGCTGGTCTCCTCAACGTTTTTCGAGTTCGTGCTTCTATTCTAGGAGTACCAGGCCCCGGCCACTGACGCTCGTGATCGCGAAGAGGTCCTGCGGGCAATGTGGTACGCAGAGAGGTGTGAATACGTACACATAGTGTACATATTGTAGTGCGCATAACTTAACAGCTTGTGTTAGTTATGTCTACAACTGTAAATGGTAAGTTTCAAAGTTAAGATATCAAGACAAAAATTGCTTTCAAACTTCGCGGAATGCAAAGGCAATGTTAAAGATGGTATCGTGTATACTCTTATAGTGAAGCTTATGTCTCCTACTAATCTTTTGAAAACGAAAGTACTACGTGCTCGGAGAGTACATCTGACAACTGTCAGCCGTAAAAGCTTATGAGACATTGCATTATTTTATGACGTCATTTGCGCGGCACAATTAGCTGTTGTTATCCTTGTTCGCTTGTGAACAAAGAAAACCGGAGTATCTTCCATGTTAGCATCCTGTCCCTTCGAATTCCGTCACATAGAAGGGATAATGATAACGAATATATTTCTGTGATCCTGACTGTGGCAATATATGGCATTGATAATATGGCTGACTGCTTGTTTTCAAAAATCTTTGCGACCTCTTGCGAGCTTATAATAATAATAATAATAATAATAATAATAATAATAATAATAATAATAATAATAATAATAATAATAATAATAATAATAATAATAATAATAATAATGATAATAATAATAATAATAATAATAATAATAATAATAATAATAATAATAATAATAATAATAATAATAATAATAATAATAATAATAATAATAATAATAATAATAATAATAATAATAATAATAATAATCTTCATTCCCATCAGGATGGTTGTGGTTGTGGGTAAAAGCTGCACTAAACGGCAGATTGGAGAGACCCACAGCCCCCCTCTACAGGGCAACAACAACAACAAAGCACAAAAAGACACACACAAGCATACATACTTCCCAGTTTAGGAGATCCAAAACAAAATAAAGTAGAAACAAAGAAAATAAAAAGAACAATAGAATAATTACAGAGAATACAAAGCCGTAAACACAGAATTAAATATACCTTTCATATGAACACAGGTGCGGTTTTTAAGGATGTATGCAGTGAAGCTGTCGTAATGCGTGTTCAGATATCTTATACAGGTCAGTCCCGGATTTTTTTTACTTGTTTAATAGTGTTGGAAGGGTAAAGGATAATTTTTCCATTGCGTAGTTGCTTCTAGGAGTTGGTACATTCCACTCTTCTTTATTACGGGTAGGGTAACACACAGTGTTTTTCCCGGTAACGACAACTCATGCAAAGATTCAATTCAATTTATGCAAAAAATTTTCATTCGCGCTGGAAAGCAAGTGCTAGTTTATAATCGTAAAGGTTGAATACTGGTATTATGTTTGTTTTGGAGAAAATACGTTGCGACTGACTGTTGTATGGTAGATTGAAAAGTATGGTGATAAACGTTTTTTTTGGGTATGAAGAACTTTTGCAAATTTGTACACCGGGTCGTGCCCTAGATCAGAAAGCAGTAATTAAGATGAGAGTAAAACAGAGAATTATACAGCAGAATCTTTACTTGATACGGGAGATATGCTCTGTAACGGGAAATAATGACAACTGCTCGAGATAACTTAGTTGAAACGGCATCAATGTGACTATCCCATAGCATGCTCTGAGAAAATGTAATACCCAGAATTTTATTGTTGTTCGTGATTGCAATTAGTGCTCCACAGTTGATTTAGGTCTTAATATTACAGCTTTCGTCTTATTAACATTCATGCTTAAATGCTTAGGAGTGCAACGAATCATGAGTTTATTGCAAAGTTTCTCCGTATCATTGAGCATTAAAAGTAAGTTACTAATGGCCTTCAACTTTAGCTGCATCGCGGAAAACAGTAAGAAGGTGAGAAGTATACTTCCCTAAAAATAATCAATTCAGTGGCTACATTGTAAGGGGTATGTAGGCGAAATGGTCGCAAAATACGTTTGCAGCAGCAAAGAAGAGAAAACTATAAATTCTCGAAATGAGAACACGTGTAGTGTCCATCTGGTTGCATGTTTTTGGTTTTGCTGGGACTTTATATGACTTTAGGAGGAAAAAGGACTTCATGGACACACGTGAGTACGGTGATGAAGCAAATATCTTCGCTTCGTCTATAGTCTTCGCTGAAGGAATATACAAACTAATGCGAGTGTTGGTGCTGGGGATATGGCGCCTTTTTTTAACGCATGCTCAACAACACCTCTAAAATAACGCTTTATAGGCTCGTGGCATGAAATTATAAAGGAACCCTAGGGCCAAGTGAGGAAGTGCGGATTAGCACTGAGCATTTCCTGGTAATTCATTGCTAACATATTCATACTGCAGTTAGGGATACATGTATGACTAGATTGTTCACCCCCAGAGACAAGAGAACGAAACTTTGCGCTGTCTACCCTACGTGCCCTTCCTAAAGATGGGGGGTATTAAATGCGCAACCCCTAATCGACAGTATTTTAGAACATTCGGAAAGGTGTGAACCAATTCCACTAAAGTCTCGGTCTTTTTATTGCACGTGTTATGATATTTATTTGAAATATATTCAACAAGAGCACCCACTAGATTACATACATGACCACATCACATTTATATAGGCTCATCAGTCGTAAACATTATGAGAACTATTTGATAGCGGTGGTATCCTGTTTTCCTGTTTTTTCGCTTGCCCGGAAAAAGTGCATGTTTCCCCTAATTGACTTAACTCTGCCCAAGGCTTTTTTTTTTTTTTCATCAATCTCGTCTCTCACTGCCATCATCGGTTTATCGCTTTCGCTCTTCAGTTGATTGTCTGCTTTTGAACACTCCTTAAGATGACCTTCCTTCACCATCCTTTGATAAAATCAATGTAGTCTTCACCATGTAGCTTCTACCTTATGACCGCTTTTAAGAGTGCCTGCGCCGTTAAACCGAACCACATTGTTCGCATGGCCTATGTTCACTATTACATGTGCATGCGTCTTTAAAGTGACTAGAGGAAGACGCCGGAGGCGAAGAAACGAGAGCCACAACGGCCCACAGAGGGGCAATAAAATGTACTCGTAGAAGACTATCAATCCATTAAAGACGCACTTCAAGGCACCGGCATTTTGAGAAAACATTTACTGGCGACGTGACCGGCAGTGGAGGCAAAAGCATCGGAGAGTATTCAGCGTCAGAGAAACAATAACACTCCGTTTTCGCGTTGGCTGAGGCACGCGTCAACGCGCCGTGGTAACGGGACCTACCTCGAATGCAGCTCGAGTCCGTAGCACAATATCCGGTATCTCCGCTTTGTAAGCAAGGCGCCTGGAAGCTAGGGTCAAACCTACGCGTGCACAGTACGTGCCCGCTTAAACACTCCCGAAGCATCGTGTTTTATGGCTTAGGGAAACGCCTAAAACAACAAAAACAGGGGAAGAGGGGTGATAAAGTATCCCCTTATGTGAGGCAACGTGGAAGGTTGGTGTCAAAGTATCACCTCGCTATGTCGGCTAGTGTTGCCAAACCTTTTAATTTAGCAAGGAAGGAAGATAACTCTTTTAGTCCAAAAAATAATGAAAACGCGTTTGCAGAGCTGCCACCCTGGTTAACCTCGTTTAAATTTTTCCTGCCTTCTAGAAGGGCTCTGCACATCACCGGATGATTTGTCCATTTATAGGCTCTACTTCCGGTACCTTCCAAAACAATGCATCCAGCGGTTATGGTGCGCAGCTCAATAGTGATTTTGATAAGATGGCGTGTTTACATCAAAACTGTCTTCCATAATATCACCTTGCATTAATATGCAGAATGAATGGTGCCGATACTAACGCCACAGCTTTAAAGGCCTGTCGTGACGCTGGGGCTATGTCGACCCGGCCTTCACTTGGTAGCGTGCAGAGACTCGGGGTTGAAGTAGGATTGAATCTTCGAAGTTGGTGAAATATGTACAAGCAGGTTTAATGGCACTTTGAGAAAACTTATTTACAATATTTACACGAAAAAGAAGGGTACATCAGCAAAATGGCAAGCGTTAAGAGTTCATAGCGAGAAGCGACTGGATGAGCCGTTTACCCAGGGCCCAGAGCGACATTTCGTGCTCTGCAGCGTCCTTAAAACCCCCCCTATGTCCAGCCCCTCTCTGAAGATGTTGACCAACCAAATCCAGGGCACGCCCCTCAGGTATCGGCATCCAATCGAACACATCACTGCACTGATGGTCTGAAGCACTGACTGGTCCGGCATTCATTCGTTGGGCGTGATCACTTGTTGGCGGGAAAAACTTGGGAACGGCGAGGAGAGGAGATACATTTCTATTCTTCAACAAAGAAACCACAGGCTGGTTCTGAAAAGGGGTTTTACTTCTCAGAAACCCGAGTGCACGTGGCGCCGCATAGGGCTCCCAACATTGTCCCTTTTCGACAATTGCAAATCTTTCCTGCATTCCCGGGAAATCACTTAATGGCCGTATGAGTCATGCTCCTTTCTTGTCCTGCACGTCAGCGAACATGTCACTCTGTCGTCTCCTTTGGATAGGAGGCATTCATCACTGGAGGATAGCACTTCTCGACTGGAAGGGTGAACAAAAGAAAGAAAGCACTTCCTGCTATTTCCCGCAGGGGGACGTTTCTTTGTGTTTTTCCAGACGTTCTCTTGACAGGGTCAATTTGGCATTTGCAGGTTGTCCACAAAGCAAAACAGGCCTACAAAAACAGAATTCCTGGAAACAGGCTCACTTAGAGCCATTGGACCATCACCACATATTCACAAAACTTATCCATGCCCACAGGCGAACAATAGAGCGCGCAAATGCGGATGCTTGGTCGTAACAGCCTCCTCCCCCGCCAGAAGAGACTCGGAGGGCAGCAGTCCCAGCTGCTGCATGAAGAGACGACTTAATGGCCTGCACGTGAACGCTTGAAGCTCGCTGTTGCTTGTCGCGTTGTCTTGATTGTTGTAGGCCAAATCGAGCTGTCTGAAACTCAACCACATGTCGAAGCAAGCACTCGGCTCCCGTCTGAAGAGACCAGGTTAAAAGAAAACTGCCATTGTTGTTCGAGAAAAGCCCACTCTCAAGACGTTCAGGACCCACGTATTCCTAGAAAACCAAACGTGCTGCTTTACATAGCCACACATATACAAGCGCACGAAAAAAAAAAACCTGATTATCAATTTGGATACATGGTGAGGAACATCTCGGACCGCTTAGAAAGAGCGGCTAAGCGCGTCCGCATTCCCATTTAACTTCCCCTTTTTGTATCTTATTTCAAAATTGTACTGCGGTAAAATCAAGCTCCACCTAAGAAGGCGACTGTTCTTCGATGTCGCAGTTTGCAGCCAAGCCAGGGGACAATGGTCCGTCTCTACGGTGAATTTGGCCCCTCCAAGATAGCACTGCAATTTTTGAATGGCCCATACAATGCAAGCGCACTCTTTCTCTGACGCGCAATAAGCCCTCTCTCTAGAACTCAGCTTTCTGCTCAAGTAGAGCACGGGGTGCTCATTACCGTCGTCATCTCTCTGGCAGAGAACAGCACCTAACCCTCGATCACTGGCATCACACTGGACCGTGAATTCTCGGCCATAGTCTGGAGCTCGCAATACCGGACGGCTAATCAGCACAGCCTTCAGGTTTACGAAGGAGGCTTCCTTTTGTTCGTCCCAGACTACATTTGTCGGTTCTGTCCTGCGGAGAGCGTCGGTCAGAGGGCTAGCCAAAGCTGAATAGTTAGGGATGTAGTGATTGTAGTACCCAGTCAGACCTAGGAATGCTCGAATTTCCGTCTTCGTGCTCGGCCGCGGGTAGTCTGCTACCGCAGAAATCTTAATCTCGCTGGGTTTCCTGAAACCTTGACCTACATTGTGACCCAAGTAGTCCACGGTCGCCCTTGCCAGGCAACATTTCTCGGCCTTTACGGTTAGTCCAGCTTGACGCAAAAGGCTCAGTACAGCTCTTAGATGTACCATATGGTCCGCCCATGAGTCGGAAAAAACCGCAATGTCGTCTAAATAAGGCACCGCGAATGTTTCACACCCCTTTAAAACCCTATCCATGAGTCGGGAAAAACAAAATGGAGCATTTTTGAGCCCGAAACTCATCATTGTTGGCTGGTAGCTGCCCGTCGGAGGGACGAAAGCCGCGTATCTGCTGGCGCGTTCAGTGAGCGGTACTTGCCAGTATCCTCGAGTAAGGTCCAGCGTAGTCACATATGCCGCTCTACTGACCTGTTCTACTCTCTCCTCAATATTCGGAATAGGATACACTTGATCCCTGGTGAGAGAATTTAGCTTTCGGTAGTCTACCACAGGCCTAGGGTCTTTACCTGGAGCTTCTACTACGATCATAGGCGAAGCATAATCGCTTTCCGAGGGTTTTATTACTCCTAATTCCAGCATGCGAGTTACTTCCCTATCCAGAATTTCTCTTTGCCTTGGAGAGAATCGGTAGCACCTTGATCGCACTGGCACGTCTGAAGTCAGCTCAATATCGTGCTCAGTCAAATCAGTCCTGCCTGGCCTGTCCACGAAACAGGCCTCAAACTCTGTTATTATTTCGCCCTGATCGGACAGCTGGGATTTCTTTAGTTTTCCTCTCTGCTCCGTCTTTCTGAGAAGCTCCTGAGCGTTGCTTCCTTTTCCGCTGAGGCAAATCAAGTTGTCCCCCATCTCCTCGGGAAGGTTTAACGTTAGATTTACCACGGCTTCCCTCTGCACATAAGGCTTCATAGCTAAGTCCTCTTGGGTTCCACTTAAAAGTCTCGTGAGATTACTAGACACTGGCGGCAAGAGGTTACTTTCAAGAACGTCCTCATTCCGTGTCTTATCAAGCTCACTTTCATGTTGACTTATCTGAGATGCCTCGCTCTCAAAGTTTTCTGGCCCGCTATTTTCCGCATTTACCACTGTTTTAACTGCCGTTTCCTCCGCTGTTGATTTTTCTGAAATGAGCAGTGTAGCTAGTTCTCGCGCCTTTGAACGTGTTAAGGCCTGCACATCTCTGTCTCCGAAAATCAGAAGGCAAGCTTTGACCTTCTCGTAGTTGTCCGCGTCCTCCTTGTTTAGCCGCGCGACAACCTCCGCTGCCTCGCAGGGCAGAACCGTCAATAATCTCTGAGACCACGTGTCTCGCTGGAAGGACAGTTCTTCGCAAGTTCGCTCAAAGTTACCCAGATACAGACCGATATCCCCTGATATCACATATGGCTGCATGTACTTTGACATCTTGAAATCTGCCTCCTTGTTGAGAAGAGGTACTGCTAGCTGGGGACAATTGCCCGACCTCTTGCTCAACTCTACTTCTAATTTCCGGAGCTCAATTTCTAGCTCCCGCTTTTTTGCTTCTCTCTCAAGCTTCTCACGTTCGTGCTCCCTTTCCTCTTTTTCTCTCTCAAGTTCACGCTCCCTTTCCTCTTTTTCCCTCTGACGTTCGCGCTCCCTTTCCTCTTTTTCCCTCTGACGTTCGCGCTCACGCCTCTTTTCCTGTCTGAGTTGTTCCTCCTTGTTTTGGGCGATGAGGTTCCATGCTTCACTGAGCTCCTCATCATCGGCTCCCAAATCAGTGATTGCCTTTAAAATCAAGGGTTTTCGTGCCAAACCACTTGTATCAATTCCCAATTCCTCACACAATAGCAACAGGTCCGGTTTCTGCAGCTTTTGTAGGTCCATGATCGCTCCGAGTGTCGGCTACTTCCAAAACAACTGTGCAAACTACCAACCTAAAGGCGTTTCCACACTCTCTTTACCAGTTCTAAAATCTAACCCTGTTCTAGAACCTGGTCCACATCAGAAGAAAAGCCAAGCACTCACCCACACATGCGATCGATGTTCCGAGCTGCCCTCTTGGCCGATTGTTGCTCCTGCTTGTTGCTTGAGATGCCACCTCCGATCACAAGGTGTTGTGGCTTGTAGCTTCAGATCCACCTCCAATCACCAGATGTTGTGGCTTGTAGATTCAGATCCCAACGCTGGTCACCAGTTGTCGTGATTGTAGATTCAGATCCCACCACTGGACATCCCACCGCTGCCACCAGTGTTGGGGCTTTATCCCACCGCTGCCACCAGTTGTCGTGACGCTGGGGCTATGTCGACCCGGCCTTCACTTGGTAGCGTGCAGAGACTCGGGGTTGAAGTAGGATTGAATCTTCGAAGTTGGTGAAATATGTACAAGCAGGTTTAATGGCACTTTGAGAAAACTTATTTACAATATTTACACGAAAAAGAAGGGTACATCAGCAAAATGGCAAGCGTTAAGAGTTCATAGCGAGAAGCGACTGGATGAGCCGTTTACCCAGGGCCCAGAGCGACATTTCGTGCTCTGCAGCGTCCTTAAAACCCCCCCTATGTCCAGCCCCTCTCTGAAGATGTTGACCAACCAAATCCAGGGCACGCCCCTCAGGTATCGGCATCCAATCGAACACATCACTGCACTGATGGTCTGAAGCACTGACTGGTCCGGCATTCATTCGTTGGGCGTGATCACTTGTTGGCGGGAAAAACTTGGGAACGGCGAGGAGAGGAGATACATTTCTATTCTTCAACAAAGAAACCACAGGCTGGTTCTGAAAAGGGGTTTTACTTCTCAGAAACCCGAGTGCACGTGGCGCCGCATAGGGCTCCCAACATTGTCCCTTTTCGACAATTGCAAATCTTTCCTGCATTCCCGGGAAATCACTTAATGGCCGTATGAGTCATGCTCCTTTCTTGTCCTGCACGTCAGCGAACATGTCACTCTGTCGTCTCCTTTGGATAGGAGGCATTCATCACTGGAGGATAGCACTTCTCGACTGGAAGGGTGAACAAAAGAAAGAAAGCACTTCCTGCTATTTCCCGCAGGGGGACGTTTCTTTGTGTTTTTCCAGACGTTCTCTTGACAGGGTCAATTTGGCATTTGCAGGTTGTCCACAAAGCAAAACAGGCCTACAAAAACAGAATTCCTGGAAACAGGCTCACTTAGAGCCATTGGACCATCACCACATATTCACAAAACTTATCCATGCCCACAGGCGAACAATAGAGCGCGCAAATGCGGATGCTTGGTCGTAACAGGCCCCCTTCACCCTAAATCTGGCATCAGTGGCTGTCCGCGACGTTTGCACTTTTGAGCGAAAAATGACGAGCATGGCGCTGGCAGGTAGCTAACAGCTGACACGACAGAGCACTAAATGAACGTAGGGTTGCCTGACTTTATATTTGGCAGGAAGTGCAAACTTGAACCTTTTCTTTCATATGAGAAGCCGATATATAATCAACCTGCCAGGGCCCTTGAATTCACGTTATCCGTACGCCACATTCATGTTTACATGGTTTTGTTAAATAGGGCTTTCTATCTGGGCTGGTCGCCTACGCTATGTGTTATACCCTTAAAGGCGCAGCTTAAGTGTCCCCCATAATTGCTATCCAACACAAGTTATGAGTACTGCAGAACTAAGAGAATTGGTCAAGTAATTCTAAATCATTGATAATTAGTTATGATGTAATGAAGCTCGCTTTACAACAGTGCAGGCGAACTTTAAACAAACTTCTAAGTTCCTGAAAATTCCCTAACGCGACGAGAGCCTTTGTCCCCAGTTTACAATAACGGTCCTTGCAGTTGCACGAAGTGGCAAAAAGCATACAAAAATACCAAAAGCATCTTACCAACCATCATGCAAGAAATTATATATCATGGTATTATCTGCAGGTAGTCTTGAGAAGTGATTTTTTGTAATGTGCTTTTCGACATGCTGGAAAAATTACATATGAAACTGTTATACGACGCCAGTCAGCATATGCGGTCAGCGTAGCACGCAAGCCAGAAGGGCTGTGGCTTCTGTGTCTATAGTTATTGCTCGCTCTAACTTCTTCGATCCCTGCAAGTACGGAATGGCTCCTGGGCTCTAAATGAGATACTTTAGGCTGAAATTCTCTCCGTTGTGTCATTTGTGGCTGCTTCCCCTAAAGGAAACCACTGAAATGCTCACACAATACGGAAGGAAAGATTAAGCACCAGTTTTGTCGGGTAAGTGTAATTTACGACTGCCTACGAGTGTCAAACGGTTATTAAAACACTTAGGAGCATCATCTGTTTATCTGTTTCATACTAATTTCCTCGAATATTTAAAGACCATTACTGAAACTTAGAAAATAAATATTGTATTTTCCATTCTGCTCACGCTTTTCGTAATAACAAAATGTTCTCCCTCTTTCCGAATATTAATGGTATGATTGTTTTTGGGCTTACTATGACTCTTGCTTACATCATGCCGCTACTGAATTCAGGTTAGTGCCAAGTAACAAACGTTCCACTGCAATATTGTGCCTTTCCCATTATCGCTTTTTGGTTGGCCGTTTTTGTCAATTTGGGTGGAGAGCGTACGCCCAATATGAACCACCAAGAAGTCCATTGTCTACCGTCATTTCCAGCCCCCTCCCTCTCCGCTTCCATTTCTTTCCACAGGGTGACAGGTATGCTACTTTATTTTTTTAAACCTATTGTTGACAGCTTTTTATCGCTTTTTTCTTTGTCACTACCTGATCGGCACAATTTCTTGTTCAGCATTTGACTCCTCGTCTTAAACAGAGTGCTTTGCCTCACTAAGCTTCATTTAGCGGGAAAGCACTCTCTACAGGAGAAAAAGCAGCCCAATGATGCTGGATGACAACGGGATGGCCATCTGCACGAAATCATGAATAGATTGCCCTGAGCTCACGTATGCAATGCATGCAAAGAAAATATTAGGAATTTTATTGTCACTTGGTATTACTCAGGAACCTTCGCTTACAGTTCATGTGTCTGTGTGACCTAATTACGGCGCTATTTTAATGCTACAATCCCTTAGAGGCAGTATTTTTGAGTATTCAAATCAAATTTCAAAAATGTGATCGCATCGTATACTCAGTAATATTTTTATTAGGAGGAATGCCGTAACTGATGCATAAAGACGGATTCTAGGTTTTGAAAAAATGGCCAATTCATTTCATGATAAACTGAGTTCAAACAAGTGTCGTATTAAATCGTACCCAAAATCCGGATATTTATTTCTGCTTCGCTGCTCGCTACAAACCATCGTGCCTCGCTTGAGTCATATTTGTACCAGCAACTCTGATGCTAGCCATTCTCTGGGCACTGAAGTTGCTCTCCCCAATCTTCTGCCCTTTAGTGCGCTGTTTGTTCGTAGCGCATCTCTAAAGAACCTCCACCTGTCAATAAATGTCTCGTTTGTCTTAAGATAATTGCGATGAAATTGTTTTTTTGTGCAGGTTATCTTTTATAGGCATACTATATATCTTTCTAATTGGTGAGCATGTGCTCGTTTAGTCAGCGATAGTACCTCACTCCACCACGTGCCCTACTAAATCCACCAATTTTAAAAGAGGAGCAGAGCCGTGAGGGCACAGATCGATAAGCAGAAAGCGCACACATGGAATCCCGCTACCGGCTCTGAGGCAGAGCGCACAACTGGAAAAAGTGTGGATATCTGGCATCGTTTCTGAATAATATTTCTCTTTCATACACGTAGCCATCCCATATATCTTGAGATTGTTTAGTTCAAAGGATGGTAGCCAAACTGCTTAACTTTGTCCTGTCACTCTGATTGGCTAAGCTGTTTCTTAAGATCACAACCACGTGGGCTGACACGGGTAATTCAACCCAAGATTGATATAGCGGGTCGAATGCGCAATTCTCCCGAAAGGTCTTTCAATTTCACCAGCAAACAGAGAAAGTGACCAAGCCTATAACCGACCAGGGTCTCTTACATCTGTGCGGGTTTGTTGAGGTCGAGTTCAAGCGCAAATACTCTGAGGCAGTAGCCGAGCGTCTTCGCAACTGAGCGGCTACAGTGTGGTTCTGGCTCATTGTAGCCACGTTTAAGTAAGATTAAAGCTCCGCGACTGACGTGTCGCTCCCACATCATGCTAAAATTAGGGTTAAACCCGTCACCTACGCGGTCGAGGTCGTCATGGCACCAGAGCTGATCACGAAGTTCACGGGGAAGACTCCGCCATTTCAAGTAAGTGCTTCCAGATGGCTCCATATGTAAAGCTGAAACTGCAACGAACCAAGCGCATAGCCACATACAATGAGTGGTTACCTGCTTTCACACTAAAGTAGAGTTCTAGCCTAAATTATAAGCATTTTTTGTCGTCGTGAGAGTTCGCTATTGCAGCGAATCCTGTCTACTTTTCTTAGTTGGCCCTGCCAGTGCACAGCAACAGAGATATTATGGGTTTGTCTTCTCAGATGCATAGTGGGACACCACCACGACCCTGTTGGTGTTTTAATGTAGGCCTTTGTTACATTTTGAGGGACAAGGAAAGCGTTTCAATCGGCGGCATATTTGATGTTAGGCTGCATTGAAAAAAATCTGAAAAAGGCTGCTTCCTCTGCAAGTGCGTGTCTCACGCCCCTGTCTGTTTTTTGTTTTCAGCTTCCGCCGAAATGTGCCTTGAAAGCTTTGCCTTGTAGAGTTGAGTGACGAGCTATCGATTGTTTATGCTAGTTTTGCAGGTTTAGCAAATATTGTTTTAAGGTATCTTTAGGAATATCTATACCATAAAGCTCACGTGTTCGTACCTTCTATCAGCTCAGAAATTCTTCATGCACAACGCTTCTAGGGAGTTCTGCTGGTGAGACAAATTGAAGCAATGTGATGTTTGCTTAGGTGCTGTACTCTCACGTGTTTCTTACCAAACTTTTCTTTTTCAGTTTTTTTTCAATACATGCTTTCTTTATAAACTGCTCGAATATTAAACAGTCCCAACAAAAATATTGTCGAAACCAAGGAGAGAACCTTGTTATCCTAACGGCAGAGATGCTATTTCTTTCCTGTACAAGAGCACAGCATGAGCACACAGGAAATCGACCGATAATTGAGTTTGACGAGAATAAAGGTCACCCAAGGGAAGGAAAACTCGAACTCAGTGCCCGGCTACGTTTGCATCGTTTCCTTGAAAAAAATTGAGAAAATTGATCCTTAGAAAGCATTTCAGCTCGAAGTGTAAGACATCTCTTTGCGCGAAGCTTAGGCTCTCCTGCACGAAACAATAACAAAGCAAAGTGGTTTCATGTGCATAACCCCAAAATGGAAGAAAAACTCTGCTCCAACATTTTTTGCGCTGTTCTTGCGTTATCGATCACATGCTTCCTGCTCTATCCACTGATACCCAGTGTGGAGGAGCCTAATTCATACAAAAATAAATATGTGGAACAAAGCACTTTTACAGCATACAGATTCCACAATCGAATCCATTGACGAAGCCAGTTTTCAAATCAGTGACAAAAGCCTACGATAAGTATTGGGCTTGAAACTTTGCTTCAAACCAGCAACCTGGCATATTGATCCCAGTTCTTCTCCTCGTTCCACGTGTCTCTTTTTTTGGGGGGACGAAATACTTCATTTGTTAGAAACAGTTGAATGCAAGAATTAACAAAACGTTAGTCAATAAAATTATGCACTAGTAAGAACCACAGTGAGGAATCGTATACCATTATTTATTTTGTTTTTCATTACCATACTTTATTATTTATATGGACCTTATTTAAACTGCTGCGACTGCAGGAAGTCAACTCCCCGTTTTCTAAAGCTGTTCAATGAATTAATCGCACTTACCTTTCAAATCAATAAGGTTTATTTTAAAAGACACTAAGATTCTGCCCAGGTGCGCAGCTAGACTAACAATTTTTTCAATATATGTTGAAATAGTTAGGAAATGTAAGCAAGGCAATAATAAAAAGTACAAAACCAGCAACGCAAAGAGGAAACTTGCCCATTTTGTGTCAGTGAAAAAACATTATTTTATGAGGAACATTTTTTCTGCCAGCATATACTGTCAAAAGCGGCACAACCGACTGTTAAGCAAGAAGTACAAGCGAGTAGTTACTCAAAGCTGCTTGTGTTTGCTCTTCTTTAACTTTATTTTAGTTGTCTGTGAGATGAAAGTTGCTCTTCTAGACATGGGAAACAATTCTAACGTAAACTCTTTTATTCGTTAGCTATATTCCTGCGCCAGGTAGGTTTTTCATTTTTTTTTCTCGTATCTTGTCACACTGAGATTCGTTTACCCGTGCGGTTTTATTTTCGCTACATTAAAGATTGGTCATCTTTTACTGATAACTGTACAAAAATACCTGCGATTGAAAATTCATAAACTGTCACACTTTCTTGTGGTGATTTCTCTGAATAGGACTGCAGCTTTCATTACGATAAGCCACCAAAATTTGTTATCGGGCTTTCGCTACTATATTCGTACTCAGAAGCCAACACATTAAAAATGGCGCCTTATAAGCATTTCTGGCATATTATTATACCTTGAAACATTTACTACTCCATTACGTTCCGTGCATACTATCGTCTGGACATTTTATCCAACAAAACTGTTACTTTTTCACATCCTCCCCTAATGAATAATTCCGTATATCTTCCAACCTGTTTTTATTGAACATGTATAGTCAGATACTGATATCATGCTTGTGTGGTTCCTCCGCTGTAAACTTTTAACAGATTTCAAACGAACCTGCTGCAACGCTGAAAGTGTACAGACTATGTATGGTAATCTTGTTGAACCATATATATAATATACGACACGGATATCAAATCGGACGGATGGGCCAGCCATTCACCAGAAAAAACCCTCTAGAATTCGCAACTAAAATTGTACGAACCAGCGCTCTTTGCGGTTAACGGAGGACAGAGAGAATCTGCGTTTCAAATGAATTATTTGCGGTCCTGTCTGCATATGGGGCGAAAAGATGCAACGCGGCATGCTTTTTTGCGCCAGATATGCAAGAATGACATGCGTTATGAGGCAATGACAACATAACGAGTACTTTTATCATAAATATATTCTCAAAATTGCATGAAAAAAACTATGCGTTGTGAACATGCAGGAGATTAATTTTTATCACAGCCGAAACTATTCAGCCTGTTTGAAAGACGATCGAGTAAAAGGTAAAAACAAGTTATCAACATGGAGGATTATGGCCACTTTTACGAGTGATTTTCGGGTAGTAAAGAACAAAGGGAACACCCAAAGATACTTTCAGAGATCACATAACGTCTAGGATGAAGCCATATTATCAAATAAACTCAGCCATTCGGCCCGCTGAGTTAGGCTGAGCTCTCAAAACGTCCCCAACATATGAAATCATCGTTAGGACATTTTCTCTCCCTGAGATAACATTCTCACCCGCTTAAGTGGCCTGCATTGTTTTGAGGATTTGAAGGTTTATTGACGTGAGCTTCAAGTAACATAAAATTATACAAAAGGCGCTCCCGACGTTAGCCTGTCTGGTTGCCCTCCTTTGAGAAAATACATAGTCTATATGAGATAAATTAAACAGCGAACTCACAACGCGGGAAAAAGTAACACCGGCTTGCATAATGAAAACAGGCTGCATAGTAAAGTCTTATAACATCAATGTGGTGAAGACACATTATCTATTTCGCTAAGATAAAATACAGACATAAAAGAGAAGATAAAGAAACGATCAGTAACAATGTGGTAATAAAGATGAGAAGAAAAAAAATATAATATACAATATTACAAGTTGAAGGAGAATAGTAAAAACAAAAAAAAAATATTAACCCTCACTAGATATGAGGGTTAATAATAAATGAGTTTCTAAATGATGGATGATCAAATCCATGATAACATCGCAGGTTACCCAGCTGCCATTTCTGACCTTTTAACAGCGAGAGCCAGAAACAGTGAATGGTAAATAATTTTTTTTTAGGCGCTTTCACAAGGGCCTCCCATTATGAGGCAGCCTCCCGGCATTCTATGAGAAATCTGATCTAGGCGTATTGCAAAGAACGCAATTAGTCGACCAAGGGACGAAAATACCATTCTTATGGAGCCATGTTCTTAATTACAGGGTGTTTCTCGGCAGTTAAAAAGAAACGTACATTTAACGACTCCATAGCTGGCTCTTTGAGGATACGTTGCCGCGAGCCACGAGTGTAAGCGATTCTGTGCAGCAGAATTGGCACCAAGATAACTACGTCACTGTATAATTTCTTCCGCTCCACACTGCTTAAAAAAAGATTGAGAAGAAACGTACCTTAGGCATGCGGAATGAGGTTACACCTTTCCACATGCACCATTACAAAGCTCCAGCCACTGCGTTGCTAAATAAATAACAAAACATAGCAGAGCATTTTGTACTCAGTTGTATGCCTGTATTCACAAACTAGTCTTTCTTATAAAGCAAAAATATAGAACAAGGGGCAATGTGCAAAAACAAAAACAAGTACGCGACCGAGATCTCCACTACAAACCTACAGAAAAAGTATTGGAGGCTGCACGTTTCCCAGCTCGAGCCCAAGTTGAAAACAGCGGAAACCTGGTGTATCTTCTCCCCACAAACCGAGACATAAACAACACTTGTAGCATATAAAACGTTTTCACTCCGAAAACAATAATGCAAACTATAGCTCAGGCAAACATTCAAAGGTCTCTAACTTACCAGCCTTAAAATCACTCCCTACCAGCCCACGTGATTTTTTTTTTTTTTTGCCCACTGCTTTGCTTTTGCGATAGCAATAAAGGGGCACCTATTATGTATTCATGAGGACTAGTGGTCCATACGAAATGCCCCAAATACGACGTCATGTTATTCCTCTCGCCATGTCTGGCGCCTGCAAATCTCCCTAAATTACTATATCTCCAGGTTTCTTGCAGTAGTCTATGACAATATTAGTTACATCGGTAATGTTATATTATTTGCATAAAATGAATAAATGAATATATCATCAGCTTACGACAAAATGTTCACTTCGCGTGACCGAAACTCTAAACCTACTTTTTTTATTATGCTCCTCAGATAAACAAAAATGGCTCTGGGTAATTTGCGAAAAGCAATCATGACATGACTGAAAATTACTGGCTTTACTGTTTCCTGTTTTTGTTTTAAAGCAAGTGAGAGAGAAAAGAATATCGGTGTAGACTAACTCGCCCGAGCGTTAAGCACTATAATTAAATGAATGTAAAATTACATTTATATATATATATATATATATATATATACGTGCTATAGCTTTTCATCTTTAGCTTAGCCGCTCTAAACAACGAAATGAATAGTTTTGAAGATCTATATTTATTTGGAAGACGCTCTTGTTCAGGTTTCACCGCATAGGTGCTGTACCACTCAAAAGGCTCCAAAACTCTAAGTGCAAAGGATTAACGAGTGATACAAACCAGCGGATTGCGTCTGAGAAAGTTACCCGAGTATTCCCTAGGAAAACTTCGTTCGTGGAATCGAAAGTCTCATCTCGCAAAGGAGCACGGAGGAAAGAGTATCTCGAATGTCATCCCTAACGCGCTTGCTCGCCGTTTTGATATTCCAGTCCAATGGAGACTCCTGTACTCGTCTCTTTGTGGAGAAGAACGCTCCGCCGAGCGTGTCGTTAAATAAGCTTCATTTCCATACCGCTGCTCAGCGTCATCTTCCTTCAATCTTTCCTCTCGTGAACGGAGCGGCGAATTGGAGAATATCGACTAGTATCATTTCAGCTCCGAGCAAGCACTTACACACAGGGATGCTGTGACCCCATGCCAACAAAAGCGGCGATTATATACCTGCCTACTCCCCATTTAATTATATTGTAGTCCCGTCATTCGTGATCCATTAGGTCGTCTGGCACGCTAGGCCCTTCGTCTGCAGGAGTAAGACTTCACTGTTTCGCAAATACATCAATGCAGACTGTTTCTCACGTCTTCTCCTTCCTACAACCGAATGTGACTCAGCCGACTTCGATAACTAGATCTCCTCCGTCGTGCCTGATTTTTCTGACGGAAAAACTCGGCGCACCGCGCAAGAGACCGGCATAAGCCTAGAGCCACTACTGTGGCTGCGCGGGCTTCGACAGTTACCAGCCCTTTTTGCCTCCTTGATGGTCTTCTGTACAAAAAGGCTTACTTGAACACCGGCATGAATTTTATACTCGTAGTTCCTGAGAGCCACTGCTTATGAGTCCCGCGTGACATGCACGATGACCCCACATCCGGTCACCTGGGCTCTGCAAAAATGCGCCACCGGTTTTCTTGGTCGAAGATGCCGATGCGTTTGCGATTGATTCTTCGTTGTCCGTTTCAGGCAGTCGGGGCACGGTGCTAGTCGCTGCGAGCTCACCGTGCTGGTTGCAAACATCGCACATATACGCCTACCGCTGGGACTGGGATGTCGATTCACGGCCGCAGCTAATTTCTTGCACTACAATCTTGGCGCACAAATTCGTTAGTCACCTGATTTTTTTTTTATATTTCGCGGAATTCCTTTAGAGCTTGGAAAAACGATACAGGCGAGGCTTTCTTTACCGGAAATATATGGAAGGGTAGTTTCACAACGTATTCTCTAACTTGGCAAATCACATTTATTGTATAAAAGCAATGCTCTGTAAATAAGATAAATTAACCTAATGAATAATTATTTCATTAAAAATAAAAAAATTGCCTGTGGCGTTCCAGATGGCCTGCAGCTGTATACAGGTGGTTTTTCAGGCCTATCTCAAATGTTTTGTTTTTAACTCTTGGCTAAACTTAGCTTCGACTGTATGTAGACGGCAGACAGCCCTTTATAATTTCGAACGCACCATCTTAATGACATGTAAAAACGTTAATTTTCAATATTAGCTTCCAACTAATTATTGGCATCTTCTTTAAAACCAAGGAATTGAATTGTAAAGGGAAGTCTCAACTGCATTGAGCGAAACTGTTATAAGGGAGCAGGTTAAATTTTCAAATTGACGCGCCCTCGAAATGCTTCGCTCTCGCTTATTGCCTTTCAAGGTAGCTTTCCTGAACACTGAAATAGTTAGTAAATAAAAGATAAGCTCGGATAAATGACTAACATTCTCAGAAAAGACGACATTGGTGGTTACAGCGTCAGAATCATAACCCCCATCTCTGTGTACCCATGTACAAAAGGGACCACAAGTTTCATCGAGGTGCAGGCATCTTTCAAACCTGGAGTTTTCTTCTGTTGATTGAATTATGTTGTGAAATTTATATTTCGCCTAAAATGCGAAGAAATGATTTTGCGCCTTGGTGTAACTTGAATATACTTGTCATTGTTCCATCATAATTTTTGCCGTGATCATCACGTCAAACCATTCGCTGATGAAGTCGCCAGCGCGCATTACGCTGAGTCCTGTTTTGCAATTTGTCAGTTTCTCTGACGTTGTGTTACGCTTTAGTTAATTTTTTATTGAAAAACTGTAAACAGCCGTAGCTTTCCGCTAGAGTGACAGGTGTTCTTCAGGGAGATGGGCATGGTGTGTGATAGAACATTCCTTTTTTTTTTAATATTAGATACGGTGTTGTTGTCAACAACGTGCCTACCCAAATTCTATACACATGACGTGATTGAGGCATGTCATTGCCAATGACCAGAGCAAGCTTTGCACTTCCTAGGAAGAATCGATTACGGATATTATTGAGAGCTGGTTTGTAATTCCGACAGTGGTAAGTCGCCCGACTACTGTCTGGAATAACCATGTTCGAACCCGACCTCGGCGGCTGCGTTCCGATGGAGGCGAAACGAAGAGGCGTCCGTGTGCTGTGCGATGTCAGCGCACGTTAAAGATTCCCAGGTGGTCGAAATTTCCGGAGTCTTCCACTACGGCGTCTCTCACAGCCTCAGTCGCTTTGTGACGTTAAACCCCACAAACCAAACAAAACCAAACGTTATGAAGTTTTCCAATAAGCTATTTGTACGTTGAAAACCTAATTGAAATGAAAGCTTGATTATTCAAAATCAACTGTAAATTTTTTTTTATAACTTTATATCCGCATATGTTATCTCTACGCTATTCACTTATAGTTTTGTTTACAATTTTTGCATTATAAGCAAGCACGCACCCTTCAGATGAGCGTAGAGGGAGGTGATCGTTGATGTCAACATTTCTTTTGGTTACCTAGCGCACTTCCGATAAAGGAAAAAAACTCTTTAAGCTCATCATCGATCGTCGCTTTTATCATCGAGGCATACGCGCCACCATCATCCTAACTCGCTGACGCCGTATTTCGCACGAACTGATTTATTCAAGTTTTCATTTTTTCCTCGCACAGTAACCGACTGGAATGATTCATTATTGCCTTTCTCCACACTTTGAAGTTCATTGCTTTTGTTATTACTGTCTTGTTGCCATGTTACCACCCTGCTTGGACCTATACAATGTTCGCAGTATTGAATAAAGAAAGAAGAAAGAAAGAAAATTACGAAACCCGTCTTAACAGCAAAGTCATAGCTTTCAAAGTTCTTTCAATATGATTTTATATTCCTTAATGACGCATTATGCAATTGAAATTTCTTGGTGCTCCTTGGGTCACTACCTCCCGTAACACTGATACGAAAACACTGTCCTCTACGCATTGAGGTGATCGCTCAGCTAGAAACAGCAATTCGATCACCGACAGAATGAAAACTTTAGTACATTCTAATTGCAGAGCAGGGAATAGTGTCAAAATATACTCTTCGATGAAAGAAAACTATCTGTGATTACTTAGTGAATATTCTTTCAATTAGTGGCACAGCTTACTATAAGCTGTCCTTGTCGATATAAACATTAAGGTTCATTGGCTGCCTATATTACAAGCCCAGCCGGGTAGAAAATATTTCTATGACCTTATAATTGCGGAAAAATATGAAACAATAGAAGCTATGCAGAAAAATAAACATCCACTCCTGAGAAAATTTCTGCCAATGGCGTCCCGGAATAAGGTCTGCCATTCAGCTCCACAATCATACGAACCTCCCTTCCCAAATCATTTCATTGTAAAGAAATATTTTCCCTCCTCCTCCGCCTCGAAGATAAGTGATGGGTGACGACAAAATGTTATGTCTTATTACGTTCATGTTTCAATTATTTGTGGTCTATCCTCTCGCCTACTCGACTGCATGGTCTCACCATTTTAGATGCATGGGTTTCTTTCTTTTATCTGTTACAGTAAGCTTCGTTTCCTTGTTGCTGTTAACAATAACATAATTTCTGCAGGCAACCGCAGTGAGGCACCAAGAGCAATTAAATAGACAAATTTTTTTGGGAGCTCAATATTGAAATAAACGAACCTTTTTGTAAAAAAGATAAGCGGGGCTCATCACTTTTGCGGAGCCGAGGTGTGTTTGTCATGCAGGAATATTCCCACCATAAGCTAGCGGATGAGGTCATGTGAAGAAGGAAATAGGCAGCGAGATTAAAGCTAAACCTCTAGAAAAATGTGACTGTTTTTCCTACTATGAGGGGGGCAACACGAAATTGTTAAATATACTTTGCAGACTCCCCCCCCCCCCCCCACCCATTTTACGATCCTTAAAAAATTTTTCTTTTCTACTGATGGGACCACGGCTAACGGCACATTACATTAAGTTAGAGGTATCCGTGGCCTCTAATATGCGTTATAAAGTGTGATTGCTGACGACACTATAAACCTTGCTAGATCGCGGGCTCTAAAGGCCACATTTCTGCACAACTTCAACGTCGCCGCATGATCCTTTTAGTTTATAAGGTTTAACGTCCCAAAGCCCCGTTTTGATTTGCGTCGCTCGCCGGCCATTACACCTGATTGCGTCGGGTGTATAAAATGGGGCTGTGGAGAAAAAGGCGGCGCCGTTAAAGTATTCATCATCAAAATAAATCGCAATGCACATATTATGCTGGATGATCGCATAAAATAATTTATTATATTGTCCACAATTTTTTTCATTCATTTCAATCCCTCTGTCGCCTGTTTGTCTTTTCTTTAACAAAATCCTTGTGCTCTGAAGCAATAAAAAAACTAAAAAACGGTCAATCTGTGCCGGCCAAACACCCTCTACTGGAGCCTATAACAAGATGCCTCCTTTATCTGTGTGTCGGGAACGAGTGCAAACAACAGCCTCCAATTACCCACGACCAAGTGCATACTACAAGGACCCAAGAGGGCAACAAGAGTCCTGCATTTGTTTTCGCGGATACTACACAGACTCGCGCAAATCGCGGTGCAACAGTGCTGCGTCCACTCACGTTCAACCTAATTGGATACCACTGTGTCTGCCTTGAGGCAGGAGCTTACGCTTCCTGATTGCATGCCTCCTAACCATAGCCTTATCCAGCGCTTTACTCAACGTATGTTATCTAGCAGTTCTCAGTAATGGCTTCTTGGACGACTGGACTGACGCACTGGACTGCCTTTATAAGCATCCCAAGCGTCTTAGCTTATATGAGTACAAGAATCGTGCTAAATTAAATGAATAAGATTGGTACACGGGCGCCTGAATTTTATGACTGGACTTAATATTCTGAGCTGTTTTTTACGTACGTGGATCAAACCAATTTCTTGTTCAAGAGTAAATCAACTGGGCGAAGGAAATTATGCTACGAATGAGGTATGTTTGCAGCTCACTTAAAGAAATAACCGAAGTTAAATTGCAACTATCTGGTAACAAGTAAACAATTAAACTTCGTGTTTCAAGGGCGTAAATCTTGATCCCAGTTCCAGCTAATAACTCCCATAGAAATTCTTATTGCTTATAATAGACAAGTTAAATAATTTTTATACATTTTTATAAAACCGCAATATTATGGGCCTAGCCAAACGAGCCAAACGTGGTGTAGGAAAAATAATGACAGAAATTGTTACGCTTTTTTTAAAATACCCGACTCAGGTGTACCTTCTTGTACCTATGCGCAGTTCTTCCCTCCGAGTACGGTTACTTCTTTAACGCGTTATTTATATTGTCCGCCCTCCAGAAATTCCAAATTGTGTGTTATGAGAAAAAAAGCACCGGCATAATTCTGGCAGGTGCCAGTAGGAAGGTGACCTTGGCAGGCAACTATTCGCCGGTGAATTGTGAGACATAACAACACTTCATAACAGTGGAATGGAAAGGCTTCCACTCGGCAGACCTGTTTCAAAGGAAGGCGTGGCATAGAAATTTTTCTTACCAGGGGTCTTTGATCTAGATACAGGGATGCTACGTTACGTCATGCCGGCACGTTCGTACGGCTGTTCTTTGAATAAATGTTCTTGCTTCCGCCAAACAGCGCGAACTCATGTAAAAAATGGTAAATTTTGGTAAAGAAGTAAAGCATCGTTTTTTGTTAACAATTATAACGCCGGACGCTCCAACAAGGGATGTTTGACATCAGCCCATTTACGTCGAATGTAGATAAAAAATGGTTAGACTCGATGCGTAATTTTTGTCGTACTTTGTATGTTGAGTGCAAGTTTCGCTTAGTAATTTACGCACAGAAGGCACATGCGCCAAAAAGTCCTCAACTATGTATTATGTACATTAGTGAAGTTAGTTAACATTGCGGATTATTAAAGTCAGCTAGCTTAATGATCAGAAGCCCTAATTTTTATCTTTCTTTAAAGCTATAGTGGCTGTCAGCGCTCACGACTATTGCGCAACACATATGGCGCATTTTCAAGAGATGCATTGCTGATTGAGCAGCCTTTCACATGACTCGGCGGAGAAATCAGCATAGCATTATATGATTAGGTTGTCCCTGCAGTACTGAATCTACTGATTATGAAAATTGCCTTTTTTTGTGAATGCTATGCGGAACGTGATTGAAGCCAGACATTTCTTTTCGATATTTTCAACACTAAAAGTAATCCCTGCAGTGTCTGCAGTAGCTGCCTCTAGTTTTGTGACATGATGTAAGGCGAGACAATGCTAGCAGTGGTATCTGTGAGTTCATGGGTAATGACGGTTTAACGAGGAAGTAATTAGCCTAGAATTTATCTCGACTCAACATCGGGTTGTGTGAAAAAGGAGGAAAAGGAATGTCCCATATTGGCCTCAATATATCGAGAAGTACATAGGGTTTTGCTCTCCTGCTAACGAAATATTACCATATTCAGAAAACACAGACACATCAGGCAACAATAGGAAGAACTGATGATCACTTCAGTGCCGCTTATAGTTGTGATATCTACCAGCGCGTAAAACGAACCAGAAAAAATTCGGGCAGCTTTACATGTTGTCTTCAGAACCACTAAAGCAGTTCACTGAAAGCGGCGGCTATTTTTCGCACAGTAAGCACACCAACACTAAGCCGTGATACCGGGTATACGCTGTATGTCCGGTAGATAGTATACCATACGACGAATTGTCCTGCTTCATATGGCCACATGTTGCAAGACTATTGGCGGATCAACAGTGACCCAGCGGAGCCCATTTGACAGTTGGCGGTATCAAGATGTGTTGTTTCCTTAGCAGGGAGATGCTGTAAATCCAGCATGTGTAAAACAGTGTGTGTTTAAGGGCTGATAGGCTGATAGAACAATAGGGATCAAATTAGTAGCAATAATGACCGCGCTGTTCAGGACGTATTGTAAAGAGCGAGCCTCATGAACAAAAACAAAAAGTGATATAGGAGAGCTTATCTAGGCTCAGTTAGAAATATATCTCTTGGATGGGGCGGTCCAAAGACAGTCTCCTACTTCATTCCCCTACTTCATGCTTCAGCTGGAAATTTATTGTGCCGGTTGAGGCCGCGACGAGTTCTAGGCTGAGCTCGTAACATCAAATTATTATAAGGTGATAAAAACATTTACACGGGTGATTTCATCTGATAGGATGTGAGAGACCAGCATGCAAGAGACTATATGCAGGTTCTTTTAACATAATTACCATATATATGCGAAGCTATCTCTAGACAAGTCCATGAATTTTGTAAATTTTTCATGTGCTCATTAGTTAGCGCATTTCTTCCGCTAAAGGAATAACTTTGTGACTGCAACAGTGCGCACAGTTTCTTCTTTCAACTAGAGAAAAATAACGAGCCTATACTCTTTAGCAAAATAACTAAACATTGACTTATTTCTAAAGAAAGGTGCAATAAATACATTGTGCAGTTATGATGGAACATTGTGAAAGCCTCATTTAGAGTTTAAAAGTCTTCTGAGCACTTGCCCATCATGCCGACTCGCCTCCTATATATATATACCCTACAGTATTTAACATTCGAAAGTATCTCTTACAGTGATTCTTTTCAATAAACGTACAGTCGTGAGCAAAAAGTGGTATAAAACACTCAGCCGGTGGCGGAGCTCCAAAAATTTGCATGCCAACTTTATCTAGGAACAGCTGTCTATTATCGAGACAATAGTGGTAGTGCCCCACTTTATCCGCATGTATGCGTCACTGTTGCTGTGCCTTACTTTGTGGCTAGATGACATTTCGATACAGTCTTCCCGAGCTCTGTCATTGGCTACGTGTTGTATACCACGTTTGCTCACGACTGTACCCTTGAACGAATAATTGTGTGAGCCTTTTGATTGCTACCTTATGCGTAATAAAAACGAGACAGAACTGCAATAACGATTTGTGGACCCCTCAACCCCTTCGTAGATACTCACCCAGCTTCGGAGAGGCGGTTTGGAGCTTTCGGTGGTCTCATATCACCATGCTTCCCAACCGAATAAAGCAACTCTAGCGAAATAATCGAGGACCAGCCTGTTTGCTGGAAACTCAGAACTAACGACACAAAATCATCGAGCACATTTCCGAATCATAAGCTGGTATACATTCGTGCAACTGGAGTACTTAGATGATATGCTTGCTAAGGCCGTATCAGGTGTTACTCATTTTAATGATTCCGTGACATTTCGGTTACCGTATAAAGTATTTGAATAGCGCGAAAATTGCATTCAAGATGAAAAGTTTTATTCTTAGGCAGAGGATATTTAAAAAAACTTATTATATTAAAATAGCAGTTTCCCAATTTTGAGGCATAAAACCAGCTAATATTACCGATAAAAATCCACTGTTTTATTTTATAAAAAAAGCTAGAAAGTGGTGCCTGTTGGATGCCATTTTCCTGGAAAAAAGATGCAGCTTGGCTAAGAATAGAAACGCAAACTCCAAAAGTGCGATGTCATAGAGAGTAATATTTTTTACTTTAGTAAGCACGAACGCGTTAAGGAACCTCAAACATCTGTAAAAAAAGACAAGCATTTTCGGATTGTGAAGATCGTCTTGTCCTGTGCGTATTTTCTAAGGTACGATGCTCGCTGTGTGCAGAGATGGCAAGGCCGGAAAACTTCTACTATTGAAACAACGTTAGGTACACATGATCTTGTTTTCTTTCCCCAGAGAGTAATTTAGAAAGCGCCTCGGGAGAAGCGGCGTAAGAGTCTAAACATACCTTGGCTAATATGTTTCTAGAAGGAAAGCTTTAATCAACATGAGGGCGTGTGGTTTCTTTTTGTTTTTGCAACTCAACTTTTTTTTTCAAGCATGCCCTTATCAAACTGAAGTTCGTTCAAATGTTACTCAAACAAGAGGAACATGCGATTGGGCTTCTTATACTAAACATCACTTTGTTTCCGCAGCTTTTAGAACCTTATGTTGCATTGCTTTTATTCTAAAATGGTATGAGTCTGCGGTCGAGGTGCTGCGAAAGTTATGAAGGAATCGATTGTCAACATGGTCTAAAGCAGAATCAAAAAACGATATGGCCATTTTCTGGTTTGTTAGAATAGGACCTGGCCTCAGGCTATTAAAAGGCAGAGGGATGTACTTCCTAATACGGGATCTGTCCAACTGGCCGCCGGTGCCAGAAGGGCTACTTGCACGCGAGCACCGCATACTTTCTACGGACCAATTTACGCGTGGACAGCGCGCAATCTCGGTTCAATAGCGACTATCAACGAAAAGCATGCATGAAGCCGGGAACGCGTGCACCGCTCTGGTGCCTTCTCCAGTATTACAAAAATGCAGTCTTTATCACTCTTTCACAGCCCTTTTTTGGTGGTTGCGGAAGTTTAGGCCGACCAAAACCTGTGCCCCCTTTGTTTCATGAAACTCTTCTACTATATCATTCATGCAGCCGTTCCAGCATTCTCAGTGTGACGCTACGAGAAAATATATTGCATCAGAGCAAACAGTAACTATCATTATCGCAAGCTTACTATCATCAATTTAGTTACCTGCTTTCAAACGCGTTTGAGTCATGAGCCATCACAGCGTTTTGAGTCGCTGCTTTAGATTTATAAGACGCTTGAGTGGTACTTTTGAAATCACCATACCAGTAAAGGTTGGATCATGTATTGGAGCATTCGGTTAAAGGAACGCACTGGCTTTTGATCCGACCATTTAGAAAGCTTATCAGTTATCCATCGGAGCATTATTTATGATATCATACCGGAGGTAAGCTTGGATATCTACATTGGAGATAAGCCCCTCTGCAGCACACACAGCTAAAATGCAAAGTAGTGGTATGAAATGAATCTGAATTATTATAAACTAAGCACATCAGAGAAGAATGATACAGCATCAATGAAGAACTCCAAATTTATTTATTTTTTTATCAGCAGACAGTTGCAGCGTACAGAAGTTAAAATAACTGCAAATGTTGATTAAAAATATGCGCAAAAAAGGTATTCACGAGGTCGCTCTTTTAAATGTCTCTTTATTACGGCGCTTGTAGTGTCACTGCTTTTGGTTAGCCTTCCAGACGACATTGCGAATTTGACGCCGCCAAAGAATATTTTATCGACGTATCAGATTTTGTTATGACCTCAGTCTACTATTGCGAACGTGCTGGAGTACTGGCCGCTCAAACTGATTTTCCCCTGCGGTGCATTTTGAAATTCTGACTGTGCCATCAACATATGTTTTAGTTCATACATACATACATACATACATACATACATACATACATACATACATACATACATACATACATACATACATACATACATACATACATACATACATACATACATACATACATACATACATACATACATACATACATACATACATACATACATACATACATACATACATACATACATACATACATACATACATACATACATACATACATACATACATACATACATACATACATACATACATACATACATACATACATACATACATACATACATACATACATACATACATACATACATACATACATACATACATACATACATACATACATACATACATACATACATACATACATACATACATACATACATACATACATACATACATACATACATACATACATACATACATACATGCATACATACATACATACATACGTACATACATACATACATAGAAGTGCGCTTAGCTGTGCTTAGAGGTGCACCGCAGCTAATTATTACATATCAGCTACTGCCCTCTCAATGCGAAAATAAATAAAAGAAAACAGTGATAAAAAGACGGGAACATGATTCCTTCTACCTCTGAACCTTGTTGTGCATCGTTTCCATACGGCACTACGATGATGTGGAGGTTCGCTCAAGTTTTCTTCATTACATGACGCTACTTGACGGTGGGCGATGGTCTGAACAGCAGCAGGAGCTGACTTGATTTCGGTGGTTACAGTGTGATTACTACTACTTAAAAGGTGAGCTTCTTTGTTTAGTCCTTCGCATGAAATTTGATAGAGTGGATTCGCCCTCCGGTCTTTAAAAAAATTTCATATTCTGTGGATTTCTTAATAGCCTGGATAAAACTATTGCGTAGCAAAGCTTTTAAATGGTGTAAACTTAAAAGTTTTTCAGCTCATTCATTGTACCTCTTCAGAGTTACTGCAATTGTAGCCTGCTAACTATAGCCACTCCATTCCCATTTACCAATCCTGCTCAGTGCGTACCATGACAACGCTTGTCATACGTTTGTTTTTTTCGTTTTGGTTGCAACGTTTAAGAATTTAAGGCAGAAGTGTCAGCTACAGCGCAAAGTATGTACTTTTTTCAATTTGCGCCAGCAGTGTCTTAGTAGCAAAGAAAAATATAAATGCCTTAAAATCTTCCTCCTTAGAGGAAAGAAATTGTATTGTAATCGAAGTATGCTTTCTTCTTTTCTTCATTCCCTTAAAAGCTGTGTTCGGAGTTGCACAAATATATGTAGCGAAAAAAAAAAGAGGTGGCGCCAAAGCACGTCGGTTTTCATCATGGCTTCCGAATATATATGTGCAACGAATTGCAAGAAGTTACTTAGAAATAAAGCGCGGACTTCCGAAATGAAAACACCCCGCGGGAAAAACTTACTCCTTGCATTAGCAAAACTTTCTGCATTGTGAAGGACGCGAGAGAGATAAGAGAGAGAGGCTAAAGAAGGATAGTAATTTCATACGACCCCCTCAGAAAAAATGGTTTGGACGTTCGTAGAAATACCAGCACGGTTCTAGAGACTAGGAACCTAATCTGCGCTGAGCAAACAGATATGGAAGTCACGATGCGACGTCATAGATGTGGCCGATGTGGCCGATGTGAAGATTTGATACACGTACCTTGCGGAAATAATGAAGCCATCAAGTTGTGTCCTCTCAGCTTTCGAGAACGTGCTCCTTTACTTGACTGCCGAAAGCCGCCGGCTACGCCTCACGTCTACACGGCTTCGACACATGTAATGACAGATATATACTAGACAATGCTCCCTTTTAGACTTTGTCTCCCCGCGTAGGCAAGCTGCGTAAAGTCGATATGTTTGCTTTGTGTTTACATGCTATCCTGTTCTGAATGCCGCGGTGAACTTTTTACCATGGTAGTATACTTGGGATTTCGTTTCATGCAGTACTTAATTGTAGTGAATTGATAGAGATTATGTGCACCTAAAGTGTTCTTTCCGCTGTAGCATTTATACCAGATGATTAGAGTAAGGGAAAGTGCTTCAAAAAATGTGCTGATCAATAATAATAATATATTAGTGACAATAATGAAATATGCGAGATTAAAGTCTCGCGTACACCTTTACTTCTGGAACATAGAAAGCTACTAAGCCCTCGCGTTATTCTCCATTTTTCTACACCTTCATCTTTGAATCGATGTGCCTTAACAATGTTTCTGCTTCTTAGTAGGAGTCGCCTCGCTATCAATAAATTCATTTGAAGTGGAGGTGCTCCTGGTGGCTGCTGCTAAATATTCCGTTAATATATCTAATTTACACGTGAAAATTATGAAGCAGTCAGTAAGATAATAGCAGAAATCTTAAGGTATTGCATACAGTTCATCTGTTATCACAGCTAATTGCCTGCATTGTGACATTTATTACTATATTGGTGTCAGGTGTTTGCCGTCATCGCTGATTGCGGCGCGTGTAATCTCTATAAAAACAAGCCCTTTAAATTGGTGCTATTTAGCCAATTCAAAATATGTTCACTCTCTTCTCTAGTAGTTTCAAACTTTTCCTCGCTGCACTGTTCTTCTTTTGTAATAATTATTCTGAGATTTTTAAATACATAGTTTATGGCAGCCACATTTAAAACAAAGATGGCACTTTTATATTATGGTGCACTTAATTTGCATTCAGCAAAAATGGTTTTTTGATCATATGCTTTCTTCTTTACCTGCAAGACAAATAGTCGTACAGTCATAATCTACCAAATACTGATAAAGATACCGCCATACAGGGATATACAGAGTGGTTTGAACCAGCGTGTACGGACGTCCCTTCATTGTGTGGGAGTAGCATATCTGACTAGGAGAACACATTGTTGCGGTGGGTTCGATTTCTATCCTAAGTGTGCTACCCAAGTTTACAGCTGCTGCAAAATTCGCCCTTGATATGTGGGAACTAGACGTCCCCCGAGCAGCCGACCATTCAGTTACAGGACACATCATCCGCCACCTGCCGGAGGCATGATAGTGAGGAGGACCATAAAACCATAGATCTGCGAGATGCAGAAGGGTGGGTGTTAGTGCTATCGAGCACTGCTACACAAATTTAGGGCTAACTGTTATGAACTTGAAACCTAACATTCGGCATATAAATTTTATATATTTTTGCCGAGTCATCAAATTTTGGCTCTTTTTTACAATGCAGAAAAGGACACATTAATACAAAATCTTTTTTTTTTTGTTTTGTCTCCCAAGGAACTGAGAAAACCTTAACAAACTGATATATTCACATTTCAATTCGGATCCATGCTGCTGTTCTACGCTTGGGGGCGAATTCACATAGAGGCATATTCTGTTTCGTCATTCGACAATATTAAAATGTACCGCGTAAAAATATCATCATCTGGTGTTACTCAGTGAGTAGTTTCTTTTTACGCGTCACCATGAACGCATCAGGATATAAAATGAAAACCGCGATGAAATTAACAGATTGTTTTGCCAATGTAACGTAGATTCTGATGAGCTATCTTCTCAACGCTCATGATAAGTACGTAGGTACTGCGCTGTAAAACATTTCAAGCCGTTCAAAGCTAACCATACGAAATGCCCAGCCTGATCCAAGTACGCACCGCGCATTTAGATCTTGGTGTACTGTTTCGGTTCTAGTTTTTCCCATGTACACCTGCGCAAATTTTCTTGGCCGTTACGTATGTAGTCGATAACGCGTATAGCTAAAATGAGGCTTTAGAAAGCTAAATTATTTGCCATTAACAACAACGCATTGTACAACAACACGACCTCTTCAGAAGGAGATTCCTCGGGAATTCTGCACTAGTGAAGAAGGAGGAGGAGGGGGGAGGGGGGGGGGGCGAATAGGCCCACAAAAAAGATCGACTGCCTCACCTCTCTCACGGTATTAGAGAAAAACCCGAATGGCAAATTGCCTGAGCCCATTGGGTGTGTTTTCGTAACAAACGCTTTCGTGCCACAAAAATATGGACGCAGGCACTGAGAAACAAAAATGAGCAGCTGTACCTTACACCTTGTGGCCCAATGCGCGAATATACTCCCCTGCAGGATTCGGAATAGCAAAATGCGAAAAGTGATAATAAGACCTGTGAATCATACCTCCTTCTAAACAGCAGAGCGCAACCATACCAAATATTTTGCGAACAAAATTAGCGTCTTGCTTGGATGTTTACCAAGCAACGTTTCTTTCAGGCTCGAATGTGGGCTCTGCTGTAGTGTAGTAAAGTGTGGGGAGTTGTCCCTTGATGTACATTTTGTTTTTGAGTTCTTAATAGGCGAGCGTATCCACATGGTATGAAAAGAGGGTGCTTCTATTCTAGTTTGGTAATGCAGACATGCCATGTATATATAACCTGTTTTTATTTTTTTAATTTCATTAAAAATATCAGTATGTCCACTTTGATTACAAGGTAAAAAAAAAAGAAGTTACGCAGCTACCTCAGACTCACATATGCAAAAATGTAATATGCTAGAACCGAAAGAAATGGTTAACTGCAAAAGCCCCGTAAAGGTGGGTATCTCAGAAAGGTGAATTTCTTTTTGGAGGTTGAGGCGTCTTCGAGGAGACGCGTTCTATAGACACCTTGAATAGCATCGACCGTCACCAGAAACTCTTCTTGGTAAATGTGCCGGAAACACGGTACAGTTTCGGGAACGTCACTGCCGGCACAGCTCTTCGGTAAATTCCGCAAATAAGGATAACTTATGCCATATATTACATAGTATTATATTTCAAAGAAAGTCAAGATTTTTGAATATATAAGTTAGGCAACCATATATTGCTACATGATAGTCTTGCAAATTGCTCATAGGTATCGTCTAACATTCTATTGTCTTTTCAAAACCATACATATAAGTTTAGCTAGGTCTACAGTAGTAATCTGATGTGGAGGTTTTAGAAAAAAACCCAGAGAAGTAAACAGCTGTACCGAATACGTTTATTGAGGCACATTGAATAATAAGGGCAGTCTTACATTAATTGGAAACAAACGCGCTTCAAAGAAGTTGCGTTTAAGTAGGTGCGCATATGGTTACTGGGCATATTTCACTCGGGCTATGAAAAGCAATATGCTCCACATTATAAGGACTGGTTGTACTTTTATCAAAACATCGTAGCAGGGACAAAAAAACTATCCGAACAAAACATTAGGGAGTGAGACTAAGGAATGACGATGTCGAAAATGTAAAAAAAAAAAAATGTTATATAAAATGGTCACCTGTGTCTTCACGATATTGCGCTTATGTAACTTTCCTATTGAATATCGTTATTTGTAATCAGCTTTGCAGCTGTTGCGTTGCGCTAATTGAAGGAGTTCAGAAGTGGCGCCACTCGCCTGTAAACAAACAGGAAAGTTAGGCATCGATCCGTAGAGGCGCATTTATCATTAGGGCTTGATCGACATCACTGCACCCTATTAAACCTAGAAAACTCTCATTTCGCGATACCAGGAGAAAAAGACTAGCTTTCTATCTGGCGAAGGTCTGGATTGCTAAATTGCCTGTAAAATTACTTCACGTTTACTAAGGCAGGAGCATGACCAGCCTTCACTTCGTTCTCTGGTTCAGCGCTGCTGCTTTAGCGTGCCGTGTGGCAACTGCGTTATCGCGGCAAGCTAGAACAAAGTAGCCAACCTTGGTTGTTGCCTTTACTAAGTTTTACATGCGTGTCTCACGTGTTTGTTATTATATCTTTTGCAGGAGAATTTGCGTTTTTGCAGTTTGAATGAAACGTGAAGAACGTTTCTGCTTCTCATTTTCCGCTTGCAAAGTTCTGGCAACTTCATTTTTTTTTCGTTCCCTAAGCTACAAGTTTTGTATAAAGGATGCACAAGTATCCTGGACAAATACAATTTTTGATGAACGCAATGAAAAAGAATTGAAGTTTATATGAAAACAAACTTCTTAATATCACTCTCTATAACTGGTTGTGCTTACTAATATACTAACCAAGAGTTTACCATCTACCATCTCTGCTGCATGTTGGGATAGTGAAAGGAAAGCAAAAATCTTAGGACACCTAAGCAGCGTTTTAAGAGTTGACATATAGTAATTTACGAGCGCCTTTCATTTTGTATATTTTAAAAATATTGAGGCTATAAAAATGTCTAGGTTATTCCTTTAACATCAACGCAGATGCAAAACATGCCAAACACGTTGGTAAAATATGCGTACCACGACACCTGCAGTAGGTGCTTCTCCACCAGTCGTGGTACCAACGACACTAATTGGCTTCGGGTCGTTGGCAACAAGCTGGTAGTAAGTTAATTCCCCTACAATAACCTAAATGGCATACATAGAAAGAAAGATTAAGACCTCGTTATGAACTGCTGCTTTTTGACGTCATCCAAAAGGGATTAATCTACCATGAGCTCAAGGAGACATGCGAATGCAGCAAACCGTATTAATTGAAGGTACTGTAGAGTTCGAATTCCCCATCTTCTTTTGCGTAAGTTCTTCTACAATTCTGTTTTTCTTCATGCTGATCTTGCTGGACGGCCATACTGTGCTCAGGACGTTAGACGCTGATGCTTACCTGCATTTTGAACTTCATGATCCGCGTTATTGGCTGCTTATCCACTAATTTCGAGTACGAGCCTGGGTACAAACTGATTGTACAAACTTATCACGCGATTTCTAAACGTCTTGTGACGAGATTCTTTGACTCTGTCATATGACCAATTCCAAGATCAAGGCCAATGGTCAGGATAGACATAGAAGGACATCCGTCAATACTGATATTTCTGTGCCCTGAATTTGAAAGTTTGGCATTCAGGTAGAATCACGCAAATACTTTGTACTGACTCTCACGGTGTCAGATTATTCTGCTACGGGCCATAAAGACCACCCTATAAAGTCCCGCTTTCAAAACGCTGTACAAAAGCGCAAGAATCGCCAGGAATTAGCGTGTCTAACGCGCCATCTACAAGCTTAACTTGTATCATACCCATCCCCTCGAAGTAACAGCCAGAGTTGGCATCTCTCCTCACCTACCTGACCGCATGTAGTATGCAGTAGTACAACTACTCATGAATAAAATTAGGAGCTAAAACTCCGATGTCAAGTTGAAGCTGCAAGGTCATGGTTCAAGGTCATGGGCAGATACTATTGTTACTTTGGTCCTTCTAAAACGGCCTTCGTTGAGCTTGGCTGAAGGCGAAATGTTCGTCGCGAACTGAACCTCAGCTCTTGCTTAGACTTGGGCTACTTCTCTCAAAGTGAAGTATTTGTCTGATTACACTGACTTTTTGCAAATGTTTCATAAGGTTACAAGGATCTGTAAAAATTTTGGAATCATTTTGTCCGGACGTCACTCGTGCTTGTGTTCAATACTGCTTGCTTGATCACAAATTCTTTGATTCCAGTCAAATGTTATCTCATCTCACTACTCAGATTAGCATGCAGACGAAATCTACCACAGTATATGAAAGACAGCCAGGGTATATATAAAGCTTCCATTTACCCATTCGAATGTGCCTGCGTAGCCATACGGAATAGCGTCTGTGACTATGTAGCCAATTGTCTCGAATGGTTGAATTCCCTCCAAGAAGTCCCTCTAAAGTCGGCTGCGCACGCCAGTCCTACCATATCATGCTGTATCGCTATAGCGAAGTGCCGACTAATCATTACAACAAGGAGAACCGTAAAACCGGATATTTCGCTTTTCTACTAATGCCTGCGCAGTAGTTTCTGGAGAGGCGAGGCTTTCACTCAAATATGATAACACAGGGTTTACACAGTGTTCACACCGTCATTTACACCAAGCCACGTCGCGATCACGCCTTTAGTTTTGTTCATGTGCAGCTAAGCCGTATCACTATTTAAAATGATTTGAGCCTCTCTGATTGAAGAAAACTGTGCCACAGAGTATGTCTTTGTGAATAGAGAGCGAATGTTGCTGTATAGCCACTAACTTCGTGCCTTCGTTTCCGGAGCGCTTGGTTTCGCTCTGAAGGAGGCTTACCGCTGCTTTAAACATGACGCCCTATATTCAGTTCTCTTCCAGAACAATAACACTAGTTACTTGCTTAGTTAATGTCCAGGCTTCTCGAAAAATCGGAATATATTCCAAGCGAATTGCTGCGCTTCGCACGCGTATACACTAGAGATACTTATGGCGCTTCTGGCCCAATACTACTGGCCTAATGCTTCTGGCCCAATGCAATGTTTCGTAACGTGACGGGAGAAAACTTGATATTTCACGGAAATTCATTTATCACAATAGCATCGCTGCAGGTAGTCGACCCCCTAAGGGTCTCATCATTCTAAGAGCCCAGCTCATCGCCGACAGAACGCCTTTAAGGTGATAGACATCCTGTGTATCTAACAGCGCTTAGTTCCCAGGGGTCTTGACATCATTTCTTCTGATGTGATACACGGCTGCGCGCACAACTTGGGCCGTTCTTACGAAATAAGGGTAGCTGCTCTTATCGAACTCTCAGGCGGTAGTTACTCTTGCACTTTGTGCACCTTAGCGCGGCTTCATGCAAGCCTGCGGAACCTTTAGCTTATTCAAGGTGGGTCACGAAGGCATCAGCCTCGCGCGTGAAAAGCACATCGTCTTACGGAAAATCCATTTGTCAATCACATTCGCCGTACAACTCGGGGCCCAAGAAAACCTTGCTTGTGAGTACTTCTGTTTCCCAGGAGAACCCAGGCAACAGGATGATGGGATCATAAGATACCTCCTGTGCAAGAGCAGGCCGTCTCTTTTATTTTTCCGCAAAGACACATGCCGTACGTAGGAGGCGCGCTTCCGAAGTCGGAGCAAAGCTTCATGGCTGAATCTTCTTCTACCGCTTGTTCTGATTTCAAAATTCACCCTTTGTTTTATTATAGTGCATGTAGTCTCTGCGCTCACATAACATATATTTCAAATTTATTCGCATTGCGACGCTATTGATTACACGGAATCTTCGCAAAATCAGCGCATGGTGCATTATCCATATAAATATATATATATATATATATATATATATATATATATATATATATATATATATATATATATATATATATATATATATATATATATATATATATATATATATATATATATATATATAAATATTTATTTTTTCCACAATATTGCAGACCTTCATTTGGGTCGTGGCAGGGCAGGCAGAAAAATATATTCACTCAATACAAAAATTGTACGCTTCATTTAAAGAAACATTTTATTGGACTCGACGTTTCGATCAGAAGCTAGCCTTCATCAGGAGTGCGAATGCAAGCGATGCGGGTAGGTTCTATAGGCGAAGAGTGGAAAAAGAAACAGGTGGCGGAGAGGCGGAGAGGCGTAAATGGTATTGTAGTGGTGGGTGGGGTAAAAATTCTTTGCAAGCCGGCATAAATGAGAGCCCTGGTATTCTTTCTACGCTTCAAAGTTCAATTACCCCCTAAATTCCTGCCGAAAACTCACCCAAACTGCCAAGTAAAGCTAACTGAAGGAATGTCAGTCTCCCCCCCCATACACACAATGAAACTCGCACAATTCCTACTTTCCTCGCCTGGGGTCATACCTATTACTGTGCTTCCCTCCATGTGCCGTCTCTCTTTTTTTTTCTCGCAATCCCCACCTGCACTTTTTTTCACTCCCCGCCTGCCAATGGTTTTCACCCCACCCACCACTACAATACCATTGTACGCCTCTCCGCCACCTGATTTTTTTTTTCCACTCTTCGCTTCATTCGCACTCCTGATGAAGGCCAGCTTCTGGTGGAAACGTCCAGTCCAATAAAATGTTTATTTAAGTGAAGCGTACACTTCGCTCTCTCTCTCTCTCTCTCAGCCCCGCCGGGGTGGCGAAGTGGTTACGGCGCTCGACTACTGTTCCCAAGGACGCGGGATCGAGTCCTGGCCTCGGCGGCCGCTTTTCGATGGAGGCGAAAAGCAAGGCGCCCGTGTGCTCTGCGATGTCAGTGCACGTTAAAGAATCCCAGGTGGTCGAAATTTCCGAAATCCTCCACTACGGCGTCTCTCATAGCCTGAGTCGCATTGGGACGTTAAAACCCACAAACCAAACCAAACTCTCTCTCTCTCTCTCTCTCTCTATATATATATATATATATATATATATATATATATATATATATATATATATATATATATATATATATATATATATATATATATATATATATATATATATATATTTGTGCTCGGGATTAAAGGCGTCCACATTTAAGGCTGATTCTTTCTCTCTCTCTTTCGCTCTCTCTCTCTCACTCTTTTATATATATATATATATATATATATATATATATATATATATATTTAAGGCTGATTCTTTCTCTCTCTCTTTCGCTCTCTCTCTCTCACTCTTTTATATATATATATATATATATATATATATATAGAAAGAGTGAGAGAGAGAGAGCGAAAGAGAGAGAGAAAGAATCAGCCTTAAATGTGGACGCCTTTAATCCCGAGCACAAATGTCCCTAATGTGAGTCATCCATTAAGGTATCCTGTTGAATAATGCAGTTATTTGAAAAGAAAAATACAACGTTTATGCCAGCTTCTCTACTTTGCGCTGGGCACTGCAATCAAAATATGAGAACACATAGGCAAGTTTCACTTTATTGTCGTTATCACCGTGGCCCTCAAAAATTGTAGTGTGGTCTGAAGCGATGACGCTTGAGGGTAGGCTTTGCGTTGGTCAAACTCTCAATAACTGATGGTTCTCTGGTCTGTTAATCAATGTCCGATTCTGAACTCGCCGTAGCTTCCAAGATGACCTCGCCACTGAGCTGCTCCTCCACGTCTGCTTCATCATCTCTAGCGAACAATTGTTTAGCACTGCTCTCTGAATCAGCGGCATCTGCCTCCTTTAGGGATTATTTAGGCTGTGCTAGAGGAATGTCATCTTCCGAGTTTCGAGATGAATCTTCCTAGATTCATCTTCATCTTCCGAGGGGAATGTCATCTTTTGAGATTCGAGTCCTGATTCGGTAAAATACACGTGGTGGTTATTTCACTTACGGCATCCTACGCACGTTTAAGCTGCTTCAAACACCAGCGGACATTTATACTGTTTGGAGCTCCTGCCTCTTGGCACAAGAATGATAGTGACGCAGCAAGGCAGCTGGATAGTGAGCTTTTATTCCTGCCCGCCTGATTCTTCGTACGTTTTTCGAGGTAATCTTCCTGTAAGTTTGCACTTAAGCGAGGGAGTCAGAATTTCGGGCTGCAGTCTACAGGGCCATTCCAGCAACTCCTCTCTGACGCCATTCGTACGGTTTCTTACGAAATACACTCTGCAAGCTGAAGTAAAGTACACAACAAGGTTAGCAGACAGCGAATAGCGCAGAGCTTGCCGAGGCCGCATTGCGGGCTCAAATTTATTTATTTATTTATTTCATTTATTTGAAATACCCTAAAGGCCCAATAGTGCATTGACGCCGAGATGCGCAACGACTGAGGTCCGCAAGTACCATTGCTCCAGGGCGAATACGAAGAAACCCAGAAGCCTCAAACAGAAGCGGCTCGAGAATAGGATGCCCGGCCCTATTTACGTGCCGGTCATCTTTCTATTTGAAAGGTATTTTTTGAGTTTTGTGTTAGCTCTGACCAAGGACCGTAAATTTCTTTAAGAACGCACATAATGTTGGGATTTTTGAGTTATAAGAAAAACAGCTTCAGTTCCCGCCGCCATAGTCGTGCGCTTGTGGTTTTACCTGTCCTTTCTTACGCTTTTCGCGGTCTTACTACCCATGTTGTCGAGCATTTATCAATTGCAAACACAAGTTCCATTTTTTTTTTGTTTACGGTAACCTCCCGTGGCGGCTCACCAGCTGCACCCAGAAATCGCCCGCTTTCTTCTTTCCGGGTTTTTTGCCAATTAGCTGACCCTCGGATTGCTGTTTACGTTCATTTCCGTTCTTGCCCTTTTTCCTCGCCCGAAAAATGCGACATGCCCGCTTTGTTCCTTTCCAAGAACGCTGGGCTCGTTCAGATATCTCTCGGTGCTGATGGTCGCGCGGGTTCATGTTTGGCGATATCTTCCTTAAATTGCGCGTAGACAGCTCTACCGTTTCAAACCGCTGTTCACGTTAGCGCAACAAAAATACACGCGCCCTAGTGAGCTGTGAGCATTGTGACAGTGAGTTTCATAATAATGACCCAGTTAGAAAAAAAGTACAGGAAAGTTTCTGTTCATACTACAGAATTTCTGTACGGTTTCTGACCTGTTGGTACAACAAAACGTTCTCTAGCGAAATCAAATTTTCTGTAGTTTCAGCAGAAAATTACTACAGTCGACAGAAAAGTGCTACACTAGAACTACATACCTACACAAAATGTTGACGTTTACGATAGAACTACACATTATTCGGTCCTATTTATGATAAAGTTCTATATTTTGTTTTCGACTTGGGTGGCATAAGTACAAATTAAAAGCACTCGTTCATAGAAAAACTTCACATACTCGGTTATTCAATATTAACGCAACGCGGCTTTATGTCCTTTAGTCGAAAGAAATATCGGAGAAATCCTAAAGGTAGGTGTGTTGTTTCAGGTAACTATCAATATGGTAACATTTCCGTAATATTAGTCCTGAACATCAAAACAGCAAATAGAAGTGCCACGTAAACTAATGGGCTGCATTCTTAAAAACTTCTGAACATACGTGCCGAAAATTCTAAGGTGGTTATGAACATTATTAGACATATTCTAACCTTCCTTTGCACAGCTATATCTTTTGTAGTTTTCCCTGAATTAAGAGCCAAGAAATAGGACTATAAATAATTAACGATGCATATTTGTGGGATAGCTCAATGGTTTGGTTTATGTGGTGGAACATCCCAAAGTGACCTAAAAATTTAGAGAGGCCATAATTGAGGCCTTCGAAAATTTCGACAAGTGGGGCTCTAACGTCAACTGCCATCGCACAGGAAGCAGTATACAACATTGTATGCAAGCGATGGATGTAAGGCCTTGCACACTGAACATTTTGGAGAAAGTAATAAATTTTAGTGCCTAAAACAGATGTAAGCTGCAGACCTGCCAAACATAGGGAGACCATAGGGGATAAAAGTTTGAGCGTAGCGATTAAGAGTTAGCACAAGATCTTTCCAGTAGTGTGCATTGTGTTCATAGGCGCTCATCATCATCATCATCATCATCATCATCAGCAGCAGCAGCAGCAGCAGCAGCAGCAGCAGCAGCAGCAGCAGCAGCAGCAGCAGCAGCAGCAGCAGCAGCAGCAGCAGCAGCAGCAGCAGCAGCAGCAGCAGCAGCAGCAGCAGCAGCAGCAGCAGCAGCAGCAGCAGCAGCAGCAGCAGCAGCAGCAGCAGCAGCAGCAGCAGCAGCAGCAGCAGCAGCAGCAGCAGCAGCAGCAGCAGCAGCAGCCTGACTATACCCACTGCAGGGCGAAGGCCTCTGCCATATTTCTCCAATTAACCCAAAGGGACTCACAAATACTTGAATGGTCTAGGTGTCCATGCCACGCCACCGTATTCAGCAGGTGTCCACCCCTGCATAACCAAAGCAAAGACCGGAACTCATGGAATAATTTCTGAGCACGTGAAACTGAACCAAAGTCCTCAAACGCATAATCTTGTTTATACTTGGCTTGTCTGAGCAGAAAAACACGAGGTTAGCTCCTTAAACTTATATCTCAATTCGGGATCCATTATTTGAAAACCGCTGATAGATTTATTGTTTATAATGCCTAAACAAAGTTTCTCCAAGTATAGAGTGAACAAAAGCGGAGACAGTGGACACATTTGTTTTACAGCGCCATTAATGGGAACTGGTTGCAGAGACATGCTTTTGCAATCAAACGTTCTGGACATTCTTTGCGAAAGCGTATCGCAGTAGGAACAACTGAAGCAAGATTTGCGAAATCTACTAGAAAAAAAGAAGAAGGAATGAAATACTCGAACAAACGTTAGCTGCAACGCCAGCGGCTCATGAGCGTCACTGCAATATTGAAAAACACTGAGCGTCACGTTTAGGTTAGAATTGTGTTTGCCGGCCTAAGTTAGAATTGTATTGACCGCGCTTACAAGCCACATGTTTGTTCAGTTCTAACCAAAGTAAATATTGTACACTGGAGCCGCATTAGACAGTTTGTCGAAGATCTCATAACCAACATTTGAAAGTGTGATGGGCCTGCATCCGTTTTCCGATCAGATTTTCTTCTTCTTATCTGTTTTTGGTATTAACACAATATGATTTTTGTGCACGACCGTTGGAGAAACCACAAATCAATACTGGTCTCAAAAATGTCGGTGGGAGGGGGGATAAACAGATTTAAATCTCCTGTAAAGTGCTCCTGAAAAGCCATCAGATCTCGATGTTTTGGCAAGCGGCAAACAATCAATTGCGTCTTCCATTTAAGACGAAATTTGCTGATAGAAACACGATCGTAATTTCTCTAGTCTAGAGTAAGGATAATAGAACCAATGACAACACCTAAGCAGCCAGTGATTCATAATCATACAATTACGGCGTATTTGGTTGATAATGATGATAGCGGCGATAGTGATGATGATATCAAGGATGACAATGAGGACGAAGTTAGTGAAAAGAGTTCTGTAAAACCTCTTTCGCCATCTCCATTTTGAAGCAGACATGAGCGTACTCCTGCAATTTTTTGGTACTTTCGATGGAAACAAATTCCTCCAGAATTATTCGTTGGTTTCACGTCAGCAGAGCCCTGGAGAGTTTTAGATGGAAGTTGTCCAATAAGGAAGGGAAAATTATTTTTGACGGTATTAGAAATAATTTCTGCTTTTGGGATCCGCGCTTTGCACAACAACATAAATTAAGCACATGTCCGTTCATTTTAATTTGTTGCAATAAAAGGCTAGTGACCACGTTTCCTCATCTGGTGATGGCGGAAAAAAATTAAAACAGCACTACAATAAGAAGAGATTTATGAGCACATCGAAATTATTTATTCCAGCTCTTAGTGAATCCTATTTGACAAAAAAAAAAAACAGTGAGCGCTGCAATGCCGTCGACCGCGGAGATACCTTATTAATGGCACCGCGTTCTTACGCGCGTAAAGCTCGGCATTTGTACACCCGAGAATTTGTATCTAAGTGAGTTTATCCAGAGCCCTTTTAATGAACTCAGTAGAGGAACGTCACAGCGTATATATTAGCGCCGATTGCCTAAACAATCTCCACTCCTATTACTTCCTCTGAAGTGATTGGCCTTGAACGGGACTTTTTTATCGCTTAAGGCGGCTTTATCACCACTAGATGAGGGCAACAACGCAATAATTTTGCTCAACGATAACAACATATCGAGAAAAGTATATTGTTGACCATTTCCGGATGAGAAATGAAGCCATTCTCAAAGCTGGCCTCATCTTTCATATCCTTCCGACCAGCAGATAAAGAAGCTTCGTTCGTCTGCAGTTCCACAGCATCGTTTTACGCACACATAAAAAGAACGAATGAAAGCACAACTGATCGTGACAGCTTGGAATAGGCCAAGGAAATGCTGAGAAAACAATCCATAACTTATAGCAGCGCAAACATGTGTACCACCGAAAGAAATATGAGTTTTGTGCTAAAGGAAGAGTAGCCGAAATGGCGGGCCAAGTATCGACAAAACCATCATATTTTCGCGCAGAGTGATAGGTGACTTGTTTGAAGAGCAGAGCGCTGCCATAAGAAATTACCTCCTTTGAGAACGTGTATGTTTTCGCATTTATTATTTTATGCTCTCTTATCACAAGGTGATTAACCTCTATAGCGGCAATAATATTTAGAAGAAATATCTTTTATTTCAGCAATTTTCTCAGTAATCTAAACAAGATATTATCTAAGCAGATTCAGTTGCATTACATTGAGCGCAACCTTTCATCTTTCGACATAGCGAGCATGTTTAAGATCAGCATAGAAAAAATATTACAATACAAATCTACCCCACATTTCCCGCACACTTTAGCATTTTCGCCTGGCAAAGGCCGCTCAGTGCTCAGTTGTTTGGCCGCAATAGATGGGTGAACCCAAAGACGTGGAATCAATTCCGGCCACAGCGGCAGCGTTTTTATTGAGGCTGAGTGGAAAGCAGCAGTGTGCTGTGAGTTATTAAACAACAATAAAAAAGCGCGGATAGTGTGAGATATCACTGCCCTCCACTGCAGCCACTCAGTACTCGGCCTGATCACTTTCCAGCTGCCGCCGCACAGACGCATGCTCATAACGAAAAACACAATGCACGTTTGCCAATATTGCAGGACGGCACAGGGATACAACCGAGGCCTGAAAACGGGCCTGTGTGACCGACGAGTAGCAAGATAGGTGCGGGAATAAAAAGGACCCGGTAGGTTTATTTACAACCATAAATGTGCTGCCAAAACTTCTAGGGGGCAATGTTAATCACTAAACTGCACTGAGGCGAAAGCCTCTATCGCGAGGGGTCCGAAGACCTCCACTACGGCACCTCCCACGATGACGCGATAGCGTAAGCTACCAGCAAACATATAAAGCCCCGCTTTAAACCGAGCCATATTAACGTATCTACGTCACCTATGGATAAGGTGAATGCAAGGGTCTTGGTAGGCTGATTCTGATGCCACCCTTCCGCATGAAAGGAAAGGTTCGAATTGGCAGCTGCAGCCAAACGTAATGTCAAGAAGCCCTATGTCCAGTGAGTGCTTGACCATGTCACCTGGCAGCTACTTCCACCCACCTAACGAAAGCATTACGGACGCACGGACGCGACCTGCTAGCATGAGCCATCAAAGGCTATCGCCTTAACATTGCACTTTTTGTTAATTACACCGGGAGAATTCGTATGACGTTCTAGAAACAGTTGACCAGTCGATGCCATGTCATGCTACCTTCTAGCAAGATGCATGCTTGTGAAGAGATGGTCCGAGAGACAGACGCAAAAATAATCCACCTGTAAGCCTGCAACCCGTGTCAGTGAGCAGAGAAAACCTGCCAGCAGAATGCTCCTGATTAGCTACGAGAGCCATGCCCACAAGTGTTTGCACCACAATTGTTCTAAGCGTTCGGTTCTTTCGGAATGCGCCTAGTAGTTGTTGCTCAATGCTAATTTAGATTTTCTGCTATTTATTTTATCACCATCTTGTTTAAAACACTAGTAAACAACATTTCAAAGGCTCTTGTCTCTTCGTGCTGCACAACCCTTTAATTTTGCGGTGAGTGATCCATATATGTTGTTTCAGGCAAAGGGGCCATTACAGAAGCTAGATACTGCTAAGCAGTGAGACAGTGAAGTGTAATTTGATGGAAAACAGACATTGCTTGCGGAGGCTTTGACCAAGGTTCTACTTTGAAAATATTTAAGAGCAGTACATCTCTGTACGAAACAAAAATGCTTTAGATACATCTTACCGAGTTTAAGCTATATTGAGTTACCTCCGTGGATTGTGGGTAGGCTTTCATCAACAGGATCTTAAGTGTGTCGTGAGGCGGGCATACATGCCAACATATAATTCGGTAAAATATTGTTTATGATGACAAAAGCGTTAAACTGTAGAAAAAAGACGCACGCTTAATGTGAGAATTAAATGCGAACGGCATTGAATGCCTCGCCTTTTAGAGGACAGGTTCCTGAACAGAGGTCTTCTCCAAAGAGTCATCCTTTCAGGTAAAACCATCCGTTTATTCCACACAAACTAAATGCGCGTTGCGGGACGTTTCTGCGGAGCATGCAGTTCACACTCGCGACAGTGCAATGGCAAGGTTAAAAGAGAAAGGGGTTTCAATGCGGAAAAATAAAACACATTTCGATGCGATTAGTGCGATGCGACACGACCAAAGAGTTCCCTGCGGTACAAGCAGCATTGCCTCTTGCATGGCAACAACTCACGAAAAAAAAAATGAGAAGGGTTCATCGCTGCTGACCCGAATGTGGAGCGAAAGCACTTGTTGTTGTTGTTGTTGTTGTTGTCCAAATAACTTATGGCGAAAGCACTAGCTGCGAGTGATGGAGCGTTCTTCCTTTTCGTCTTCTTCGTCTCCCTCTTCGCCTTTTTTTTATTTGTCTTGTTGTTGCTGTTGTTCTCCTCTAATTTGATGGCACATACCAAAACAGGGATATTGGCCGAGAATTTGGGTGGAGAGATACTATCTTGTCTTTTTTGTCATCTTCTTCTTCGTCGTCTTCTTTGTCGTCTCTTTTTCTTCATCTTCTTGTTCGTGTTCTTTTCGTAGCTATGCTTCTTCAAGACGTAGCTACGGCCACCCGAAGTCTCGCTTTGGCTGCAGTAGCATTGCTTTCGCAACAAAAACGCATAGCCCGTCTCCATAGGCATCGCTGCACTCGTTCATCCATGACTATGCTCCACACTCCGTGTACTATCCCGCTCAGTATGACTTGCACCCCAATGCAACCTGGCCGTAGCGCTTCAAAGAAGAATAGGGGCACCGATAAGCTGCGCACTTAAAAATCAAAATAAAAAGAGTTTGCTGTTCCAGCCGTCAACCTGCTCCCCTCTGCCGTCTGTGAGTGGCCGTAATATAGCGTTATTGCATCACCAGCGCTTGTGTGGTAAAACCTAGCCGCATATTGTACTTGATTTCGCTTCGTTAATTTTTAGCGCCTGATTGTCCTGATAAAACCGTCAGCCTCAGCATGAAACCTAGCCTCTGTAGATGTAAACAGGCCGATTTTCTGTGATAACGAGAACTACATCAGGCTGGCCTGTGACGCCCGCTGTCTTTACAGCGAGGTACAAGTGTCAATAAAAATGCGACAGACTATTTCCACATTCTAGCAGAAACCAAGAAGAAGAAATGGGCATGGACAGGGCATGTAGCGCGTAGAGAGGACAATTCCGTTGGTCGCTTAGGGCCACAAATTGGATTCCAAGAAAGGGAAGCGTAAGAAGGAGCGGCAGAAAGGTAGTGGGGTTGATTAGATTAAGATGTTCGCAGGGGCCAAGTGAATGCAGCTAGAAGTGGCCGGGATAATGCGAGGAATATGGGAGATGCATTTGCCCTGCTGCAACTGATGATGAAGCTGTGCCCGCGCAGCTCTACACTTGAAATATATGCAATAGCAGACTGTTATCCTGTCTAAATCCAATATGCTTGCTCGAATTCAGTGCAAGAGAATGTTTTACGTAAAAGACTATACGAATCGTATACACGCTTGCTACGTTTTCCAAGCCGTGAAAACGTGCATTTCGTAACTTATTAGGTTTATGGTCTGGCTTGTAAATCTAAGACTGAATATTCGTACCTCGCCGAAAGCCTGGATACTTGTTACATACATGTTAAACGAAGTCATTTTGAAAGCAAACCGTTTTACATATTGCTTGTCTTTATTTATTATCGCAGGTCCTTTTTTAGTTATTCAATCCTTGTGTCACTTCCCGTTGAATATTAGCTTTGGGGGTGTTTAAAAATCTTGCTTGATGTATGTGTGACGTTATCGCTTTGCCAAAAAATCGGAATGTACTGCTAACATAATAGAGAATTACACCCACGAGGATCAAGGCGAGATTCTGCAGCCCGGACATTTACTCTATCGAATAAAGAAACGCTTAAATCAGGCCATGCGGGCTGCCTTATGCCAGCCCATACCCTGGCCCGGCATTAGGACACAAGCTTGGGCGTTGCAAATAGTCTGTGTTAAGTACATACCTCTACCACAATGGGGACATTGCAGCGAAGACAAATACCGTTATATCGCAAAAACGCGGCTGTACAAGCTCAGCATCAACGCCTAGTCACCTTTATGACAGTGAGCGAGTCAAGGAGACATCTGTAAGCTTGCATAAGTTTATGTTATTAGGTCTTCGCACTGTTGAAACCAAACACAATACTACGCATCTGTTAGAAATAGTTTACTATCCTACATGTTTGTGGAGGCAGTGATCTCAATAGAAGTAAGTCCATCAGCTCATCCAAAGGAAACCAGACAAACTCCAGCCACTGAGTAAACAAGTCGGGTGTTTTCCTCTGATATAGAGTCCACAAGGGAGCAAGGTATTGCAGGTTTCCACGGCACCTAGCGTAAGCTCATAAACGCAGTCGCGGTGCCAGAGTCTGCGTCTCCTCATTGGTTGCGTAATTGAATCCGAGTACGTACACCGCCTCAGGCAAACCTTGGTGCGCGCTTTGTGTACGTGTTTGCTCCGGCGGCGCTCATCTCGGGTTGAGCTATTTGCAGGCGCAGACTAAGTACTCCGCGGGGAGAACTCAGCAAAGCTGATCATGTTGGGGGGTGTGGAGGCAGGAAAGAGCAGATGCGGCCGCTTCTGGAGACGAGCGCAGCTGCCGATGTCGCAAGCAAGTGGGTATTTACTCTCCCTCACGTTACGTGTGCACATAGCTTGACATTATCTGCCCTGCTTTCCCGCAATGAGAAACTGTGAAAGAAAACGAACACGTACAAGGAAAGAAATCTTATAGACGTGTTGCAAGACAAAACACAAATGAAGCTATTTTCCTCAATAGACCATTAGTAGGGCTCAAGAAGGAAGCGAAAAAATACGTTTTGCATATTCCTTTGTACGTTATATACGTGAATGTATGTAGTGGATTTTATTTGATATTTGTGAGTAAACGTTACTATAGACCCATTTATTGATTTAGTGTGAGGAAATGAAGATAATATTCGCGTCTTTAATTAACATCGCAGCTCAGAGTAGCAACCCAGCCAATGTGCAAGGCAATCTTTAAAGATAAGGTACATTTCAAAATAAAGATTATTCTTTGACCACGTGTACAAAATACGTGGTTTATTTGTTTACGGAAACGTTCGCGCCAACGTTAAGCGTCCCATTTACCCTGATTATACAAAGCCTAAAACGATCGCTGAGGTTGCGTTTCTGTCATATGGCTGCTTCAATTATGTGTCCAGTGGGAGTGCGACATTTACGCTTTTTTTTGGGATCATTATTTGATTGTCCGTTTTTCTAGCCAACAGCCTTAATTTTCTTTCCAAGTGTCCCCGCTCCTCTTGCATTTATGTATTTCATATCTCTCTATGGCCCTGAGCTGACCACACTCCAGAGCTTCAACTTAGTGTGACGGTTGGTATAGACTGATTCATTCGTATGTGTGGTGAGAATCGTGTGTGGATCGTAGAAGATGCCTGGCTATTCAGGATCATTTATAATCATAACCCGAGAATTGTTTTGAAGCTTTGTGATAGGAAGATCGCTAATTTAGTCTTTATATCGAGTAGGCTATGAAGCCGAAGTCGAGATCGCAGACCAGTCCTCTAGGCAAGCGACAGAACACGCTGAAAAAAGCTCAAGCGAGCACTTCGTTGACGTCTTTGTCACTCATATTATCTTTTTTATTGCACAATCGGATGATAATTTTTGCTTTTGTCAATGACATTAGCAGTGATCGTAATCATAGTTTTGTGTAGAGTAACCGCTCCGAAAGCTAGCACGGTATTTTGTTTCTCTGAAATGTAGGGTATTTTAATATGGTTTTTTATTCTTGATTGGCAAATAAAAGCTCGGTGTATTAAGCTGACTAGTCTGTACGTCATCGAGTTCAAAACATTCTCTATTAGAAATATTCATATGATATTATGGCTGTCTTCCACATTGCGAACCGACCGAAATCTTTAAGCTCTCCGCAATTGTAAGAAGTAAAGTCATCTTTAGAACAATGTTCACATCTCAGCGAAAACAATCTTATAAACAATCCCTTTGGCGTGTGCGTAAATTGGTATTACAATTTTAGCAGGAGAGCATGTGGTTAACACACCGAACAGGAAACGCGGGGCTGTGTGAAGGACGCTTTTCAAACGAAGCATACCTACCATGTTTGTTAATAATGTCCCTATCAGTAGCCCCCACATTGCTAGTAGCAGACCTATGCATTTTCTTTTTTTTTTTTTTGCTTCCTACAGTCACAACAACAACGGGGGCCCGCCTGCGACCGGTTCTCGTACATGTTGTATGCCGTCATTGCACCTGTCGCCGTTTTGGCTGCAGACGGCGACTATTCGCCGCGCGTCTTTTTTTCTTCCTGTTTTAGCGCAGCACTTCGGCGTCCGTTCCTACATCTCGCGGCGTCGCCCTTATCCCTCTTAACCAGCTCTATTATTAAATGATTAAAAATAAATATATCCTTTCTACTTCTAAAGAAGAGAGGCAAGGGGTGCTCAAACGAGGATTGCCCTATGGCATAAATAAAGCTTAAGCCATGACATATATAAATTGAAACCACAGAGTAAACTACTATGTGGAAAAGCCATGTCTTCACATTGAAGCCGAACCTAAACTTAGCACGCAGATTACTCTTCCGTAACTCTAGGTTTAACCACAACCTCAACCACAGCTTTTTTGAAGCCAACAACGTGCAGGAAGAGTGTTCAAAAATTCCGCACAACGCTGCTGCTAACCCGTTCTGCCGTCCATACTTAGTTCTACGAACTATTTAAGAAAGGCGAAAAATAGCAGTATCGCCGCCTGCCTTTCTCCTTTCTTCTTTTTTTATCTTTGTTTCCATACTTTCTTTACCGGAGCACCTGTATCCCACCATATCCAGAAGACACAGCAACCGAGTTGCAAGGAAAGCAATCGCTGCCTCCTGCAAGCACTGCTTACGTCTTACTTTGTTAACTTCTGTATTTACTCTAACTGCGAAGAAATCTTACGGTTAATAACTTTCCCTTTGTATATCCTCTGTCGCGTAGACCGCTTTTCATAAAACACAGGTACGACCTCACACTGAACAAATAGTTTGCCACCCCCTGTGCATGTTCATTTTTCATTGTCTAGTTTTGTCTCGGAGGAGTTCCTCATCTTTAACCCAACATTCCTGCCATTTAATCTTCCTTCTCCTTTCTTGCTCTCCATTTAAGAATATCCTTACTCCTGCCCATTTTAGTTCTTCATTTTTTTGTTTTCACTACATAAAAAACATTCCCAAGAAAAAATATCCCAATCTTGCTAAAGGCCGGTCTCTGACCAAAACGTCGGCAGTAATTGTGCGTCCGAAAGGTGTTTGCTCTCATCGTCTCTTCATTATAACGGAAGCCGACGGAAGCTGTATTATAAAATAATTTCAAGACAATCGTTCCTGACCTCAGCTCTTAGAGAAATATCGTGCATAAATTCTCATTGAGAGAACAACTATCCAAATTATTGTGGACAAGCAAATCGAGTTCCTCCACCAATACTTCCGGCGTGTGCAAAGGCCGTGCGTCATAGCATGATAAGAAAGAAAAACAAGGGGCTGTTACATTTGCCTGCCTCCTCCGCCAGGGCATGCACTCCACTGAAGAAGAGGAAGCCAACCGTCCTTACATCACCATCCAGTCTCCGCCTAACTAGTGTAACCCTCAATCAAGAAAAATGGACCGCAACTCAGTTCTGCCAGACAACAGAATCTACAACATTAGCCGTTCACATTGTGGAGACATAAACCAAAGTGAACAAGCGGGTGAAGCCGTCGCTCGGTTCAACAAGCCCTCCCCGAGGGAAGCAAGCAAAGCTGACCTGTACAGTGGACACTACTCTTGACCCCCACACAACTCACAACTCCTGATACCACTCCTTCCCGTAGTCCTGTGTCGCACCGTGCCATGTAAAATCGGTATGGCTCTGAACAACGAATGCAACGAGACTGATGTGAAGGCCGCGTGAGTACGCCGGCTTCCATAATCCTAGAGCACCGAAATCTTTTTCTCGACAGTACAACTAGACCCTCACTGGTCAAGGTGTTAATTGTCGCAGTTAGCGTTTGGGCTTCGAAATCATAAAGAAGCCGAAGCCGTCGACATAAAAGTTTTTCAAACGACAAAGAAATAATTTTCTAAGCCCTGCAGCATCAGACAATTCGTTGATTGTTCGTACCAAACCGTTACTTCCCGCAAGAGACGCACAGGGTGTTCTTTAGAGAAGGGGCATCAGGTGATGATGCATTCACTGGATAAGATTCCCAGGTGCAACTGCAAGTGGTATTGCGGAAAACCACGTGTACATTTCGCCTCGAGGCTTGTTGCGTAGGGAAGCTCAAGCAATGGCAAGTGTGTGTTCGTTATATTTAAGGCCGAAGGAACAAAAGGATGTGGACGACATGTGAAAGTAGAGTAGGCAGTCTGAATGTGGCGCCGTCACCACTCCAGTACCCAATCGGTTATTATCGCTTTTTATCAAGTTTCGTGAGCGTCTCTCACAATCTGATTTGGTTTCGTGAAAAAAAGAACTCGAATCTTATTGCACTGCCAGGCTTTTTAAAACGAACTCTTCGTTTAGAAGCCTGGCATGGCTCCGCCTTTTTTTGTGGCTTACAACGTTCTATTTGATCCGACAAGCCAACTGCGATGATTGAAAAGTTAATCAGTGTCATCAGGTAATTATGTAAACTATCAGTTGAGCTTGCAACACGTTGTGTCACCCATGAAATATATTTTCTGCAGCAAAAAAATTTGCTTTTATTTTTAGCGCACAGTCTTGAGGAAATTCGAAGTACTTGGCTGTACCACTTCGTATACTCCTCTAATTATAGGGATAATTATTTAAAACCATCGATTACATTTCTTTGATGCCGTGGAGAAAGCTGAGATTGCGTTAGGTTGCACAGGCACAAAGACAAAATTCATCATAAGCAGCAATAAATCTGTCCTTCAAAATATTGTAAAAGGCAGGATGTCGCCAGTATCACTAAACATTCTTAGCCAACACCTGCTGAACGGGAAAACGTCTGGACACACGCGCACGCTGCGATCCCTGGCGACGAGCCAGGCCATGAGCTAGCTCGAGCACTCTAGTTCCGGGCAGCCATGGGACACTCTGGCGACTTGGGTAACGAAGCGCGGTTGCTAAATTATGGGCAAATAATCAGTCATTATCGATTGGCACCTAGGCTGATACCTCACCAGACCGAAAATTGAATAACAAAGAAGATGCTGTATGGAGGCGCTTACTAAATAATACGTATGTGAATCCAGTTGTACGGTATGTACCCCGAGTAAACAGAGCATGATCGGGGCAGTCATTGTGGGGCTAAAGGGATGCTCGGCCACATAATATGGGAATGCTGACACTCGCCCTGGTTGGGAAGAATATGGAGACAGCCAGAAGACGCAGCTGTGAAGTCCTGACCCGGCGCTCCAGCACAACGTCGTTCAACTGGTGGATGAGGCTGCCATAGGACATGGACTGCACGCCTGCATTCTACGCGGCTGCTCCAGTCTCCCAGGCGTGCGTGCCAGGGGCAGTGGTGATCGCTACCTCACGGCAAAGTCTTTTTCAATCATTCATTCAATCAATCAATCAAAGAGGCGCTTTTGGTCCACCTGTACAGTTCCTTCCTCTTATTGGCAGTCGTTAGTTTTGAAAACACTGACGTGTAAACTTATTCCTGCAGGAATCTCAAAGACCATGGTGTATATGCGCGGCTTCCCTCTAACAACTTCGTTCTCTGAAAATTAAACCTATTCGTATCCTTTCAAGTAATATTTATCACGAACCAGTTGCGGAACGTTTTGTCAGTGAATTATTCTTGTTGTTGTGGCTGTAGGAAGGAGGAAAAGAAAATGCACGGGTCTGCTGCTGGCTATTAAGCTGAGCCACCTCCGCTGCCTCGTGCGGACAAAAGAGATCGTACGAGAACCGGCGTATTCAGCGGATAAAATAGAGAAGAAAGAAAAAGAAGAGGAAGAAAAAGAAACGCGCAACAACAGCTGTTGTCCACCTCCAAAGCGGTAGCGGGTACATTGACGGCCTACAATAGATAATTCAGTGGCAGGATAACCATCACCGCACGCGGCGATGACCTACCTGTTCCAGCCCCATCAGGGCCAGGATCAGCTTCTCTCCTGCAGTTGTTGTTGTGGCTGTAGGAAGAAGGGAAAGAAAATGCACGGGCCTGCTACTAGAATTAAATGGTTAGTAATTATGGAGCAGCGAAGTGCACACAGCGTCTTTGCCAAAAGTAACCAGGCTGCAGGATCTATTCTGAGCCATGTGGCAGCAGATTGATACAACTTCTGATGTTCACAATCTGTACAATGTAAAGGTGAGCACTAGTTCTAACTTATTAGCTAGTTGTGATAAGGTGGGAATCCTTAATGGCTTTATAATACAAGTGAAAAGCAAAACATGCTGCCTGGTTACTTTTGAAAAGACGGTACGTGGACGATGATACGCAAGGCGGCCCTCTAAGTGGTATTTACAAGCACAATTTTGTCATATCTTTAAAGTTAGAATTTAATTGTTTCTCGCCTCTTGAATTGACGAAAGAACATAGCTCTGAATGCTCCGTTTTGCATACAAATGTGTGTTCTTGACTTGCTCGACACTGTGGGTAGGTGCTGAGAGCTTCGTAAACGAACAATTCTGCGCGTGGCTCATGTAGGTTGCAGTTCGCAGACGCCATTGTCGGTTGCTCCTGGTCTGGCGGCTGCGTGATGCCACAGGATATAATGCACCTGTGGGCACAAATACCTCAACCTTATCTTTTGAGATGGGAAGGAGAAATATCGGACTGAACGATCTAGACACGCTTCTCTTGAGCTATGCAACCGCATCCAAATGTTTAATTATAGCTGAGATTTATAGCTGTCACCGCAGCGTTGTCTCTGTCTCAAACCCTCACCTTTACGGTCTACACAGGCGCAAGACCTATTTTTGTGCGACGTATAGAAATACTAAATGAAGCATTACCCTTCTTTTTGCAAAGAATTTCACCTTCCAAGTCCAAGAACTACCTACCTTACGCATAAGGCCATCACCAGGAGACTGAACAACGCCGTTGCATAGGCCCCATACCAGCAATCGACACCACAGCTAACATATGGACGAAGAAGGGTAAGCCAATGAAACCGATCATGGATCCAGTAGTCGGAGCGTGGGTGCTAGGTTGCAGCGACCATGTGTTGGGGTCTCTTTAGCTATAAGGCGCGCTGTATTTAGATAAATAAGAACACTGCAATGAAAAACTGATTTAATCTCCCATTCCTTCTTTTCTATTGCATTTCTCCACACATTGACGTGCAGGCTGTCCTCGGAGCCCACGAAGGAGCCGTTAGGATCCATCTGCGGGCACGGCTCCTGAGAGTTTATTTGAGGCTGCCGCGGACAACGGACGGGTTGTCAACCACCAAAACATTGGCAGCGCGAAGCGCAGTTCCCCGGCCGTGCTCTTAGCGAAGGTCACGCTCAGAAATTGCGACAGACTGACGCCGTCCACGAAGATTGTGCGACCGATGAAGCTACCAACTCCTGTGGCAACCTGCGCCACCGGTCACTACCCTACAGCTATTTAAAACCACCCGAGAAATTCGGAAGAGGTTTCGTATGCATTTTTTTTCTCGGCTAGCGGCGAAATGACCGGAAGAAAAGACAGTAATCAGATATAACTACAGGCATTGAAGGTACACAAAATTACCTGTATGAAGATTTGCTTCTAAAGGCTAGGTGTCATTGAAACACGGCGCTGCGTCTTTTGTAATTAAAATTTCTAACAGCTTTTCATTTTAAAGTGCTACTTCTATTTTATTAAACTCTTTAAAGCTCAATCTATAGAAACACGAACACTGAATATGAAAAAAATGCGTCTTTCAGTAGGCAGCAAGACCTAAGCTTTGTATGGCTTTCAAGGTTTAGCTTTTCCCGAGGAGACATGAAATAGAATGTTGGTCAGGGCGAAACTCACAGTAATACGTTTTTATTATTCGCCCAAAATGTTTAAAACATACATGTACAACGACACCACACGCGAGAAAAATACTTATTTGCGTTATGAGAGACAACCTGTGAAAAATGCGAGCATGGCATCTATAAGACATTCGAAATGTTCTCTTCAATTTACACTGCAAAGTCGCACGGCTAAAAAAAGCATTGATTTGCGTCAGTCGAATTGTCAGGTAAAGAACACTCCCACAAATATTTATATACCGGATCGCACTAGGCACCTGATTAAAAAGAAAGATTAAAAAAACTAGAACGGGAGCTTCACAGAATATATTGCTAGTAATATATGAAAGTATGGCTCCTATTTAGAACTCAACACATATGTAAGCACTATTAGATCTATGCTGCATATGTTACCCGCTTCTAGAAGCACCAGACCCGATACCCTTATTCCACATTTAAATATGTGCTTTTTTAAACATCGGGCACTTAGTACAAATTCCTACATATTATCGCAGGTATTATTCTGGCCACACATTTTTCTTTTCTCGCCTGGTTCTAAAGTACACATCAAACTGAATACTTATATGCACAGCACATTTCGATGAATTGATGTTGTGAGAGCAGAATAGGGTAAATTGTGTCCACACATTTATTGCGGCCTCCTTTTATTTAAAGCATGTAGCGGAGCGTTCCACAAATCTTACATGGGTCAGGATTTAAAATATGCAACTCAATAGGTAGGCATAAACTGTCATTGTTTTGCAATAAATTTTTAGCCCATCTGCCATGGTCACAGTGCAGTCTTATATGGTGACTTTATCATTGATACATTGCCTCAACACTAAAAATGAGCGGAACGATGTATGCGCATAAAAGTCTGACTTCCCCGACAGCTGGCTATTTCAACATGTTTTTTATACTTTCTGCCTTAAAGTTATGCAGCAGGATAGAAATACTTGCGCAGTAACCTTTGGGCGTATCAACATCGTTTTGGGAAGATCTAGTGCAGACTCGGCTAGACCCACCAGGTTACCTCTTGGGAACTGCCCAGGAAGCAACACACATACGCGTTCCATCGTGCTTAAGCCAGAAGCACAGACGCAATCACAGCGGGATGTTAGGTTCTGCTGTCAGGAACCATAATTGAATCCGACTGGGCAGGACCTGCAGCCGTAGTTCCTGCCGCCTGATTGTGTCACGATCGAAGGCAGAGCTCCGCGTGCTCATTACTTTTATGTGTTGTCTGACAGGGTCTCGTAAGAACTTCCTGGACATAACATAGGAGGGGAGTTCGATTACTGCTTTAGGGTATAGCTGACTACTTACAACCCTCAAGATTACAGATCCTCACAGACACACGACGATGTAATACATAGTTTGGGTTACTCTCGGTGGCTCTTAGTTTTTGTTTTGTGACTAATAACTACACCAAAGTAAAACGAGAATACCTGAGTCTGTCTCGATGCCTCGAAGCAGGACTGTCATCATTTGAGTCTGTCAAAGCATTGTCACGATAGGCAATGCGAAGACGAGAGTCTTCGCGTTGCCTATCATGGAGTCGTCGTGCCGTCTTTACGGTGCATTTCGGGGAAAAACGAGACAAGAATGTTAGTAGGTGTAATGCTCTTGGCTCCCCAATAGGTGGAGTGCAAGAACTATTTGGGCAAGGCCAACTGGGGCGAACAAATTGAAACCAGAGGCTCCCGCAGACAGTGCAAGTACAGTTCCATTCGACCACGGTTCCAGGAAATCGGTAAAAGTCTGATGTTACTCTTTGTGCTTAGCCAATGATAATTCTAGTTCAGTGCTATGGTTGTCCTAACCATTCCAAGAGCTAGTTCTCGCTAATAAACGCACGTAGTAGCAGGGGAAGCAATACAAGAGTTAGGTTCTATCTTTTTACAGTCGGCGTCGTTGCTGGGTGTTCATGCGACAGCTTTGTAAACACATTTTGCACTCACCGCCAGTGGTAGACTCAATATTACCGGAGCCTTGGAATGACATCTCTCGACGTCTATTAGGTAGGACATCACCGACAGCCACCTTATAAATAAATACTCAATACATAAACTATCTTAGGAAGATACCCATAAGAAGAATTAGGAATTCAAGATGCGACCGCTATTTGTGTTTACCTTGAGTTGATTTGCACATTTATGAAAACCTCGAGGTCAGATCAGACAGTAAGAATAACTTATTACACTTCCGTCATTTTAAAATATATGGTTATTGGTTATTATAATTATTCCTGCTCTGTTTGCTTCCTGCTTGCATAACTCGGTTGGCTAAGTTATCAGACCGCAAAAGAAGAACCGAGATTAGAATTTTATTTTGCTGTCTCTATTACACTCTTATAAGACTTCAACATGTATTTTGTGCGTTGACATGTTCAGAGGAGAAATTGCTGCACGTTAGTAGCACTCATTCCGGCATTTCTGGCGATTACCGAAGATAGTTTATCATTTACTGCAGCCCGCAGTTCTGGGGACTGCCTAAGGTCACCACAATAATGAATTTTACCGCCCGTAAATTACTCTTTTCACGAACTGCAGTGAGTGTGACATCATACATCAGCATAAACGTTAATTGCTCATTTCGTTTGGCAGCCTTCGTCATTTCCCATTCACTGCATTATTTGCACACTCTCCTGCTCCTGGGCATACCACATTTGACATTACCTACTTGTGCGCACACTGCTAGACGTTTGAACTGATGTCATTCACTCTTCCACACAATTATCCCAAATGCCTCTACATTTTCGTCTCTTTTTTAAATCCTTCCTCTTACAGCGCTTTGTTCGAGCTACGTTGATTGCAAATTGTATGATGCCGTAAAACATGGTCGACTTTTGACGTATATTTAAACCGGTGTACGATGTGCAAAAGCATTTCTGCGTAAATAGAAGTTGATGGAAACAAACACGTGCAATGAAAATCGGTAGAGCGTGTTACACTTCAAGCTTGGAGCGATCGGTTACAACGATGGCGACGACGTTTCGTAGTAGATTTCAAGAAATATTTTTCGCTTCGGATCTGCTCTGCCTCTACGATTTCTTTTTTTTCTGACGTTTTCCGCCATGGGAGTTACATAAATCAAATACTCGCTTACCTAAGCAGCGAGCACTCTACATATAGGGAGGAAGACATTACGCAAAGAAAACTGGAGGCAAAATGTTCTAAAGTTGCCGCTTCCATGATCGGAGAACCTGCAAGACGGCTTGCCATAGTTTCACATTAAATAGGAAACATATACACAGCGTCGAAACATTATTTCCAATAGTAACAAAAAGAGTTCCGAATGCACCCAACATGTGCATTGTGGTAAAACGCCCAGTCACCATACCACATCAAGTAAAAGAGCCCCGTGGTTTTGTTGCCCACGTGGACTTTTCGAATGTTCAGAAACGCTTGAGACTTTTCCTCTATCGCTTTATTGTGCATTGCTTCAAATTTCTTATTCAAACACGGGTCCTAATACTCCCTTGATGAGGCTGGGACAGATGGGCCACTGCCGCTTGAGGCGGGGGCTGGCCTGCAACAGAATTTTTATCTGCTGTAGGCCGTCATTGCACCCGCCACCGTTTCGGTGGTGGACAACGGCTGTTGTTGCGGCACGCGTCTTTCTCTCTCTCCTCCTTTTCTTTCTTCTCTATTTTCTCTTTTGTCTGCACAAGGCAGGTGGTGCAGTGGTAAGACGACCGACTACTGTGCCGGAGTACCCGGGTTCGAACCCGACCTCGGCGGCTGCGTTTCGATGGAGGCGAAACGAAGGGGCGTCGTGTGCTGTGCGATGTCAGCGCACGTTAAAGATCCCCAGGTGGTCGAAATTACTCCGTAGCCCTCCACTACGACTCCTCTTTCTCTCTATCCACTTTCACTCCCATCTTCCTCCCTTCCCTTACGGCGCGGTTGCGGTGTCCACAGAAATCAAGTGAAACAGTTACCGCACCTTTCCCTTCCTATAAATAAATCAGTTAAATCAGTGGCTCAGCTATAGAGCCAGTAGCAGGCCCATGCATTTTCTTTTCCTTCTTCCTACAACCAAAACAACAACAACGGAAAAGGTCTGCTTTGTCACATTCGCAGGTTTTCTGGAACCCCAGCATGACACTAACCAAAAGAACTGTTTTGCCGCAATTATAGCTTTTCTCCCATCGTCCTTTTTGTTGCTTCATCTCTCCATCCGATCCATCTCTATTTCGTGCAATACTATTTTCGAATAAGGATGAGTGAGCCTCAATGGTGCTTCCCAAATTTCATGTACCACATGTGATAACAGCCTTTGAAATCAACACTCTCTGAGTTTTGCGCACTGCGTCAACCCTTTTTTCTTTTTTTCGCCTCGTAAGCTACTTTCTGATCTCGAATTTTTTCTTTCAGATTCCATTTCAAGCAAGTTAGTTCGGCTTCATCGAATACGTTAAAGAGAAGATGGTGCCAAGTTGAAGTGACAGTAGTTTTGGCCACATCACCCAAGAGTTCGTGCATGGAACAAATCCTTGCTTTCTTTCGTAGGCAGAATTAGTGGAGTCAATATAAGCTACTGGTCTCTATCTAATAAGAGGGAAATATTTTCTGCTTGATTTGTATTGCGCTCTTTCACCATGCGTATGTAGTGTTAGTAGCTAGCCTAACAGTCAATGTCAAACTGTAGTGAGCGCTGGCTAACGTTTTACTAATACACAAAATAAAATGCACACTGCAAAATTTCAAATTCACTATAATGATGTTGTCTCTGAGCAGAATGCTGAAGTGTAGCAGTGTGTGTTCGGTACAAAATGGATTCGCGTTTATTCCAATGTGTACAGACTGACCAGCTTTGTATACTTTCGGAGCCAATTGCAGCAGCCGAATTTATCAGCTTGTGCTATAATAGCACCGTTCAGGAAAACACAGGCTTCGTAGTAATGTTCCTTATTTTCAGAAGATTTTCAAGCTATGTTTTTGAATCGAGACCATATTTAAGGTTAAATTGTGCTGCTGCACGTAGCAATACACACACCGCTCTCAATGACACTGCGCATGTTCACAGCTGCGAAAACGCTAACTTCAATTGTAGGCAAACATCAAGTAATTACAGGTCCACTGTCTACAATGCGTTAGCTGTAACTATCATCTTAACAAAAACACGCCATGTGGAAGTTTCATAACGTTCATTTATCGTGTATAAAGATTCTCCTCATTCTTGTAATTCTTGCATCACACCCTTAAACGTGCATCTAAATGCGAAAAATAGAATTCTACGTGAGCTTCCTCTCAAGCTGCAAGCACAGGTTGGTTACCAGCCAGGCAGTGTCATGCACGTAATCTCAGGGGCCATGTTCTAAGCGTGGCGTTCTGGTGGGCCATAAAGGTTCGGCTTTCAACACGAGAATTGTCTAACAGCTCGTCTCTACAGCCCTACCTGGCCAGTAAACTGGAAACGTTGAATCAGCATTATTGCTTTCGCATAGTGACTGCGGCAAATATGGCGTGCGGAGGGACTAACGGTAATCCCTGCTGTGCTGTAGAAGATGCTGCATTATTATTTTGTCACCCTGTTTTTCTGAACCTAACTACATTGTTGAATGCAGGTTTCACCATTGTTAAATGCATGAGTCACATTTTCGAAAAGGCTATGTTCTATAACTTATGTCTGTTTGATTTAACCACAAAACATAAGACTGGTTTTTCCAGAAAATCCAGAATGGCGGCAAAAACGTTCATGGCGCAGTCGTGAGATTAACAGAGGTGATTAAAATAATGACCCCCGCCCGAGGCCAAACATTTTATGCAATGTAGAATATGGAAGGAACACAATGTAATCTAAACGATCCATAACGATAAATTTAAATTCAAGCTGACCTCAGACATCAGAGAAATAAAAATAATCATTAGCTCTCCCTGGGTCCGAAATTCGATTGGGCCGGGCTTCTCAGTGAGAGGCTGGGACCTACTACTCACACATAGAGACAGAAAACAACCATATCGTTTACGTAAGCAGTATACCTACTGGCCAATACTCCAACCAAGAGCAAGACGGCACTTGGAGACTGCACAATACCAGAACATGAGTGTTGTGTTTGGTACCTAGCACAACCAAAACCACATAGAGGAGAAGATCCAAAACACAATATACATAGTTCACATGGCGTGGACGTACCCAAATATAGAATAAAAATATCAGGAAGAAAATATTGATGGCAGCTAGGATACTCGGCTTCCAGCTCGGACCAGCTAGCAGCTTTCTGTCACCCGACGGTGCCGCCTAAAAGAGGGGCTGCACCCCGCCGGTGTGGCGCAGTGACTAAGGCGCTCGATTACTGTTCCCAGGGATGCAAGATTGCATCCTGGCCTTGGCAGCCGCGTTTCGACGGCGGCGAAAAGAAAGGCGCCCGTGTTCTGTGCGATGTCAGTGCAGGTTAAAGAAATCCCAGGTGGTCTAAACTTCTGGAGTTCTTCACTACGGCGCCTCTAATTTCCTGAGTTTCTTTGGGACGTTAAACCCCCAAATCCAACCCAAAGCAAGAGCTAGAAGCCGTCAACTGAGCGGGTGGATATCCCTTGCCTCCCTGTAGGACAATAAAGAAATTTTGATCTAAGAAGGAGGAGGAGGTGAAAACATTTAATTACAATCATGGACCAGACACGCTGGGCCTCCAGGTCCGAGCTGGACAGGGCCGCCTCCCAGCGCTCCGTAGTTTGCTGTTTTATAGCTATTATGTTTGTATTTTCATTTCGCACAGGATACAGATATTTTTATTTGGGGTGCTGTGAAATTGCTTTACCGTCAGTTCATTTTGAAAACATATTTTATTTTTCGGTTAAGTTCATGTACCTTCGAAGTGGTTGAAAACTTTCTTGAACGTCTGACAGGTAGCTGAACCTGTTGCAACTCCTAGTTTCAAACTTCGTCTCATATAACTTGAAACATTGCGTCCCTTAAAAGGATGTAAATGAGAGTGGCACGCTTCTTTATAGCTATATACTTGTCAACATAGCCTCTTTTATAATATAGTAGATATATACGGTATCCTGTACTAAAGAAGAGGAAAAATTAACTTTAAAAATGTTTTACAAGGTTTTCTAACTCATAGTAAATAAATAGACATGACGATTAACGTGGTTAGCTTGGTATTCGTTGTTCACAAGTAAATTTTCTTCTTTCGGAGCCACAAATAATCATTATAACTTGTTATAAGGTTCCAAATCTTCTCTTCCAGCATGTTTCCTTTACATATATCAAAGGAAATTAAACGGAGAGAACAGTGGCTGAAATATGTCATGAGACTGTAATGAAAATGAAAATTTTTTGCCTCATATAATACACAATCAACCACTAATATATAAAAAATAGGCTTTACGATTTTTATTTTTCATTGTAAATTGCATAAAAACAATTGAGGCGCTGTCTAGCGGAGTAATCTATTACTTTTATTGTATTACCCGACGTGACAACATGTCAGCAAAATATCGGTTATTTTCGTAACTGCACACTTTTCATTTTGTTTTTTCATGACATGCTTGTCATAATTTATATATTTTGCGCTCTCTCCAGTGCTTCCTTAAATAACCCCCCCCTCCTTTCGCACCGCGAGAGGCATACTTTGAAGTTTTGCCACTAGAAGGCGCCACAGTGCTTGGAATACCATGAATGAAGCGATGATAGTGCCCACTAGAACGTTCGTCGACGAAGCGTGCGTTATTGTGTCGTAACATCATTGAGTGCGAAACTAAAAAGGGCGTTACTCTGCGCAAACAATGTCTGATTACTGCCTGGAGAGTGAAACTTATATTTGTTTTCGGTACGTCTTTTTTTGTTGACCCCCAGTCGTCATCGCGGCCGCAGCTCATGGTTTCCAATATCAAACTACAAAAATACGAGCGCATGCAGTGATCGAAAAAATCTCGGTAAATATTTTTTACACCATTTCTACCAAACGCGTTGGAGACTCGAACACTTCAGATATAAATCTCTCCATTGCTCCGAAAAAAATTTGACACCTACATTCTATTGTTCTAGCTCTCCCTTCAAAATGTTAGAGTTTTCAATGACACAGCTAGAAAAAGCGTAGTATCAGAAAAGCTTTATAGTTACAAGCAGCAAACAGTCATGTTGACAGTGTAGTTACTCGATGTTTCTAACGGCTTACTGCAATCGGATGGAAGTCACGTTTTCTTTGGAAATGCGGACGGCAACGTCGTTCCCCAGAATGTCTGGTCTGCCTTCAGAACCCAGTAATTAAGGCGCACGGAGGTTCAGCAGATCGAACCTCGTTACAAGGGCCAAAGAGACGTGCATGGACTACCACCGAAAGCCTGCAATGGCAGTGTAATGTGAGAAAAAGCTGGCATTTCTTGAAAGCTGCTTGTGTAGCAACGTATAAAAAGGCAAGCTGGGCATGCTGGTGCATCCGTAGCGTTAGAACATCGGGTACTGCTCAGAAAAATGTGGGCTGCACGCCCGTCCCATCTCAAGTGCGTGCTGCTGCCCATATATATTAGCAGAGCACCGAAAGGTTTCAAGTTTTTGCAATAACGAAAGTGATTTCGCATTCTCGCTGCATTATTAAACGTTGTCAAGGGCGCATAGTTATGATCAAAGCTGCAATTTTGTACCGAATAGTTCTCTAACTGCTGAAGCAAATCTCGTTATTCTTAAGAAAAGGGAAACAATTGTTGCTCGTAAAATGTAGAGATATAGGAATGTATTTCTTATAGATGCTAAAGGGTGGATGCACTTATAAAACCCTGCATCCTTGCAACTAACCTGGAGTGAATTTTGTACCAGTTGAGATATATAAGAATATCATCCGGCACAATACTGACAGCTGCTACCGCACTTTTAAGCTTTCACATGCTAGTATGAACATACGCACTTCCGCATTACACCTGGCCTAGTCGAGTAACACTCTCCCCACCCGCCTCCACACACACACACACACACACACACACACACACACACACACACACACACACACACACACACACACACACACACACACACACACACACACACACACACACACACACACACACACACACACACACACACACACACACACACACACACACACACACACACACACACACACACACACACACACACACACACACACACACACACACACACACATTGCTACGCACTGAACACACAATCTGCTACGCATTGGAACACACACACACACTCCCCGCCGTAGTGGTGCAGTGGCTACGGCACTCGACTACTGTGCTGAAGGACGCAGGATCGAATCCCTGCCTCAGCGGCCGCTTTTCGATGCAGGCGAAAGGCAAGGTGCCCGTGTGCTGTGCGATGTCAGTGCATGTTAAAGAACCCCAGCTAGTGGAAATTTCCGGAGGCTTCCACTACGGCGTCTCTCAGCCTGAGTCGCTTTGGGACAGTAAACCCCACAAACCAACCAACCAACACACACACACGAGATCGTGTTTCGATTTCGTGGGGTCATTCCTTACCCTGCACGTTAGAGTCCGCTCGCTAACTTACCGAAACCCCTGTGTCAATTCCAAGCGATATTCATCATCACCGACTACATTCATGCGAAGGGGCTCAATTTACAATTTTCACTAAGCTATTTTTGAACCCTACAAGATCAGTATCTGTAAGCCAAGATCTTCTCATATCACAAGAGAGCACCGTAAGTCCCAAGATACAGCAAAATGGCTTCTGAAGCTGGTTGTAAATCTGTGCGATATTTGTAAAAATTCATTGAACAATTTATCTGTCATGTTAAAATTCTCGCTGGGAGCGCAGGACGAGATAGAGACACAAGCATAAAATCTGCTACACACTGGAACATTACGCAATACGTTATATATATACGTGTGCGTGCGTTCGTGCGTGTGTGTTTGTGTGTGTGTGTGCGTGCGTGCGTGCGCGCGCGTGTGTGTGTGTTTGTGGGTGTGTGTGTGTGTTTACGACAGTATCTAAAATTATGTGCTGATAGCTGACGATTAAATTTATAGTCTCTGGAAGCAGGATTTGCAGCCTTAGAAAGCACTCGGTAAAGATATGCCCTCTTTGAATATCAAGCCAAACGTAAAAATCTGCAAACGCGCACTTTAGGCGCATTTCATGTGGAGTGCGTCGCTGGAATTCATAGCTATTCGCCGTTAATAAAAAAAAAATATACATTTACCCAATGGCACACAACGCAAATAGAAGAAACCGCCAGTTCAAGCAAATCATATGCTCTACCCTGAATGACTGAATGACACTAAATCTCGACTCTTATTGCACGAGGGGATGAAGCACCTCAGATTTCAAATATTTCATGATAGATTATGCGTGTCTAACGAAAAAGAGATATATGTTTGAAACAACTAACACATACGATGCCTAAATATCTCCCCTACACGTTCACCTTCTTTTCAACACGCCGTCACGGGATAACATTATCCACAAAGCCAGTGGATGAACGTTGCCGTCAGGAGGCAGTCCTTAATTACTTAGTTTTTTACTTCGTTAATTATGCATAGGAAGTTAGCGATAGCCGTAATTTGTAGATTTTCTGCGTTTCCCCGCGGTTATCGCTCCGCTTTGTGCTACACCGCCGAAAACATTGATGCACTAGAACTGGGTAAAAAAATTAATCGTGCCAGACATAATACTATCCAATCTGTAGCCATGAATTATTTTATTCCATGAGTGTGCTATGTAACGATAGTTCACCATTCTTCAGCTGCGTGCAGTTTTGGTCGCACCCTTCCTTTCCTGTCTTGTAATTCTGTTTGTTCGGTTTGCATTTGTTCATGATGGCTCAAAATTTCAAGGTAAGCGAAATGTGACCCGTTTCTGCTGAAAGTACTGTACTGTAATGTACAGTAATGTACTGTGTTATGTACTGTGTTATCGAGGTTTGCCAGAGAGGCGACAACTAGGAGTAGGTTTCCTTGTCAATAAGTATATAGCGGGTGATATAGATGAATTCTATACTATTAATGAAGGGTAGCAGGCATCGTAATTAGGCTTAATAAGCGATATAAAGTGAAGGTTGTACAGGCATATGCTCCAGCATGTAGTTATGATTACCAGGCAGTTGAAAGCTTCTACGAAAATGTAGAATCGGCAATGCGAAAAGTAAAGACGCAGTGTACTGTACTAAAGGTCGACTTCAATGCCAAGGTAGAGAAAAAGCAGGCAGGAGACCAGGCAGTAGATGACTATGGCATTTGTTCTAGGAATAATAGGAGCGAGTTACTAGTTGACTTTGCAGAGCGTAATAACTTAAGAATCATGAATACCTTCTTCAGCAAACAGAAGAACCGGAAATGGATATTGAAAACTCCCAACGGGGAGACTAAAAATGAAATTGACTTTTTTAATGTGTTCAACCCCCGCCATTATGCAAGAGGTAGAGGTAATCGGGAAAGTGCGATGTAGTGACCACAGGATGGTGAGGTCTCGAATTAGCCTAAATCTGAAGAAGGAACGCAACAGATTAGTAAGAAAGAAACCCATCAAGGAATTAGCGGTGAGGGGGAGGGCAGAAGAGTTCAGGATCTCGCTACAGAATAGATATTCAGCTCTAAACGAGGATGGCGACATTGCCCTAGAAGCAATGAACAATAATTTCAGAGATATCATTACTGAATGTGCGGTAGAAGTAGGCGCTAGAATTGTTAGAGAGGATACCGGTAAGCTGTCTAAGGAGACGAAAGATTTGATCAAGACATGCCAGAGTATGAAAGCTCCCAATCCAACAGACCAGATTTAATTCGCAGAGATATCAAAGCTAATCAATAAGCAAGTAGTACAAGCATGGACTTTACCAAAATAAACTGCGTAACACTGCACCAATTAGGCGCATATCACATCGTACACAAAAATAATAGAGCAAGATTCAGTAAGTTTCAGCGGATGAACATAGCAATGAGATCAGAAATTTTCAGTTTAGAAATATCGATACCTTGATTTTTATAGTCATTTAGCATCCGTGGAAACAATCACGCAGCATTTATTAACCGTAATTAGTTCGGTAGGTAGATGTTTTCCAAAGTGGGGCAGACCAGGTGGTGTATACCGGATCGGCTAAGCATAGTCTGGCAATGTCAGTAAGGGTATTGCTTCCGCGCTTTTGACTAATATATTCTCATGATAACCTCAACCTATATATAACTCTCTAACTCTAAGTGTATTTAACAGTTTAAAAATATGAGAGGTAGATTGCAGGTATGGTTCGTTAACAGTAATGCGTAGAAATTATTTTGTGCTAATAATATCTTGTTTAGATTACCCTTTGTGGTTGTGCCCGATACTAGAAATAAATAATTTAAGTAGGATGCGAACAGAGACCTGTATATGATTAACTTCACTTTCTCAGGTAAAAGACATAAGTTTCGATATACTATCCCTATTGTACTGCTGAGTCTGTTCAGCACAAAATTTACAGGGTCATCCCACTGCAGGTGTTCGGAAAAATGTGCTTTAGGCACTTGAACGCACTGCATGATTTCTATCTTCGAAAATTTGAATATTATGTCAATAGTCAGGGACACCTGTTTATCTCTAGGTTGAAAAATATATGCTTTTGTTTTTGCAGCATTAATCTTTAGGTGGTCACTGAGGCTGCTGAAGTTTAATTAAGCTGTTGCTACGGTCTGTTACTGTTCTGTACCTGGACGTAAGCGAGGGAACCTAGCGAGGGAACCCTAAACTGCCTAAAAAAGCATCCTACAGCAGCTGTTCAACGTGCGTTATCCCACTTACTTCGTCATGCGGGCGCTTCCGAGAGGTGGCGCCATGGTATGCCCTCGTGGCAAATAGTAACTTCAAAAGTGAGGATACAAGCTGATATACACACTTTCCAACACTATAGCAAACAATGATATACAAGCTGCAGTTCCTTCCTACACAACGACCATTTCACTAATGCCAAGCTAGAAAGCACACAACATCCAAGTGTTAAAACTTCATATTCCCCCCTTCCCCCCCCCTCCAAAAAAAAACAAGAGATAGATGGAGAAGGATGTTTACACACAAAGAGAATTTACTGTGTACATACATACATACAAAAACACGCATTGCCCACGGAATAGTAGCACTATACAAAGCACTATAGGCACTATACAAAATAAGCTGAAATACTTGATTCCTCAGAGAGAGGAAAACAATAGAAAAGGGGGCGGGGTGTCGACAAAGGAGGACAGGCATCTCAAGTCTGCTTCCCGTACAACCTAGGAGCGCGTGTGCCAGCGCCGTAGAAACTACTCTTTCCCATTCGTTTATAACTGTACCGAGAGATACTTCCAGATAATGAGACGTAGGCTCTGCAAAGCTGGGTACGTTGCGCAGGCGGGAGTACGGCGCGCCTGAGCGAAGCACCTGCGACGCCACAACGCAGAGCCAGAGTGAACACGAGGTGTTCTAAAGGGTTGCGCCGGTGCCGGACACCGGGGTTTGTAAGGATGTTAATCATCCTATATGCAAGCCGCCACATTGTTCTAGCAACTACCCACTCAAATAAAATATGCGAGAAGCTCTCGGGAGCACCGCAGTTGCGCTGTCTCGAGGGGAGAACGCCCCAGTGCCTTGCCTGATGGGTATCGAACTCAATGACTAGTGTGCTAACTGTGATGCTCCCGAGTTCCTCTGGCACGTTTCTTCGAGTGTGTAGTTGCGACGGCAAATAGTTCGCTGCTGGCTGGTTCGCGTATGGCTGGTAGGCCGTCTATATTAACATCTGAGAGGTCGGCATCGAGAGCCGAATGTGTGTTTAGAAAAGTTTTATTAGACATTAGACATGTAAAGAGAATTTACTGGGTACGTACACACATCTAAAAACGCACATTAATTACAGACCAAAGCAGTGTACAAAACACTCTATGGCACATTACATAATGAAAAACATGAATCCCCTGAAAGGGGAAAACAATAGAAGGGAGTTGACCAGAGAGATACTTCCACAATAAAAGACGCCGTCTCTGCAGCGCTGCGTACATCAGGCGACTGCAGTCCCGCACAGAAACACACGCGCAGCAGGGTCCGCGCAGTCTACCGTTCAGTGCACACGTTGACGAGGCTAAAACGCGGAAATCCCCGCAGAGGCCAGAGGCGACCGGCAGGAGCTGCCCAGGGAGCAGTCACGCTGCCGCTAGCCGTGGGGAAAGAGGAAAAGAGCGACCACAGGGGCCGGCAACGCTTGACGTTAGAACCATGGTGGCTACGTGTCATTATCCGAGACATCCAATAATGTGCCGTCATCGCCCTTTTTCACTCGTTTCATGGGGCAGAGGTTGCCGCGGATGGCGACATGCGGCCATCGGATGCCGACAGTTGACGCTTGGAGTCTTCTGTTGAACGCGCCTTTCCCGCACGACCTAGACCTGCACTGGTGGTACGCGCGGCTCCTGGGCATCCAGTCTTCGTTAGCTCTGCAACAGCGCTGTTCGTAAGGGACGCCGCCTCCGCAGAAGAGCGTTGCCTCACGTGTGAAGCTGTGGCTGCCCCAGCCTCTCCTTGCATGTGTTGCGACTGGTACGCGGCGGCTTCCTCTTCCGATTAAGTAGAGTGGGCAGAGGAAGTGGCAGGTGACTCGCTGTCGTCGTCAGAAGACGGCACCGCACTGGACACCTCGTCTTCGGAAAACAGGCCCGAGACCTCGTTCACGCCAGCCGCCGTGGTGGCAGTACACGCCATGTCCTCGTTTCCGCTTTCATGGGGTTCGGGGGACACACGGAGGGCGTCCTTTGCCTCGATGACGGAGGCCCCGTAAACCTGGGCTGCAAGCTCTGGCTCGCCCCGAGACTCCCGAAATGTGAAGCCTGCAGGTTTCCCGGACGCTGCTGTCACGGCAGCATATTACCTGGGCTCCACGCAGTCAAACGTCGCATGCTGGGCTCCGCAGTGTTTGCACGCCGCTCTGCAAGCGTCAGTGTTGTGGCTGAAGGCGGCGCAGCGTCCGCACTTGACCACCCTACACTCAGCACCGACGTCGTCCCCCTCTCCGCACGCACCGGGAGCACACCCGCTTCATGCCCCGGTACTCGAGCATTACGCGGTGTCCCGCGACGGAGACGAAGTTGGGCGGAGCACGCAGCATGTCCAACTTCACCAGCCGGCAACCGTTCTGGACGTGGCTCTTTCCCTTAAACACCGGCTCTTTGACGGCTCGAACTTTTCCGTAAGGACTGAGCGCAACGGCGAGGACGTCGTCACCTACGCACGGGGGCAACTGGAAACCGGTCACAAAAACCACTGGTACAGCCATTTGCACCAACGGTGCTTCCTTTCCTGCGACGAGCAGACTGCCCGCCGCAACCATCTTCGTGGCTTGAGCCATAGAACTGACTGCTGTAAGGAACTTTGTCCCGCCGAGGTGCAGCAAATATTGCAGCCCCTCGACACCGACGACTGTCTCGATGGCGTCGATAAGGTCGTACGCCGGAGCAGGCTACGACATGGTGACTTGGAAGCACTGGGCCTTTGAAGGCCGAGTGACCGGTGGTGGTTGATCCATTGCTATGGCCCTGGACACCATGACAGCAGCCGCGGCGCCGCGGCACACGAACGAGCAACGAAACGCTAAGTAGAAAGCTTAGTCAGTGAAGGTAACCCGTAGCATGGCTACCAGCGATTGATCCATTGCTATGGCCCTGGACACCACAACAGCAGCCGCGGCGCCGGGGCACACGAACGAGCAACGAAACGCTCAGCAGAAAGCTTAGTCAGTGAAGGTAACCCGTAGCATGGCTACCAGCGATTGATCCATTGCTATGGCCCTGGACACCACGACAGCAATCGCGGCGCCGGGGCACAAGAACGGGCAACGAAACACTCAGTAGGATACTTAGTCAGTGAAGGTAACCCGTAGCATGGCTACCAGCGATGACTGATGAACAGCATACAATGGAATTACAAAAGGCAGTCAAATGCATCTTCCTGTGCCACTGAACGCAATATTGAAAAACGGATACACCTCCATTGCGTTGCCAAGAAGCAGTTATGGTGCCATAATCAATGTGTATGTGCAGAGAACAGCGCAAAATGTCATAGCTTTCCGGCTGAATCAATGCACAGAGCTCTTATCCAAATTTAGGTACATAATGCAGATAGAAAAGTGATTGAGAACTTGCTCAGACGTTTTCTAACAGTAACAGGAATGTTTACTTTGGTTCAATAAGTACAAAAGTTCTGAGGTCAGTGCAGAATTTGCACTAGAAAATGCGTAAACCTCACAGTTGGTGTGCTGTCCGCGACATGTGTAAGCGGAATTCCCCGAGTGACCGAGTCTGCGTCTCTCCTTTCCTGTAAGCCGGTTATACAACACCGGTGATCTCTGAAGCGCTCATTGGAACGCTGGTTGTGTTCGACAAGGTGCACGTGGTGTACCTGTGCACCAGCACTGCAGATTCTGCGGTGCGCTTGGATGCTAGGCCTACGGCACCGGAAGTCTAGTACTACGGGACCGCTTTGGCCGTCGGCATTATCCCTCCAAGAAATTTCGATGTCTTATTGATTTTTTGGCTGTACCTGTCAAATTAATTAGTCCACATCAGCCACTTTGTAACTTGCACACATTTTCTTGACGCCCCATCCGATGGTATCATTTTTACAATACACCAAATAATTCCTCTTTTGCACATCTGACAAGGTCATGGCCACGGGAAACCCACCTACATAGCCCATACAATGCTTGCTCATTATAAATTAAAGAGCACTGAAAAATCTGCATTAGAGTAATGCGAAAGCACGGACGCTGCTGTTGCTTCTAGTTTCTTTATCCACTTCTTGTTCGCCCATTTCAGTCTATCGTACTTTCAAATTGTGCGTCAATTCCCTCCTATGCCCTTTTCGGTTCTACTTTCGGTTGCCGGATCTCACATCTTCTACGTCACAGTAATTCACTTCTTGTTTACCAATTTTAGTCTTTGCTACTCCTAAATTGCGTGCCAATCTCTTCCTATGCCCTTTTTTGGCTATACGTCCGGTTACGTGACGTCACATCCTCGACATCATATCCGCTACGGCAGCCCTTACTCTGCTTCCTCTTTGACTCCCACTGTGCACCCTTCCCTTACGGCGCGGGTCAGGTGTCCAAGAACAAGTGTGGCAGATCCTGCGCCTTTCCTTTCTGCGAACAAGTTATTCTAAATAATTACCTAGTTACATTTTTGTCTATATATTTTTTCGTCAGAAACATTATGTTACCTTATATCGATCAACGCCACTCATTAACCTCTACCGCTTCTCAATTACAACTGCTGCGGACACAATTTTGCGAACACGTTCTGGGGACACGGTCTGCGGACCGAAATCTTTGAACATAGCGTAGTAATGCTTTCACATTATTAACCGTGCGCCGCGATGACGAAGTGGCTAAGGCGCCCACCGTTTTACCAGAATGCCCGCGCTCAAAATCCTCTGTTTGGCATCCATTTGCTTCGCAATATCAGTGCACATAAAGTTCCAAAGGAGGTCGAAATTATTCAGCAGCCCTCCCCACAACAGACATTTTACCATTCCCGTTTTTCGTACCACCGTCCTCTCTTCCCTTACGGCGCGGCGAATGTGCCCACAGCAAAGCTTTGCAAGATACTGTGCCCCTCCATTTGTATGAAAAATATTGTACTAATATTAGTGATATTGATAACATAAGTCGTTTCCGTGGTGCAATAAGTTTGTTGCTACCTATATGGCAATGTTTTACAATCGTTGTCGACCACTATTCGCTCTGCTTGCTCGAAAATCTTCGTGACCATTGTACCCGCTTGCGCCCGATGGGCTTTGCGTTTGCAAGTGTTTAACTTCACCGTGGCATACAAAAGCGGCTGTCAACATGCTGACGCTCACTCTGTTACGCTTGCCGCTTTCGTCAACAGGTAATGATGGTGACAATATTGATGAGCACTAAGCACCTGCACCACAAACGTTACGTACTTATGCGTAACTGGGGTGCTTATTTGTACTCTAGGCATTGCGAGTCCGCAAGGTACGCCAGATTTTGTTTCATCCACTTCTCTCACCAGCTTCTTCATCTTGCTGCTCATGACGCCCCAAAGCACGTGAGAATATTATAATATTAATTGGTTCAGAGGAAGGGAAAGTGGCAGCCTCTGTCACACTTGTTTCTGCAGACACCTGAACCGCACCGGAAGGGAAGGTGGGATGGTGGGAGTTAAAGTGGAGTGAAAGACAGAAGAATCGTAGTGGAGTGCTATGCAGTAACTTTGATTGATTGATTGGTTGGTTGGTTTGTGGAGTTTAACGTCCGAAAGCGACTTAGGCTATGAGAGGCGCAGTAGTGGAGGACTCCGGAAATTTCGACCACATGGGGTTCTTTAACGTGCACTGACATCGTACAGCACACGGGCGCCCTGCTTTTCGCCTCCATCGAAAAGCGGCCGCCGAGAATTTTGACTACCTGGGGATCTTTACCGTCCGCTGACCCCCATTTCTTTAAACCAATTTACCTTTTATAGCTTAAGCTCAAGTCAGCAGTTTCGTGTGACTAGAATTGTCATCTCGATTATGCTCGAACTGAACGAGGTATAAGGGAAAAAAGATTGAAATAAATAGAGAACCAAAAAAGTTGACCGGGGCAATATTGTGCGACATGTGGGTTAATTAGGTAATTAAAAAACAAATATCTCAGTCAGACGTCGATACAGCCGAGGGTAATGGCGATATCTAAATGCAGTCACGTGATTTCGACACCAGCTGACATAGGCCTAATTTCCTGGGACGGGAAATTTGAAATGTTTGAACGTGAACGAACGGCAAAGGTCGTGATCTGCGTGCTTACATGATAGTAATGGTTACAAAGTGTGTAAAGACATGTCGTACACCAACTGCAGTCCCAAAAAAATCTAGGTGGGGAAACGTTGCAACGCGCGGTAGACACTATCGCAGAGATCGCAGGTCGTTCACGCCTATCATGCTCACACCCAAAATCAGAGCTTCTGGTCATCAGCCCCAAACCCAGGGATCCCGGTTCCAGGAGCCAAGCGCCCCCAACCCCGCTTAACGTGTGCGCGGGGGACTTCCAATCAAGGAGGTGCAGTCAATAAGGATCTTAGGGCTGTATCTACAAGCTAACAGGAAAAAAAAAAAGAAACCCTGCAAAAGCTGCAAACATCAGTTAATATGTCAATTAGGCTGATCAGAAGAAGTACTAACCGTAGGAGAGGAGTCAAAGAAAAAGACCTCTGTAGGATAGTGCAGGCATTTGTTCTGAACAGGATGGTGTATGCACTAGCATAGCTAAAACTAGATGCTGCGGAGAAAGGCAAAGCCGAGACAATAATTAAGCAAGCATACAAAGCAGTCCTGGGGCTGCCGAACTACATACACATCGACAGAAGGACTTATGGGACTGGGAATACATAACACACTAGAGGAGCTCAAGGAGGCTCACCTCACAATGCAAAAAGAACGGCTTAAGCGCACTAAGGCAGGCAGAGCCATACTGGAGCGCTTAGGTATAGGCTTGGACCTTCCACCCGAGGACACCAAAACACAACAAACCAAACCCCTTCAAAAGCGACTGACGATCAAACAACTACCAAAGAATATGCACCTTTCTTACCACGAAGGAAGGAGGAAAGCTAGGGCAATTGCCCTACACGAAAAATACGCAACGAGCAAAGGAGCTCTCTATGTTGATGCCCCAGAATACGCAACTAGAGAAGCATTCGCACTGGCGGTGGTGGACGTCCACGGGCGGCTGCAGGCAACAGGGTCGGTAGTGACAAAATCTTCGTAAACCGCGGAAGAGGCAGCTGTGGCACTAGCCATAGCTAACACCGACACGGGTACAATCTTCTCCGATTCTAAATTTGCTGTGCGTAGCTTTGCGGGGGGGGGGGGCAGAATCTCAACTACAGCGCAGAAAATACTGAAACTGAGCAGGCAACCATACGGAGAAATTGAGTTGATATGGGTGCCGGCTCACTTGAGGAATCCGGGAAATGAAGTGGCCCACAACACGGCTCGAGGTTTCGTCAACCGAGTCGGTGAGTCTTTCGTATCCATGGGTTACTCTAAGGAGGGGCTGGCGTCTTTTCACGATATCACAAGTTGTTACAGATTGGAACAGCACAAATTTCCACTACCTGACAAAACGTTGGATAAGGCACAGGAGACCGCTTGGCGGAGACTCCAGACAAGATCCTTTCTTAGCCCTTACATATTAGCAAAAATGTACCCGGATGGCTTTAACGCCGCGTGCAGGTTCTGTGGCGAAACAGCCACGTATGATCGCATACTATGGCAATGTAAAGAAGAACCTCCACCGGAAGATCTAGTACAAATTCCTTCTCTTGAGCGATGGGAGGCCGTTCTGGTCAGATCGGACCCGGGCATTGAAGCCTTGACCACCGAGTGGGCCACTAAGGTCGCCGCCAGCCATGGACTGGAGGCCATCTAGAGCGGACCGTCTGCATCTGCATTTTGACGAAATAAATGCTTTCCAATCCAGAAATGCAAGTGGGTGGGGACACGGTCGCCGATTATGCTCGCACGGTCGGGCTAGCTTGTTCCCCGTCCAAGTCGGAGCTCCTGATCCTCCTGGCTCGACGCATAGTTCTGACCTCATCTCCCACCTTTAACATCACTATCGACGCACATCCTGTCCCTTCTGTCTTTTGCATCCGTATTCTCGGTCTCTTAATCCCAAGTAGTACAGAATGTGGGGCCCCAGTAGGTCCGATGTAGGCAAGTGGGGCTCGTGCAACCATCATAAAACCGTCTTTGGTCCCCAGTGGGGCAAAAGTGGGCAAGCCCCATTTGGGCTTGCCCCTGTTCCTTCTGCACGGATCCCACAGCGGCTTTGCTCGGCACATTCCTACATCCAGACCACAAGGGTCCCTTGTCGGATATTTGAGGGCAATACAACCTAAATGTGGGCGGTTTATGGGAAAGCCCTCATAGATCCGAAATGAGGCGGCCCCCATTAAACCTTTGTGGGACCTACATCGGCCGTAGTGGGGCAAAAAAAAAAGCGGACATGCCCACATGCTGCCCCAATCGGCCCCTTGTAGGTTACCTGAGGTCAGATGAAATATGAATAAGCTCAATTTGGGCAAGCCCCCGTGAAGCCCAAATAAGGCAGCCTTAGCTAAACCGCTTTAGGTCTCGCGTCGGCTGTAATGGAGCTGGAAGGCGGGCGTGCCCTCATGGTACCAAAATCGGCCCTTGTAGGGAATTGGAAGGCATGTGCAACAGCACGTGGTTCTAGGTTCAAAAACACCCAGCCCAACTGGGGCTCCCCACACAAAACCTCTGTAGGTCCCACATTGGCTGTAATGGAGCTAGAAGGCCTGCATGCAATTGTGCCATTATTCTTACCGACCTTTATTCGTATTAAATGGTGCCCTAAATTACTATTATAGACGATTTGTGTAACAGTTGCCATGTTTTGTCGGTTAGAAATGTTACATGGCTTTAGTTCTCGCGCTCATGCAAATTGCGCTGAAAATACTAAACATGCTGATTGCTAACTGTTGCTCCTTATGTATTTGCTGTGGACAGCTTGCAATTCTCAGCACAATATTACTGTTCAGAAAACACATCTCCACAGCTTGAACAACATGTACCTGGCTGAGGAACTTTTCTACCTTGGGGAGCGAGAGTTCCTTTGTCAATTCTCATGCCCTTTTGTTTCCATGTCGGATGGACGTGTCCGGGTGGTTTTTAGCCCACCTTGGTACCTGTAATATAATGTAAATATTTATGTTCACATCGCAACCCACATGTGCAATATATACTGTACATGCGATTGCTGTCTATGTTTATATCCATTTTATTTGGCAAATTATTCTACACTGTTTATACCTTCGTGTATATTGCCATTCATTGTTGTAATGTCATCATCACGAACTGCCAAATTTTATTCTGAATGTAAATACTGATTCGTGAGGTACTTATTCCTTAGGATGTATCTTATGTGCACTTTCATTTGCTGTTAATCATGTGCATTTCCTGTTTTGGTCATTTGTCGTCGCTCATGTGAATTTCTAATGATAACGTCTAATTTCTAATAAAACTTTTTATAAACACATGAAGTCATTTAGGCTACAATAATGTTATGAATAATTGTAAAATTTATTATTGTGGCTGTTTAGAAAGATCCAACATATATAAAATAATTACTTATGTGCATAAATAATAATTGGAAGAACTTGGACTAGGGCTTGCCATAAATTATCTGCGTCGGACCCCTATGAGAACAATGTGGGCAAGCCCAAGTGTGGCTTGTGTTATAGAACCCGCATCAGTCCTATGTCGTTATTTGAGGGGCTAACCGAAATAAAAAATAAATGTTCATCCAGAGCGGCTGCCCTAATCTGTCCAAAGTAGGACAACCGGGGGGAGTTAGCGGGATGTGCCGTTTTTGCAATACGGGAAAACGGTGGGCAGCCCCACAACTGCTTCCTGCACCGGACCGTAGTGGGGCTTGTCGGGGCTTTGTCGACAGCCCCTTTCAGGCCTACGTCGGCCTCTCTTGCAGCACCCACATTGAGCCCACTGGGGCTATCCTGCATTGCCTACATCGGACCCACCGGGCCCCACCTTGATAGCCCACTTTGTGTTAGTTGGGATTGCAAACTCAGTACTGTACTTTTCGCCTTACTGCGGCCGTCCAACAGACGGTACGGCTCATCCGGCTAGCCGAAACCACGGCATGCTCGAGCACGACCTCCATCGTCTTGTGCAGGTTTTTGTCCTAAGCAGCCTTGTCTACTTCCTCCCCTACCTCTTTCTAGCTCGTGCCAAGACGACAAGGGAAACCGCCTCATCCGCCAAACCTACAAGTCGATTCTCGGGCTTCCCAATTTTGCCCCCCCTTCTCTCTGCTCGCGATGGGCGTCCACAATACTGTTTCCGAACTTGTGGACGCCCATTGCATGACACAATTTGATCACCTATCTCATACTACCACTGGCAGAGCCCTTCTTACTTCCCTTTGGTTGACGCTTGTCTCCCCTCTCTTTGTCACTTATCCCTTGCCATCCTCTATCTTTTCCATGATCACTGTCAAGCCCCTTTCAAAGAACATGCATTCTGAGCATCATGCTGCTCGCCGATCTGCCCGTGCACCCACCCTCTGGTGCCAGTACGGTACACGCACCGACGCCGTGTATGTTGATGCGGCACCATACTTCTCGCACCCCACCTATGCCCTGGCCACTGTTTATAATACACAAACCTCTCTCTCCATCGCCACTATCACTGCTCTTATTTCTCCTGCCGCAGAGGAGGCAGCCATTGCCGTCATAATTGCCAACACACCAACTCTTTTCATTTTTAGCGACTCTAAGACAGCAGTCCGCAACCCTGCATAGAGTAAAATTTCTTCCCCTGTGCTTAACATTTTTGAGCACTCCTCCCTCAGTTCCCGTCATATCCAAATCTTCTGGGTTCCGGCTCACGCAGAGCACCCTAGAAATGAGCTGACAAATTCTATCGCTAGCGAGATGACAGACCTAGCTGGCCCCCTCCACTCCTGGATGGACATGCGTGACTAGCTTCTCAGCTTCCATGACATTACCCTCTACTACCGCAATTCCAACTTATCCTTCCCTCCCCCTCCCAAGTCCCTAGCTAAATAGAAAAGAATACTTGGCGCCATTTACAGCCCCACACTTTCCTCTCCCCTGCACCCATTGCCCTTTTCAACCCGGTGGCTTCTCGTCCAAATGCACGCTATGCCGCTCTCCCCGAGCAGACTATACTCACATTATATACTCACGTCTGGCGCATTTTTCCCTTTTTTCTGGCAATTAAGCAGCCCACAGCTGTGGAAGGCAGCTTTGGCCAGCTCGGAGCGGCATATTCAACAGCAGCTTACGACCTGGGCAGCGGAAGTTGCCGTCAGATATGACCTGGAAACCACGACCAACGGCCGGAAGACCACCCGCGGAAGGGCGGCAACATAATTATTTTGGCCTTGACTAAATAAGGTTTTCACCACCACCACCTGCCTTCAGTGGATTTATGCAATCTTTTGGTTACGTTCAGAGACACCTCTCGGTAAAAATCGCCGGTTAAGCAGCTTCCAGGCAACTTTTGAGGAGGTGAGCAGACGGATTTGCGCCCTTACGAACACCATTATGTGCCCGGCGTCACTTAAACACCTTGACAGGGGAAATGTCCTCAGACCTCTTCCACATGGTGTAGGCGTACCCCTCCAATCTTGCCTTTGTACCTAACCCAAACCCCAGCCGAGACGACTGGGAGGCGATCCTACTCGCCTGTTCGGACCTGAAAGCCCAAAAGGCATTGGTCAAACGAGCAATCGCGAAAGCAGGAGCCACTGAGGTCCCGTACTGAGACCCCACCTATTGTGTGTGAGGGAAAGGCCACTAAGCCTGACCCCAGAGCAACCTCCATGTAACTCTCGCTTTTTAATAACCCTTTTCACCGCCACTGTAAGGGTAGGGAGGAAGGTGCGAGCGAAAGTGAATAGACAGAAAGAGGAGCCGTAGTGGAGAGCTACAGGGTAATCTGGACCACCTGTGATCTTTAAAATGTGCGCTGACTTCGCACAGCACACGGACGCCTCTTCGTTTTGCCTCCATCGAACCTCAGCCGCCGTGGTCGAACCCGGGCACTCCGGCACACTAGTTGGGCGTCCTACCACTGCACCATCGCGGAGGGTGGTGCAGTGCAGTCCAGTGGAGGAATAATGATAATGACTGATAAAATCAGCATTAAATGACTAATATGACCAAATAACGTCGAATATGTCCAACGATGAATGTGTAATGACCGCAGCTCACTGGAAATGAGTAAAAATGCTTAACTATAGTGGTAATGGCTACATTGACAGGGCATACCTTAGCATGACTACTGAACGACCAATATGTCAAATGAGTTGTAATGGCCGTAACTGACTGGATATGAGCCGCATGCTTAGCTACGAGTTGCAATGCCTACAATGACCAGGAATGAATCAACATGACTCAGCATGACTATAGAACGACCAATATTTCAAATGACGGCTTGAGAGAGAAGAGAGAAAACTTTTTTGTCTGGAGTAGTCTTACTTGGTCGTAGTGAAAGAGTCAAGCGGCCGTTAGCTGGTGGCTTGCGGGAACATCATCAGCTCGGTTTACTGTGTCCGATTGTATATTGGGGCTCGCGTTATGCAGCACGTCCTGCATGAATTCAAGTGAGGGAGCCTCTACGAAAGCTTTGGGAGGCTGATAATCTGAACAATCACGCAGTATATGATTAAGGAACGCTTTCTCTCTGCACTCACCCACACACGCAGAAGAGGTTGTCATCGCCCTCACAGCCTCTGATTCCTCCTCCAAATACATAACAAACGACTCGCGATGGGCTTGTCGGAACGCCCTGCAAGGATGGACTGCTCCCCTAGCTTACCGCATCTACCAAAATTGTAGTCGAGATTCGGATCCCTCGTACCGATCTCTCATTTGGGCTCTAGGTCACCAAGGTCTCAAAGGGAATAGCCGACGCCACCACTCGCGCGCTCTCTCTCCGGGCATTTCCTACGGGACCCGACGCGGACCAGGATTGTGATTTCACCCCAGCTTACGAATTTAAAGAAATGTGTGAATATTACAGATCCACGCACCAAACTCTTCCCACCCCGTCCAAAGGGAGGGGGAAGGCTATCGAGCGGGTGCTCCTGCGCCTGCTCACCAATGCAATGTTGTGCCCGACTACTCTAAAACATTTTAATCCACAATTTGAAGGGCTGTGATCGCACTGTGGGGAGGTGTCTGACACCTACCACATAGTGTGGGCCTGCCAGAAAAACCCATCTTTGCCCCTTGTCCCCAATCCCACCCGAGAGAACTTGGAGGCGACCGTGTCCGGCTGCTGCACCTTAGAGACCCAAAAGGTCTTAACGGAGCGCGCCCGGGCTGCGGCAAACACCAATAGAGTGCCTGTCGAGGAATCCAACCTAGTGTATATATCTCTCTGTACATATAATAAATGGTTTCACCAACACCTCTCCGCACTTAGTGCTTGATGAGCTTATGCTGTCCAGAAATATGTGTGAGTAAACCCCAGGATTGGGGAAGGAATTTGTAGTTTCTTCCAAACAATTTCTAATTGCCTTGTTTGTTCGTGATTTGTGTAGTGGTGGGTATACTATCCTAGAGAGTTTGAAGTGCTGTGTAAGTCGCTGTATGTGAGCATTCCTTCTATTTCAAGTTCCTCGGCATTAGGTCTCACCGCTCGGCTGTCAAAACCTCGAGCGTGTTGATGAGCAGCCTCAATGCCTCGGTTCCCTGAGTGGGCGGGTGTCCATACGAGTTCTATCTCTCCGTCGAGCCTGATACCCGCGAGGATGGTTCTGGCAGTATTTGATATTCTTCCACGCAAGAAGTTACGTATGGTAGTTTTGAATCACTGACAATTATGTCCGCATCTGTTGTAGCGATGGCTAAAGCGATTGCAGCTTCTTCCGCCTGGTCTGAGTAGCGGACTTTGACCGAAGCGGCTGATACGCATTTATTGACGTTATTGGACTGTTGTAACTGACTGAAGTGAAAGTGTAGGCTTTCGCCATTCTCCTTTTAAGAGACATCTATAAGACCTAAATATTAAAAGACCTGAAATCGGCTAGATATATCGTGTATTTGGGAGAATTATGTGGTAATGCTGGAGTACTAAATAAGTAGTTGGTTGGCTTGGTTTGTAGGGTTTTTCGTCGCAAAGCGACTCAGACTATGAGAGACGCCGTAGTTGAGGACTCCGGAAATTTTTACCACCTGGGGTTTTAACGCGGTAGCGTTAAGGAGCTCGTGTCGCAGAAAAGCCGGTGTCGTCGGCGGCGTTGGCCGTGAACGGTAAATCCCGGCATGCACTTAATAAATAAAAAGCAACTTCCAAGATGGGCTGGGTGGGAATCGAACTAGGGTCTCCGGAGTGTGAGACGGAGACATTACCACTCAGCCACGAGTTCTTTTTTTTGTTTTTTTTGCATGGAAAAGCTTCCGTAAAAAGGAACAACTCCACTTACTTAACCATGTCCATGTCTAAAGTTACAGGGCTGCTTAATACGAGCCCGTCATATCCCCAGCCCGACAATGCACAATCATCAGAACATCAAAAGTCTGGGAGACATACACATGCGTCTATATACGGCATCCAGTTTGGAGGTTCTTCACGTGCAGCATATACACTTCTCACCAAAGCACACTGCTCCCGAAACACGGATTTGGACGATCTTGGTGGCTCAGCATGCCTGTCGATCATGCGGCTTTTCCAAAAGCTGAACAGTCACATCAACACAAATAGATCGTAAGGCACGACAGTTTTTGTCAGGAGGCAGAAATCTAATTGTATAAGGCGTAATTTCAATGTCCTTTTTAAGAGTTCTTTGTAGTATGCATCACGGCATAGAATAAAGCAATGATCAATTGTCTCAGGCACGTTACAGAGACGACAATTTACCGACCAGGGCACTAACATCTCCTTATCGTGAAGAAATGTCTTGACAGGCAACGTCGCTGTGTGTAATTTGAAAAAGAACGTTTTTGCAGCTCCCTGAATGCACATTTGCCTAACACGCTTTAGAACAGTGGTGTCCAAAAACCCCAATAAGGCTGCCGATACAAAGGTGTAGGGAACAAAGACCCAGTGAGAGCCTGGGTCATCTCCTTTCTCCAGAGGCTATACAGGTAATCTACAGAGAAACGCACAGTGAGAAAATTGAAAGTGTCAGCAACCTCCTTAAGGAATCCCCATAAACGCCCCTCACGAGCCTGCCCAGTTGGTACGAATAAGTAAGGCAAATGTGGACTAAGACGCCTAATGAGCACAGTTACAAGAAACGGATGGTTTGTCGATTTGAAAAAGAAAAAACGGGAAACAGGTTGATGAACAAACAAGTGAACAAGGCCCACTCCACCAGACTCTAAGGGAAGAAACAAGTTGTCACGCCGCATGGGCTCCCATTGAGAGCGCTACACAAATGTTGCAGATATTCTGTGTATAACTTGTACTTTCCTCCTCGCACAATGCAGGACTTGAAGGACATACGCAAGCTTTGCAAACAAAAATATGTTACAGACCTGTGCACTGAGCTTCCCTACCCATCCAAGCCTGCGTTTGTCGCCGCATAGGTACGATTTGTGAATCCCAGTAGGCCGCGCTGTTACGAACTTGGTGCAGCGGAACCCCTAGGTACTGAAGAGGACTACAGTCCCAGCATATGCCTCCAAACTGGCTTGGTCTAGTGCCCCAGTGTCCCAGCCAAAAACCTTTGGATTTATCTAAATTAAGGGCCGCGCCTGATACATCGCAGAACTGTTCAGTCAAGTGTAAAGCCTCAAATATACTCTTTTTGTCAGAACAAAAGAGGGCGATATCATCCGCGTAAGCTAAAACTTCACATTGAGCCAGAGAGAAACCACGGATGGCTGCACTGGTAATTATACTGAGACAGAGGGGTTCCAGATATAAGCCAAACAACAGTAAAGACAGTGGACATCCTTGACGAACAGGTGATTCCAGTGGTATTGGTATCGTTAACTCCTGATTAACAATTAGTCTTGTATACGAGTTCATATAGCACATCCTTATGCCTTTGAGCAAAATGTCATCAATATTTGCATTCTCCAAGACTGCGAACAAGAAATTGTGCCGAAATTTGTCAAACGCCTTCGCCAGGTCAATTTGAATCAGAGCTACTTGGCCTGTCTCATCTGATACTGTCTCGATTACTGAACGTGCAATATGTATGTGTGTTTGAATACTGCGCCCTCTGATACCACATACCTGATGCGAACCTATCAAGTCCATGATAACCAGCTGCAAACGCGAACAAGGGACCTTGGCAAAAATTTTGTAATCAACATTACAGAGGGAAATTGGACGATATCCTTCAACAGATTTCAACCGATTAGTATCTTTGCTTTTGGGAATTAATATTATGTGGCCTGAATAGAAAGTGGGAGGCAGGAAACCCACATCATAAGATGCTTGGAATACTTCCATCAAAACAGGCGTTAGGCCAGGCGAAAATGTTTTATAAAATTCGCTAGTAAGACCATCTGGGCCAGGAGATTTCTGGTTCTGAAGGTCTAAAATGTCTGAAAGGTCTGAAAGGTCTCAGCCACGAGTTCGATGCTTGAAAGCGGTACAAAACCGCTTCTAGTGAATGCGGTGTTGCCTTAGGAACGTGCCGTAGAACGTTATACTGCGGTGTATATCGGTAGTTATGAGCATGTTACTTACAGAAGTCGCAGTTACACGAGTAGCGAAGTACGTTTCCGCTACATTTCTTCTGCGCTCAGCGCACATGCAGAGCCATCTTGCGGCAAACACAGAAGAACCCCTCCTCGCAATTTGCGGCGCTGCCCCGACACGTGGCGCGCCACTCGCCCCTGACGTTTCGCATGGGCACCCTTCCGGGATGTAGAATCAAGCGTCTTTCCTTTCTTTAGATCACTATCTTCGCTCACCCGCTTCTTCCCTTCGGGCCGCGCGGGTACCGGTGCGAGGATGCCCCAATACCCTTGCGTTTAATAAGTTTTCTCGCTCTCTCCCCTTCCAACATCCAGCGTGCGTCACTCGAACAGTGGTGTTTAGGCGACGCGGCTCCTCTTTCCGCTCACAGCGCGATTGCTAGATGCAGCGTCTGATACCGGACGCCTCTGACGTGATCGCTGCGCCGTAGCGCTTCTGCTGGGAAAGCGTCCCAGCAGAGGAACACGGGAGCAAGGAACGTTGTAGTGTGCACAACACAGTGCGATAATGTAGATTGTGAGAAGCACTTGTTTGAACAAATAATTAGAAAAAAGTTGTACAGTGCACTTAGAAGTGTTGAGTATGAAAACTATGTCTTTGTGTGACTCAAGAGCATACCGAGCGAATGAGTGGGCGGTGTGAACGAGGTGCTATAACGCTATCGCGTTCCACTCTTGAAGGCGAAGCTTAAGCGTCCTCCAAATTTTTATAGTCAGTGCACGTTAAAGAACCCCATGGAAATTTCTGGAGTCCTCTACTACGGCGTCTTTCTTAGCCTGAGTCGCTTTGGTACGATAAACCCCACTAACTAAACCAACCAACTAATTATTTAATGCTCCAGCATTACAACCAGAATTCTCTCAAATACACGATATGTCTAGCCGACTTCAGGTGCCCACATAGAGTGTGACATATACTGCTTCTTTCCTTTCCTGATAACCAATATTAAGGTAGAAACACACCCCTCTCCGGTTGGCCTGCTTCACTGATCACAAAATTTCGTTTTCCAAACGGCGTTGCAAAGTGTGATTCGTATCGCCAAAAAGCATTACTTTAAGACCGTCTCTCTGAGGTGCGTGCAACGTGTGTTCTATAAGCATGGCCGCCCAATGAACACCGCAAAATAACATTTATTATTGAGACACAGCAAACACAATCGTGTCGAAATGCCCTGCTGCCGCACATTATTGCCTGATTAATTGAGTTAAACTGTCTGTATTAAGGCGAAAGCATTCAATGGCTCATACTCGCGGCCATGACATTGTCCGTGCGGCCACGAGAAGTGTCAGACTACTTCGCGCACGAGATACCACGACATTGTGACGTCATATTACAATCCTCTGTGACGTGAGAGTTCCACGCCGACCAAGCTGGAGAGCGGACGTGCAATCGATGGGCTTCATCGACCACGAACGCTTGCGCTCTATTTCGGCCACTGGATTTCGGAAATTTTCTGGGATTCGACTCTATTCAGGAAGCGCTCACCGCGGATTATCAAGACTCCAAGGTGGGCCGATTCTTTCGCACATTTTTGAGGCTTTGAAGAACTTCGCAAGCCACGGGGGACACTAGGCCTAGTTAGGCCTAGGCAAACAAAGGCACCCCCGGCCGTTTAGAATTTCGGCGAAAATAATGGAAACCGTGGAGGGAACGAGCATAGACCCTGCGGAGCTGAAAGAACCTGGCCAGTGGTTTATTGCCAAGAAAAGAGGAAAGGCGGTGCCACTTGAGAACGAGGGACGCGGCGTCACCGATGATCAAGGGAGAGAGCGAGCCGCGTCCAAGCTCGCCGGGAAGAGATTGGCAGCAAAGTCGGTTGAAAGGCAATCGATCAAGATACCTGACGGAACTGACAAAATAATTCTCCGCCCACGGGGAGGAGTCAGCCGCCTACTTAAGTATGGCAACATTGAACTTGCGGAGTTGATCGCTCGCACCGCAAATATAAACATCAGAGAGGCCGCGGAAGACACCTTCTCGGTCAACACAAAACAGCAGTCTATCCTCATCGCAACAGACAGCGAAGACCGGAAAAGAAAATACGTCGCACTACGCGTCCTCGAATTCGAGGGCCAGAACATTGAAATCACGGCGTACGTCGCTATGCCCGAAGACTGCGGTAAGGGGGTGGTACACGACATTCCCCTTCGCATCACTGAGGAAGAAATAGTGCAACGGCTACGCACGATCAAAGGCAACCCCCCCGTGCTAGGAGCCAGGCGCCTGGGCAGGAGCGCAACCACCGTGCTCATACTGTTTGAAAAACCAGAGGTGCCGAGGTGGGTGAAACTCTCACTTACATGGCAAAGATGTGTCTTATACAGAAAGAAATACGAGGTTTGCAACGCATGCGGGCGCCTAGGGCACCGCGAAGATGTCTGCCCAGATCCGAATAACGCTAAGTGCAGAGGATGCGGAGAAGAGCGCCCAGATCAGGGACACACCTGCGAAATAAAATGTCAGCTGTGCGGTAAAGACCATCCGCTTGGCGACAAGAAGTGCAGAGAACTCTACAGGACTCCCTACCAGACCAAAAAACGTCAATGGAAGCAGAAAATTGCCGAACAGCAGCAGCAACAGCAGCAGCAGCAGCACAACGAGCAGCATCAATATCCCAATACCACACCTGAGAGCGGCCGCAGAGGACGCTCGAAATTCAGAAGAGACCACCGTGACCAACGCGGATATTCTCAAGAAAGGGATGGAGGCTTCCGGGCGCAGAGCGGGGACTTCCCGCAGTTGGAGGACGCCAACCGACGTCACCGATCAAGCTCCCGCAGCAGCAGGGAGCGGTCCGGATCCAAGTCCAGGTCGGGGTCCAAATCCAGAGTCACGGCTAACTCCAGGGACCCAAGGAACCCGTCGGCCACCCAAAAGCGAAGCCCGAGCGGGGACAGTAAAACCGTGAGTTTCAGCAGTGGGGTTCCCCAGGCTAAAGATGAGGAAAACAAAGAAAAAGATAAAGAAATAGAAAAGTTAAGAAAGGAAGTTGCGGAACTGAGGGAGATAATTAAGAAACTCACTCAGGACCAATACCAATCTAAATCACAGCAAAATTCCGGGGCTCCCCCGCCTCCACAGGCTCTCCCCGCAAAACAAGTAGCCAAACCGACACCTCCACCTGAGACGCCAAAGGTGCTAACACCACCCGCGGCGTCAGACACGGAGGAGGACGCTATGATCACTGAACAGTGCAGGCCACCTCCCCCGCAGAAACGAAGAGGCGGGGAAACGGATCCGCTGGCGGCAATAGAGCGTAGACTAGACGCCAAATACGGGGCGAGACTCGAGCGGCTTGAGACAGGCATGACCAATATCATAGGCGCCCTAAACCGAATTCAGGAACAATCTAAACAAACAAACGCGGCTCTTGCTGCTATGGCAGAAAGGCAAACAGTGAGAGAAGAGATACTTGACCAATTCCAACATGGGCAAAACGCAACCAAAGATTAATTCGACGATATGGCAGTGGAACTGCCGAGGATTCCCGCGCAAGCGAGCGTTAGTGCAACAACATCTCGAGCAAATAGTTGAAAAACCTCTAGCCGTAGCCCTACAGGAAACTGGCAAAGGAGTGATTAAATTATCAGGATATCAAGCGTTTGCTAGTGGCCGGGGAGAAAAATCCCGGGTCACTACATTCGTCAAAAGAAACGTAGCGGTGATCGAACATGAAATTAGTTCTCGCGACATTGAGGCGGTTTTCGTTGAAATCATCACGGGCAGGAAGAAGGAACCCAGTATTTTCGTCCTAAACATATATAGCTCTCCTCAGCAGCGCAAAGTTAGGTTCAAGACATTATTTCGCAAAGCAATGAAGGCAGCCGGAGCTAACCCCCTGCTAATTGTAGGAGACTTCAACGCCTGCCACCAAGAGTGGGGATATAATAGGCAAGATCCGAAGGGCAGGCAGTTATGGGAAGATTTTCACGAATTAAACCTCACCCTGCAGACAGACTCTGGCTGCCCGACGAGGGTGGGAAACAGTGTGAGCAACGACACAACCCCAGACTTAACATTTACCAAAAACATAGAGGAGCTAAGGTGGAACAACACAGAGCTCAACTTTGGAAGCGATCATTACGTCCTCGAAATAACGCTTAAACGGGGAGTCAAAGTAAGACGACAAAAGATCATCAGCGCAATCGAATGGGAGAAATTCAGACAAATTAGGAAATCTGCCAACATGGACCAAAATATTGAAAATATCGACGATTGGGCAGAAACCCTCATGCACCACGTTAAATCCGCTACCATTACCCTAGAGGGGGACGATGCACCGAAAACAGTCGACAGGAAACTCCTACACATGTGGGAAGCAAAAAAAGGTATGGAAAGACGCCTCCGGTGTCAGAGATGGAACCGAAACCTAAGGCGAAAAATAGCCAGGCACAATAAGGAAATTGAGGATTATGCAATTAAACTCTGCGAGGAAAACTGGTGTAACAGGTGCGATGAAATGGAGGGCAACATGAGCCTTTCAAAGACGTGGAGCCTGCTACGATATCTTCTTAATCCCGACAGTTCGAAAACACAGTCAAACACAACAATAGCAAAGGCAAGACACGCGTTCGAGGGGACTGACGCGGAACTAATAACTAAACTCGTAGACACATATGTCGGCGATACAACATCCCTCCCTCTTAGGCAATGCGCGGGCCCACCGAACGAGGCCCTCGACGCGCCCATCTCAGAAGCGGAAGTTAGAGCCGAAATCCTTAGCTTAAAGACGCGATCAGCTCCCGGCCCCGATGGAATAACAAATAAAATGCTACGAAACCTAGACGACGCTTCCATAACGGCACTCACCAACTACATGCAAGAAGTATGGAGTAGCGATCGTCTTCCCCAGCAGTGGAAAACTGCAAACGTTGTGCTAATTCCAAAACCAGGCAAGCCCCCGAAATTGGAAAACCTCAGACCTATTTCTCTAACCTGATGCATTGGAAAGCTTATGGAACGCGTAATCCAAACAAGGTTAACTAATTTCATGGAGAAAAACGACCTGTGGCCGCATGAGATGGTCGGGTTCCGACCGGGCCTGTGCACACAGGATGTAATGCTCCGATTACAACATGACATAATTGACTCGAAATCCAGAGACGCGAAGGTAATTCTAGCACTAGATCTAACAAAAGCATTTGACAACGTAAAACACCAGGCAATTCTCGCGGGACTACAGGAATTAGGAGTCGGCGAGAGGACATATAATTACGTAATGGATTTCCTGACAAACAGGACGTTGAAACTAAAGTTTCAGGACCTAGAATCCCCCACTGTCCACCTGGGAAGTAAAGGAACTCCGCAAGGCTCGGTGCTCTCCCCCTTCCTTTTTAACGTGGTGATGAGAGGCCTTCCTGCTGCCCTTAAAGTCATAAAAGACCTGAAGTTCAGCATTTACGCGGACGACGTTAATCTCTGGATGAACAACGGCAGCGATGGCAGCATAGAGGAACGCCTACAGGCGGCGGCGGACACCATTGTGTCCTACGCGGCCGAAAGGGGTCTTTCGTGCTCTCCGCAAAAATCCGAACGTTTCATATATAATCCAAAATCAATGAGGTGCAAGGGCGACTTTAACGTAGAAATAAAGGTCGACGGCAAAACCGTACCAAGAGTCCAGCAAATCAGAATCCTCGGACTTTTTATTCAAGAGGACGGGTATAATGACGGAACGATAAAAAAACTCACTACCTACGCGACGCAGGTAACAGGAATATTTAGGAGGATTGCATTCAAAGGCAGAGGCCTCAAAGAGAGAAGCCTCTTGAGACTGATGCAGGCGTACATAATAAGTCGAATATGCTATGCCACACCGTTCCTCAACATCAGGACCAATGAAAAAGAAAAGATAGACGCACTCATCAGGCGTTGCGTCAAGAGGGCGCTGGGTCTACCCATCTCCTCTTCTACGGAACGCCTGATAGAAATGGGAGTGCATAATAGCTGGACGGAACTTGCTGAAGCGGTAAGAATCGCCCAACATGAAAGATTAAGTAGGTCGAGCACGGGTCGAACCATCTTAGAATGGGTGGGTCGAAAAATAGATAGGGGCACAGCCGACAAGGTTTTCCTACCACCACAATGTCGCGAGAACATCATTGTCCGTCCTCTCCCCCGCAACATGCACCCAGAATACCACAAGGAGAGACGGGAGAAGAGAGCAGAAGCACTGGTTAAAAGTACAAAAGAATTCAGAGTAAAAGAAGTTGCCTACGTAGACGCTGCAAGCGGCCTATCAGGGGCGGCAGTCGCCGCGGTAGTCGATGGTAGCGGCGCACCAGTCGTCTCCGCCACCATCCGAAGTAGAAACATAGACACGGCTGAAGAGGTCGCAATAGCGCTCGCTTGCGTCGGAACGAAGGCTAGATTGATCTTTAGCGACAGTAAAACTGCTCTCTGGAATATCGGAAAAGGCAGGGTCTCACAAGAAGCCGCCCGAATTCTAAAAGCTGCAACTAAAATTGATCGCAAAATCACCCTAACTTGGGTCCCAGCACACACGTCCGTCCCCGGCAACGAGGCGGCCCATGATTTAGCCCGAGATCTCTACTTCCGGGCAAACGCGGAGCCGCCCTACTGCCAGGCGATGGACGAACGTTTGCAAACCTATAAAGAAATAATCGAAAATTATAGATTAGGAAGACGTCTGATGCCGCCACCGGATCCTAGCTTAAATAATAAAGAGGCCATAGCCTGGCGGCGATTACAAGCCGGAAATTTCCCGAACCCTGTCTGGTTGTTTCAAACCCAGATAGAGGAGAGAAAAAACGATAAATGTAAAGCCTGCGAAGCGAGGGGGACCCTCGACCATATAATTTGGGAATGCCCTAAGTCTCCGGGCGCTAGGGAAAACATTAAAAGTAGAGAAGCCTGGGTAACCCTGCTGCGAAGCGACGTCCCCGCTGACCAGCAGAAAGCCGTCCGCCTGGCGGCTGAGGCCGCGAATAACCAATGTATATTCGCCAGTCCTTAGTCGCGGAGGTTCCAGCCCCCGTTCCTCAGGCCTGCGTGCCAGGAGCGGGGAGTAGGGGGCCTCCTAAATCGGTGGAAATTAAAGTTTTAATCAATCAATCTCTGTGACGTGAGGAAAATAGTATAACGTAAAAGAATAAACTCTGTCTCTACCGGGAAACGAACCTCCATTCTTTTATCCCCAATGAAGCGCTTTACCAACTGCGCCATGCCAGGGATTTTGTTCTTTTTTCTTTTGAAAAAAGTACTTTTTTCCTCTTTGCATCGAATTACTTGAAGCCCAATTTAACCTGGTCGCGTCCAGTAACCTGTCACACGCAGTCGAAACAGCATCGAGCTCATGACGCGCACATGACCATTCTTGTGTGAAATGAAGAGGAAATTAGTTCACAGAAAAGGAAAGGCGCAGTATCTTTCACACTTGCTCTGTGGACACCTGACCTGCGCTGTAATGAAATCGAGGAACGTAGGTAAGGAAGCGTAAAGAGAGAAAGGGGAGCCGTAGTGGAGTGCTACGGAACAATCTCGACGATTTGGGGATCTTTAACGTGCACTGACATCGTACAGCACACGGACGCCACTTCATTTCGGCTCCATCGAAACGCAGCCGCCGGTGGTCGGGATCGAACCCGGGAACTCCGGCACAGTAGTCGGACGTCTCACCATTGAGCCATCGCGGCGGAACATCGCTTCCAATCCCTATCTAAATTATCCTGCAAATTAACAAGCAAACTAGTCAAATGTTCAATTTACATTCCTACAACCTACACTGATTTCAAGCCAAAGCAGCACCATGCTACCTCGGATAAAGTTCAGCCTGAAATGCCATTTGACCTTAATTTGACCGTAAAGATCAAATTATTGTGGTCTGATTATAACGAGCCGATATGAATATTATTCATTGACTACGGAAATCATCTGACTTGGTCGAAAGTTCAGCAGTTAGGCAGGCACTGCGAGATCAGAATGTAGGGAGCCATCTGGAAAACAGTTACAAAATATCTATAGTGGATGCACCGCAACTATAGTTCTGCAAAAAAAGTTCTAAAATTGCAATTACGAAATGCGTTAGGCAAGGAGACACGATCCCCAAAGTGCTAATTACAGCTTGCGTAGGCTGTATTCAGACATGGAAGGGACAATTTAGGCATCAGGGTGGGCATATAATACTTCAGAAACCTGCGATTCGCTGATGATATTGCCTTGGTAATAACTCAGCGGAAAAAGTGCATCAAATGATCATTGATCTAGAAACGCAAAGCAGAAATGTACACTAAAGATTGATATGCATAAGAGTGAGGCAATCGTATACAGAATGAAAAGAATAAGAGTATGAAATGGCTAGCGAAGCGCTGGGAGTGATAGGCGAATATTTTTACTTAGGATAGGTAGTAACCGCACATCAGACCACGAAAGGGAAATGGCTAGAAGAATAAGATTGGAATGAAGCTCATTTCGAAGGTAACTGCCGATTATGGCTAGCCGCTTACTGGTATCACTTGAGAAAAAGTGTACAATAGCTACATTCAACCGATAATCACCTATACGGGAAGGTGCTCGCTGGCGTTTCTTAATTCTCCTCGCATCCCCGACGATCCGGGTAAAAACGATGTTGGTTACGAACATGGATTCGAACTAAAAGCGTTCTATTAAAGTGTAACTGTGGTGTATGGTCATCATTTTGATTTATTGATTGTAGTACATTCATCGATGTGTGCTGACGCCGACACCAAAAGCCGCTTTTCAAAATTCAGAGTAAAATTGTTTTTAAAATTGAAGAACTGCAAATCGAACCGAAGCTGGTTTCATTGCTAGAACCAACATTCGAGTTGACGAAACGGTGACGTCACATACCTTGAAAAACACTCGCACGCGCATCAGATGGAGGAAATAAAGTCTCAAAATCCTGACACGGCTCATGAAATGCCCGAGATAGCCAAATAAATACTTCAAATTTTCAGATTAACGCGGAGAGTAACATGGGGTAATCTTTGAGACGTCACAAACGGAGTGTTTCCCGCAGAAATAATCTGTACTGAGGGCACGAAAACGGCCCATTTTAAACTGGAGTTGGGCACGTATGAATTATTGCACGGCGTTCAAATTCGGTAGAGTGCGTCAAAAGGAAAACGTACACTAAAATTTGTACTTGCATATGCGAATGTCAAAAATTGTCCCGCGGTGCCCTTGAAGGTGAAGACAAGGCAGAGGGCCATGGAACAAAAAATGGTAGATGTAACGTTCAGAGCAAGCATGTAGTGTGGGTGAAAGAAATTGCTCGAGTACTGACATTTTAGCCGAAATCAACGAGAAATGGGCGTGGGCAGGACATCTAGTGTGAAGAGAGGATAACCGATAGTCTCTAAGAATGGTATTCTAAGGGAGGCAGAGCATAGCGGCGGAGCAAACAAGATTAGGTTAGTGGATGAGGTTAAGAATTTCGCTTGGGATCACATTTGTCAATGCCGCATGCACGCGACTGTTGAAATCAACAACAAATAAAGCTTGCAGTTATTCGCAGCATTATAGGTCTCTATACAATCTACGAAATAAGTATAGAAACAGGAAGCTATAAGCTGCACTTACTAGTAATCTTCTGAATTTCACGCTTTAATGTTGGCTCAAGCACTATGACTGCTGACTTTTTCCTCGCTTCTTTCAGTTTCTTTGAGCTGATCTAACTCCTGATAGGTGCAGAAATTGTCCAGCACTCTTGAATACTGTTAAGCAAGGGCTCGCGTTTAGCAGGTGTTTGAATTACTAAGATTCACCAGATAATATTCAGTATTCTCTGCGCTCAAGCGAATTGCCATGTGTGCGCTGCAGAGCGTCTGTAATGCCCTACCGTTTATTAGTCTGCAGGTTAAGTGAGGGACCAGCACCTTCACAAATAGCCCGCTGAAAAGAGTACGAGTCATCGTGCTTCCTTAACGATGAGGCTTTCAACAGGTACATAAGCCCTATCATCGCGAGAAGCCCTCTGGGGAGCCCAGAGATATCGCAAATGAGAGGTCGTACGAACAAGCTCTCTAATGAGGCACTAGGTGCAAGAGTCATTGGTACAACTCCTTACTGTAAGGTGGCCATTTTGGCACTGTCCTTTCTTCTCTTGACAGCTCAGCTCCTTACGCAGGATATGAAAAACAAATGGTGGCGCTCGTGCTGTTTTTTCTTTGTTTCGTCGTCGTTTATTTAAGCGTTTGTAGTGTGTACTTGAAAAGACCGAGCGCTGTTTCAGATTCGGAAAAGTTCATGGTCTGGTCCCTCGTTACCACAGGTGCTTTCTTTGTGGCAGTTCGATCTTATCGGAGAAGAGTCCCTATTTCAGCATGAAAAAGAATGTGACATCGAAGCTTGTACGAGAGTCGGATTTCGTCACTAAGCTAGACTACCTATCAGCTTTAAAGACGCACATCAATGACTTCGCCAGTAGCTTCCCTTCTTTCACTAGTTGTGTTTTTTCATTGTGTAAAAAAACTCCAACAGTGTCTGCTCTTTGCGTTTAATGAGCCAGAGAAAGGACTTCACTAGAAAGGAGCGTTATGCGAAGAAAACGCTCGTTATTTATTGATATAGTATAACTTTAGGAGCGCTATCCTTTCAGCAAGCTTTACGCAACGATTCCATATAGAGAGCTTAGGCACCTCGCGTTTCTGCTAATAAGCTACAGATTAGTTTGCACGAAATGACATGGCATAAAGCATGCCGCCTTTCTGAGGGATGATTGCAAACTTTTCAGTAATATGTCTTTTTGTTAGAGCACTTTTCCTGCAATTGTGTCTGTAGCTGCAGCGCTCGGGAAGGCACCGTCATGAGCAATGTGAGAAAGAACAAACTTTTTCCACAAAAGTGTGAACATTCTCGGTATTTCTCTATTTAATATGATGGCGACTTACAAATTTTATGTATCCAAAGAAAATCTCTTTAGAAAACTAAATAATTTGTTCTTGTCAAACAAAATTATAAAGTATTCAATAAATGAATGCTAACACTTTGTTCTAGCTCATATTGCTCATGGCTGTACATCCTGGTGGGAGAAGCGATTGTTGTAATTGCACGCATTAGACTGAAAATGAGGCACCTAACAAAATAAACGTAAAAGTGCATTTTGTCATGAAAAAATTCAGTAAGTATAACATATATACCAAAAATAATTTCGACGCGGAGTAGTTACTCGCGAAGGCCTTGAGTAAAATTGATATCGGTGTGAATAGAATGCATCGAGTGACCTCAAAGTATCTCGGACTGACTTAGCTGAGGAAGTCTATATTTCAGTCTGCTTTTCGCTCTGTGCTTTATTGATAGCAGATTGCACACTTCCTGCTCTAAGGACTGACATTTCTAAAAAATCTAAATTCAACCTAAAACTCTAAGTATGCAATTACAAAAGCAATTAGAGAACGCCAAAGTATCCGCAATAATGGTTGCGATAAATATCCTAAAGATTTATGCATCGTTCAAAAGAATTCATTTTATTTAGTTGATAATTAGTATTCCTAGTTAGTGGTGCTGCTTTTAGACTGAATTGGAAAACAAATTCTTTTCCGCCAATTTTGTTAGGATACAATCGACGTCCAACCAACGTACAATAGAGCAAAGAATAACTTAATTATAGGAGCACGCTTTCTAGACTTTTCATTGTGTATGCAGAACTGGATGAACCCGTTCTCGCATGAGGTATTTCTTGAGGCAAAATCGGCCATCCGAACATCTAGAAGGCGGAAATTCAAAGCGCAGATTTTTTGGGGCAATTCAGTTAAACTGTGCAAAATATAACGCATGACGTTTTGGCCTGTTTGAAACTATATAAATTTATTATATTTTACAGGGAGAAGAGCGATAGCCGCTAATATGCGAAAAAAAAATTTACACTGCCATACAAATAATGTTATCTTTACAGAGTATATATGAAGAACAAAATTAAAGATCTATAACTTGAAACGATAGAGTACTAATCAGGCTACAGCTTCACGACGGCACACGGAACTGTAGAGTAAGATGGGACACTTGGGGAATTTATTTCCTGGTAATATCAAAACATCTATTATATCATCTGACTGGAATAACATTTTCTCCAGTGAGGAATGTTGTCGTTTCTGATCACGCCATATGAGTTACCACTCGTATATATATATATATATATATATATATATATATATATATATATATATATATATATATATATATATATATATATATATATATAACAAAAACTCGCAAAAAAATATTCTAAACTGACAGCCTACTTAGCCTAGGTGAGGCTCGCGTTCGAATGTTCCAGTGCTCTCTGGTACTCGTTCCAAATCGGCTTAATTCAAAGGCTTCTGAATGGGCAACGCCGAGAAGCTAGATTGATCTTATCGAAATTTTCACGCAAGGATTGGGTCACACAAATGCTCAATTGACAACAGCTACCTTCATTAGCAGATCGCCGGAAATTGTCAAGAATAAAACGTTTTTTTTTTTTTTTTTTGTCATCTAGAAGCTCCAACAACATTTGCACATCCAAGTATTTAGTTTTACGAGAAACAAGGAAACTATGAAGAAGACCTAATTATATAATTACCACACTCCACAAACACACGTTAATGCTTACGCCTACTCATTTTTTACGCGCTATAGCTTAGTGAATTATTTACCGGGTGCTGTTTCAGAGTAAGACACGTTATCTTCGTTAGAAAATTTAATTAAAATGAACCTCTCAAATGCATCTTGCACATACACAGTGAAGTTACTAATGTTTTGTTTGGTGCGTTGTTCCTTTTATAAGCATTTACTTTTTGCCATGAAAAAGCCTATAATCAGCCCCCACCCTAAAACTTGTAAGGGCCTTAAAAGATCAACACTATTGAGAAAAAAAAAAAAAAATATATATATATATATATATATATATATATATATATATATATATATATATATATATATATATATATATATATATATATATATATATATATATATATATATATATATAATAGAGCGAAGGGTACGCTTCATTTAAAGAAACATTTTATTAGACTCGACGTTTCGATCGGAGACTATATATATATATATATATATATATATATATATATATATATATATATATATATATATATATATATATATATATATATACATCCTCTTGTTTAAGTTCTGCATTCTTCCTATAAATCTCTCTATATGCACAATTTGAACATTAGCTTGCCGGCACCGGTTGTTGCGGCTACGTGTTGCGCCCCCATTTCGTAAGACTGCGAGATTCCGCGATGAACTGTAGGGCACCTAATACTAGCTCAATATTACCTGACTAGAAGTCTCATCCTTTTAGGTGACTATCTTGTCGAAAAAATGTACAAAACATTGTGGAGAATACGACAAATTATTCTATACTTCATCGTAAATGTCAAATTTTACTTCAGGTTTGTGGTTTTTATCTGGTAGTTTTCAGTTGTCTGTAGCTCTCTTATACTTGTATGTTGTAAATAAACAGAAAATGTCGGTGCTACAACGTAAACGCCCGTGCTCAGAACTGGTTTTTTTCATGCACCGCATAGAAATTCTGTTGTAAGAACAGAAAATGTCCTGTAGTATTTTTTCTAATTAGGAGCTAGCTGATTAATGGCCTGTTGAAAAAGATGAATTGCACTAAACTTGATTTGGAGGGTAGATTATTGCTGGTACCAAAAAAAGTTTTATTGTGCAGGTCAAAAAGGTATTGTTCAGCATCGGACGTTATATATTTGAGCTGTTAATGAACATTTTGCATATTTCGCTAACATAATATAGGCGATAACTACTGCAATAGCTATAGGGTTATTCGAAATGGCTTAATTAGGCATTTCCACTTTTTGTTTATAAGTAAGCAAAACCTGTTCAATTAATATGAAAAAACACCGCATGCAACTAACATCAGTGAAGATATTGTTTAGCTGTAGTGAAACAGAAAACGATTGGTTAACATTTATTGACTTGAGTGTTTATTTGCTCCACACAAAATGTGCGGGAACTCTACATGCGACACTAAATACAAATATCTAAGTGCAAAATACAAATTAGATAGGCCTCGCGGCACAAAAAGGTTCATGTTCCCTGCTTTTAACATGTCGCAGTAGGCTAACAATACACACTTTATAAAAACTTTGCTCCACACAAATTTTTTCTTGGAAACAGAGAAAAGATTTAATCAAATATCCTCATGAACATCGTTGACTTTTTGTTTGCTCTTTCCGCGCAACTTAATAACACACATGAGGTAATAGAGAGCTCTGGGAAGAGAACTGAATAGGAGCGGCAGAACCCCTATAGGTAACACCAGCCAGTTGATCACGTTCTCAACTTATGTCGGAACTTCAATCACGCAGGACATAAGAATGCAAGATACTCAATAGCGTATACGCTATGATTCTCAACAGACACGCACTGTACGCACCAAAACATTCCTTGCTGCTGACGTTTGTTTCAAACATATCAATTTAATTCTTGTAGTCGCACTCCGCCAAGCCTTACGTCCTGCGTCCCCTGCCATGTCGTAGCGGTCGGGTGGTGTAAGCGAGCGGTGTAATCGTTAGACAGCCTGCCTGTTCTTTCCTCAGTCTGCCTTCAATACTTGCATGCGGTTTTAACAATAGGTCGTATATTCTTTTTTTACCCATTTGTAGCTCTTGCTTTCCTATTTAAGCTACACACTTGAATTGGGAGTTGCGCATTTGAGCAGCCGGGAACAGCAAAAAATCGTAAGGAAAAGTTCGAAGTTAGGAGCGTCACTGCTATATGTGGTTCGCTAAAAAACTTCACTCCCACAGCCCAGTGGATGTACCTCCGCTATTTGCCTGTTTGCAATGCATATTCGCGCAGGAAAAAAGATAAAATTATCTGGCGCTAAATCTGTCCCGACATGTTTGGCTGAGTATTTCAAAACCTACAAGCACAACCATGATCACTAAATATGCTGCATTCCCTCATCCAAATAACAACGAGCTGCCTTATTTCTTTAAAAGAAAAGTTGGTGAGTGCAGCATAACGTCTAACTTTTCCTACAGTATGCAGGCAAACCTAGAGTGTCGTGTAAAAACCGGCAATTTAGTGACAAATGCGTGCTGCCTGCATCTGAAATATATAACTCAGAAAGTGCTTCTCGCTCAGTTTCAACGCACAAGAGAAGCAAATGTATGCATCCGTGAGAGACCGCATAAACCTAAGTGCTAAAGTAGGCGCTCTGGAAGCATTCTTGAAATAAATGTAAATTAAATGGGATTTAGGAAAGCAAATGCGCAGTATCTGTCACACTTCTCGGTGGACGCATAAACAGCGTAGTAAGGGAAGGAACGATGTTAAGCTAATAGAAGAAAGAGAGAAAAAGGTACCTTAGTGGAAGACTGCGAAGTACTTTCGAGCAGCTTAGGATTTTTACCAAGCACTGATATTGCACAGCCCACGGTTCCATTTCAGTTTCGCCTCCACCGAAACGCGGCCTCCGCGATCGGTTCACGCTCGGCAACATTCATCGAGTTGCAGAAAGTCTTAACCAACGAGACACCTTGCCACCAATTTCTCTCTGTAACAGATGAAAACAAAGGTACATTTTATTCCCCTTGAACTCAAAATAAAAATGGACTCCTCTTTTCTTTAGCTCCGTAAATGCACTTTTCATACACAATACTTTCTGTCGCACGTCCCCTGTCTCTTGAAAGCACGAACTTGCTGTCAGCCATAATAGTTTACATATTATTCTACAAAAAAGGGAGTAGAAAATTCTAGCTTGAAGCAATTAATCGCATAGGAAAAAAGACAAATCATAATTGCAGGCCGCTGATATTCCGTTTCATTGCGAAAGCAATACTGCTAGCACTTCGAGCCTTTGGAGTGTCGTGGCACCTCCATACATGACCTTTCACGTTACCGTGTGATGTCACGCCAGACCGAGAGATGGGGCCCCAGCTCGCGCCATCGGATGGTGGCGGCGAGTCCATACACGGCGCTGGGCCGCAGACGAGAGAGAGCTCTCACTGTTTGTGACGTCACGCTAGTAGAATAAATGGGGCTGTGGCTCAGCTCCTTGCAGTAATCGGGGCGCAACCGCCGAACAAGGAGCAGCCAAGGGTATTGCTTTCGCAATCTTCCAGGCGTAACCAAGCTCAGCCTTTAGCCAACTTTTTTCCTCCGATTTAGGAGCCCCCCTACTCCTCGCCCCCAGCACGCAGGCCTATGGGACGGTGGCCGGGGCCTTCGCGACTAAAGACAAGCGAATGTCTGTGCGTCATCAACAGTCACGACATCATGACTGGATGTGACGTCATTATCACTTCCGGTTATTAGACATGACCTATGGCGTCACCATGTGACGACTGTGGACGCCTCGAATTATCTAACCACTACTATTGGTTAGTGACAGTTAACCCCGACTTGCACGTTCTGAGTACTAGTTAATATCTGGCTAGTGTTAGTTATACACCCCTAACTGGTGATGGTTAGTGACAGTTACGATGACCTCTAAGTGCATGGGTTCCTATGGTTCCTATTTCATTATTTGTCGTAAATTATTATAAACTTATTTTAAATGTGCCCTAAATTATATTGTGCCCCTTCATGGATCACTGCCTTGTCGTGGCGGAGTGCCTTCCGAAACTCGATGAAGTCGTGAGCTCTGCTGTGTAGGGCCACCCAAGATAGACAGGTCACGGCAGAGAGTTCTGACAAAATGTGATTCACTGGAGAAGGTAATGGCAACCCACTCCAGTATTTCCTGCCAAGAAAACCCTATGGCCAGTCACAATACCATTATTGCTATGGCGCCGGAAGATAAGCCCCCAGGTTGGAAGGCGTCCCACATGTTACTGGGGATGAACAAAGGGCGATTCCTAGCAGCTCCAGGACGAATGAAGCGGCTGGGCTAAAGCCAAAAGGACGCTCAGTTGTGAATGTGTTAAACCAAAGGAAATACAGCGCTAAGTTTTAGACGAACCACACAGAAAGACGGACGGGACAGGCGCTATCCCGTCCGTTGTGAATGTGTCGGGAAGCAACCGGAAAGTCCGATGTTGCAAGGAGATATATCACATAGCAACATGGAATGTAGGATCTATGACGCAAGGTAACCTGGATATCGTCAAGCGAGAAATGGACAGATTGAACATTGATATCTTGGGTATCAGCGAGCTCAAGTGGACCGGAATGGGAGAATTTAACTCCGGCGACCATTATGTCTTTTATTGTGGGCACGAATCCAAGAGAAGGAATGGGGTCGCTCTCATAGTAAACAGAAGAATGGGCTAAGCAGTGCTAGGGTACAACCCCAAAAACGACCGAATGATGTCACTTCGGATCCAAGGTCACCCTTTGAACATAACAGTTATCCAAGTCTATGCACCGACCACTACTGCTGAAGAAGCTAACGTTGAGAGATTTTATGCGGACCTACAATGCCTTTAAGACCGCACCCCATCATCAGACGTCGTTTTTCTCATAGGAGACTGGAATGCTAAGGGGGGGGAGTGAAGAAATATCCGGAATTACAGGCAAGTTCGGTCTTGGTGAGCCAAATGAAGCTGGGCAGAGGCTAGTAGAGTTTTGTCAAGAAAACAACCTGACCATAGCGAATACTCATTTTCAACAGCACTAGAGGCGCCTGTACACGTGGATTTCACCGGACGTTCTGTACAGAAATCAGATCGATTATATTATTTGCCGGCAGAGATGGAGAAGCGCTATACAAGCAGTAAAAACAAGGCCTAGGGCCGATTGTGGCACCGATCATCAGCTTCTTGTTGCCAAAATTAAGCTTCGATTGAGGAAAACGCAGAAAACTAGAAGGTTTTTCAGGTATGATCTGGATCAAATTCCATTAGAATATGCTGTGGAAGTGAGGAATCGATTTCAAGGATTAGATCTAGAAGACAAAGAGCCTGAAGAAATGTGGACTGATGTTCGTGATATAATACAAGAAGTTGCTACTAAGGTAGTTCCAAAGCAAAATAAATGCAAGAAAGTAAACTGGTTATCTGAAGAGGCTTTGCAAATAGCTGAGGAAAGGAGGATGGCAAAAGTTATGGGGCAAAGAGAGAGATACAAGGTTCTCAATGCGGATTTTCAGAAAATAGCAAGGAGAGATAAGAATGCCTTCCTGAACATACAGTGCCAAGCAGTTCAGGACAACAGCCAATTAAGGAACACAAGAGCTCTGTATAAGACAATCAAATATATCAAAGGAAGCTTCTGTGCTAAGCTGGGCGTGATAAAGGACAAACGAGGCAAGGACCTCACTGAAGCCGCAGAGATAAAGAAGAGGTGGCAGGAATACACAGAAGAACTGTACAAGAAGGACCCGAATGTGCAAACGCAACATAAGACGGTTGTGATCACTGATCTCGAGCCGGGCATCCTGATGAGTGAAGTTGAATGGGCCTTAGCCGGCCTTGCTAAGAACAAAGCTAGCGGAATTGATGGTATTCCAGCTGAGTTGCTTCAAAACCTCAACCACGACGCTGTTAACACTCTGCATACATTATGTCAGAAGATTTGGACAACCCTGCAGTGGCCACAGGATTGGAGGAGGTCAGTTTACATCCTTATTCCAAAGAAAGGCAGTGCCAAAGATTGTTTCAACTACCGCACGATCGCGCTTATTTCGCACGCTAGCAAGGTGATGTTGAAAATCCTCCAAGGTAGGCTGCAGCAGTATGTGGATCGGGAGCTTCCGGACGTGCAAGCTGGGTTTCGCAAGGGCAGAGGAACTAGAGACCAAATTGCTAACCTTCGCTGGATCATGGAAAAAGCAAGAGAGTTCCAGAAACCCATCTACTTCTGCTTTATTGATTATGCGAAAGCGTTTGACTGCGTAGATCACAGCAGATTGTGGCAAGCTCTCCAAGAGATGGGAGTTCCAATTCACTTCATCTGTCTACTCAGGAACCTGTATGAAGGGCAAGAGGGCACAGTCAGAACTGGGCATGGTCTTACTGATTGGTTTCCGATTGAGAAAGGGGTGAGGCAAGGCTGCATACTGTCGCCCTGCCTATTTAACCTATATGCAGAGTGCATCATGAGGAAGGCCGGTCTGGACGAGTCTTCAGCTGGAGTGAAGATTGCTGGAAAACGTGTCAACAACCTTAGATATCCGGATGATACCACTTTAATGGCAGAAAGTGAAGTGGAACTCAAGAGACTTCTGATGCGCGTACAAGAAGAGAGTGAGAAGTTTGGGCTTAAACTGAACATTAAAAAGACAAAGATCATGGCTTCTTGCCCTATCAAGTCCTGGAGCATCAATGGACAAGAAGTGGAAGCTGTGACAGATTTTCTGTTCTTGGGCTCCAAGATTACCTCGGAAGGAGACTGCAGCCATGAAATAGGAGACGCCTGCTTCTGGGAAAGAGAGCAATGGTTAGCCTTGACGCCTAGTAAAGAGCAGAGACATTAGTCTACCAACCAAGATCCGTATAACTCGTGCTATGGTCTTTCCAGTTGTGATGTATGGATGCGGGAGTAGGACTGTGAAAAAGGCTGACCGTCGAAGAATTGACGCGTTTGAATTGTGGTGCTGGCGAAGACTCTTGAGAGTTCCTTAGACTGCCAGAAGATCAAATCAGTCGACATTGTCGACCATAAACTCCGACTGCTCATTGGAGGGTCAAATTCTAAAGTTAAAGCTCAGCTACTTTGGTCATCTGATGAGAAGAGAGGAGTCGCTGGAGAAAGATTTGATGTTGGGAAAGGTTGAGGGTCGCCGGAGAAGGGGTAGGCAGCGAACGCGATGGTTAGATGGCATCCTCGAGGCACTGCAGATGAAGTTATGTGATGTTAGGAAGATAGTGAGAGACCGGAAAGCGTGGCGTGACAAGGTCCATAGGGTCACGAAGAGTCGGACACGACTGAACGCCTGAACTGAACTGAACTGAAATTATATTCCGATATCATCCGATTGCTACTGATTAAGTATCGATTCAATGGAAATTGGCACATGCCCAAATAGCATGCACCCGAAACGCGGACACATTTTCTAACGACTGTATGAGGCAATAAAGCCTTTCACATTAAATATTTACCACCCCTTAGTAGGCAGCTAAGCTTCACATTATATTTTCCACTAAAAGGACCTCATAGCACCTTTACCTCACATGTTCATCATGGAATGAAATTTCCCGCTAGAAGAAGCAGTAGTCAAATTAACAAATTTATTATTCCTGCGAGAAAAGCTGACATAGGTGCTATGCCAAAGTATTCAACATACAAGCACGTCTCCAGTTAGTAGGATTACTAATATTCCTTTTTAAGTTTTCTTGTGTCTTGTACCTTGACAACTCGGTGCAGCGCAGCGTAACATGGTTTCTTGAACACTCCTCCGCTGCCCTCTCTGGGTAATCATGTTTTTCATTATGTATATGTCCCATAGAGTGTTTTGTATACTGCTTTGGTCTGTGATTAATGTGCGGTTTTATATGTATGTACCGTCGTTGCCAAAAGTAATCAGGCTGCTCCGAAGGCTGGCGGAGCAAGCGCGTGGCCGTGCGGCGGCGTTGCGCTTGCTGTGGCTTACCGGTGCTCTTCAGCTCCGAGGGCACAACAGTTGACGTAACTTTGCACCCTCAGTCTCGCCCGTTGGATGATAAAAACTAGGCGTGTATGATGTGCGGGCTGCGATTTCACGTGTGCGAAGCTTGGCTGCGCCTAACGAGGGCGCTCAGTATAGCGACGGGGCTATTCGCTCTTCTCGGCAACTGCCCTGAAGCAGATATGTCGCGTTACTCGCTACGTAATTATGTTCTGTAATCCGCTGCTGAAACGCACCAGCAGAATTGCGCTTTCCTGATGTTTGATGCGCCTGTACTTTAAAGAATGATAACGCACCTCGAAATTTCAATATGCTTTCCCCGAGGTGCCCTGCGTACTGCCACTTTACGGGCCGTAACTTCAGTACAAAGATATGGGGAAGCTAGTGAACCCTTTCAAACAACCTTATCTCTCTTTTAGGCTTGCAAAATTGTGTTAGCCCCTTGGGGAGGCTGCCTATAAATAAGTGCAATGATTGATTCTAACAAATCCTTGCAATTGCTTGTAGGTAAGTTTTGATTTTAGTAATGAACTATAATGAAACCTTCCTCACACTTAGCCATATGTGCACAGGATTGTTTTCTCGTTCGCGGAACCCTTATTTCAGAGCAGCACTGTCTGGCAAACCTAGCATGTATTCGTCCTAGAAACAAACAAGAGCTCACAGTGCCTACTATCACTTGCTTTTCTGTTTTCCGCAGTTGCCGAGAAGAGCGAATAGCCCCGTCGCTATACTTAGCGCCCTCGCTGGGCACAACCAGGCTTTTTTTTTACATCGATATTTATTGCCTAAGGGAATCAGTATGGTGTGAGATGAAGGATGAATATATGAGTAAATGAATGGAAAAAGGATGGCTGATTTTATGAAGTCCAGAAGTGAGCGATGATGAGGTCCCTGCGACTAGGCTTCGCAGGCGTGAAATCGCAGCCCGCACATCATACGCGCCTAGTTTTTATCATCCAACGGGCGAAACTGAGGGTGCGAATTTACGTCAGCTGTGGTACCGTCGGAGCTGACGAGCACCGATAAGCCACAGCGAGCGCAACGCCGCCACACGGCCGCGCGCAAGCTCCGCCAGCCTTGGCAGCAGCCTGGTTACTTTTGGCAAAGACGGTACGTACCTAATAAATTATCTTTATATTATGGGAAACTTTTCTCCAAGGGTCACGGGTAAAGGACGATTTTATTTGATTTCTTATGCATATAGGATATGCACACATTTGGCAACACTTTCAAGTTTACTGCGTCCTCTCTCCCGCCCTAACTTAGCTCAACGATCGCGGCGCTCTTCCAATGCCGAGGCGGCAAAGGCCCGGGCTCAAATTATTCTGGCGTGGCCTGATGTGCCGCAGCAAATGCGAGGTGTGCCTATACAGGTGCCCATGCCACTCCGCAGTGTTATTTTATAGGCCAGCTCTTTTGCGCCCGTTCCTGAGTTTTGCGGCTTCGGCGTTGTCCCCCGTAACCAACTCCACTTTAACTCCCCCCTTCCTTCCTTCCCTAACGGCATGATTCAGGTGTCCACAGAAACAGGTGTGACAGAAGGTGCGCTTTTCCATTCCTGTAAAAACGTTATGAAAGGCATGCTTCAGAGCTCAAGTGGAAGACGTGACCACACATGGTGCACACCGCAAAGATAATTTATGAATAATGCGAGCGCCCACATGCAACTGCAGAGTAACATGTGCAGTAACCTACAGCCGGGATGGCGCAGTGGATGCCGCGCTCGACTTCTGTTCCGAAAGATGCAGTATCGAATCCCGGCCTCGGCGGCCACTTTTTGATAGAAGCGAAAATCAAGTCGTCCGTGTGCTGTGCGATATCAGTGCACGGCAAAGAACCTCAGGTGGTCGAAATTTCCGGAGTCCTCGACTCGTCTCTCACAGCCTGAGTTGCTTTGGGAGAAGTTAAACCCCGCAAACCAAACCAAATATGTGCAATAACCGAGAATTCACACGCTCACAGAAAAAAAGCACCATATTTTGACGTAGTTTACGTATATAGAGCTAGTTTGATAGACCACATTTCTAGCCGATCGAGGAAGGGCTGGCCCGGGTCTAGCCCGCCGTCATTTTGCCTTTAAAACATAATGCTAGAAACTTGATGAGACGCTTGCCAGCTTTGGTTACAATGTTCTCAATTCAGTTTGAAACATTTGCAAGGTTCTTTCTTCTCCTCTTCAGCTTAAGAAATTAATCTCTTCGCCGCGCAACGTTCCTACGGGCCTACGCGCTGCCTCCCGCAACCTCCCGATAACTTAATTGTTCTTTTCATTTCTCCAACCACTAAGCTTTCTTCAAGGCAGTCAAAAACTTTTAGTGGTGTATATCTTGAAGGAATATGTATGAAAAATACAACTGTTTTCTGTAATTGTACATGTCTTGATCGAAATATTTACCTCAATCTATCGACAAAGGTGAAACAACTGATGCGCTCAAATTTCGCCTTAAAAATTCACGTAATCATCGGCAATTTTTGTCTCGTCAGTGTTAGCTTTTAAGGAGAAAGCTTTTAATGGCTCATACTGTAGTGGAAAAAATGTGTCCCCCTTTTGCGGCGGCTCTGATTGGTCGAGACGGGATGATCTCATGGAGGTCACAAACACCACCACAGTATGCGCGAATGCTTGCCTAATATGACCATATGCCAATCATATATCAATTACTGATTAATGACTAATTATCACATATAGTGTCTAAAGTCCTAATTACCGACTAAGGACTAATGCTATAATTAATGCTCAATTATCCACTAAATAATGATACTAAGCCCAATCAATTAGTCAATAAATACTTGATTGATGACTAATTATAACTTATAAGTCTCTAATGTTCAATTAAAAATCATAACCTAATATTTTATTCAGTGCCTAATTAACGGATAAGTAATGATCTAAACGTAGACGTTTCTAGAGATTGTGTAGACAATGCTTGGAACAGTCTCAAAACTCGTCACCACTTGACAGCTCAATGCAAAAGCAGAATGTGAAACAGTCGCTGCCCCGCCGGGGTGGTACAGTGGTCAGACTCCTGACTACTGTGCCGGAGTACCCGGGTTCGAACCCGACCTCTGCGGCTGCGTTTCGATGGAGGCGAAACGAAGAGGCGTCCGTGTGCTGTGCGATGTCAGCGCATATGTTAGTCTCCAGGTGGTCGAAATTACTCCCTAGCCCTCCACTACGGCTCCCCTTTCTCTCTTTCCACTGTCACTCCCACCTTCCTCCCTTCCCTTACGACGCGGTTCAGGTGTCCACAGAAACAAGTGTGACAGATACAACGCCTTTCCCTTCCTGTGAACCAATTATTATTATTATTATTATTAAACAGTCGCTCATTTTACTCCTAGCAGCATTTATCGCTACATGCGCAACAGTTAGGTAGCAGATTGCGGCACCCAGGCTTTTGCCTTTCACTACTTTAGTCACTAATGTCCCTCGTAATTTTTATTTTATTCTTTTATCACACTTTTTATCACAAAATATTCTTTAATTAGTATTTGTTATTAGTTTGCATTATCAATTTTACGTAACCTACTAATGCTGTCATTAGTAATTGGTTTACAGGAAAGGTGCAATATCTGTGGTGCACAACCTAAAAGCGCGGTTAAACCTCATAAAGAAAATTAAAGGGCACTGCAGAATCTGCAATGGAGTAGTGCAAAAGCACGGATACTGCTGTTGGTTGCTTCTGGTTGCTTCTAGTTGCGCTGGCAGTGGTAAGATGCCCGACTGCTGTCCGGAATACCCGGGTTCGAACCCGTATCTCGGCGGCTGCGTTTCGATGGATGCGAAACGAAGTGGCCTCCGGGTGCTGTGTGATGTCAGCGCTCGTTAAAGATCCCCAGGTGGTCGAAATTTCCGGAGTCCTCCACTACGGCCTCTCTCATAGCCTCAGTCACTTTGGGACGTTAAACCCCACAAACCAAACCAAACCAACCAGCTTCCAGTTGCTTAATTCACTTCTTGTTTGCCAATTTTTGTCCTTGGTATTCTGGAATTGCGCGCCAATCCCTTCCTATGCCCTTTTTTCAGCTTTAGTTCCGGTTGCGTGACATCACATCCTTGACATCATATCCACTACGGCACGCTTTTCTCTCTTTCTGCATTCACTCCCACCTTTTTCCCTCTTATACGCGGTTTAGGTGTCCACAGAACAAGTGTTTTAGTTTAGTTTTAGTTTTGTGGGGTTTAACGTCCCAAAGCAACTTAGGCTATGAGAGACGCCGTAGTGGAGGACTCCGAAAATTTCGACCACCTGGGGTTCTTTAACGTGCACTGACATCGCACAGCACACGAGCGCCTTGCTTTTCGCCTCCACCGAAAAGCTGCCACCGAGGCCGGGATTCGATCCCGCGTCCTTGGGAACAGTAGTCGAGCGCCGTAACCACTGCTCCACCCCGGCGGGGTACAGAACAAGTGTGGCAGATACTGTGTCTTTCCTTTAGTGCAACCCAGTTATTGTAAATAATTACCTAATTAACTTTTTGGCCTAATTATTTTTCCGGCGAGGTGGTGCAGTGGTTACGGCTCTCGACTACTGTGCCCAAGTATGCGGGATCGAATCCCGACCTCGGCGGCCGCTTTTCGATGGCGGCGAAAAGCAAGGTGTCCGTGTGCTGAGCGATGTCAGTGCACGTTAAAGACCCCAGGCGGTCGAAATTTCCGGAGTCCTCTACTACGTCATCTCTCATACCCTGAATCGTTTTGGGACGTTAAACCGCACAAACCAAACAGTAATGTTCTCTTCTGTGTTTGGGTGTCCGCTCGTGGATGGGAGTGGCTTCCAAGAAGGTACTCAGCAGACGGTGCCGTTCAAGATAGCACAACAGGTGTGTATTTGGTTGCCTTGGACATAATTCAACACAGACACAAAATACTAAATGTTACGCAGTACGCCGCAACGTACTAGTAGTACCGCGCACGGTACATTCCCGGCTCGCAAGCCGTTAAAATTCGGGCCAGGCGCGCACGACTGCCCGTATATACGCGGAGCCCTCGGGCGACCGCGGGAGCTTCAAACCACGCGACTGCTCACAGACGCGGCTCCGTTCTAACTCGAGTTCCCTCCCCGCCGCAGCGTAGCCTTCCGACGCGCAGCGCTCCCTCTCTCTCTTTTACCAGCCGTGTCACTCGTGTACGTTTTACGTTCACGCGGCAGACAGCCGAGATCATCGCCTCTCCCCGCAGGGGCATTGCCCGCCGTTAGAAATGTTTAGTCTGGCGGTTTCTTCCGAGAAGTTCCGCTCTTTGCAGACACATGCGAAACCGGAGAGCGATGCATTCCTACCGTCCCGGTGCTCTGTCTCCGGAGAAACACGGCTGTTGTATATGGGCGTCGAGTGCGCGCATCGGGGCCCGCCCGGCGGGGGCAGAGGATCCTCTATTGCCGACGTCGCTACAGCCCCCACCGAAAGTCCGTTGCAGGGTTTATGACCCTGTCGGCGGCCATTTACGTTAGCCGACATCGGCAACTAGGAGCAAGCTGTTAATGGACAGCAACAAATATATGATACTTAAGACAGTGAGCGAAATAAAATACAGAACTCGGCAGCACGAACCATGCACTATACAAACACAAGACATGAAATAGCGACGCAACTCTGCGAGAATGAAACCAAGTTCAGCTAGGTTCAATAGCCGTCCCTTTGGGGGTGCGCTGTGTCATCCCCCCACGAGTGCACCTTGGGCTTCACAACACGAGCACAAACACGCTACACTGCACTGGAACCGGCACTGTTCGCGATCCACCCCCGCAGCGTTATCAGGAGAGCGCACTGTACAACATACTTTAAACGCGCTTCAGTGGGAGGAAGTAAAATGGCCTTTTTCACGCCTGTACCATTAACGCAGAGGCCAGACCGCTGCTTTGCAATCTTGACAGGGCATCCGCGACACGACGAGCAGTGTCGCTTTACATCCGCCTCCATGGCTGGCCAGTAAAAACTATACTTAATTCTGGGCTTTGTCTTTCGAATTTCTAAGTGGCCACCCCAAGGCGACTCGTCGAGAAGCAAAAGTACATCCTTGCGTTTTACAGGGGACAGCACCAGCTGTATTACGCGATCTCCCCACAGCTGGTCGCGGTGGTAGAGGATGCCATCCTGAATAAACATTCCCCCTTTTCCAGCCCTGGCGTCGGCGTAAGCCTTACCCAGAGATGGGTCGCTACGCTGAGCATTGGCGAATTCCTCTCTCTTTTCATGTCTACTCCGCGCATCGAGATCGGGAGTAACTTCGGCTGACGTTTAGGATTCTGGCAGCTCTGGGTCAGCGTTAGCATTTGTCAAAAACACATCCGCCTTGTCCGTTTCACGCTCTGTGGCTTCCACATGATCGGACAGTTAATTAGCAGGTCGTCCCGCAGTTGCTGTTATTACCGATGGTCGCGACCTCTTTGCCGCCGCCTGCAAGAGCTCAAACGCTCCTGTCGACAACAGGCCGTCTGTATGCGCAGCCAATTCATTTGTCAAAGCAAAAAGTATTTGAGCGCCTTCACAGAAAGATGACGTCACCACGCAGTTATTATCGGTGGCCAAGTATAGCGACAAGGTAACGAGTTTTGCGAGTACGTTCTGCCCGAACGCAGACACCAAGGTGATGCTCGCACTTGGCTCGACGACATCAGCCGGGACAAGGCTCTCTCTCAATACGGTTATTTCACTGCCCGAATCCAATATAGTATTTAAAATGTGGTCCCCACATGTCACTTTTATATATGCCACGGCGGATCGCGCGGGCTGTTTCTCCGACACGTGTGACACTGTCGCCGCCAGCAAAAGCGAAACTGCATCTTCCGCGACTGCAACGCGTTGCACACGGGGTTTCTCTCGTGTCTCCACTATATTTTTCTCTCTAGTCTGAGGGCACTGAGACGCCATGTGGGACGTGTCACCGCAACTATAGCAAGGTTTCAATGCTGGATTAGCCGGTTTACCTAAACAATTTTCCCTCCTCATCGAACCATGTCCGGAGCCCGGTTGGTTCGCAGAATCGCCGGTGAATTTCGTCGTGTTTTGCGCTGGGAAACGGCCACCCTCAGCCTGTTCGTGCACTGCCAGCAGGCTCGCTAGCACAGGGGCCTCGGACCAATCATTGCCTTCTCTTAACGCCACGTACCGCAGGGTTGTTGTTGTGGCTGTAGGAAGAAAAACGTTTCGATGGAGGCGAAACGAAGAGGCGTCCGTGTGCTGTGCGATGTCAGCGCACGTTAAAGATCCCCAGGTGGTCGAAATTACTCCGTAGCCCTCCACTACGGCTCCTCTTTCTCTCTTTCCACTTTCACTCCCACCTTCCTCCCTTCCCTTACGGCGCGGTTGCGGTATCCACAGAAAACAAGTGAGACAGTTACCGCGCCTTTCCCTTCCGATAAATAAATCAGTGAAAAAAGAAAACTCACGGGCCTGCTACTGGCTCTGTAGCTGAGCCACCTCCGCTGCCTCGTGCAGACAGAAGAGAAAATAGAGAAGAAGGAAAAGGAAGAGGGAAAGAAATACGCGCGCCGCAACAACAGCCGTCGTCCACCACCAGCGGTGGCGTGTGCAATGACGGCCTACAACAGATAAAAATTCGGTGCCAGGCTAGCCCACGCCGCAAGCGGCGGTGACCAACCAGTACCAGCCCCATCAGGGGAGAGCTGAGCCTTGACTTTAACTGATCCGAGACAAGTAGCTTTGTTAGTTTCTCAAAGCTATCCACTCCGCGGGCATCCAGGTAATAGTTAAGGTAGCTCGTAACTCGAGTTACACACTGCTGCCACCCTTCACCTCTTCTCTTAGCTGCACCATAAAATTTGTTCTTGTACTCAGTGGGCATGAGACGCAGTTCCCTCAAAACCGCCGACTTTATACTTTCAAAGGTAAAGTCTTCTTCCCGGTTGAGGCTTGCGCACAAGTAACTCATTCTCGGCGCTACAATTGGATAAATCAGATGTGCCTGTGCCTCTCGAGGCACCCCGTATCTTTCAAAGAGACACTCAACCGTTTCAAACCACACTGGCACTTCGGAGTCGGGAGTAAATTTTGGAATTGCTCCGCTGAGCATTTTCGAAAAGTGCCGCAGACTGCTATCTGTACGGGTGTTTTGAATCATCGAGAGAGGAGCCGCTTTCTTTACCTGACGCTGCCTGAAGTTCTGCCAGTCTAACCCGCAGCTCAAGCCGCCTTGTTTTCTCGCGCTCTATTTGCAACCCCTCCGAAACCTGCCCTTTTTCAACTGTATCTGCGGTAGCGTTACATTTTACTTCGCTATCAGGCGTGTGGACCTGACGTTCAGGCGCGTCGGACATTTCTTTTAGAGCGCAGCGCTTTGGCGGCCGTTCCTGGGTTTCGCGGTGGCGTCGGCGTCGGCCTCGTAACCAGTTCTGCCCCCCTTTCAGCCCCCCCGTTCGAGCCGGCGCTTTGGCCACCGGAGCCCCGCAGGAGGAGGGGGGTACACTCAGCGGCGAATGATGGGGGCAGGAGCGCGCGCAGCTACCGGAGCACACGAGGAAAAAAAAGGGGGTCGCCGGAGGCAGCCCTAGCAGCGACTGACTGACGTCACTAGCTAGTCAACACAACGTGCTGCGTAGAACACCGTCGCACCGCCATGCAGAAAGAGGAGACCCCCCCCCCCCCCCCCCTCTTCCTGAGTGGAGGCTCTCCGGTGCTCTCCGGTTGCGGAAACGCCGACCCGCTCCGCAAGTATGCGGGCGCACCGAGACGACCTGTCCGGAGGGGGATACAATAGCGCTCGCATCCTTCATCCGCAGCAAGCAACCGTACAGCGGCGGATCACGGTGCGTGCATCCCGTTCTCACTCGCTTCCAGGCTCGCTTCACTCGCTAGCGGCGTCAGCGAGTCGCTGCTATCTGTTCGTTGCGCAACGTTCCTATGGACCCACGCGCTGCCTCCCGCAACCTCCCGATAACTCAATTGCTCTCTTCATTTCTCGGACCACAAAGCTTCTTTCATGAAAGCCAAGAACTGTTAGTGGAGTGCTTCTTGAAGGAATACGTGTGAAAAATTTAAAAAAAACGAAGTATGTAATTGTGCTTATGTGCCTTGCTCGAAATCCTTGCCTCTTTTTTTTCTCTATTGGTTCACGGGAAAGGAAAGGCGCAGTATTTGTCTCATTTGCTCTGTGGACACCTGAACCGCGCCGTAAGGGAAGAGAGGAAGGTGGGAGTGAAAGTGGAAAGACAGAAAGGGGAGCCGTAGTGGAGGGCTACGGAGTAATTTCGACCCCCTGGGGATCTTTAACGTGCCCTGACATCGCACAGCACACGGACGCCTCTTCGTTTTGCCTCAATTTATCGAAAAGATGAAACAGCTGATGAGCTGCGCTCAAATTTCGCATTAGGAAGTAACACAATTGTGGGCATTTTTTTCTTTAACGTTTATTTCAACTTTTGACCCGCTCGCCGGCGCGTCGTCAAGGTGTTCAGGAGCCCCGCTGGCTTCTTTCACCTTCCCCTTGGTGTTGACCTTGGGCATATTGCGGCAGTGTAACGCTCCCCAAAGCACGGTACCGGAGTGGATCACTCACCGCTCCTGTTCCTCGCGCACAGTAGGTTGCCGTGTCCACTGCGATGCGTGTCGTCGCCCTTGCGCCGTTCTGCAACCGCAGGATGTTTGCCGTTGTGCACCTTGATCTACTGCGCCTCTTCTCCTAATCGTCGCCGTCACCTGTTCCGCAGAACGCAAGATGTCTACGAACCGGTCGGGGCTGCGCCAGTAATGTTCTCTTCTGTGTTTGGGTGTCCGCTCGTGGATGAGAGCGGCTTCCAAGAAGGTACTCAGCAGACAATGCCGTTCAAGATAGCACAACAGGTGTGTATTTGGTTGCCTTGGACATAATAAAACACAGACACAAAACACTAAATGTTACGCAGTACGCCGCAACGTACCAGTAGTACCGCGCACGGTACACTCACGGCTCGCAAGCCGTTAAAATTCGGGCCAGCGCGCATGACTGCCCGTATATACGCGGAGCCCTCGGGCGACCGCGGTAGCTTCAAACCACGCGACTGCTTACAGACGCGGCTCCGTTCTAATTCGAGTTCCCTCCCCGCCGTAGCGTAGCCCCCCGACGCGCAGCGCTCCCTCTCTCTGTTTTACGAGCCGTGTCACTCGTGTACGTTTTACTTTCACGCGGCAGACAGCCGAGATCATCGCCTCTCCCCGCGGGGGCATTGCCTGCCGTTAGCAATGTTTAGTCTGGCGGTTTCTTCCGAGAAGTTCCGCTCTTTGCAGACACATGCGAAACCGGAGAGCGATGCATTCCTACCGTCCCGGTGCTCTGTCTCCGGAGAAACACGGCTGTTGTATATGGGCGTCGAGTGCGCGCATCGGGGCCCGCCCGGCGGGGGCAGAGGATCCTCTATTGCCGACGTCGCTACAAAACCAAACCATTTTTCCGGCAACATCTCAGCACCCTTTATTGATTGACGTCACTTCTCACTTCTCAATTACTCACAACTGCTGCGGACACGGTTTCTCGGACACGGCCTGCGGAAGCGATCTGCGGAAGCGATCTGCGAACACGGCCTGCGGACAGAAAACTGTCAACTTAGCGAAGTAATGCTGTCGCGTTAACAGTACATTCGCACTAAAATGCGTGTTGTGGTACTTTAAAATATTAATGTTGTTGTTGCGACTGAGGCGTCCGTGTGCTGTGCGATGTCAGCGCACGGTAAAGATCCCTAGGTGGTCGAAATTACTCCGTCGCCCTCCACTACGGCTCCTCTTTCTCTCTTTCCACTTTCACTCCCACCTTCCCTCCTTCCCCTACGGCGCAATTGAAGTGTCCACAGAAAACAAGTGAGACAGTTAGAGCGCCTTTTCCTTCCTATAAACAAATCAATCAATCAGAAAGAGGGAAACGAAAATACATGGGCCTGCTACTGGCTCTGTGGCTGAGCCACCTCCGCTGCCTCGTGCGGAGAAGAAAGAAAATAGAGAAGAAAAACTAGAAGTTGAGATAGACGCGCATCGCAACAGCCGTCGTCCACCACCCAAGCGGTGGCGGGTGCAATGACAGCCTACAATAGATAAAATTCAGTGGCAGGACAGCCCCCGCCGCAAGCGGCATTGACCTACCAGTCCCAGCCCCGTAGGGTCAAGAGGAGCCATCTATACGTATGATCTGTAGTGCGGCGTTCAAGGAAGCTCTAAATGAAGGCGCCGTATGTATGTCTGGATAGAACATCCGGCGGGGTCAGTTTCGCTTATGCGTGTTGTTAAGAACTTCAATTTTTCCCCCGATTTAGGAGGCTATACTCCTCGCCCCCAGCACGCAGGCCTATGGGGCGGAGGCCGGGGCCTTCGCGACTAAAGACAAGCGAATGTCTTTGTGCGTCATAAAGAGTCCCGACATCATGACTGGATGTGACGCCGTTATCACTTCCGGTTATTAGACATGACCGAGGTCTCACCATGTGACGACTGAGGACGTCTCGAAACCTCTAACCCCTACTATTGGTTAGTGACATTCAACCATGACTTGCACGTTCTGAGTACTAGTTAATATCTAGTTAGTGTTAGTTAAATGCCCCTTAACTGGTGATGGTCAGTGATAGTTACGATGACCTCTAAATTCATTGGGTCCTATCGTTCCTATTTTATTATTAGTCGTAAATTATTATGAAATTATTTTGCAAATGCCTTAAATCATGTTCTGATATTATCCGATTGCTATTGATTAGGTATCGATTAAATGGTAATTGGCACATGCAAATATTAGGCATGCATCCGAAACGCGGACATTATTGCTAACGACACTATGAGGCAATAAAGGCTTTCAAATTAAAAAATTTACCACCCCTTATAGGCAGCCAAGCTTCCCATTCAAAGTGCATTCTTCTTCCCTGCACAAACAAGTAACCGAAGGCGCCTGAAATCAACCACAAGATATTCTGGACCACGCCACGCGTGTTATGGTAAACTTCATTATGACCGGTTGTTAGCATCGATTACGTTAACCATGTCGTGAAACATATTTGCGCATGGGAAAAATAGAATAGCGTTGACTTCCTGTAGTGCGAGAATTCGATGAAGAAATTGCAGCCAGAGATAGAAAAATCAATTCTCAAATACAGTTGAAGACGAGACCGCTTGGAAGCGCATGATCGTCCCAGAGTTTATTGCAATCGCCAGCCATCTGCACGTCCGCAGCAGCCGTATGATAGTGGTTTTGAAGGATCCCAGGGTGGCTGCAGCGCCACGCGTGGCTTGGCCTTCAGTTGGGTACAGAGTTTGCTTTTACAGTGTATGCCAGACTCGGAGAGAGGAGTATATACGCATTTATTTGTGCAATAAAAGCACTCTCGTTAGCAAAGTGGTCCGCCTTTCTTTATAAAAGCGTTCGAATATCTCCCTCACACCATATATGCATCCCTTTCTTGTATCCAGAGGGAACTTATGCAGATAGACTGCAGCTTCTTTCCTCAACGCCGCCAAAGGCACGTGGAGATGACTCACATTACCCTGCATATCAGAGTTACTATACCTCGCCCTGCATGACCAAGGACCAATTTATTTATAAAAGGTACTGATTTCTTCGATCTGAGAGAAAAAGTATAGAAACTTTCAGGAGCTAATAACTACGACATATATGTATACCTTTATTAGGGAGCCGGCAAACGACGGGTTAAAGCGTCGTGACGCTGGCCAAGCGTCTACCCGGGGTTACGCCCTACTCTGCACTACCTCATTTGGCCCGTTTGTAGTTGTTTGTGAGGCTTGTGCTTTTCGAGCGCACCCCGGGCCTGCCGGACGGCCCATAGTTGCATGTCCTGGTCTGTATTCTGCACAGCACTTTGAAGTTCCGGCGAGTATGTCCTGGATGCAGCTTCGGTCGGGAACCTAGCACAGTCCCACGTGATGTGCCATTGGTCCTCCGGACCCATTTGACATACACTGCACATATCACTCGTGTAGATGCCTGGGTGGAGGACTTGTAGCACTGCCGGGGCTAGGAGTGACCCGGTTTGCATTTGCCTTAGGGTGACCGCCTCCTCCCGACTAAGTGCCGGGTGAGGCGGTGGCATTGTCCGTCGAGCTAGGCAGTAAAATTCTGTCACTTCCTCGTAACTGGTCATTCGGTCTTTTGTTTCAAACCACCATTCGGAACAGTCCCTCTCGGGGGCGCGGAAGGTAAGCGCTCGCGCCGCCGAATGGGCCGTCTCGTTGTGATTCGGTGAGGATGCACAATCTCCCGCGTGCGCCGGGAACCACTTGATGCGGATAGTGTTGCCGTGGTCTTGAAGCTGGAGCTTACTGATGATGGCGGCCGCCGGTGCGCACACTCGCCCCTTGGCAAAGTTGCGCACAGCGTTCCTCGAGTCGCTGAGCACGGTGCGACACTCAGCCTCCGAGATCGCCAGAGCGATGGCAAACTCCTCGGCGTCTGTTGCGTCCGTGCACCGCACGCTCGCTGCTGTTGTTTTGATGCCAGTAGCCGTCACAACGGCCACTGCCACGAATCCTCGCTTGTATTCCGTAGCGTCCACGAACCGGGCGTGCGGGTCCTGGTCGTGTTGCTCGATGAGGGCTTTGGCCCGTGCCTGCCGCCGTTCTTGATTGTACTCGGGGTGCATGTTTTTCAGAATTGAGTCCACCTGGATGTGGGCCCACGCCTCATCGCTGATCTAGCACGATTGCCGACTGGGAGCTCGGGGATTGTAACCCAGGGACGTCAGTATACTGCGGCCTGTCTTGGTGGTAGAGAGGCGCTCCATTTGCGCAGTGAGCAGCGCCTCGGCTATTTCTTCTAAGGTTTTATGGATGCCGAGCTGCAGGAGCCGAGCAGTACTCGTGGTCCCCATTAATCCCAGCGCCGTCTTGTAAACCCGTCTGATCAGCGTGTTTATCTTTGTCCGGTCAGTGGCATGCCAGTTGAGGTAGGCCGCAACGTAGGCGATGTGACTGATCATGAACGACTGGACGAGGCGCAGAAGACTGTCTTCACGCATGCCTGCCCGTCCTGTCGAGACTGGGTGTATGAGCCGGATAGCGTCCATTGCCTTGGTGGTAATCTTGTTGATGGTCTCGTCGTAGCGGCCGGTCTTGTGTAGTAGCAGGCCCAGGACCCTGATCTTGCGAATTTCGACATCTTTTCGTAGCCTAAGGATCTTTTGCGCTTAAATCCCACGAACCACACTTTATTATGCCATATGAGGAGAAAGTCAAAGTGCAACCTTTCAAATACAAAACGGGCTACAATCAGCGCCTCTGGCATGCAGAAGGAGGTATAGCAAAAGCATACAATATAGAAATTTATAACGAAGAGTCACGCCCTGCCATGCAACTTGAACGACGAGAAATCAACCCAGCCACCTTGAAAAAAAAGAAGGGGAGGGAAGGGGCGGGGGCATATAGCACTTAAACTTTGCCTTAATATAAAGACATTTTTCTTTTACATACGAGACTTGGGAAAAGTATTTCTATAAAAGGTGAAAACTTTAGGCTTTTGTCGGATGAGAGAATCAAAATAAAGCCGTAAAAGCAGAAGATTCAGGCGAAAATAGCAGATTTTGGCACCCTTTACAGCGTTCATCATCGCCGCCAAAAATGTCCTCGCATATCACGCTTTTTAGTCTACGCCCCTTTCACTGTCTTTGCCGCCGGCGGGCTGCGTACGAATCCTTATCTCGGAGAACTCTTTCAACGTTATTGCGCTATTCATACGGACGCCATTGTTAGGCTGCGCAACAAAATTTACCAGCGGGGGCAATCAGCTGTCGTCTCTAAAAGGTTTTCTTCCGATCGCGTATGAAAAGCAAGTACGTAAAAGCCGCCGCCTTGCGCAAGAAGAGAGTTTCAAAACAAAAATAGAAGCAACTAGTTTGAGGGGTGGCTTATTCATTGTGTTCGTCCGTTCTGAATTCCTTATCACTGTACAGCACATGCCAGGAGTTTACTACTGCCGAACTCACTACGTATCAGTTGTGCACCGAATTTGTACTGCCAGTTGCTTCAAATTTGCAGTGGGTGGTATGTGTTTGCCTTAGTTTAGCAATGGGACAATGATCGTATATTATACAGAGCGACTTTTAAACAGAATATTGACGATTTTTACTTCAGAAATTTTTAATCGTTAGGTTGCTTTGTTTTTCTTAAGCGCGTCCTAATCAGGCGCAAATATTGGTAGATTTTAAACACAGTATTATTTCAAACAAGGTTACATTCGCTTAATGCAGTCAAACATAGATGGAAGATTCTGAAGCAATCTAAACAAAATTATCGTTGCTTGTAAAAGCTTGCGGCATATCTATGTTATACCAGACTTCAAACTTGGGTCAGTTGGTACGTGTTCTTGAAAAAAACAGTCAAAGCACGAAGGACAAAGAAGACAGTTCTTAAAACACAGTTGTTAGCCCAGTCGGCGTGTGTGCCTCGTCGTCCTTTTTGTCCTTCATCTTTTGACTGTTTTTTCCAAGAATCTGGCCGCGACTGCCTACCGAAGTTGCCCACTACGTTGCCCACGAAGTTGCCCTTAAACACCGGCTCTGTGACGGCTCGAACTTTTCCGTATGGACTGAGCGCAGCGGCAAAGACGTCGTCACCTACACACGGGGGCAACCGGAAAACGGTCACAAAAACCACTGGTGCAGCCATTTGCACCAACGATACTTCCTTTCCTGCGACGAGCAGACTGCCCGCCGCAACCATCTTCGTGGCTTGAGCCATAGAACTGACTGCTGCAAGGAACTTGTTCCCGCCGAGGTGCTGCAAATATTGCAGCCCCTCGACACCGACGACTGTCTCGATGACGTCGATAAGGTCGTACGCCGGAGCAGGCTACGACACGGTGAATTGGAAGCACTGGGCCTTCGAAGGCCGAGTGACCGGTGGTGGTCGATCCATTGCTATGGCCCTGGACACCACGACAGCATCTGCGGCGCCGGCGCACACGAACGGGCAACGAAACACTCAGTAGAAAGCTTAGTCAGTGAAGGTAACCCGTAGCATGGCTACCAGCGATGACAGATGAACAGCACACAACGCAATTACAAAAGGCAGTCAAATGCATCTTCCTGGGCTACTGAACGCAATATTGAAAAACGGATACACTTCCACTGCGTTGCCAAGAGACAGTTATGGGGCTATAATAAATGTGTATGTGCAGAGAACAGCGTAAAATGGCATAGCTTTCTGGCTGAATCAATGGACAGAGCTCTTATCCAAATTGAGGTGCATAATGTAGATAGAAAAGTGATTGAGAACTTGCTCAGGCAGTTTCTAACAATAATAGTAATGTTTACTTTGGTTCAATAAGTACAGAAGTTCTGAGATCAGTGCAGAATTTGCTCTGAAAAATGCGTAAACCTCACAGTTGGTGTGCTGTCCTCGAGATGTGTAAGCGGAATTCCCCGAGTGACCGAGACTGCGTCTCTCCTTTCCTGTAAGCCGGTTATAGAACGACTGTGATCTCGGACGCGCTCATTGGAACGCTGGTTGTGTTCGACAAGGGGCATGCGGTGTACCCTGTGCACCAGCACTGCAGATTCTGCTGTGCTTTTGGAATTATCAGCCTGCAGTCGGTTGATTACCTCGTTAAATACTTTCTAACCATTTCTATCCATCTGTGCACACAAGACGCAATCTTTCCCGCTCGTTGATCAAACATTAAAAATTTACTGCAACTGGATGTTAGACCTACGACAACGGAAGTCTAGTACCACGGGACTGCTTTGACCGTCGGCATTATCCCTCCAAGATGTTTCGATGTTTAATTGATTTTTTGGCTGTACTTGTCAAATTAATTAGTCCACAACAGCCACTTTGTAACTTGCACACATTTCCTTGATGCCCCATCCGATGGTATCATTTTTACAATACACCAAATAATTCCTCTTTTGCACATCTGATAAGGTCATATGGCCACGGAAACCCACCTACATAGCCATACAATGCTTACAAAGATTGATATGCATAAGAGTGATGTAATCTTATACAGAATGAAAAGAACAAGAGTATGAAATGGTTAGCGAAGCGCTGGGAGTTATAGACGCATATTTTACTTAGGATAGGTAGTAACCGCACATCGGACCACGAAAGGGAAATGGCTAGGAGAATAAGATTGGAATGAAGCTCATTTCGAAGGTAATTGGCGATTATGGCCAGCGGCTTACCGGTATCACTTGAGAAGAAATTGTACAATAGCTGCATTCTACAGGCACTCACCTATGGCGCTGAAATATGGATACGAACAAAAAGCGTTCTATTAAAGTGTAACTGTTGCGCATGTTCATGATCGTGATTTATTGATTGCAATATATTCATCGATGTGTCTTGACACCGGCACCAAAAACCGCTTTTCAAAATGCGGAGCGAAATTGTTTTTAAAATTGAAGAACTGCAAATCAAAATTGAATCTGGTTTCATGGCTAGAACAAACGTTCGAGTTGATGAAACGGTGACGTCACATACCTTGAAAAACACTCGCACGCGCATCGGATAGAGGAAATAAAGTCTCAAAATCCTGACACAGTTGAAAAATTGCCTGACATAGCCTAATAAAAATTCAAACTTTCAGATTAACGCGGAAAGTAACATGGTGTATTCTTTGAAACATCACAAACGCAGTGCTGCCTGCAGAAATCATCTGTACTGAGGGCACGAAAACGGCCGATTTTAAACTCGTGTTGCGCGCGTATGAATTTTGCACGGCGTTCAAATTTGATAGAGTGCGTCAAGAGGAAAGCTTACTCTAAAATTTGTACTTGCATATGCGAATGTCAAAAATTGCCCGACGTTGCCCTTGAAGGTGAAGACAAGGCAGAGGGCCATGGAACGAAAAATGGTAGGTGTAACGTTCAGAGCAAGCATGCATTGTGGGTCAAATAAATTGCTCGATTACTGACATTTTAGCCGAAATCAACAGGAAATGGGCATGGGCAGGAAATCTAGTGGGAAGAGAGGATAACCGATAGTCTCTAAGAATGCTTATTTCAGCATAAAAAGAATGTGACATCAAAGCTTGTACGAAAGCCGGATGTCGTCACTAAGCTAGACTACCTGTCAGCTTTAAAGACGCCCAACACTGAGTTCGCCAGTAGCTTCCCTTTTTTCACTAGTTGTGTTTTTTCATTGTGTAAAAATCTCCAACAGTGTATACTCTTTGCGTTTAATGAGCCAGCGAAAGACTTCACTATAATTGAGCATTATGCGAAGAAAATGCTTGTTATTTATTGATTTAGTATAACTTTAAGAGCGCCATCCTTTCGGCAAGCTTTACACAGCGATTCCATATAGAGAGCTTAGGCACCTCGCGTTTCTGCTAACAAGCTACAGATTAGTTTGCACGAAATGACATGGCTTAAAGCATGCCGTCTTTGTTAGGGACGATTACATACTGTTCTGTAATATGTCGTTTTGTTAGAGCATTTTTCTTGCAATTGTGTCTGTAGCTGCAGCGCTCGGGAAGGTACAGTCATGAGCAATGTGAGAAAGAACAAACTTCTTCCACGAAAGTGTGAACATTCTCGGTATTTTTCTATTTAATATGATGGCGACTTACACATTTTATGTATCCAAAGGAAATCTCTTTGAAAAACTATATAATTTGTTCTTGTCAAACAAAATTATAAAGTATTCATAAATGAATGCTAAGTTTGTTCCAGCTCGTATTGCTCATGGCTGTACATCCTGGTGGAAGAAGCGCTTGTTGTAAATGCACGAATTCGGTTGAAAATGAGGCACTTAACAAAATAAACGTAAAAGTGTATTTTGTCATGAAAAAATTCAATAAGTATAAACGTATATACCAGAAATAATTTTGACGCGGAGTAGATACTCGCGAAGGCTTTGAGTAAGTTTGATATCGGTGTGAATAGAATGCATCGAGTGACCTCAAAGTATCTCGGACTGACTTTGCTAAGGTGGCCTATATTTCAGTCTGCTTTTCGCTCTGTGCTTTATTGATAGCAGATTGCACACTTCCTGCTCTAAGGACAAACATTTTTAAAAATTTTAAATTCAACCTAAAACTCTAAGTATGCAATTATAAAAGCAATTAGAGAACGCCAAAGTATCCGCAATAATGGTTGCGATAAATATCCTGAAGATTTTATGCATAATTCTTAAGAATTCATTTTAATTAGCTGATAATTAGTATTCCTAATTAGTGGTACTGCTTTTAAACTGAATTGTAAAACCAATTCTTTTCCGCTAATTTTGTGAAGATACAACCGACGTCCAACCAGTGTACAATAGAGCAAAGTATAAGTTACTTATAGGAGCAAGCTTTCTAGATTTTTAATTGTGTATGCAGAACTGGATGAACACGTTCTCATATGAGGTATTTCTTGAGGAGAAATCGGCCAAACGAACATCTAAATGGCGGAAATTCAAAACGCAGATTTTGGGGGCAATTGAGTTAAACCGTGCCAAATATAACGCAAAAAGTTTTGGCCTGTTTGAAAATATATATATTAATTATATTTTACAGGGAGAAGAGCGATAGCCGCTAATATGCGAAAAAGAAATTTACTCTGCCATACAAATAATGTTATTTTTTCAGAGTAAATATAAAGAACAAAATAAAAGATATATAACTTGAAACGATAGGCTAGTAATCAGGCTACAGCTTCACGACGGCACATGAAATTGTAGAGTAAGATGGGACACTTGTGGGATTTATTTCCTGGTAATATCAAAACATCTATTATATCGAATGTTGTCGTTTCTGATCACGCCATATGAGGTGGCACTCGTGTATATATATATACATATAACAAAAACTCGCAACAAATTATTCTAAACTGACAGCCTATTTAGCCTACGTGAGGCTCGCGTTCGAAGGTGCCAGTGCTCTCTGGTACTCGTTCCAAATCGGCTTAATTCAAAGGCTTCCGAATGGGCAACGCCGAGAAGCTAGATTGATCTTATCGTGATTTTCACGCAAGGATTGGGTCACACAAATGCTCAATTGACAACAGCTACCTTCATTAGCAGATTGTCGGAAATTGTCAAGGCTAAAACGTATTTTTTTTTGTGATCTAGAAGCTCCTACAACATTTACACATCCAAGTATTTAGTTTTACGAGAAACAAGGAAACTACGAAGAAGGCTTGATCATATAATTACCACACTCCACAAACACACGTTAATGCTTACGCCTACTCATTGTTTACGCGCTATAGCTTAGTGACTTATTTACTTGGTGCTGTTTCAGAGTAAGACGCGTTATCTTCGTTAGAAAATTTAATTAAAATGAACCTCTCAAATGCATCTTGCACATACACAGGGAAGTTACTAATGTTTTGTTTGGGGCGTTGATCTTTTTATAAGCGTTTACTTTTTGCCATGAAAAAGCCTATAATCGGCCCCCCCCCCCCTATAACTTGTAAGGGCCTTAAAAGGTCAACACTAGTGAGAAATATATATATATATATATATATATATATATATATATATATATATATATATATATTGTAACGTAACGTTACACAGAAGGCGTTCTGGCACTCTGACACCGAAGGACACCAACAGCCAGTCAGGGCAGCACGAAAGCGGAGCACTGTTTCGCTTCGTCGTCTTCTCCGAATCGCCGGTTCAAATCTTCGTCGCCTATGAATGGCATGTGTCATTGCCCCCCTTCTTGGCAGCATCGCCTCGATGCTGCAAATGCTGCTTGATGCGATGAGCTGACAGATGTTATGCTAGGTTGGTGTGGGATACCACAACACAAAACGGGGCACCATCAGTCTCAAGAATAGTCAGCGGGGCGATCGTGGTAGGGTTTCATCCGGACGACGTGTACAACATCAGTGAACTTGCGTCGTCTGCGGCTTGAGGGATCTTGGGTCGCGGATTCAACTTCGTAAGTAACGTCGCTGAGGCGGCGGAGGACACGATATGGGCCGAAGTACCGGCGCAGCAATTTTTCAGACAGCCCACGATGACGAACGGGCGTCCAAATCCAGACATAGTCTCCAGGCTCGTAGGCAGCGAAGCGCCGTCCCTTGTTGTAACGGTCAGCGTCTAGTTGCTGTTGTAGGTATATGCGCTGCCTTGCCAGCTGCCGTGCTTCTTCCGCACGCTGGGTAAAACTAGCGATGTCCAGGTCAAGCTCATCTTCGTCGTCGGTGTATACGGGCAGCATTGTATCCAGTGGAGTGGTCACTCGACGGCCGAAGACAAGCTCGAAGGGTGTGAGCCGCGTCGTCTCCTGAAGTGCCGTATTATATGCGAACGTGGCATATGGGAGGATTTTATCCCAGGTCTTATGCTCTATATCCACGTACATAGACAGCATGTCGGCCAGAGTTCTGTTTAGCCTTTCCACCAAGCCATTAGTTTGTGGGTGGTATGCCGTGGCCCGTCTATGGCTAGTGTGTGTAAGGTTCAGTACAGCCTTAGTGAGGCGGGCCGTAAAAGCTGCCCCGCGATCGGTAATGATAACAGCCGGAGCGCCGTGACGCAACACAATGTCGTGGACAAAAAACTCTGCGACTTCGGCGGCAGTTCCATTTGTGAGCGACGCGGTCTCAGCATATCGGGTCAAGTAGTCCGTCGCGACAACAATCCAACGCTTTCCATTACTTGACTTCGGGAAAGGACCAAGAAGATCCATCCCCACTTGTTGGAAAGGAGTTTTCGGTGGAGCGATCGGCTGAAGAAATCCAGCTGGTTTCACGGGTGGAGTCTTTCGGCGTTGACAATCACGGCAGGTTTTTACGTAAGATCGCACTGAAGGTAATAATTTCGGCCAATAGTATTTCTCCCGAATTCTTGCAAGCGTACGACTAACTCCCAAGTGGCCGGAGGACGGTTCGTCGTGACAAGCGCTTAAGATGTCAGGCCGTAGGTGCGTAGGCACTACGAGTAGAAATGTCTCTTTGGATCTTTCAAAATTGCGCTTGTAGAGAACTCCACTTCGTAAAGCGTATGACTGCAAGCCACGACGAAAAACAAGCGGTACTCTACCACCGTGTCCTTCCAGATAATCGATGAGCGGCGCCAGCTCCGGGTCCTTGCGTTGAAGGTCAGCCATATGTGATTGGGTAATGGCCCCAATAAAGGGAAAATCGTCGGCGTTTTCCACTGCAGTGGAGTCCAATGGCGCGCGTGACAAACAATCCGCATCTTGGTGTTTATGTCCCGACTTATACACAACAGTGACGTCATACTCTTGAAGACGGAGGCTCCAACGAGCTAAGCGTCCAGACGGGTCTTTAAGGCTTGCCAGCCAGCACAAGGAATGATGGTCGCTGACAATACGGAAGGGTCGTCCATACAAATATGGTCGAAACTTGCTGATGGCCCAGATTACCGCAAGGCACTCCTTCTCTGTTGTCGAATAGTTCGTCTCTGATCGTGAGAGTGTTCGGCTCGCGTAGGCGATAACCCGTTCTATTCCGCCTTGCCACTGAATGAGTATCGCGCCGAGGCCAACGTTGCTGGCATCAGTATGTACGTCGGTTGCGGCGTCTTCATCGAAATGGGCGAGTATCGGGGGTCTGTGTAGGCGGCTTCTAAGCTCCTGGAAGGCTTGTTCTTGATCGTCTCCCCACAGGAAGGGTATGTCTTCTCTGGTTAGTGCTGTCAGTGGTTCAGCTATCTTAGAAAAATCTTGGACGAAGCGTCGGTAGTATGAACAAAGACCTAGAAATCGTCGAAGTGCCTTTTTGTCGGTGGGGCGTGGAAAATTTGACACTGCGGTAGTCTTTTCGGGATCAGGGAGAACGCCCTGTGCACTGACAACATGGCCGAGAAAGCGTAGTTCCTTGAAAGCAAAGTGGCATTTCTCAGGCTTGATCGTTAGTTGCGCGCCTTTGAGTGCTTGAAGCACGATGCGCAACCGGTCCAAGTGTTGCTCGAAAGTAGGCGAGAAAATAACGACATCATCTAAGTACACCAAGCACGACTGCCACTTCAGACCTGATAAAACCGTGTCCATCATACGTTGGAACGTGGCCGGTGCAGAGCAAAGACCAAACGGAAGCACCTTAAACTCGTATAGGCCGTCGGGCGTCACAAATGCAGTCTTCTCTCGGTCTCTCTGATCCACCTCAATTTGCCAGTATCCGCTTTTGAGGTCTAATGAGGAGAAGTACCTGGCGTCGCGTAGTCGGTCGAGGGCATCATCAATCCTGGGCAGCGGATAGACGTCCTTTTTAGTCACGTTATTTAACTTTCGGTAATCGACACAGAATCTCAAGGTGCCATCTTTCTTTTTGACAAGGATCACTGGCGATGCCCATGGGCTCGTCGAAGGCTGGATCACGTCGTCCGCAAGCATTTCATCCACTTGCATTTTAATGGCGTCACGTTCTTTAGGAGAAACCCGGTACGGGCGCTGGCATACCGGTAACGTGGTCTCATCGGTGATGATTCGGTGCTTGGCGACAGGAGTACGACCAACCTTAGAGCCTGTGGCGAAGCAGTCTGCGAAATCGCTCAGAAGAGCCGAAAGAAGATTCCTCTGATCGGGCCTCAAGTCGGGGTTAATTTTAACGGTCTGCAGAGCATGACAAGGTGCGGCCTCCTCTTTAGGGTTCGCTCCGGTGGTGCATAAATGAGGCAAGGCAGTAACATCGTGAAGGACGGCAACAGCCGTGTCCTTGGCGAGATGCCGCATCTCCTTAGCAAAATTTGTCAGGAGGACAGTAGCACAACTGTTCTGGAGTTGTACGAGTCCTCGAGCAACGGCTAATTCCTTCTCGAGTAGTAGCGGAAGGTGCCCATCCGCGATGCCCTCGTAATCGTGGAATAAGTCATGCTTTACAAGAACCAACACACTAGAACGTGCCGGAACCCTCACGTCATCGTCGACTATACGCAAAACGTTCAGACCCGGATCTTCGTTTTCAATGCGCGCCACGGCTCGTTTCGTCGAAAAGGAAACACGCGCTTCTTTCAGGTCAATGACAGCGCCGTTGGTCTGCAGGAAGTCTAGACCGAGGATCAAGTCTTTCGAACACTCAGGAAGCACGATAAATTCTCCGACATACACAAAACCACGGATGCCGACCCGCGCTGTGCACTTGCCTGCAGGTTCGATCAAGTGACTTCCCGCCGTGCGAATTTTCGGGCCGGACCAATGTGTCAAAACTTTCTTCAATTCTCGGGCGAGACCACGGCTCATTACTGAATAATCGGCACCAGTGTCGAGTAACGCGGTGACATCCACTCCATCAATCGTTACACATAAATCGGAGGTAGTATGCCGGATGCTGTCGCTACCTGACACAAGCGAAATCTCGTCGGGTCGGCCTGACGATGACGGAGGATCTTCACATTTCCCGACATCAGCGACCCTGCCTCCGAAGGCCGCTGGTATTAGTTTTCCCGGCTAGGGCTGGGAGAGGAGCGGCGTCGGGAAGTATGGGGACTTGTAGAGCGGTAGCTCGTCGGGGACGTAGACCGACGCTCTTGGTAACCGGACGTTACGGGATACTGTCGCGCTGCAAGGTCGCTTGCAATCTCAGTAGGCCGTTCGTCATTCCGAGGGTGGAGTTCCTCCGAGGCGAAACCCCGCATGTTGACGCGGCGGTACGGGCACGCCCGGTAAAGGTGACTGGCTTCCCCGCAATGATAGCACAGGGGGCGACGATCCCGGGGCCGCCATACTTGACGGGGTCGCTGGTAGATTGGCGGAGGGGAGTAGTGAGGCCCCATGCGGCTCCATGCGAGTCCCTCCATGCGAGGACCCTGCGGCTCCATTGCTGGAGCTGCGGCGTTGATACTATGATCCGGCGGGGGAGCCCTACGTAATACGGACGCGTAGGTGGGCCTCGCGTCGATCGTCTGGTGGGGAACGCGCTGCTGGGGAACGTCAGCAACTTGCTGAGCTGCCATACGCACCTCGTCCCGGACGACTTCAGCCAGTGAAGGAAAAGCTGTTGTGTTGCAAGGCATCCGGAGCGCTTGCAGTTCCTCCCGCACGACAGAACGGATGAGATTTCGTAGCGCGTCCATGTCGCTGCCGATATGCACAAGAGGTGCGTCGGACCCAATGATGCTCACGTCACGGTTGTACTGACGGGCTCGGTGTTGCAGCGTTGTCTCCATGGTAGCTGCCTCGCTGAGAAACTCCGCCACAGTGCGCGGTGGACTGCGCACCAGTCCGGCGAAAAGTTCTTGTTTAACGCCCCGCATCAGGTGACGCAGTTTCTTATCTTCAGGCATTTGTGGGTCTGCACGCTTGAAAAGGCGTGTCATGTCCTCAAAGAACATACGCACGCTCTCGTTCGGGCGCTGATTGCGCGAGTGTAGCGCAGCTTCTGCTCGCTCCCGGCGGTCGGCGCTAGGAAAGGTGGCTTTGAAATCACGACAGAAGGCTGCCCAGGATGGGAAGGCAGCCTCATGGTTTTCAAACCATGTCCGTGCAGACTCTTCAAGGGCGAAGTACACGTTGTGGAGCTTGCGCTCATCAGTCCACCCGTTGTAACGAGCAACTCGCTCGTAGTTCTCAAGCCAGTCCTCGGCGTCCTCGAACACGTCGCCATGAAAGGAGGGGGGTGTTCGCGGCTGATGACACAGGATGTGGGTGGGAAGCCTGCTCTCAGATGTCATTGCAGCAGGTTCGACGGCCGTCTGAGGATGCGTCGTTCTGGTAGCAGCCGGAAGGGGTCCGAATTCAGGGGGCTCTCCACGTAGGCGGCGGCCGAGGCGTTGATGTACGGGGGTAAGCTCCGTATTGGCAGGTTGATTCTGCAGGACTGGATCGATACCTGGCGATTCCTCCACCAGATTTGTAACGTAACGTTACACAGAAGGCGTTCTGGCACTCTGACACCGAAGGACACCAACAGCCAGTCAGGGCAGCACGAAAGCGGAGCACTGTTTCGCTTCGTCGTCTTCTCCGAATCGCCGGTTCAAATCTTCGTCGCCTATGAATGGCATGTGTCAATATATATATATATATATATATATATATATATATATATATATATATATATATATATATATATATATATATATATATATATATATATATATATATCCTTCTGTTTAAGTTCGCATTCTTTCTATAGTTCTGTCTATAGTATATACAATTTGAGCGTTAACGTGCCGGCACCGGCTGTTGCGGCTACGTGTTGCGCCCCCATTTCGAATGACTGCGAGATTCCGCGATGAACTGTAGGGCATCTAATACTCGCTCAATATTAACAGACTAGATGTCTCATCCTTTTAGGTGGCAATCTTGTCGAAAAAAGCTGCAAAACATTGTGGAGAATACGACAAATTATTCTATACTTCACCGTAATTGTCAAATTTTACCTTAGTTTTGTGGTATTTATCTGGTAGTTTTCAGTTGTCTGTAGCTTTCTTATGCTTGTCTGTTGTAAATAAACAGAAAATGTCGGTGTTACTACGTAAACGTCCGTGTTCAGAACTGATTTCTTTTCAAGCACCGCATAGAAATTCTGTAGTAAAAACGGAAAATGTCATGTAGTATTTTTTCTAATTAGGAGCTAGCTGATTAATTGCCTGTTGAAAAAGATGAATTGTACTAAACTTGATTTGGAGGGCAGATTATTACTGGTACTAAGAAAGTTTGATACAGACTAGTTCTCACCAATTCTCCAACCTTCATACAGCGCATTGTGCAGGTCTAAACGGTATTGTTCAGCATTGGAAGTTATATATTTGAGCTGTTAATGAACATTTTGCATATTTCGCTAACATAATATAGGCGATAACTATTGCAATAGCTATAGGTTTATTCGAAATGGCTCAATTAGGCATTTCCAATTTTTGTTTATAAGTAAGCAAAACCTGTTCAATAAATATGAAAAAAAGAACGTATGCAACTAACATCAATGAAGACATTGTTTCGCTGTAGTGAAACAGAAAACGATTGGTTAAAATTTACTGACTTGAGTGTTTATTTGCTCCACGAAAAATGTCCGGGAACTCTACATGCGACACTAGATACAAAATCTAAGTGCTAAGCACAAATTAGATAGGCCTCGCGGCACAAGGGTTCATGTTCCCTGCTTTTAACGTGTCGCAGTAGGCTAACAATACACACTTTATAAAACACTGTGTTCCTCACAAATTTTTTCTTGGAAACAGAGAAAAGCTTTAATCAAATATCCTCATGAACATCGCTGACTTTTTGCATGCTGTTTCCACGCAACTTAATAACACACATGAGGTAACAGAGAGCTCTTGGAAGAGAACTGAATTGGAGCGGCAGAACACCTATAGGTAACACCAGCCAGTTGATCACGTTCTCAACTTATGTCGGAACTTCAATCACGCAGGACATAAGAATGCAAAATACTCAATAGCGTATACGCTATGATTCTCAACAGACACGCACTGTACGCACCAAAACATTCCTTGCTGCTGACGTTTGTTTCAAACATATCAATTTAATTCTTGTAGTCGCACTCCGCCAAGCCTTACGTCCTGCGTCCCCTGCCATGTCGTAGCGGTCGGGTGGTGTAAGCGAGCAGTGTAATCGTTAGACAGCCTGCCTGTTCTTTCCTCAGTCTGCCTTCAAGACTTGCATGCGGTTTTAACAATAGGTCGTTTATTCTTTTTTTACCCATTTGTAGCTCTTGCTTTCCTATTTAAGCTACACACTTGAATTGGGAGTTGCGCATTTGAGCAGCCGGGAACAGCAAAAAATCGTAAGGAAAAGTTCGAAGTTAGGAGCGTCACTGCTATATGTGGTTCGCTAAAAAACTTCACTCCCACAGCCCAGTGGATGTACCTCCGCTATTTGCCTGTTTGCAATGCATATTCGCGCAGGAAACAAGATAAAATTATCTGGCGCTAAATCTGTCCCGACATGTTTGGCTGAGTATTTCAAAACCTACAAGCACAACCATGATCACTAAATATGCTGCATTCCCTCATCCAAATAACAACGAGCTGCCTTATTTCTTTAAAAGAAAAGTTGGTGAGTGCAGCATAACGTCTAACTTTTCCTACAGTATGCAGGCAAACCTAGAGTGTCGTGTAAAAACCGGCAATTTAGTGACAAATGCGTGCTGCCTGCATCTGAAATATATAACTCGGAAAGTGCTTCTCGCTCGGCTTCAACGCACAAGAGAAGCAAATGTATGCATCCGTGGGAGAACGCATAAACCTGTATGTATGGAGTGTCGTGGCACCTCCATACATGACCTTTCACGTTACCGTGTGATGTCACGCCAGACCGAGAGATGGGGCCCCAGCTCGCGCCATCGGATAGTGGCGGTGAGTCCTTACAGGAGCCGCAGCGGTGACGTCACGCCAGACCGAGAGACGGGGCCCCAGCTCGCGCCATCGGATGGTGGCGGCGAGTCCATACACGGCGCTGGGCCGCAGACGAGAGAGGGCGCTCGCTGTTTGTGACGTCACGCTAGGAGAATAAATGGGGCTGTGGCTCGGCCCCTTGCAGTAGTCGGGGCGCAACCGCCGAACAAGGAGCAGCCAAGGGTATTGCTTTCGCAATCTTCCAGGCGTAACCAAGCTCAGCCTTCAGCCAACTTTTTTCCTCCGATTTAGGAGGCCCCCTAATCGTCGCCGCCAGCACGCAGGCCTTTGGGACGGTGGCCGTGTTGTGACGTCATCAACAGTCACAACATCATGACTGGATGTGACGTCATTATCACTTCCGATTATTAGACATGACATATGGCGTCACCATGTGACGACTGTGGACGTCTCGAATCATCTAACCACTACTATTGGTTAGTGACAGTTAACCACGACTTGCACGTTCTGAGTACTAGTTAATATCTGGCTAGTGTTAGTAAAACACCCAACTAGTGATGGTTAGTAATAGTTACGATGACCTCTAAGTGCATGTGTTCCTATGGTTCCTATTTTATTATTTGTCGTAAATTATTATAAAATATTTTAAATATGCCCTAAATTATATTCCGATATCATCCGATTGCTACTGATAAAGTATCGATTCAATGCTAATTGGCACATGCCCAAATAGCATGCACCCGAAACGCGGACACATTTTCTAACGACTGTATGAGGCAATAAAGCCTTTCACATATAAATATTTACCACCCCTTAGTAGGCAGCCAAGCTTCACATTATATTTTCCTCTAAACGGACCTCATAGTCCCTTTACCTCACATGTTCATCATGGAATGAAATTTCCCGCTAGAAGAAGCAGTAGTCAAATTAACAAATTTATTATTCCTGTTGGAAAAGCTGACATAGGTGCTATGCCAAAGTATTCAACATACAAGCACGTCTCCAGTTAGCAGGAATACTAATATTCCTTTTTAAGTTTTTTTTGTGTCTTGTACCTTGACAACTGGGTGCAGCGCAGCGTAAGATGGTTTCTTGAACACTTCTCCGCTGTATCTCCTTTCTTTGTTTTCCCCTCTCTCGGTAATCTGTTTTTCATTATGTATATGTGCCATAGAGTGTTTTATATACTGCTTTGGTCTGTGATTAATGTGCGGTTTTATATGTATGTACCGTCTTTGCCAAAAGTAATCAGGCTGCTCTAAAGGCTGGCGGAGCAAGCGCGCGGCCGTGTGGCGGCGTTGCGCTTGCTGTGGCTTATCGGTGCTCTTCAGCTCCGAGGACACAACAGTTGACGTAACTTTGCACCCTCAATCTCGCCCGTTGGATGATAAAAGCTAGGCGTGTATGATGTGCGGGCTGCGATTTCACGTGTGCGAAGCTTGGCTGCGCCTAACGAGGGCGCTCAGTATAGCGACGGGGCTATTCGCTCTTCTCGGCAACTGCCCTGAAGCAGATATGTCGCGTTACTCGCTACGTACTTATGTTCTGTAATCCGCTGCTGAAACGCACCAGCAGAATTGCGCTTTCCTGCATGTTTGATGCGCCTGTACTTTAAAGAATGATAACGCACCTCGAAATTTCAATATGCTTTCTCCGAGGTGACTTGCGTACTGCCACTTTACGGGCCGTAACTTCAGTACAAAGATATGGGAAAGCTAGTGAACCCTTTCAAGCCACCTTATCTCCCTTTAGGGCTTGCAAAATTGTGTTAGCCCCTTGGAGAGGCTGCCTATAAATAAGTGCAATGATTGATTCTAACAAATTCTTGCAATTGCTTGTAGGTAAGTTTTGATTTATGTAATGAACTATAATGAAACCTTCCTTACACTTAGCCATATATGCACAGGATTGCTTTCTCGTTCGCGGAACCCGTATTTCAGAGCAACACTGTCTGGCAAACCTAGCATATATTCGTCCTAGAAACGAACAAGAGCTCACAGTGTCTACTATCACATGCTTTTCTGTTTTCCGCAGTTGCCGAGAAGAGCGAATAGCCCCGCCGCTATACTGAGCACCCTCTCTGGGCACAACTAGGCTTTTTTTTTTACATCGATATTTATTGCCTAAGGGCGTCAGTATGGTGTGAGATGAAGGATGAATAAATGATTAAATGAATGGAAAAAGGTTGGCTGATTTTATGAAGTCCAGAAGTGAGCGATGATGAGGTCCCTGCGACTAGGCTTCGCAGGCGTGAAATGGCAGCCCGCACATCATACGCGCCTAGTTTTTGTCATCCAACGGGCGAGACTGAGGGTGCGAAGTTACGTCAGCTGTGGTACCCTCGGAGCTGACGAGCACCGATAAGCCATAGCGAGCGCAACGCCGCCACACGGCCGCACGCATGCTCCGCCAGCCTTCGGAGCAGCCTGGTTACTTTTGGCAAAGACGGTACGTACCAAATAAATTATCTTTATATTATGGGAAACTTTTCTCTAAGGGTCACGGGTAAAGGATGATTTTATTTGATTTCTTATGCATATAGGATATGCACACATTTGGCAACACTTTCAAGTTTACTGCGTCCTCTCTCCCGCCCTAACTTATCTCAACGATCGCGGTTCTCTTCTACGGCCGAGACAGTAAAGGCCCGGGCTCACATTATTCTGGCGTGGCCTGATGTGCCGCAGCAAATGCGAGGTGTGCCTATACAGGTGCCCATGCCACTCCGCAGTGTTATTTTATAGCCCAGCTCTTTGGCGCCCGTTCCTGAGTTTTGCGGCGTCGGCGTTGTCCCTCGTAACCAACTCCATTTTAGCTCCCCCCTTCCTTCCTTCCCTAACGCACGATTCAGGTCTCCACAGAAACAGGTGTGACAGATGGTGCGCTTTTCCATTCCTGTGAGCACGTTATGAAAGACATGCTTCAGAGCTCAAGTGGAAGACGTGACCACACGTGGTGCACACCGCAAAGATAATTCATGAATAATGCGAGCGCCCACATGCAACTGCAGGGTAACATGTGCATTAACCTACCGCCGGGATGGCGCAGTGGATACCGCGCTCGACTTCTGTTCCCAAAGATGCAGTATCGAATCCCGGCAGGCCTCGGCTTCCCCTTTTCGATAGAAGCAAAATGCAAGGCGTGCGAGTGCTGTGCGATGTCAGTGCACGTTAAAGAACCCCAGGTGGTCGAAATTTCCGAATTCCTCGATTCGTCTCTCACAGCCTGAGTTGCTTTGGGAGAAGTTAAACCCCGCAAACCAAACCAAATATGTGCAATAACCTAGAATTCACACGCTCATAGAAAAAAGCACCATATTTTGACGTAGTTTATGTATATAGAGCTAGTTTGATAGTCCACATTTCTAGCCGATCGAGGAAGGGCTGGCCCGGGTCTAGCCCGCCGTCATTTTACCTTTAAAACATACTGCTAGAAACTTGATGAGACGCTTGCCAGCTTTGGCTACAGCGTTCTCAATTCAGTTTAAAACATTTGCGAAGGTTCTTTCTTCTCGTCTTCAGCTTGTGAAATTAATCTCTTCGCCGCGCAACGTTCCTATGGGCCTACGCGCTGCCTCCCGCAACCTCCCGATAACTTAATTGTTCTTTTCCTTTCTCCAACCACTAAGCTTTCTTCAATGCAGTCAAAAACTCTTATTGGTGTATATCTTGAAGGAAGATGTATGAAAAATAAAACATTTTTCTGTAATTGCACATGCATGTCTTTTTTTATCGAAATATTTACCTTAATCTATTGAATAAGGTGAAACAACTGATGCGCTCAAATGTCGCCTTAGAAATTAACGTAATTATCGGCAAATTTTTTCTCGTCATTGTTAATTTTTAGGAGAAAGCTTTTAATGGCTCATACTGCCGTGGAAAAAATGTGTCCCGCTTTTGCGGCGGCTCTGATTGGTCGAGACGGGATGATCTCATGGAGGTCACAAAGCACCACCACAGTATGCGCGAATGCGTGCCTAATATGGCCATATGCCAATCATATATAAATTACTGATGAATGACGAATTAACACATCTAGTGACTAAAGTCCTATTTACTGACTAATGACTAAGGTTATAATTAATGCCCAATTGTTGACTAAGTAATGCTACTAAGCCTAATCAATTAGTCATTAAATATTTGATTGATGACTAATCATAACTTACACGTCTATAATGATAAATTAGAAATAATACCCTACTATTTTATTCAGTGCCTAATTAACGGATGAGTAATGATCTAAACTTAGACGTTTCTAGAGATTGTGTAGACAATGCTTGAAACAGTCTCGAAACTCGTCACCACTTGACAGCTCAATGCAAAAGCAGAATGTGGAACAGTCGCTCATTTTACTCCTAGCAGCATTTATTGCTACATGCGCAACAGTTTAGCAGCAGAATGCGGCACCCAGGCTTTCGCCTTTCACTACTTTAGTCGCTAAAGTCCCTCGTAATTTTTATTTTATTCTTCCATCACACTATTTATCACGAAATATTCTTTAATTTGTATTTGTTATTAATTAGCATTATCAATTTTACATAAACTACTAATGCTTTCATTAGTAATTGGTGTACAGGAAAGGAAAGGTGCATTATCTGTGGTGCACAACCTGAAAGCGCGGTTAAACCCCGTAAATAATATTAAAGTGCACTGCAGAATCTGCATTGGAGTAATGCAAAAGCACGGATACTGCTGCTGGTTGTTTTGGTTGCTTCTAGTTGCGCCCTGCCAGGGTGGTGAAGTGGTAAGATGCCCGACTACTGTCCGGAATACCCGGGTTCAAACCCGTATCTCGGCGGCTGCGTTTCGATGGCGGCGAAACGAAGTGCCGTCCGTGTGCTGTGTGATGTCAGCGCACGTTAAAGATCCTCAGGTGGAAGAAATTTCCGGAGTCCTCCAGTACGGCCTCTCTCATAGCCTCAGTCGCTTTGGGACGTTAAACCCCACAAACCAAACCAAACCAACCAGCTTCCAGTTGCTTAATTCACTTTTTCGCCCATTTTAGTACTTAGTGTTTCGAAATTGAGCGCCAATCCCTTCCTATGCCCTTTTTTCAGCTCTAGTTCCGGTTGCGTGACATCACATCCTTGACATCATATCCACTGCGGCACCCTTTTCTCTCTTTCTGCTTTCACTCCCACCTTCTTCCCGCTTATACGCGGTTTAGGTGTCCACAGAACGAGTGTGGCAGATACTGTGTCTTTCCTTTAATGCAACCCAGTTGTTGTGAATAATTACCTAATTAACTATTTACCTAACTATTTTCCGGGCGAGATGGTGCAGTGGTTACGGCGCTCGACTACTGAACCCAAATACGCGGGATCGAATCCCGATCTCGGCGGCCGCTTTTCGATGGCGGCGAAAAGCAAGGTGCCCGTGTGCTGTGCGATGTCAGTGCACGTTAAAGACCCCCAGTTGGTCAAAGCTTCAGGATTCCTCCACTATAGCGTCTCTCATAGCCTGAGCCGCTTTGGGACCTTAAACCCCACGAACCAAACCAAACCATTTTTTTCGGCAACAACACCTCGGCACCCTTTATTGATTGCCATCACTTCTCACTTCTCGATTAGAACTGCTGCGGACACGGTTTCTCGGACACGGCCTGCGGACACGGTATGCGGACAAGGCCTGCGGACACGATCTGCGGACACGGCCTCCGGACAGAAATCTGCCAACTTAGCGAAGTAATCCTGTCGCATTAACAGTACATTTGCACTAAAATGCGTGTTGTGGCACTTGAGAATACTAATGTTGTTGTTGCGACTGAGGCGTCCGTTTGCTGTGCGATGTCAGCGCACGTTAAACATCCCTAGGTGGTCGAAATTACTCCGCAGCCCTCCACTACGGGTTCTCTTTCTCTCTTTCCACTTTCACTCCCACCTTACTCCCTTCCCCTACGGCGCAGTTGAGGTGTACACAGAAAACAAGTGATACAGTTACTGCGCCTTTCCCTTCCTACCCCGCCGGGGTGGTGCAGTGGTAAGACGCCCGACTACTGTGCCGGAGTACTTGGGTTCGAACCCGACCTCGGCGGCTGCGTTTCGATGGAGGCGAAACGGAGTGGCGTCCGTGTGCTGTGCGATGTCAGTGCACGTTAAAGAACCCCAGGTGGTCGAAATTTCCGGAGTTCTCCACTACGGCGTCTCTCATAGCCTTAGTCGCTTTGGGACGTTAAACCCCACAAACCAACCAACCAACCTTTCCCTTCCTATAAATAACTCAATCAGAAAGAGGGAAAAGAAAACGCATGGGCCTGCTACCGGCTCTGTGGCTGAGCCACCTCCGCTGCCTCGTGCGGAGCAGAGAGAAAATAGAGAATAAAAACTAGAAGTTGAGATAGACGCGCGTCGCAACAGCCGTCGTCCACCATCGAAGCGGTGGCGGGTGCAATGACAGCCTACAACAGATAAAATTCGGTGGCAGGACAGCCCCCGCCGCAAGCGGCAGTGACCTACCAGTCCCAGCCCAGTAGGGCCAAGAGGAGCCACCAATCTATTTGTACATATGATCGGTAGTGCGGCGTTCAAGGAAGGACTAAATGAAGGCGCCACATGTATGCCTGGATAGAACATCCGGCGGGGTCAGTTTCGCATATGGGTGCTGTTGTTAAGAAAAATTTTTCCACCGATTTAGGAAGCTATAATCCTCTTCCCCAGCACGCAGGCTTATGGGGCGGAGGCCGGGGCCTTCGCAACTAAAGACAGGCGAATGTCTTTGTGCATCATAAAAAGCTGCGACATCATGACTGGATGTGACGTCATTATCACTTCCGGTTATTAGACATGACCGATGGTGTAACCATATGACGACTGTGGACGTCTCAAAACCTCGAACCCCTACTATTGGTTAGTGACATTCAACCATGACTTGCACGTTCTGAGTACTAGTTAATATCTGGTTAGTGTTAGTTAAATGCCCCTTAACTGGTGATGGTCAGTGATAGTTACGATGACCTCTAAATTCATTGGTTCCTATCGTTCCTATTTTATTATTAGTCGTAAATTATTATGAAATTATTTTGAAAATGCCTTAAATTATGTTCCTATATCATCCGATTGCTATTGATTAGGTATCGTTTCAATGGTAATTGGCACATGCAAATATTACGCATGCATCCGAAACGCGGACACAATTGCTAACGACACTATGAGGCAATAAAGGCTTTCAAATTAAAAAATTTACCAACACTTAGTAGGCAGCCAAGCTTTCCATTCAAAATGCATTCTTCCTGCCTACACAAGCAAGTAACCGAAGGCGCCTGAAATCAACCACAAGATATTGTGGGTCACGCCACGCGTGTTATGGTAAACTTCATTATGACCGGTTGTTAGCATGGATTACGTTAACCATGTCCGTGAAACATATTTGCACATGGGAAAAATAGAATAGCGTTGATTTCCTGTAGTGCGAGAATTCGATGAAGAAATTGCAGCCAGAGATAGAAAAATCAATTCTCAAATACAGTTGAAGACGAGACCGCTTGGAAGCGCATGATCGTCCGAGGGTGGCTGCAGCGCCACGCGTGGCTTGGTAGCGCCACTCACCGGAAGTGGCGCTTTCAGTTGGGTACAGAGTTAGCTTTTACAGTGTATGCCAGACTCGGAGAGAGGAATATATACGCATTTATTTGTGCAATAAATGCAGTCTCGTTCGCAAAGTGGTCCACCTTTCTTTAAAAAGCGCACACGTATCTCTCTCACACCATAAATGCACCCCTTTCTTGTATCCAGAGGGAACTTATGCAGATAGACTGCAATATGCTCCTTTCCTTAACGCCGCCAAAGGTACGTGGAGATGACTCACATTACCCTGCATATCCGAGTTACTGTACTTTGCCCTGCGTGACGAAGCACCAATTTATTTATAAAAGACACTGCTTTCTTCGATCTGACAGAAAAAGTATAGAAACTTTCAGGAGCTAATAACTATGACATCTTTTCGTAGCCTAAGGATCTTTTGCGCTGAAATCCCACGAACCAAGCTTTATTATACCATATGAGGAGAAAGTTAAAGTGCAACCCCTTAAATACAAAACGGGCTACAATCAGCGCCTCTGGCATGCAGAAGGAAGTAGAACAAAAGCATATAATATAAAAATTTAAAACGAACAGTCACGCCCTGCTAGGCAACTTCAGCGACGAGAAATCGTTACAGCGCCCCGCCGGGGTGGTGCAGTGGTAAGACGCCCGACTACTGTGCCGGAGTTCCCGGGTTCGAACCCGACCGCGGCGGCTGCGTTTCGTTGGAGGCGAAACGAAGTGGCGTCGTGTGCTGTGCGATGTCAGCGCACGTTAAAGATCCCCAGGTGGTCGAAATTACTCCGTAGCCCTCCACTACGGCTCCTCTTTCTCTCTTTCCACTTTCATTCCCACCTTCCTCCCTTCCCTTACGGCGCGGTTCGGGTGTCCACAGTGCAAGTGTGACAGTTACTGCGCCTTTCCCTTCCTGTGAACCAATTTAACTTGACCCTGAAGAAAAGAAAGGGAAGGGGGGGGGGGCACATTGCACCTAAACTTTGACTTAATATAAAGACATCTTTTTTTTACATGCGAGACTTGAGAAAAGTATTTCTGCAAAAGGTTAAAACTTTAGGCTTTTGTAGGACGAGAGTACCAAATAACGCCGTAAAAGCAGAAGATTCAGGCGATGATAGCAGATTTTTGGCACCCATTACAGCGTTCATCATCGCCGCCAAAAATGTCCTCGCATATCACGCTTTTTAGTCTACGCCCCTTTCCCTTTCTTTGCCGCCGGCGCGCTGCGTACAAATCCTTATCTCGGAGAACTGTTTCAACGTTATGCGCTCATCATACTGACGCCATTGTTAGGCCGCGCAACAAGATTTACCAGTGCGAGCAATCAGCTGTCGTTTCTACAAGGTTTCCTTCAGATTACGTATGAAACGCAGGTCCGTAAAAGCCGCCGCCTTGCGCACAAAGAAAGCTTGAAAACAAAACATTAAACCAATTAGTTTGAGGGGTGGCTTATTCAATGTTTTCGTCTGTTCTGAAATCCTTATCACTGTACCGCGCATGCAAGGAGTTTACTACTGCCGAACTCACTACGTATCAGTTGTGCACCGAATGTGTACATTGACTTCTGCCAGTTGCTTGGTTGGTTGGTTGGTTTGTGGGGTTTAACGTCCCAAAGCGACTCAGGCTATGAGAGACGCCGTAGTGGAGGACTCCGGAAATTTCGACCACCTGGGGTTCTGTAACGGGCACCTTGCTTTTCGCCTCCATCGAAAAGCGGCCGCCGAGGCCGGGATTCGATCCCACGTTATTGGGAACAGTAGTCAAGCGCTGTAACCACTATTTGCAGTGGGTGGTATGTGTTTGCCTTAGTTTAGCAATGGGGCAATGATAGTATAATATACAGAGCGATTTGTAAACAGATGACTCACGATTTTAACTACAAAAATTTTAAATCGTTAGGTTGCTTTGTTTTTCTTAAGCGTGTCCAAATCAGGCAGACATATCAGTAGATTTTAAACACAGTATTATTTAAAACTTGGTCGCATTCGTTTAATGCAGTCGAACATAGACGGAAGATTCTGAAGCAATCTAAACAAAATAACCGTTGCTTGTAAAAGTTTGCGGCATATCTGTGTTATAAAAGAGTTGAAACTTGGGTCAGTTGGTACATGTTCTTGGAAAAAAAAAACAGTCAAAGGACCAAGGACAAAGAAGACAGTTGTTAAAGCACATTTGTTAGTCAAGTCGATGTGCGGACCTTGTCTTCCTCATTGTCCTTCGTCTTTTGACTGTTTTTTTTTCAAGAATCTGTGTTATATCGTCTACGTATCCTAAAAATCATCCTAGAGTCATCACGAACAGAGGAACGTTTGCAGTGGCTATTATTCGGGAAGAATGCGCTGGAGAAGGAACACGTTGAAATGTAAAACAGCAGCTGGAATATGACCCATCTTTGAAAGGTAATGGGGTTAAACGCTTTGTGGTGCCGTTCTACTTAATTAAAAAAAAAACATTTTACTGACAGACTTGGTCAGTTCACAATTTGAACTCACAATACGACAATGTGGTGCCGGAATTTGAATGTCCAAGCCAGATAGCATGCATTCCATTTTACTTGTCTTGGCTTTGAGAACTCTTATACTCAAGCCCTAGTTGCATTGTGCGGCGTGAATTTCTAAGAAGTGTAGCTTTGCACTTGCACATGTTATCCACTATACTAATCTGAGAACTGCATGTGCGGCGTGCAAAATTTAATCCGTGCAGCGCTGCAACACTCAAGAAATACAGGAATCTCGGCGACCAATACGATTAACGAAAGAAGAGGCCGTTTCTCCCAAAATCTAGCTTAAAACGTTCATCGAGTCCCTCGCGCGGTGTTAGCCAAATGTTTTCTCAGTTCCTTCTCTGCACCATCATCATATGGATACTCTGGTGAAGGTCTTTCTGCTAAGCCTCTTAAAGGAGTCATGAGAGATAACATTTGGGCATAAACTGACTATTGCGTTTCCTTCCACATAAATTATACCGCCTAAAAATTTGACCTCATTCGTTGCTGTGGCCACTTTTAAAATGAACTTTTATTATTAATATCGAAATCCCCTTTCTGGTCTGGCAGCCATTGGTCGCTGACGTCACAACAAGATATCATCCCCATGCCGTCTGCTATTCGCAGTGTCGGCTGCACTCTTGCATCCATGCCGTGGATGGTGGTCACTGTGGGATTTTTTTTTTTTTGCAGCAAAATATTCTGTTCCCATATTCTTTTTTCTTTGAGAAGCCTTCACTATAATATGAAACTTTAGTGATCCTCGGACTTGTTTAGCTTCGTCTAGATGTTGTCGAGGAAACCGAGTCGATGGGCTCATGCTGCATTATTTAGGCATACAATCAGAAGCATAATATTATTACGTTATGAGAGTTAGCTTGTTCAGCAAAAAGCGTTCCCGGGTATAAAAAGCACATGTCCAACGTTTCCTTCCGCCGCGTGCGCGGCGATAGACGGAATGATTTAGCGTTGTGTTGCTGATTGCTGAGCTATTGCCCTTTGCTATTTCTGTCCGAAAACTAAGAGGAAATCACAAACAAGCATACGTTGACGCGAGAGCATATCTTAAACGTGACATTAGAGGAGCGGACCAAACTTTTGCTCGAAACGACACCTCTTGACTTGCTATTATATGCGCGTTTATAGTCAAAGTTAATTATTTTCGGCTCAGTGGGCGTGGGAGCAGCTACGTGATGCGGCTCTTCAATTTTGTCCGTTTTTTTGCCCAGGTTACTTCCTATCTACAGCTTGGCGCCCAGTGTACTTCGGATGCGTGGAATTGCAGTGACGCGCCTGTGCGTTTCGTCGGCCTTCACGATGAAAGTTTTGGCCAACACTGGCAACCCTGCTGGATAACCTCTCCGTGGATCAAGGCGTCCGGATCGACTATGCCATCAACACCCGTCGTCGATAAGAACTGCTGGCGTGCTCCGGAACTGTTCAGTGGGCGTGAGAGCAGCTACGTGATGTGGCTCTTCAATTTTGTCCGTTTTTTTGCCCAGGTCAGTAACGACTCCTGTCTATACGCTAGTAAATCGGACAATGCCTGTTTGTTGCTGTTCCCACGCCCGGGAATACTTTTGTCTTTGCTACGCGAGTGCGTTATGGTTGTTAAAGAGTTGCTTTTGCTGTCTTGTGACGTGGAAGAAAACCCAGGACCGGGACGCAATACGCGTTCCCAAGAACCAGAAGCTAATGACGATACACAGCAGAAACAGTTAAGTGATCTGTTTTCATTGCTACAAGACATGAATACTCGAACCGCCAAAATGGAGAAAGACCAAGTTGACTTAATCAGTACTGTAAATGAAATTAAGAAGAGCCAGGAGGCTATTCAGAATCATCTATCAAATATTGACAGAAGGCTAACTGTAGTCGAAGGCAAAGCTGCCGCTAGTGAATCTTTGCAGAAGGAATGTCAACGACTGCAAAGTTTTGCTGATAACCTAGCTTGCGAAAATTTGAAACTGAGGAATAGTCAGGCAGAGCTCGAAGATAGGCAGCGCCGTGATAATCTTCTGTTTTTTGGCCTTTCTGACAGCAATTCTGAGTCCTGGGATGACACTGAAGTAAAGCTTCTGAATGTACTTTCATCCGCCTTGAACTTGACACCATCGGAACTATCAATTGAACGGGCTCATAGACTTGGTACTTTTTCTGAGGATAAAAGCAGGCCGGTTATTGTGAAGTCCTCATCTTTTAAAACTAGGCAAAAAATTCTCTCTTCAAGTTGTAAACTGAAAGATAAAGACATTAAGGTAAGCGAAGATTATTCTCTCATGACTCGGCAGGCACGGAAAAAACTCGTATAATTTGGTATCGCTCAAAAGTCTAAATTCAAACTGCGCTATAATAAGCTTTACATGAACGGCAAGTGTTACTGTTACGACCAGCTTAATGACAGCGTTTCTGAAGTTCGCAGTACTACAAGCTTTTCACCGGAAACTACCCTACAATAACGATGCGTGAGGGGTGGTGGGCACTCCTCGGTGTCTGAGCGTTCATTATCATTCCTTTACACAAATATTAGAAGCGTCGTGCCTAAACGTGATGAGCTATGCGCGACTATCGATGCATGCGATGCTGATATTGTTTGCCTTACTGAAACGTGGCTTTCAGCAAAAGTTGATAGCTCTGAAATCTTTCATTGCAATAAGCATTTTACCACTTATCGGTGTGATAGGGGTGACAGAAATGGTGGTGGTGTTTTGATAGCTGTTGCCGACACACTTTTTTCTTCTCCTGTTCATGTCGTCACCAGTTTAGAACTTATCTGGGTTGAACTGCGCACCCGCTTTAAAAAACTGATCTTGGGAGTTTGCTATCGCCCTCCCTCGTACAGTGCCACGTTTGTTGAAGAACTTCATGATGCTATTTGCGCCATTACCGTTCATTTTCCAAACGTTCTTACTGTTTTGGTAGATGACTTCAATTTTCCAACTATATTTTGGTCCAATGAACGTTCTAGTGTTGATCCTTTTTCTACAGAGTGCGATGGTTTTTTGCGCATGTGTGCCGACTTTAATTTCTCCAAACTTGTTACCCAGCCTACCCGTGTTACATCTTCTTCGTCAAACTTGTTAGACCTTGTTCTCACCACGTCGCCTGATATCGTTGGTCCAATATCTTGTTTGCCAGGTTTAAGTGATCATTGCATGCTCCATTTTTCAGTAAATGTCGCGATACCACACCGATATAACACTTCTAAATATATCCGTGACTACCAAAAGGCAAACTTTGATGCAATTAATCGTGAACTCGCTGCTTTTATCGATGAATACTTGCCCTCTTTTCATGACCGCCCAATTGAAATTAACTGGACCCTTTATAAGGATAAAATATCATCCCTGACTAATTCTTACGTTCCGCTGCGAAAGATATTAACTAACAACTGTTCGCACTGGTATAATTCTTCACTAAAACGGCTATCAAACAAAAAGAAACGTCTGTTTCGCTCCGCCAAATCTCTAATTCTATGCCCCGGTGGGACGCTTACTATTCTGCTGCGTCTGCATATAAATCGGCACTAAAACAAGCGAAGGAGCCATTTTTTAGTCATACTCTTCCATCGATGCTAATAAATAACCCAAAACAATTTTGGAACGTGGTTAAGAAATCTGATCAATCTACAATCAATCTGAAAACTACAGATGAACAATTAATTCCTAGTGAAATGTGTGCTGATGTTCTTAATGATGTGTTTACTGCTTCTTTTACTAACAATTTAATTACCGAAATTCCTCATTACCTACCGCGTGACTTCCTTGTTATGGACCCCGTTATAATGGATCCTGTGGGCGAGGAAAAAATAATTCAACAACTGAAGATGTCATCATCATGCGGAGTGGACAACATTAACTCAAAATTTTTGAAAAATACTAAAGTGTATAGTGCCATTATTTTTGCTGAACTGTTTAAACAATCTCTTGAGTGTAGCGGTGTTCCTCGCGACTGGAAAGTGGGCAAGGTGGTTCCCCTGCACAAGTCTGGGGACAAACATTCTCCTAATAACTACCGACCCATTTCACTTACTAGCATCCCATGTAAGATCATGGAACATGTCATCTGCTCTCATCTCGCCTATTTTCTTGAATCAAATTCTTTCTTCAGTCATTCCCAACACGGGTTTCGTAAAACATTCTCATGCGAGACTCAGCTTCTATGCTTTTCACAAGACCTTCATTTCATTCTTGACCGGGGTTCCATAGCAGACTGTATATTCCTCGATTTCTCCAAAGCTTTCGATAAAGGTTCTCACCAATTACTACTTTTCAAATTAAGTAACCTCAAATTCGACCCTAACATCGTTTCGTGGCTTCAGTCTTTTCTCACTAACCGTTCTCAATAAGTGACAGCAAATAAATCGAACTCTCGTTCCTCTCCAGTGGGCTCAGGCGTTCCCCAGGGCTCCGTACTAGGGCCCCTACTTTTTCTAATTTATATTAATGATTTGCCTAACACCATTGCTTCTTCTGTGTGTCTCTTTGCTGACGATTGTGTTATTTACCGTGAAATTAACAGTGACTCTGACATTTCTGTTCTTCAGTCTGATATTAACCAAGTTTCAGAGTGGTGTAAATTATGGCAAATGGAGCTTAACATTAACAAGTGCAAACATATGCGTATTTCTCGTCGTAACAATGAAGTAGCTAATTACAACCTCAATAATACTCCTCTTGAAACTGTGTCTTTGTATAAATACCTTGGTGTGCACATAACTTCTAATCTTTCTTGGAATCTGCATGTGGAATCTATTACTAACAATGCTAACCGCATGTTGGGGTACCTGCGCCGAAACTTTAACCTTTCTTCTAGTTCAATAAAATTGCTTATTTATAAAACCTTTGTTCGTCCTAAACTGGAATATGCAGCCTCAGTCTGGGACTCTGGCCTTGCATCTCTAGAATCTGAAATCGAATCTGTTCAAAACCGCGCGTCACGTTTTATACTTTCCAACTATCACCTGAACTCCAGTGTTACCATTATGAAAACAACATTATCATTGCCACCGCTTTCACTACGCAGAAAAATTTCTCGCTTATGCCTATTTCACAAAATCTATTACCACAATCCTGTCCTTAAGAGCCGGCTACTAACTACCCCCACATACGTTTCAGGTCGCATTGATCATCTTCACAAAGTAGGTGTTCCGTCTTGTCGTACTAAACACGCCTCTTATTCTTTTGTTCCAAACACTTCTTTTAGTTGGAACCACCTTCCTAGGCACATTACTGATATTACGGACGCAAATTCTTTTACGACTGCCGTATGTAATCTATATTTATAGATGGTAGTCAATTGTTTTTGTTCGTTTTCGGTGACATTGTTGACTGTCGGAAATGTTTTTTCTTTGGTCTCAACTGCTTTTCCGCTTTTTTTTTTGGCGGCAATCCTCTTTTTTTATATCACTTTTCGCCGTGTTATTGTTTCTCCTATGTTGTTTTATGCTGCACTGTACCCTGTACCAATGTATCTTTCCCACTCCCCTCTTTAATGCCTTGGGGCCCTGAGGGTATATGAATAAATAAATATATGAATAAATAAAACAGCAGTTTTGCAAAATTATGAAATTCAGTCTGGCCACGGCTAGCGCACGAAAGCATATACCTCGCCGCCGCCGCCGCTTCAGTCCTGTCATCGCAAAACCCAACGTAATTCGAATGCACTTCACTGCCCGCACCGAACGAGAACCTCCTATCCGCCGCCGTCTCCGACTCGCCTCACCCGCAGCCGGTCGTGCGACTGCGACCGACTCCCGAGGCCTTACCTTGCGTTTTTCTATTACTTCTCCAGTAAATGACTCATGAGTGCTTCAAAGTAAACAAACGCCATTTAGTATTTAGTGTGTGAACTGTAAACTCCCGCAGGAGTGCACCGAATCGCGGATTACAACAGCGCCCCAGAGTGTTTGTTTACATAGCTTTTGCAATTTGACTGAATGTATGTTGCTTGTTCGCACAGCATAAAATACAAGCGGAGCCAGCAATACCAAAACTATCCACTTCTTTTCGCACCGGTTGCATCTCTATTTCTTCACAAACTACAACTGCGCTCCAAGATTCGCCGTGGATGCTGCGTACGTCCCTTACACACAAGCAGCGCCGACAGCTGCCGGCTGTGCTCGCTAGACAGGGCCGTATATATCGACGCTTCCCGCTCAATGTGCATTCGCTTTGTGATGTAAGCAACCATCGATTTAGGGTCGCTACTGCCCGAACTACACTCGATGGCCACATGCAACAGTTAAAGCTTGTGAATGCGCTCTCCGTAATCGCTGAAACCCTAGACCAGAACCCCGCGTGCTCGCCCTAGTCTCACTCGTGTCAGATCGGGCCGGCAGTTGGGCGCCGACTAACATTTCTGGCGAAGATCATTGCTAATAAGAAGGGAAAACATACAAAGTGTACCTGCCTGTTTTCCTATTTCTAACACAGTTAAGCTACAAACAAGCGCAGCCATTCAACTGATCGGGTGTCAAGTTCTCGCTCGGCCTCCGGTACCCGACCAAAACAGATCGGGCGACCGTCCGCTGATCAGTTCCGCCGGCGTCGCGAAACCGGAAACCTCACACTGCTGTGATAGGCGACCGTTGGTCGTCATGGCGTTGTCGCTGCTTTAATGCGACAGATCAGTGCGTCGATAAGCTAAGGAACCTAACCATACAAACCACTGACTGTGGCCATGCGCCTTATGCTGAAGAAAATATGCGTTACTCTATATCGCTTTCGTGCGGCAAAACATCAAGCATTTCTATATGAGGGACGACTACTTGTCTATAGTCCACACACACACAAAAAAAAAATATCCTTCGACGTTGTATGCAGCCTCTGTGACGTCACACAAGCATTTAAAATGGCGGTGTAAGGAGCCTCTCGATTCCGATTTCTATCAATTTTTTTGTAATATCTGCCGCGCGCTAAGCACAATAACTTTGCGAGCAGACTCACAGACATGTATATTATTCATAAAAGTATAAAACGGTAATACGTCTAACGACCTCGTCATCGCCCCTTTAAACACAAAGCTGATACGCTCAACAATGGATACTAAACTTTAGGCAGGGGAACGTAGAGTCAAATGAACGCTTTCTACATCTTGTGTCCGTTTGACAAAGTAACAGACTGAAACAATGCCAAAAGTTGAAAAGTTTTACTGAAGAATGTTATTGTTCATAGAAAAAAAAAACAAGCGAGATCTGAATATATCAGGAAAAATTTCTCGAACAAGGCACACTAAACTTAACTCGTCAGAAGTACGTCTATTAATTTCGTGGATGTGAATTATAGGTAAAGTAAACCATTTGTGCGCCCAAATTGATCAATTAGCCTCTTCGCACGAATGTTTGGCTTTTAAGTTTCACGCATCAGGGTGTCGCCTCATTCAGAAGTCGTTTGCTTCCTCATCAGAGACTCACCACAAAACAAAAATACTCAACATTGTCACGGACAACAGGGATAGACGTGACTAAAACGACGGGACGAAGCTGTACCAGAAGGCAACGTTCTGCGCACAGCACGCGAGTCAACTTCAGTGTCTTCTTCTTCCAGGCGCAGCAAGAACATCGGGACACCAGGTGGCATTACTCCCCCTCTTAAAAAAAGAAATAAGGGACGGAGCGCGAGCGATGGCCAATGTAAGTGAAAAGAAAGATCAGCACATGGACAGCATAGATAACGGAGGCGGGGTAAGGTGTCCTACGCGACAATTAAACAAGCGCATAGCGCACTACCGCGTGAAATAGGGCTTCATGCGGACAACGTGCACGACCTCGGAGCGTGGTTGCCGACGCGAGGGCTGCACAGTACCCACTGGAAGAACTTCGTAAGTCACTTCCGTGACTCGGCGCAGAACTTCGTAAGGTCCGAAGTAACGGGAAATCAGTTTATCACACAAGCCGGGCCGACGCACCGGGGTCCACACCTAAACTTTCCCTCCAGGATGGTATGCGACTTGTCGATGACGGAGATTGTAGCGGCGTGCATCCGTGCCCTGCTGTTGTTGAATGTGAATGCGGGCAAGTTGACGTGCTTCCTCAGTGCGCTGAGCAAACTGCTCGGCGTCCGGCGTGAGTGGATGATCATCTGTCCAGCTCGGAAGCATGGCATCCAACATCGTCTGAACGCCACGTCCGTAGACCACGCGAAATGGTGTAAAACGCGTCGTCTCTTGGGTGGCCGTGTTGTAGGCATGTGTGATGTAGCGGAGAATTTCATCCCAGTTTTTGTGCTGCGAGTCTATGCACATTGCGATCATTTCGGCGATGGTTTTGTTGAGTCTCTCCGTGAGTCCATTCGTCTGCGGGTGATATGCAGTAGTTTTTCGGTGGCTGGTATAACTAAGCTCGAGCACGTCGTGCATGAGCTGTGCCGTAAACGCGGTGCCTCGATCGGTTACGACTAGGCACGGTGCGCCATGACGCAACACGATTTGCTGCATAAAAAATTGAGTGATCTCAATTGATGTGCCGCGCTGCACTGCCTTGGTTTCCGCATAACGTGTGAGATAGTCGGTCGCGACTATAATCCATTTGCTACCCATCGATGACAGCGGAAATGGGCCCAGTAGGTCGATGCCGACTTGGTCAAACGGCGTCCGAGGTGGAATAATAGGTTGGAGCGAACCCGCGGGCTTGAGAGGAGGCACCTTCCGACGTTGACACTCGCGGCAGCCTCTGACGTAGCGATGGACGGCGTCAGAAAGTTTAGGCCAATAATAGGCTTGACGAACTCGAGCGAGTGTGCGTGCAAAACCCAAGTGGCCGGAGGTGGGCTCATCGTGGCATGCAAAAAGGATATCGTCGCGAAGGTCGGCCGGCACGACAAGGAGGTGCGCTCGATCAACAATGCTGGAGCTTTTCTTGAATAAAACGCCATTCCGAAGACAGAATGCAGACAGGTGCTTTCCAAACTGGCGGGGGACGCCAGCAGCGCGACCCTCCAGGTGGTCAATGTCCGGTCGAAGGTCTGGGTCAGCTCGCTGTCGGGTCATTATGTCTGAGGCATTCACTAGTCCAAGAAAACCTCTGTCATCCGTGACGTTATCGACAAATCCGACGGGTGCCCGGGAGAGCGCGTCAGCATCTTCGCGCTTCTGTCCACATTTGTACACAATGGAGTAATCAAATTCTTGGATGCGAAGGCTCCATCGTGCTAGGCGCCCCGATGGGTCACGGAGATTGGCCAGCTAGCACAAAGAATGGTGGTCAGTAACGACTTTAAACGCACGGATGCGGTAAGGCCTAAATTTCATAGTTGCCCACACAACCGCGAGGCATTCCTTTTCCGTAGTGGAATAATTTGTTTCAGCGCGGGAGAGCGTGCGGCTGGCATACGCAATGACTCTTTCCGCGCCAGCTTGGTGTTGAACGAGTACAGCGCCAAGGCCGATGTTGCTGGCGTCGGTGTGGACTTCGGTGGCAGCGTCTTCATCAAAGTGCGCAAGAACAGGGGTAGTTTGCAGTCGTCTGCGCAGCTCCGCAAAAGCCTCCTGTTGCTCGGCGGCTCACACGAACTTTGTATCATCCCGCGTGAGGCGGGTGAGGGCTGCGGCTATCTTGGAAAAGTAGGCGATGAAGCGGCGGTAGTACGCACACAAACCCAGGAAACGTTTTAAACTCCTCTTCGTGGCAGGAACTCGACATTTGGCGACAGCGGCAGTTTCGTCGGGGTCTGGCCTAACGCCTGCGGCACTCACAAGATGACCGAGAAACTTCGACTCTTTGTAGCCAAAGTGGCACTTCTCGGGCTTGAGCGTCAAGTCAGCTGATCAGAGGGCATCTAATACTGCGCGAAGGCGTTCGAGGTGTTCTCCAAAGGTTTCAGAAAACACGACAACGCCGTCGAGATAAACTAAACAGATTTGCCATTTCAGGCCGGCGAGAACGGCGTCCATCATGCGCTGAAGAGTAGCCGGCGCTTAACATAGGCCGAATGGCAGCACTTTAAACTCATACAGTCCATCTGGGGTAACAAAAGCTGTTTTTTCGCGGTCCCGCTCATCGACCTCAATCTGCCAGTACCCGCTCTTCAAGTAAATGGAGGAGAAGTACTGGGCGCGACGAAGCTTGTCGAGCGAATCGTTGATACGGGGCAGCGGGTAGACGTCTTTTTTAGTGATGTCGTTCAACTTTCGATAATCAGCAGAGAAGCGAAGGGTGCCATCCTTTTTTTTCACCAGCACGACAGGGGACGACCACGGACTTTTGGAGGGTTGGATGACACCATCACGAAGCATCTCCTGAACCTGTGTCTGAATCGCTTCACGTTCCGTCGTTGAGATGCGGTACGGCTGCTGGCGTATAGGGCGGGCATCATCGGGAGTAATTATACGGTGCTTCACAAGAGGCGTTTGCCGAATTTTTGATGACGTCGCGAAACAAGCACTGTATTTTAGAAGGAGAGAACGCAGATCTCGCTGCTGTGTTTCCGAGAGATCTGTACTAATATCCAGATGATCAAGGGATGGGCGCACATTGTCAACTTCTCCGAACGTAAAACATTCAGAAACGTCCGCTAAGGCGTCGGCGAATGCGATTGGGGTAGCGCGGAAAAGATGGCGGGGTTCGTTCGTGAAGTTAGTCACCAGGAGCTCAGATCAGCCGCTACGGAGATGGATGAGACTCCGCGCCGAGGTGATGCCGTGGGTGAGCAAAAGGGACTGGTTGCCCTCAGCGACCGCCGTTCCGTGACGTAGTTCATTGCAGTTAACAGTCACGAAAACACTGGAACGTGGCGGAATAGAAACACTCTCGGCAGAAATTTGAAGAGGGGCACGGCTTTGGCGGTCTGCGGTGTCAGTACCATCAGTTTTCTCGGTAGAAAAGGTCACGATACGCTTCCGGAGATCGATAATGGCCCCATACTCTCGGAGAAAATCGACACCAAGGATACAGTCGCGGGAGCAGTCAGGTATCGCAAGGCAGCTGACAACAAACGTGGAGTTGCGAACGCTCGGGGTTACGACATGTCCGCCAGCGGTTCGAATCTACGTGCCAGACCATGGCGTCGTCACTTTTTTTAGAAGCGCCGCTAGCTTCCCGCTTAAAATCGAAAAATCAGCACCAGTGTCTACCAATGCGCTAACCTTATAGCCGTCGAGGAGCACGGGTATATCCAGCGAGAGTCTATCTTCACGTGTACGAACTGTCGTCGGGGCCGTCAAGTCGCGGTCGCTCACAGGTCGCGTTGTCGCGTCGATTTCAAGCGGCCTCGCCCCCTGAGGTCGCTGTCTTTAGTTTTCCCAGCTCGGACTAGGCGACCGTCGCTGCGCCATCCCGGAGGAGCTGGGCTGCGAGGATGGTAGGCGTGGAGACGGAGATCGTGACTGTCGTCTAAAAGTTGGCGCCATGCGCTGCTGGGCTACGTAGTCCTCAATATCCCGGGGTCGTTGGCCTAAAGGAGCACCGAAAAGCTTCTGGAGCTCTTCACGCAAAATGGAGCGGATGATGTCGCGAAGAAGATCCGGACTAGCCCCGAAGGGCGAATGCGGCTCCGTGAGCGAAGCGGTGAGTACCGGCCTGTCGTAGGTCGTAGACCGCTGCTGGTGCATCCTTTCCATCGTGATTGCTTCCGAAATAAACTCGGCAACTGTGCTCGGCGGATTGCGCCCGAGCCCAGCGAACAGTTGTTCCTTAACGCCGTGCATGAGATGGCGCACCTTTTTCTCTTCGGGCATGGCCGGGTCAGATCGTCGGAACAGCCTAATCATGTCCTCCACGTACATCGTTATGGTCTCGTTCGGCATCTGTATGCGAGAGCGTAAAGCCCTTTCCGCTCGTTCTCGGCGATCCGGGCTGGTGTTGGTGTCCAGGATGCAGCGGCAAAACTCGCGCCAGGATGTTTGGGCGCCTTCGCGATTCTCGTACCAAGTACGAGCGCCATCTTCCAGGCTAAAGAAGACGTTCCTGAGCTTTGCGGCGTCGTCCCACTGACTAAATGCGGCGACCCGTTCAAACTGGGTGAGCTAGTCTTCGACGTCTTCCGTCTGACAGCCGTGGAAAACCTTAGGCAGTCGTGGTGTCTGTAGAGTGTTATACGTGGGAGTTTGCATGGCAGGTCGAGGGGCGGCTGCGGTGGTGAATTCCAACGGCCCGTGCTCAGGTGGTAGGCCTAGGAGCCTCCGGCTAGCACGGTGAACAGGAGTGTCGATTGGCACAGGACCTGAATCCTGGGTATGCGGAGGGGCGCAAATTTCTCTCTTTTCCGCCGCGGTGGCGCAGTGGTTAAAGTGCCCGACGAAAAGGCTGGAGTAGCCGGGTTCGAACCCGACCGCCGGCGGCTGCGTTTCGATAGAGGCGAAACGGAAAGCTTCCGTGTGCTGTGAGATGTCAGTGCAGGTGAAAGGACCCCGAGTGTTCGAAATTTTTGGTGCTTTGGGACGTTAAACCCTAAAAAGCAAAAATGAAGGGAGACCAAAAATTACGACGAAGCTGCAGAAATTGTTGCTTGTATTGAACACATATATGCGCTCACGCAGAACTTGCAAAAGCGATGCGATGCGCGTTTGTACTTGCTAAGCTACACTTTGATTGATAGCGTCGAGGTATTTATGAAAAAAGCATTCCACAGATATAGAGAAAATTCTAATAATTATTGGTTCCCAGAAAGAGAAAGGCGCAGTATCTGTACACATGTTTCTGTGGACACCTCACCCGAGCTGTAAGGGAAGGGAGGAAGGTAGAAGTGAATGTGGATAGAGAGAAAGAGGAGCCGTAGTGGAGGGCTACGGAGTTATTTTGATCATTTGCGCCGACATCGTACAGCACACGGACACCTCTTCGTTTTGCCTGCATCAAAACGCAGCCGCCATGGTCAGCATCAAACTCAGTTACTCCGGCACAGTATTCGGGCGTCTTACCAGTGCACCACCCCGGCGGGGCAAGAAAATGTCTAATGTATATTGTGTATGTTTTCATGTTCACATCGTTAGCCTGCTTCGGCATGGTCCTTGTGCTTGAGCATCATCTATCGGTCAGGAGTGAGTTGAGAAGCAGAGGTACTCTAACCACTATCAGTTGGATGAACGACGTGTTTCTTCGATTCGAGTTCCAAACCCGACATGGTCTGTCATTAATATGAGCTCCATACCAGACCGGTCCATTCGGTTTCAGATCGATGCCGGACCGGCTAGTCTGGGCAGGCAAGTGTACCCGACATGATCTGCCTGGTTTTGCATACATACCGAAAGGTGTCTGTTCGATTGTAGTGGACTGGTGCTACCGGTTGCAATCCCTACTGAACATATTTCGCGGTATAATCTCGATACTGACTGACAGGTCACGCTCGAGCTGTATACCGGTCCGATATACACCTCTAAACTTTATACTGGATAGGTCACATTGGTAATAGATCCATACCGAAGAGTACCGGATATGTAAAAACCTGCTTGACGCGATATGGCATTTTTCAAATAAAAGCATACTGATTTCGACCGGGCTCTAGCATTGAGCGTGATACCACTGCATCACATAAGAATGCTCTCAGGTGACAGAGCCATCTGGCTACTTGGCTGAGCGTGGACTGAGTGTGCGTAGTTCAATTATGCTTGAGAAAATACCAAGTGTTTGCGCGACTTACTTTTGCTATATGCCTTTCTGCAGTGGTAGATGAGTCTCCATGCTGCAAAGAGGATACTGCTTCATCATCGTTTTCACAAACGATATTTAGTGCGTGCCCGTTCAATGCATGCTTCTCTTCCCGGACGGCCTCAAGAGTTCATTTCAGGGCCCGTCGGATGGCAGGTGAGAGGTCTAGGGTGTATGCAGTGAACGCTGGCATCATTGCTTAGTTGGAGCGACGGCAGAGGCATAACCGGCATTACAATGTAGCTCATTGACGCCGACATGCGATCCCTGTTAAGTTAAGGGAGTGCGCTCTTGCATGAGAACAGAAGGCTCCGTTATGCGGCCACAACTGGCGAAGCGACTCTCTTGTTTGTTCGAGGAGTGACGCCCCTCATTGTGGCTGCTGCGCAACCAGTGGTCACAGCCGTTTCCTCTGCCAACGTCCTTAGCGACGACGAAATGGGCATTTGGAGTCTGTTATAAGGCCGTTCTGGCTGCATTTCCCCGTTGCAAAATCTCGTACCATACCAAACCGGATTTTTACCGGTTCTGTAATATCCTGTATGAAATTCATACAGTAAGGAATGACCCTCTATGAAGTTTAAATAGGCTTTTACCGACTTTAAAAGACTCGAACCGGACAGAGCAGTTCGTTACGGAGCTTATAACGGACAGGGCAAGCCCGGTATTTAGGTTGACCTCAACAGACCATTTCGGGTAAGGACCTCAGTCTGACGGACCGGTCCGGTTTGGAACTAAAGCGGAAAGATTATTTCTGGTGTGGATTTGATTAAGGTCGTGCCGGTCCGGTATAGAGCTCATATACAGGACAGGACAAGGCAGGTTTAACTCAAACCGGATTTACCAGCAGTATATGAATCTGATATCAGACGTAGTATTTCCGCTTCTCAACTAAAGTCGGATCAATCTATGAAGCTGAATCGGAATGAAGACCACGCCAGTGCTACATAAGAATTAAAAGATAACATACGTTATAACTCTTCTGCGTATGTGGGTATGCGTTGTTTCTCAAGTACTTCGAAGATATGAAGGCATCGAAGTGTACGCTAGCAAGAGCATACGCGCACTCTATTGCTTTTGCGTGTGAAAACTTCGCTGAATCTCGCCCGACTTTAAGGTGAATATATCATATCTGGCAATTTAAAAGTGCCATAACACGGATGAACAAAGAAGAGCTTATCGTTTCGCTAGCGATAATGAATATATGCTCGAGCGTAATTAAAAACACACCGCTGACTATCGAAATCAGCCCAGATAGCCGGATTCGGGCGACGCTTCCTTGAATGTTTGTTTATACAAAATGATTAGTCGGGAGTGTATTAATTGAAGTTACTGCTCGTGCTGCAGCGTGTGAAGTTAAAACCAGCAATATGACAAGCATTATGGCGCCGGATATCTCTTTGTGTAGCAAAAATTACAAGCGTTCAAAAACGATGAGAAAACATTTAGCACCAGCAAATATAATATTTCAGATTTCCCTGCAAGAAATACATGCATTATTAATATCCGAGACAATGGTGACACCTCCTGATAGCCAAGAAAAAGATCCAGCATTTTGAAAGAGCGATCGGTGAATTATGAACACAACTTCGTCACCCAAGAAATATATACCAAGTTCGGAGCAACAAAGTGTTGTAGATAAGGAGAAATATAGCCAAAGAAGAGAGTTGCGATCGTGGAGTAAAGAAATGCTTGTGTCGTAAGGTGTGAACTGTATTTTGTATGAAAATATGGAGACTGTTGAACAAATATGGATTGCTGGAATAAGGTTTTCTTCTGAATCGTCTTATAGTGAACTTTGGTCAACGATCACGATTTAAACCCTCATAGGGTTCAGTTCTTGGCTTTAGAAAATGATGGCATTGTTCGTTGTGAATCATAATGCTATTCGAACTGCTAGCATGTGGGAAGAGATCTTTATTTTCGCCATGATGGCCTTAATTTTAGACCTAGCCAAAAGTATTCTATGTATTCTATCCTGCATATAATGAGGTTTTGAAAAATCAGTCATACCTACCAGGGTTATTCAATGTATTTGGAAAAGTGCTAAATTTTTATGTTTTATAGTTAGAGATTTGAATGTATACCAGCTGACTTTATAACAATCGGGCAGCCTGTAGAGTTTTTGAAATAAAGGCAGCAAACATATTAAAAGCGGTCATGGCGTCCTTGATGTCAGACCAATCAAGGAGTGTTTTGGTAATTCTATCAGAAAGATAAATGACGGTTTAAAACACTTTCTTGTTCACCTCAGTTTGTCAATATATTTGAAAAAGGAATCATTTTGAAAGTTTTAGAGAAGAGTATTGCATGTAAACCAGCTCATGTTTGCAAAATCAGCTAGTCTGTGGTGTATGTGAAATATAGGGCGGTAACGACAAGAAAAGAAGCCGTGGAGTGATTGCAAGAGTGTCAGGTTGCTGTGCTTGGGGAATGGAATTCGAGTCCCGCCCTATTCAACAAATTTTGTTCTTTTTCCACTTCACATTTCTTTAGGGCGATATTTTTTGGCACTTGGAAAGGAACTCCGTTAGCGACAGTTGTGCGCAAAACCAGTGCACTAAGTCAGTTGTCGAGACCTGTCTTAATCGGCGAGGTTCCGCGAGATGCGTTCTTGTCTAGCTTTCCTGCCATCTGCATGTCCCACACTTGATCGCGCACCAAGAAACACCACGCGGAAAGAACGATGGTGCACCGTTCAAACTAACACTTGCCGGGGAGTGTGTGTTAGATACGGCGCCTTTACTTTCCTGGAAACCAAATATAATTATATGTAGCATTTCAACGAACGCCGATAAGAGGCAAACGATGAGAGCCCAGTGACAGGAGAGGATGAGCATGGTTTGGCCATTCTCCTTGTAAGAGACATGTAAGAGGCCCTCTAATTTTTCTCTCCGACTCATTTGTCTATTTTGCTCTACATGGCATCGCTCCTTTTGCGCCGCTAAAGAAAACCGCGCGCGATTTTGCCTCCGTGGAAGAAAGGGTAGACATGGTGGCCTCTTGAATACGTACTCCTCAATGAAGGCCGAAATTCAGCTCGCATTCATTTACCCGCACACAATGAATCTATAATAAATTATCATAATGAGGCTTGCGAAGGAATGAAAAGTGGCAACAGTGGTAAATGGCTTTCATACTACCAAAAATCTCCGTCTGATCCAATCGACCGCCGGAGCGACTAGAAGACGGGATTCCCACCTTACAGTGTCTGCCAAGTCGTGCCAGCTGGTAATGTAAAGGAAAGACTGGTCAGCAGTCGATGAATGAAACATGGTTTTATGGGGTTTCTTGTCCCAAAGCGAGACAAGTTATGGGGCACCGCAGTGGGAAACGCCAGATATTTCCACCACCTAGGGTTTTTTATCGTGCACCGAGATCGAACAGCACAGAGGAGCGTTATGTTTTTTTTTATTTTTCAGATGTAGTCGTGTTATTCTCCATATCTGAATGTCTTCGTGTCCTGTCACCGGATTTGTTTTTTTCGGGAACGAGCGTCACTAACCATACACAAAATTTCGCAATGAGTTCCGCCTTGTTACACGCCGACTCAGCCTGTTCCTTAAACCTGTTGTACTGAATGCAGTATGAATTTGACACAGAAATTTTCAGTGGGGTTTTGGCAGTACAGCGATTAATCAGGACTGTTAGCATGTGTAGCGTGCTGATTTAAACACCTGTCGCACATTTTTGGTGTGACCTGATGTTATGCTTGCCCTATTGCAAAAACCAGCGTCTCCAGTGCGAAACTAGTAGGATTTTCGCGCTGTTTTTGCACTGGATCTGCTGGGCACGCTGGAGGTCTGCGATATTCACTGGGGCAGTAACGGGAAGACACTGGCTGCACTGGTGCGATGGGAGAAAAACGCTGGGATTAGCCTTTTGACGCTGGGTGTGTCGCTGGCATCCGCGATGCACTGGGAGAAGCGCTGTATGTGCGCTGGGGCCGCGCTGGTCCCAGTGCCCCAGTATAGCCGGTGCGGCCTGCGGCGTCAGCCGGAGTAGCATCCCTCAGGGGCCAACAGGGCAACAGCGTACTCGCAATCGACCATCGGGGCACATATAAAAAATATGGTTCAAGCAAGCGCTTTTTGCTGCGAAGTCGTTGCGCATTTGTAAGAAAACAAAGGCAGTATCTTTTTTCTAGAGTTTCCATGTTTCGATAGGTCTTTCGAGCGTTTCATGAGAGACCATGACCGCCGCGCCTCTATCTCATGACACACTGACGATTAACGCACAGCTAAAGCTAGAATTGAATAATGTGGGCTACCATGCATCATCAACTTCAGAGCTGATCTTAAGGGTACTCTAACACAATGATTACTGCCAAAATGTTCAATGCGGGCTCAATCGCAGGCGAGCGTAGCCTCCACCACGGCCCAGTATAAACAGCAGAAAGAAAAAATAAAACGAGGAAGAGAGTAGTGTACCGAGCGATTGGGCCCACGAGAGAAAAAACAACAACATGCAGCGCTTGTAATACATAATATTCGGCGTGTTTCTCAAGCTTTTGCGCTCCTTCTTACTCTGCTTATCAAGCAGCCGAGCCCTCGGTCATCGCAACGCTTCCCTAAATGTTTAATACAAATAAGGTTTAGTTACACGCAATATAGGGTCAACGCTGCTGCCCTTGTCGGTATTGAAGCTTGGTCGCACTTTTTTCATTGAAGGTTTGTACTAAACCTCCGTGTTTAGTGAAAATTACGTCCACGGTAGCAGAGCACCACCGAAGAGCCGGCGTTGGTAAATTTGCCAGCGAATGTCAAACTCCACATGTTAAAATGATTCCAGTGCTCAAACTAGCGTGCATAGGCACCCAGAACATTAGTTGCAAGTCGTGAGAGCAGACAGCAAGCTCCAATGATCAAGAAGTTGTAATTGTTAGAGCGGTAGCAATGGCCTGTAGTCTGCAAAACACGAAGTCCAAACATTATAAATGCGGGTCATGACATAAAATGCAAAAATGATTCGAAGAACTCCAGTTCTTTGCTTTGTTGTAGTGCATTCAGAGTGTATGCCGTGTGCTTTAAAAAATTGGTAATAAAGACAAAAAATCGTCGAGGCCGAGTGGTTAGCGTGGTGAGCTAGTGATTGATATGTGCCTAGGGACTGAGTTCGAAGCGCGCTTGGTGCACTTATTTTTTTTTTATTTTTTGCTTACCTTTTTTAGGTTGTTTTTTTATGCACCTAACTTGTTTCGTTACTTTTTAATTTTTATCCCACGCCTTTTTTTCTCCGGGCCAACAGTTCCGCCAATGCGGAGCGTCCCAGTATGCCGCGTTCCAGTGCGCCCAGTTTCCAGCGTCATACTGGGACCATAATCAGGTATGGCGCTGCGGCGCTGGGACCCAATGGCACTGGTTTTCGCAATAGGGTGTGACCAAGTCATTGGCCGTCTTTGCATACGTCTTTGCATGCCTTGTACCTAGATGTCCTAGTCTCCACGTTCCTACCTCGGATCACTGCAGGCTTTCCCTCCACTTTGAACGTTAGCAGGTACGTCCTGCTCTTTCCCATCAATCGTGCGGAGCCATTGTGGTCACTGGCTGAGCAGAGAACTTCCCATAGTGACATCCTCGTTTACGACAGGTCTGTGTGGTGCTCCTCTTTTGAGGCATCCCTTTCCTCGGTGTCTGATACGAACTGATAGGATAAGACTTTTTGGAGACACTGCGGTTCACGTGAGGAGCACGAAGCGCCATCATACGTGTCGACGATTCTAATTCTTGAGACACAATTCATGCGGATGATTGCACGTTGGCGCAAGTCGCGCGCCAACTCCCATCGCAGCTTTGTGCAGAACTCATTGTATGACGTCGACAAATGCTGCCTCTATCCACAGCTTGGACAAAACATAATCATGTCTCTGGGTACGTGACCTTGTAGTGAGACATGTTCCTCTAAAGAGCGGTCCGTGGTCATTGATCGTGACAGGCTTTTAGGCCCTTGTGCGAGCCACACACTAAATCAGGGCAATGTAGTCAAGTCCACTGTTCTGTTTCTGAGCAAAGAAAAATGTACCCAGCCCAGGTATATTAATACGACGCTCGGGTGTTACTTAACGAGTATCAGGAAGAACAGTATACACACATCGAAAAATGGTGCCGCTGCTGCGCTATCGGCAGGGCAAAAGTAGCAGCTTTTTTTGCACGAAATGCGTGATTAAACTTAATGCACGCGATGCGATGCATTCTCTCCCAATATTATTTTCTCACCGGCACATCTTGCTATTCAGTCGATAAATTTTGCTTAAATAACCAATAACGCATGTGTACAAAACCCTGAACAAGACGCCTGTCAAATGAGACGGTGCCCAATAGCAAAATTCGCTATGCTAAGGAGATAAATTATCAGCTGAAAAAAAAGGAAAAAGTAACGAGCCTCGAACGAGAATGTACATAAATTCCATACAGTAGAGGGAGAACAGGGAGATATCAGTAATCACGAAATGTTCTAGCTGCCAACGTTCCTATCAAGGATGAGGGTCCATGGAGCGCTTGAATAATGACGGACTATGGAGTTGTTTTTGCTAACAGAAACTTCATTACATAGAAGGATGTGTGTTAAAGGTCCATCGGGCATCAGCGAAAACATTTTAACGCAGACCTTGCTCGATTCACTCGAGAGGCGTCCTCCAGCAACCGCAAAGAGATGTGTTTCAATATGTTTTACTACCTGCTTCAAAAGTATACACAAGCACGCTTATCAGATATTACGTGGCAGTGATGGCTGAGCCTAATAATGATATTAACGAAACGTCCTGAAAAATAAATATTTCCCACCCTCACATTGACCGATTAGGTACTGGAGACCTCGGCGGCGATACGTGCTCTATATATTGCTGTATATTCCTTCGTTTTGTATAATTTTATCTGCTTGTTTCTTTGCTATGTATAGTGCCCTGCCTGCTTGGACCTAACCAAGGTCCGCAGTATGTCTGTAAATAAAATAAATAAATAAATAATTATTGAACACGAGTCTTGCCGCTGTGGGCAGGTCTCAGTTTAAATCGGGGAATAACTTGACAGTTTAAATGTTATAGCAACAAACTGAAATAATGCGAAATCGGCATTTTCTTGCTTCGATCTTTAGGAGAAATGGCGGTTGAATCTTGAACCGCAAAACAAAATCCTTAATTTCAGTACAAGTGGCATTAAGGATGAAAAAACAAACATTGCAAAACTATGCCCAATTATTTGCATATTTGGGGCCACGAAGCCTAACATTAATCGAGGTTCGGATTTATACTGCATGGTGAGCTATATGCGCGGTGAGGTGGTCACACTGGCTACCCGCTTGCTTTATAATGGAGTGCTCAATCTGAAACCCCAGCCTAGTCGCATCGTGTGGGCGCTGACCCATCAGTCACTACGATGGAACAAAGCGGTGAACGCCGCGGCCCGCGCGCTTATCTTACAGGCCCCCAACTTCTAGTCACCCGATGACGAGCTGGGCCGACCGCTGGTGCAGTTCCGAGACAATATTGATGACTGAAAAACCTCGGCAGCAATGGCACTCACCGCCAGTAAAGGGGCTCTCGCAAGCCGAATAACGCGTTCTGAAACAACTGGAGAATGACAAATTGTGGACTCCGGTCCAGGCTGCTCGTTGCGAAACCCGAATGCCAGCATCGTGAAGACAGTCATTGCAATTTGTCCCAGGTGGTATGGGCATGCCAACCAAGTTCCCACTTTCCTCCCTATCCCTCCCTGAAGAGGCCTGGTAGGCCTCGTGTGCTCATCGATCGGGCCCAAAAGGCCCTGACCCGCCATGCTCGCGAGGCTGCTGGCACTTGCTACGGCTGGGCTAGGGCTCCTGGCTAACTGACGCTAGCGTTCACCATATTCCTCTTTGATGCAGGAAATATAACGCTTCACAAGCAGGTGAACCGAGGTAGTCGGTTTGAAAGCTGAGGTGGTCGGTGCTAAGTTATGTAGGAAGGTGAGAAAAAATAGCTCGTCCATATGTCATGATATTTTGATTAGAAGCTCTTGCAAGCAACCACTGGTGGGCGCCAACCCAGGTTCCTAAGTTTTTCATGTGACAGTTTTAACTCTAGCTGATAGTTTTATAAGGTAATTGTAGATTGAAGTTTTCTTATCGCTTCTTGATTTTTTTCAGTACATCACGCAACAAAGCACACATTCATGCAATATAACTTGCACATTACACATTTTGTGTGAACCACTCTAAAAACGACCGGTACAGCTGTGGCACATATAGGGCAGACTTTAACAACAATTGATAGACAGATATCACTAATGTGAAAAGTAGCACATTATTCAAGAATAGCGAAGAAAATTGTTCTTGCGCATTCCATCTGAAAATCTTTAGAGTGCTGGATGCTGGAGACTAGATTCTATTCCGCATCCATGGTTACAAAAATCGAGCTTGGCTACAGCATCACAGTGGCAGTTTTCGCAAGTGGAAATACTTTGGACATCTGAAAGGATATAATGTCAGCAAGTTAGCTGTTTAAAATATTATTTATGCTAAAAGGAACAGGATAGGGACGTTCAAGAAGCGATGTAGGGATCCCAATTAACTAATGAATTATTTCTTTATAAACCACTCACATTTTTTTATTTCCATTCTATTCCTCTTATGAAGAGTCCTACTGATAATCTTGATGGTTCGCTTGCCATTCGAGCTGTAGATGTTACTGTTACATGAGTATTTTGTAACATAAAGCGAAGGCAACGCTCCCCATTTCTTCTACACTTCAAGCTGATAACTACATAGAAAGTTCCTAACTAAACGTGTTTTAAAGTGACTGGTACATCTATGTGTCCGGTAAGTCATTTTGTGGTATTTGCGCATTTGCACCATAACGAAGAGTGGAGTCTTTTATCCATATTAATACAGGGTGAATGACTGTTGGAAATAAAAGGACGGAAGTGGAATACTCTGTAAATGGAAATTTTATTGTGTTTGCACTGCGCACGGCAAGCAACTCTTTTTTGTAACGTCTCAGTTCATGTGTAATCACCGCAACCAAACCCTCGTTATGGCGAAGAATGCTCGTCATCGACGAGGAAATAGAACAAACAGTTCAAAAGCCGTGAAAGGGCAAACACTGCACACACAACACTCTTTGAAACGAGTAGCGAAATTGTTTACATATAATAGCTGTTTCAGAAATAAATGAAACATAATAAATCGCACGCTACAGCAATCAAGCGTCCCAGCTGCGGCACCGCCGTGACAGCGTTGAGAAGGGAAAGTGCTTTGTCATGTGAAAGGACAGAAAGTCAGCAACGTTGCTGTTTGCAATAATATCTATACAGAAAGAATAGGTAGGGACCATAAGTAGAGATTCAGAAACCCCAGATACCTAATAAAGCACCTTTTAAATAAACCAATTTTATTTTTCATTTCAATTCGAATGCTCTGATGGAGAGCTCAGAGGAAATAGAACAAACAATTCAAACGCGAAGAAAGGTTAAAAACTGCGCAGATGACATAATTTGCAACGAATACCAAAATTCTTCATATTCAATACCTTTTTAAGAAATATATGAACATGATAAATTCTACACTTTTTCCCATTTTCGGTAGACAACGCACGTCGTAGCCAACAACGCCAAACGAATTGCGAAACGGTTATTCCATAATCAGCAGTCGCTACTCAGTTTATTGAATAAATCATTATTCAGTAGAGCGTTAGAGTTAGAAGGGCTCCTTCTAAATTATGCCGAAGGTTGTGTTATTCAATGCCTGCCCTGAAATTGTTTAAACAATTGAACTTCCCCTTAAACTAGAGGAAATGAAAATGATTAAGCGGAAGAGGCCCAAACGTTGAAAACGAAAATATATTCAATAGAATTAGAAGCTTTATAAAATAGCATAGAGCTATCAATTAGTTTTTTTTTTTTTTTCGGAGCTTAGCATTACCATGGAATAGTGAGGTGTATTCAGTGAAATATATGTTTTGCAACTGAAACACTGCACACGTGAAGGAACATTTGTCTTTGAATATGCGTGAAACTTAGTTCGGATTGATTGTTAATTGGTAATACCTTGTATAAGTCATCTGTATATAGTCGAACCGTCAGGCGACATTACGAGAAGTGTCTCGAAATTAGGTATCTCCTACATTGTTAATGCATGAACACACTCTTTGTACAGAACGTAACATAATATACTGCACAAGGATATGCAACAACTCCCTTTTTATGAGTCAGTGTATATATGGATTCAGAACGTAAAATTCTGCACTGGAAAGGGCTTTTTCGAAACGAAAGGATGTATTAGGCTCTTGAAATAAAATATGTTATTTTTGTTCACAGAAGGAATGGAAAATGCGCTAAAACATGACACACAATATAGGCACACAGAACGTTACGAGCGCAAGGAACAGGACGAGGATCGTAGTATCATTCGCTTCTATGTGCCCTAATTCCTGCCGTCTTTTTAGAGCAAACACCAACTAACCCAAGAACAACTCTTTTTCAGTTAGGTTTGAAACGTACAAAATGGCAAACAGATATCTGAGAATATTTTTCTTTTCAGGGAATTCTCAGCCCGACTTAGCATGCTAAAATGCACAGGGTTGGTTCTGCTCAGCTTGGCGCGTTGCTATGCTGCATTTATTAAACAATGTATTGTAGCAGCACTTTCACCTTTCAATTGCAGCGCAATGTTGCATAACTTGAACACCCCATAGCAATGCAACTGAACTTAGGATCCCTCGTTGCAAGGGAAATGAAATTAATTCTCATGGGGCATCTTTGCTCAGTAAGGAACACGTTAACGTTTTGGAGAAGCCAGCGGTAGGCAACTGCTTCAGTGAAGAATGCAGCGGAAAACATGGTTGGTCTCACTGGTTAAAGCAGCAAGCAGTAGCCTAATTTTTTTCTAAATAAATTTTTGTTATCTTCGCAGTCGTACTCCAAATGCAGGCCTCATGACCCTCTGATTTTACCAACCTTTGTGGTGCATTAGAATTGGCAAGTTATATAAACTCTGCGAATTTTCTTCGAGAGCAACTGAGTTTCCATATTCCACTGTCTCTCGATCCTTCAAAGGCACCAGTAGATGCTATAGACGTTTCTCTCGTTCTAGCATCAGTGAAACCCGTGCTCTAGAGTGTTTCCAAGACTGATTACCTGTATGATACACAAATCACTGCGATGGGGCATAAGCAGGTTAAGGGAATTTTAAGGGACTCGATCAATTAAATCAAAACATAAGAATATTTCTGTCGATTTTGCTTGTGGCAACAGGCGATACCAAATCCATATTATTCGGAAATTGTCTGGCGCTCTGTGTTGAGAAACTTGAAGAGGGAATACATATTGAGCTACCGACAAAGGTAGGGTTCTCAGAACTTCGAAGAGCTTTCTTTCGCTTCTGCAGTAAGAGTTTCGCGCCTATCTTCAAAATAATAAAGCCGATTTTTATATCAGCAATATCGCTGGCGACCACGCAACATTTTTGGAGAGAAAGCAATGAACGCCATTATCAGCACAAGACCGGCAGCTGCTGATATTCTGAGAAATGGCAGCCAAGTTTAGAATATTGGATGAGAATGCCTGATATAACGTTACCCTTTATTAATCGAAACTGCAGAAAAGAGTTCTGCTCAATGGTTAGATTTTAAGGCTAACCTTACAATTTATTAGCAGAAACAAGTAGCACTAATTATTTTCGCTGGAAAAGGCTAAAGTTTCAACTTTGCAGGACGAACTGTTGAACGAAGCTACAATCTTCAGTTGAACCCTTGGAATTTCAAAGCAAAGCATACCAGTTCGAGAAAAAACACTACAGTGGATACGCCTAATAAAGCTACAAATACCGAAAAGAAAATCACTAGATCATCTGGTTTATTGAAGAGTTCATCCGAACTCTGACGCATAGCCGCATCACGTTCGCACAAAAAGAGCAACAATTGTTTGGCTGGGTTAAGCAGCGATGCTTCGAAAACTTTACGTAAGAGAGTTCGGTACTCTTTCAAAAATGGATAATTCTTCCTGACTGGTGTTGTTAACGTAACCTGATTGAAAACCTCTCTTGATTCTACGAGGTCAAATCCGAGTCTCCTATGGAAGCAGCTTGGCTGACTCAACGTTATGCAGATGCCCTGTCGTTCCTGAGCAAAAGAGAAGCAGGCGTATTCATTGTTGACGATAAGGGAACCTCTTTTCGTATGTTCCTTGTATGCCGACAGCAGCTTACTGTATATAGAGCTCTTGCTATAGCCGTTGGCCAGTATAATGTCCATGGTGGTGCCCCTTTGGAAGTAAGGAAATAGCTGCCGTTTCTCCAGCGCCACTTCCAGTTTGTCCATTGTGTCCACAACGTCTGGTGTAGCCCGCAAACTAAGCCTCGACACCAGCTCGCTTCGATAAAAGCTTGATAGTGGGAGAATAGCCATGAGCCACACGGCGAACAGGATGCTCAGCGCTGCTCCAAACCGCTTTTGACAAGGAAACGGTGTCGATGTTGCAAAAAAGGAAGCCGTCAAGAACATCAACGAATCAAGTGCACTTCTCACGAAGTTTGAATGCGTTTCGTTATAATCTGCGACTGCACTAACGACCACACAAGTAGCAAGAGCTACCAGCAATAGGCAAAGTCCAAGCTTTGACTCAAAAAGGATGTTGTAGAAAGAGACAAGAATAGGGACGCTGCGCTTAACGTAGAAGGTTTCCTGCCTGTGCACAAATGGTGCGGGCATGGCTAAGAGCGGTGCGAAGTTCTGCGTTACCAGAACTAAATTTCCACAGATATCAATGCTACCTCTTGTGAGCTCATGCAGTATATTCGCATAACTTTTTAAGAATATCCGCTTCACCGTTACGTTATATAAAAAGAGCGATTTGAAGACTACTTCCGAGTATACCGGACAAAGCTTGGGAGAAAGGTTCTTCACACTTATGGTTTTATGGCATCCGACGTAAACAACACTGTTTCGAAATTTCCTGTGCCTCTGCAAGCTCGCGAGATTGCTCTGTGAGCTCTCAATGCGGCCTTCAAATGCCGAAAACACTACACTGAAGTGCCCATGTGGAGACGCCAATGCTATATCTCTCAAGAAAGCATGGCCGCGCCTTTCTGTGATGCTGCATGCACAGAACGATGCCTGTAGTTCACTCAAATAGTTCTCAAAATCTTTTTTTGCCTCGAATTCAAGGGCCTTCTCTAACCAAGCGACTACGCTGAAGAAACTTGGCGAAAATACAGCTTGGTAAAGACATTCAGATGCGTTTTCACCCAGGTTTACTGCAAGAACATTTGTGTTTATGGCGTACATTATGTTTTTCACTAAATACTTCGCAAATTGGGCTGGAGATTGCAGTGTCCATAGAGTCACGCGCCATGAATTTTGCTGCAACCAAAAATATTCATGCGGTCTCATAGGGCCATCGCAGGTTGCAAGTGCAATATGATCGTACTTTGAGAAGTGAAGATGAGGTAGAAATGTAGTGAAATTTCTACCAAAAACATTTTGTGCCGTGAATAAAAGAAACAGTATGTAAAATACGAAGTGAGCCATCTAGAACAGTACGGTTAGTTCACCTAAATTTTAGCGGCGTGTTTTTCGAACGATGAAAATACTCGTGATGTTTGATCAACAATCATTCATGTCAGATTTAACACCAAACGTGCAATGAATGACATAATTGGAGTATTTGCTTTAGAACAATAAATACAAGTAGGTGCAAACATCTGCATGAATGCAGTCACCAGAGCTGCGCCGTTTCCCCTTAATATTTTCATAACTTTTTCTGAAATATATTGGCAGTAAATCTACATGCACCCGTGATTCAAGCACCGTTGGAAATAAAATTTTTCGCACAGTTCATTGCATCTCACGCTGATTCGAGTATGAGAAAAGCGAAGGCAGCTGTTCCGATTATTCTTTTCTCCACTTAACCCAACAAGCATAGTGCCCACTCATACGTTTATAATAGCTACAGTGCGGCACAAAAATTTACTCGTCTCAATGCCAAAGGAATAGGTTGATCAAACGCCTCGACACCCAAACAAAACAACCGTTGCATTTTTCACAGTAGCTACGTCTTTGCGAACATCATCCAGCTCACAATCGCGAGGAAGTCATTCACTCAGAAAATAATGTACAAGAGACTGTGATGCTCGAAGTGGGCACACGCTTCCAGCTACTACAAAGTGTCCGACCTTGGCGAAGTGTTCATGTAGAGGATGTTTCTTGGTGCTCCTTGCTGTGTCGTAGTCACAACTGCCCCAACCAGTCACTACCACGGTGGAGCATCGAAAGTATACACTTTCCCCACGCTACAGCGTCAGTGCAGGGGCGTCACCTCCTCTCCTGTTTTCTTCAGACAGAAAAGAAATTAAAAGGAGATTCAAAAGCAGAGTCCAGATTTCTCAGTATTCGCTGACATGCCTGGAACAGCTTATGGCGAGTCGTACCAGTCACAAGAATGGCCCGGTGCTAGAAAGGGCCAGGTTACAGAAAATTGATAGTATTGATTGAAGATTCATGCACGCCGGCTCTAAATGTCCTGGTGTAACCTGTGTCTTGAAGAACCGCGAAACATATTTTGCATACAGTGCTGCTATGTGCATACCGATTACTAAGACACTGCCAATAAATGGTGTTGCCGCGCTAGGATCCGGCTGGCGACATATATGCGCATTTACACTTTCTTGGAAATCAAATATTCTGGCTTGAGAGCTTTACTCTGCTGAGTAGGAAACTCATTTATCTAATGTCCAGGTCCAAGCTTTGTTTGTCGCTCAGCAGTCTCTCAGATGATTTTAATAAACTTAAAGCATATTTATTTCGACGTATCGACCGCAGCACGACCTTTCTCAAGGAAGTGTTTACAGTGTGCTCAGGCGCCTTCATAAAGATTTTAAGACAGCGACAGAAAGTAGAGAAAGGGGAATGCCGGGAGAAATGAACAAGAGGGGTGGGAAAAGAAATATGGAAACGTAGGCGCATTTCGCCCCCATGCGAACTCAAAACGTAAGGCGAACACCACAAAGGAGCGCATGCGCGCGCGAAAGAGGGAGAACGAACAATCAACAATCAGGGTGGGTGGTGAACAACCCAAGAGAGCGACGGGGAGTCTCGCAGGGAGTACACATTAAGGCAGTGTTCAGCATCATTGAATGAATACAGAAATAAATAAACAGCAACAATAACTGTGTATAAAAATCAAGATCTCAAGCACATAAACACAGGCTCCAGAGACAGTGTTCACATCAGTTGGAATTTACATGGAAAGACAGGAGAGCTTGCCTGCGCTCTCATTAATGCCAGCATTCAAGGTACTGGACTGGTACATTAAGTACGACTCGCAAGCTGCCCTGTCATAATGTGTTCCTAAGCCTGACTGTAGTATACGTCAGCCAGAAGGAGCAAAACGAATGCCCTTTTGTGTTTACATGTCTCGAGATAGGAAGACTAGGCAGTGATCGTATATGTACCCGGTGGTTATTTATTCTTAATCGGAAATGAGTTTCTGTTTGCCCAATATATTCCTCATGATAAGAGTCAAGAAGGTAGACCACATTAGTTGTGTCACATTTGAAGGCTCCTCTAATTTTGAACGCAAAAAAAAGAGAATGTGATTTGAACCGTTGAGGCTGTATTAATAATTACAAAATCCTTAGCGCGAAGTTTCTTGCACGATGTACTCACTTTTTTCTATGTGCCTCTCTGAGCATACTACTTTAATCAGCTGCCATAAAAGCGTTCGATATCGGTAATACATAAATGTGTGCGTGTGCGTGTGCGTGTGCGTGTGTGTGTGTGTGTGTGTGTGTGTGTGTGTGTGTGTGTGCGCGTGCGTGCGTGCGTGTGTGTGTGTGTGTGTGTGTGTGTGTGTGTGTGTGTGTGTGTGTGTGTGTGTGTGTGTGTGTGTGTGTGTGTGTGTGTGTGTGTGTGTGTGTGTGTGTGTGTGTGTGTGTGTGTGTGTGTGTGTGTGTGTGTGTGTGTGTGTGTGTGTGTGTGTGTGTGTGTGTGTGTGTGTGTGTGTGTGTGTTTGCGTGAGTGCGAGTTCCAAAGTTTTAGAGAACCGAATCGTCCCGAGAGAATATCCTGGCGCAGAAAGCGCCTTCATCTGAGCATATTTTCTAACTCTACTAGACTCAGCTCCAAATGTTTTACTAGCCAGAATAGCCAGGAGGAAAAAAAATGTTACCTCCATATAAGTCGCAATATTGGAGCGGGCGAGCAATGATGAAATATCAAAATCTGCCAAAATGTCTCCTCAGGCTATTTAGTCGTATCCATTAGCATAATAATCAATATTTGTTTCAATACTTAACAGTTCCTCGTAGCGGAAAAGAAAACGTTAGTGACAAGTAAATATATATTTATATGCCTCAGAAAACTTATTCTCCAGTTTTATTTTACACTCATGCATCATTTTCGAAAACAACTGGGACATGTTTGCGTGCTCTGTAGTTAATTTTTTTAAAGAAATGTACCATTTATAATATTGATTATGTTAGGTTACTGAAAAGCCATAAATGTATGAAACATTAATCGTGGAAACTTTGCAATCCCACTTATATGCGCATTGGGCGCGTTGTACACAAGACATAAACGTTTTTTTTTTTCGCTTTCCTACACCCATACGGTCGTTATAACAATGCAGTTGTACCTATGCCCTCTCTTCTTAAAATTTGGTTTTCATGTCCTCAAAAATATCACATACTTACTGGTGGTAGGATTTCTTGCTGACTCTTTCTCTTATTGATTTGTATCTTGCAATGCTAATTAAATTTCATTCAACAAATAAATATATTTTTTCTGACCATTTTTATGTGAGATTGTTTTTTCTGTAACCCATCAGTACACATCTGGTTCTGCAGGGGCAATGCCTCGTGGCTTTGAAAGCGTTTTCTGATATTCTAGTATTCTCATACATCTGTTGTTTGCAATATAAGAGAAATGGTCTCCTCGTGGAAAAATTTCAACGAGTGATTCATAGTGTTATTTTGTTACGTGGAGTAAATGCTCGTGATTCAATTCGCTCCATATTTTGTTTTGTAATTTGCTATCTGAGGTCGTATGCTATAAACTAATAAGCTATTGTTACCCACTTCATGAATGCAAATATGAACCTCACAGGTAAAAGACTAAACGGAATGGCCTTTTGGAGCTGGGAGATGGTGGGAATCCCCAGTATCATTTTTTAATGCTTTAAGTTGCATTTTTCATTTTAACAATGAATAGGCTTTTTTCAGAGAAAAAAGGTCATTGCATAATGCACTACGTGAGTACCCTTGGGTACATTCATCCTGAATTCCTGTTTTAAAGCACCTGGCCTTTCTAAAGTGCCCTCCTCCTCAATATTTTTTTATAGTCAGCGCGTCATGATCTGACTTGCCATTCCACTCAACAACAGGCATTCTGTGCCTTTCGACATTTTAAAAGTGTGAGGCGGATGTGAATGAGCCAAGGAGTGAAAAAGGCATAAGAGATACAGGAATAAAATAACTGCCGGAGAGATACTGCGAGCGGTGCCCACTTGGGAAAGGAGAGTGAACTGCATATACAAAAAAAAGAGGCATGGCAGTATGGCTGCCGACGGGTGGGGTCTTACACTCTCTTGTGTATGGGTTTCCGATGGGTATCGAATTAATGCTGGTGTTTTCACTATGCATGCATGTACGCAGGCCCAGTCCAACCATAATTTGGGATGGAGTCTCTGGCATAAAGTATGACCTGTGTTCTCAAGCACTCCTTAAAGAACTATTCGTTCTATGAGAAGGACGTAATCTCTCCAGTCAGAGTCTCAAGAGCACTAATGGGAGCGTTTACACAATAATTCATTTCGCTCCCCACAACTTCTTTCCTCTCACTGCCGAGCTGCACCATCTGAGCGCTGCATCCTGTGCGGACCACACCACACGTACTTCTCTAACGAGCCACTGTCTTTTAGTATATCATAATTGATGACAAGACAGATCTTGAAGATTTCTGTAGTAGCGGCGGAAGCCGAGCTGGCCGTACTCGAAGAAACAGCCCAGACCATGTGCAGGATAAGGAATAACGTTTATTCGTTCTTTGACGCTCTTACATAGCCAGCACGGTTACTTATCCGCTGCTGCTATCAGTTCGCAAGTGGCGCGTCATGCACACGCGCCATCACATTCTTCCTTCCCCCCAAGATCATTGTCTTTAATCCTTGGTTTTAATACGGAAATCATGAGAAGTGTACCGGTCAGGTGGTTTTCGGGTGCGCCGACTTCTGCGCCGAGGTGTTTGAGAGTCTGAATGAGTTTCGGCTTGGGTCCGAGGATCCCCGATGTTGGCAGCTGGAGGTAGCGCTTCCTGCTCTTCCAGTGGTGGTGGGTTCAGATTTGTAGCATCTTCGAGAAGGAGAGGTGCAGGCGTGCCCACCTCAGAATGCACCTGCTAGCGTGCGGTGAAGCGATCTTCATCCGTGCTGGATATCTCCAGGGCAGGCATGTCCACCTCATGATGCGCCTGTTCGGGTTCAGCGAAGGCCTCCTGATGGTGTGCGAAGTCCTTGGTCATGTGTAATCCAGGACCCATCGCCTTGGTTTCCAACCCTGCATGTCGGAAACAACTTCACGAACGCAAATAACCAATATGAACATGCCGGACGGCGTTCTGAGTTTCTACAAGGTAGGTCACAGGGCTGATTTACCATACTATACGCCCTTCCGTCCATAAAACCTTCTCTTTCCTGGCGGTTTTCACGTATACGAAGTCTCCCTCGCTAAATGAACGGAAAATCGATCTTCGTTGATCAAGCTGCCTTTTTACTACGTCTTGCTTTTTTCTCCATGTCATCACGAAACGACGGCTTTAGTAATGAAAGCATTGTGCGCGGCGTTCGCTTCAGGAATAGTTCTGCGGGAGACTTGCCTTTGACCGTGTTAGGTGTTGTCCGATAAGCCAGCAAGAAGTGATCCAGTCTCTCCCGCAGCGATCTGCTGCTAACTCCCTTGCTGTCGTGGAGGAGCTGCTTGCAAAGGCTCTTCTTGACCGTTTGAACTGCCCTTTCGGATGCCCCGTGAGACTCCGGATTGTACGGCGGGCTGTACGTACGTCGGATGCCACATGTATCGAGGAAGTCCTGGAATTCCTGCGATGAAATTTGTGGGCCATTATCAGAAACCAGTTGTTCAGGGAATCCGTAAGCAGCAAACAGACTTCGCAAGCACTCGATGGTCTTTGCGGCGGTAGTTGAGGACATAGGGAACACTTCAAGCCACTTTCAAAAAGTGTCGACACACAGGAGAAATGTCGTTTTTTTCAAACTGAAAAAAATCTACGTGTACTCGCTGCCAGCAGCGGGTGCGAAACGGTCATGGCTCGAGTGGAGCACGGGCAGCAGTATTTTGCATTGCTTGGCAAATGCTGCAGCGTTTTACAGTTTTTTCGATGTCAGGGTCTAACCCTGGCCACCATAGCAGGCTGCGTGCGAGCATCTTCATGCGTGACGCACTGGGGTGTTCCTCGTGCAACCGTCCTAACACAGAGTCCTGCAACTTTGTGAGCACAATAACTGTTCCCCCACGTGATGCAACCTACTTGAGAGATAACTCCGAGCGTTTGCTATAGGACGGCACAAGTTCGGCATCTTGCACTTGTGCTGGCCATCCTTCCAGTGTATATCGGTATACCTTCTTGAGCGTATGGTCATACTTGCTCGCTTTGGTAATATCTCTGGCCGTCAGTGGCATAGTTTGGAAAACCGCTAGTGAATATGTCTGATCTGCATTAGTTCCTCCTGCAACAGGCACTCTGGAGAGCGCATCTGCGACTTGCATTTGAGATCCTTTCCGATATCTCAAGTCTTAACGATAAGAAGCCAAGATCAAAGCCCATCTCTGCATTCGAGCCGCCGCGAAAGATGGAACAGGCTTCTGTGAGCCTAAGATGCCTAGCAATGGTTGATGATCAGTGAACAACGTGAAGTTTCGCCCATATAGATAGCGATGAAACTTTCTGAGGCCAAAGATTATCGCTAGCGCTTCTCGCTCGATGTGGGCATAGCCCCTTTCCGCTTGTGACAACGTCCCGGACGCAAAAGCAACAGGTTTTTCCATGCCATTTAGAAGTATGTGAAAAATAACTGCGCCGAGCCCATACTGTGACCCATCTCAGCTCATAGCCAAGGGTTGCTTTGGATCGTAGTACGATAGTACCAGACTGTCCGTGAACAAGTTTTTGGTCTTCTGAAATGCTTGAACACACATGTCTGTCCATTCCCAACATTTTCCTTTCTTCATAAGCTCGTACAGTGGGGCAGCAACTGTCGCCAAGTTTGTTAGAAACTCTGAGTAAAAATTTGGAGGACGCTTAAGCTTCGCCTTCAAGAGTGGAACGCGATAGCGTTATTGCACCTCGTCGAGAAAACTTATTAAACGCAAGGGTATTGGGGCATCCTCGCACCGGTACCCGCGCGGCCCGAAGGGGAGAAGCGGGTGAGCGAAGATAGTGATCTAAAGAAAGGAAAGACGCTTGATTCTACAACCCGTGAGGGTGCACGGCGAAACGTCAGGGGCGAGTGGCGCGCCACGTGCCGGAGCAGCGCCGCACATTGCGAGGAGGGGTTCTTCTGTGTTTGCCGCAAGATGGCTCTGCATGTGCGCAGAGCGCAGAAGAAATGTAGCGGAAACGTACTTCGCTACCCGTGTAACTGCGACTTCTGTAAGTAATATGCTCATAATTACCAATATACACTGCAGTATAACGTTCTACGGCACGTTTCTAAGGCAACACCGCATTCACTAGAAGCGCTTTTGTACCGCTTTCAAGCATCGAAGTCGTGGCTGAGTGGTAGCGTCTCCGTCTCACGCTCCGGAGACCCTGGTTCGATTCCCACCCAGCCCATCTTGGAAATTCCTTTTTAGTAATTAAGTGTATGCCGGAAGTGCATGCCGGCATTTATCACCCACAGCAAACGCCGCCGACGACACCAGCTTTTCTGCGACTCGAGCTCCTTAACGCTACCGCGTTAAAAGGCTGTCATTCCAAGCAATGAATTCAGCTCAGTACTATTGGTGTTCTTAGGTGCGTCAGTTATTGCCCTTAATTTGGACCGCAGTGGCTTGATTCCCTCTGCTGAAATTTTGTGACCCAGGTAGCGGACGCCACTGCAAAAGAACTTTCATTTTTCCATGCGCAGTGTCACATTGTGATCCTGTAATCGTCTCAACACTTCTAGCTTTTGGCGACATTCAGTGATACTCGAACCGCCAGTGATGACATCAATGTAACATCCTACTTGGGGAATATCTTTGAGAATACCATCCATGAGCGGCTGGAATATGGCAGGAGCACTTGCGATGCTGTAAGGCAGTCGCTGAAAGTGATAAAGACCTTGGTGTGTGTTTACAGTTAAAACTTCCACTTGCTGGTAAGCAGCAGCAGCCAGGTCTAGCACGCAGAATACCCTTGAGCCTGCCAACGTTGCGAACAAATCCTCTGGCACGGGGAGAGGACAATGTTCACTCAACAGTACAGGGTTTACTGTGACCTTGTAGTCACCACAGAGCTGTACTTTTACTCCTCCATCCTTTGGTACTACTACCAAAGATGTCGCCCAATCGCTTCTAGTGACCGTTTTAATACGCCAGTCCGTTCCAAGAAGTCAAGTTCCGCGGACACAGTTTGTCTCAAAGCAAAAGGCACTGGACGGGCCTTACAAAACATTGGTTTACTGTTCGGCTTCAAAGGAACTTGTGCCCTGTAGCCAGTTATCAGCCCTATTTGCGGCGAAAACACGGGTTCGAATTTCTTCTTTATATCAAGTACAGCATCATCGTGCTGCAAAGCTTTAACTTCTTACCAGTTCAATTTAAGCTTACTCAGTCAATTGCGACCCAGTAGACACGGCAACTCTTTTCCACCATCATCTACTACCAGCACCGGCATAACCTCAGTTTGATTACCGTACTCGACTTGCACGTTTGCCGATCCTACGACCGGCACCAGTTCCCCTGTGTACGTCCTTAAAGGAACGGTAGCTTCCTCCACTGCCAAATGCGGAAACTCGAGCCGAAAAACCGATTTTGGCATGACGGTGACTGACGCCCCTGTGTCAATTTGCATTCTTACGGCCCGTCCTTCCATCTTAACAGTGACATAGTATGCAGAAGTACTCGTTGTCATACTGTGTATTTGTTGCTCGTCCTCAGACTCACCTGCGGGACTATTGATTGCGTTCAGTGCCTTCGTTTTGACCGCCTGCTATCTGCACATTATTTTCAATTGACCTGGATCGTCGCAGATATGGCACTTGTACTTGCGATACCGGCACCTTTCGGCTGCATGCCTTTTCCCGCAACGGAAGCATTCCAGGGGTTCCGTCTTGTTTCTACCGTGTTTCTTTACCCGGCGCCCTTGGTCCAGCTGATGAACTTCTAGCCTCGGTTGCGTTTGCAATATACTTTCTGACATTATCTGTTGAGTCTGGGCGGAGGCTAGCTCACGATTTAAAGCGATTGTACACGCCTCTTCGAATGTCAGTTTTTCAGCTGCAAACCACTCACGCTGAGTGTCAACGCAGCGTAGCCCGGCGACTAGCCTGTCTCTAAGCGCTTCGTCCAGGAATTCGCCGAACTCACAGCTTCTGGCCAAGTTTTTGAGCTGAACCATAAATTCAGCTACCATCTCCTGCTGTAGTTGTACTCTATGCTTAAATCTGCACCTTTCCGTGATCACGGCCTTTAGGGGACTGCAGTAGCTCTTTAGCAGGGTAGGGACCTCGTCATACGTTTTGCGGGCTAGAGAGTGGGGTATCAAAAAGGTTCTTCAAAACTTCATACACTCGAGGGCCCACGACCGTCAGAAACACAGCTAGTTTCTTGCCTTCAGCCACATCGTTTGCCTGCACGTAAAGCTCAAATCGTTCCAGGTAGGACTCGAAGCTTTTGCTTCCTTTGTCAAAGAAATCAATTTTTCCCACCTTCTACATTGCAGCGCCGGCCAGGAAATCGCAGTCTTCAGTAGCAATTGCCGAAACAAGTGGAGAGCCGCGCAGATCCCATCCTCGTCGCCAGTAAATATAGTAGCAGCGGCCGCCGATCTGGCCGTACTCGAAGAAACAGCTCAGACCAGGTGCAGGATAAGGAATGACGTTTATTCGTTCTTTGACGCTCTTATATAGCCAGCGCGGTTAATTATCCGCTGCAGCTATCAGTTCGCAAGTGGCGCGTCATGCACACGCGCTTTCAAAATTTCCATGAAAGTTGTTCTGTTCATGCTAGCTTTTTTCTCAGTGCCAAAGTTTCATTTTACTGCAGCAAATGAAAACCGCTTTTTTTGTGATGCAATGTAGCTGTGATGCCGTTGTACATATAAAAATCTTTTTTATGGCTAGGACATTTGTGGGTGTAGAACATTTATGGGTGCAAAACACTGATTGTTGCTTTTGCTCCAATAACAGTGAACCACCGCGAGTGTCACGCCCCTTTGGGTGATGCTGCAATCTCACAACAGGCAGAAAAGCAGTCAAAAGTTGTGTTGTTTCTGCTTATTGCACTGAAAAAAAAACATATTGAAGAAGGTTTATGGTATTCTTAGATTGTCTTCAACACGTTGCTCAGTATTTATTCCTTGGTAGTGAAAACTAAACATAATTTGATGAGTGTAACGTATTGAGTTTGAGCATTTAATACAAATGCAGTCTTCCTGATTCATGGAGCTTTGGCAGCCCACTGAGCACAAGTCAGTCCTGCTGAAAAGTAATGTAATGGTGCTGTGGGCAGCCTTTTGACATTCACATTCATTCTTCAAGGCTGGATCGCTGGGCATTAAATGTAGTTCTCTACTTCATGGTGCAGCTGTCTCATTGATATTGTAAAGTAGCGCTTGCACGAACGTCTGTTCTTTTCTAGAACCAGCTGGCATACAGCACGCGACGCTCCGAGCAGCAGTCTGCGATGATGATGATGAATCTTTACAGATGAAAGAGATGAACGCTCGCGCACTGCGCTCACAGAAATCCCCCCACAAGAGAGGAGCCACTCTGGTCGCTGATTACAGGGATGAGGGACGACGGGCATAAGGCTTCATGCGCGATACGTGGATGATCTCTTCGGAGCGACGACGTCGAGCTGCGACGGTGTGCGAGGGAATAGCCTGATAGTTCACCGGAGAAGTTTGTTGGAGTACTGTATAAGGGCAAATGTAACGATGGAGGAAATTCCCACACAGGTCAGCAATGCGGACTGGTGTCGAAAGGTGAACTCCATCACCACGGTAAATGGAGGGAGTTCGATGGCGTTGATCATACAGGGCTTTGCATTCTTGTTGGGCATCTTCAGTGTTCAAACGAGCAAGTGGTGACATTGGGCCATACGAGTGGGAAACTCTTCGCCCAGAGATTCAGACGTAGAGGAGGGAGCATAAAAGAAAGTACTGTCAAATACTGTCGATGGTTGACGGCTATAAACTAAAAAGAAAGGGCTATGACCAGTGGTGCACTGAACAGCGGAATTGTTGGCACAGGTGACGAAAGGTAAAGCGTTGTTTCAGTTCCGGTGATCAGGAGCGATATACATGGATATCATGTCGGACAAAGTGCGGTAAAACCGCTGGAGGAGTCTATTGGTCTGAGGGTGGTAGCTAAAAGAAGTCGTATGGACGGTGTTCGATGTGCGCAGTATTTCCTCAAGGATTTGAGAAAGAAATGTCTTTCCACGGTCCCTACTAAGAATACTTGGAGCTCCATGACGCCAAACTATCGCACGCAGGAAAAAAATCGGCGACTTGCGAGGCGGCACCGGAGCGAAGAGGGGTGGTTTCAGCGTGCCGCGTTAGATGGTCGATGGCAGCGACAATCCGACGGTTGCCGTCTGACGTCAAAGGGAGAGGACCAAACAATTTAAAAGGTACAGATGGGCAAGTTAGAGCTTGCAGTAGGCCAGCAGTTGAGGATGTTGAACGCTTGCGATGCTTGCAAGACGGACATGATGAAATGTATTTGGCGACGCTGGTAGAAAGTCCAGGCCAGAAGTAGCGGCTCTTGACATTGTTGTAAATTTTAGAGTGGCCTAAATGTCCAACAGTGGGGTTGTCATGGTAAGACTCGATAATTTTAAAACGAAGAAAGCGAGATACACCGGGTACCCAGCGTTGACCCGTAGGGTGATAAACGTCGCGGTAAAGCGTTCCGTGGCGAAATCGGAACCAACGAGGCTGACGGCACAAGCGACTGTTTGGAACAACTGATTCTCCATAGAGGCGAGCGATGGTTGTGCGGCAGTAGGGGTCAGTCAGCTATAGGGACGTGAAATCAGCGTTGATCTCGTGTGGAGCTATATAGCGATGGGTGCAACATTCGGGTGGCCAGCAGAAGGCTGATTCGGATATCAGGAGGGAGATGAGGCCGTAGGTGGAGCCGCGTCAGTAGGAAGCAACGGGCAGCTAGAGAGGGCGTCGGCGCCAAGGTATTTTCGCCCAGATTTATAGATGATGGTGAAGGTGTACTCTTGAAGACGTAGTGCTCGGCGAATCAGTCGACCCGATAAGATCTTCAGCGTTGACAGCTAACTGAGTGCGTGATGGTCTGTTACAGTGGTGAAGTGGCGGCCATACAAACAAGGTCGAAATATTTGAATCGACCAAACTACGACGAGGCACTCTTGCTCGCTATTAGTATATTTAAGCTCAGCTGCAGTAAGCTTACGACTGGCGTTTGCCACGACTTGCTCTTCAGACACCACGTTGCGTTGCAAGAAAACCGTGCCAATACCGTTGCCACTGGCGTCTGTGTGAAGTATGGTTGGCGTGTCCGCGTCAAAATAGTGAAGCACAGGAGTGAAAGTGAGTGCCTCTCGGGAGCTTTGAAGGCGTTTTCACACTCAGTGGACCAGATGCAAAGCACTTGGGAAGACAAGAGCTTGTGTTTGCTGCAATGTTCGCAAAGTTCTGAATAAAACGGCGGAAGTAGGAGGCTAAGCCAAGCCAGCTGCAAAGATCTTTCTGACGTTGGGGACGAGGAAAATTAACGACAGCCGCAAAATTTTCGGGATCAGGCTGGATTCCTACCTTACTGACGACATGGCCGATTACTCTGATGGTCCTAATAGCAAAGCGGCATTTCTTGGCATTCACCCGAAGCCCCGCCTCGGCAAGGGACGTGAGGACTTCAGTGAGACGCAGCAAGTGCTGAGCGAAGTTCGAAGAGAAGACAATGATATCGTCGAGATAACATAGACATGTTTTTCACTTCATGCCGCGAAGCACGGTATCAATCATGCGCTCAAAGGTGTTCGGCGCATTGCAGAGTCTGAAAAGCATCGCAATAAATTTGTAGACACCGTCGAGGGTAGAAAATGCAGTCTTTTCCTTGTCTGCATCGTGCATAGGAATTTGCCAGTATCCCGAGCGAAAGTCGAGACTGCAGAAATACTCAGCTCCTTGGAGACAATCTAATGCGTCATCAATACAAGGTAAAGGGTAAACATCCTTGCGCGTGATCTTGTTAGGTGCCCGGTAATCCACGCAGAAGCGGACTGAGCCATCTTTTTTTTCGAGCGAAAACCACGGGCGAGGACCAATAGCTCGTGGATGGCCGGATGACATTTCGAGCAAGCATGTCAGCAACTTTCTCCTCAATCACTTCGCGTTCTGCTGCCGAAACGCGATAAGGTCGTCGTCGAACAATAGCAGAGTCAGCTGTCTCTATGCGATGAGAGGTGAGAGAGGTCTTCCCTAACGCTGCGGCGCACACATCAAAAGATTCTCTGTGTCACAAGAGGACGTCTAGTAGAGCTCTGGACTGCTCGGATGTGAGGTAAGGGCTGATAGCGGCTGCAAGCGCAGAGGATGTCGGAAATGGAGGCTTGGCAGCAGGCGGTGGTGCACAGGAAAGTGTGTTGAGGGGAACAGGATCGCCGTCAAAAGTAAACCCAACTGTGGCACATCTGGGCAGTAAGAACGGCTGGAAAGTGGTATTCAGGGCCGCAACCACAGCGCAACCACGGCTGAAGTAGTTGAGACACGCGGCAAGAGCTAGGCCGTCGGAGGTCCATCGAGGAGCGGGCATAACGAAGGCCTCGCCATCGAGAGGGTAGACAATACCACAATGATAATCTGTTCGCGTCCTGGGGACGAACGAAATCAACTGCTGCGAACTGGTGTTTGCAACAGCCTTTTTGAGCCGCTAAATTCTGTCTTTTTTTTTTTTTTTCATCCTGTTGCAGGTATAGTTCTAGAATGCGGATGGTATGAACTTGTGGTACCTGTTTTCCTGAATACGGATTTCTATGAGACTTGGGTAGGTCCGTCCTTTAGGGGGTATGACTAGTAATTCCAATTTTTCTAGCGAGCACTGTAGTCCAATTGCTGCGGTGAGCTTAGTTATCGAATCTGCTGTCATTTGTAGCGTGTCTTCGATTTCACCGTTTGCTCCGTATGTTGTCCAGAGTGTTATGTCATCGGCGTATACGGTGTGACTGAGGTGAGGGATTTTTGTAGTTCTGTGGGAAGGGGATAAGGGTGATGTTGAACAGAAAGAGGGAAAGAACGGAGCCTTGCGGCATGCCCACATTGGCAGATGTGTACGGTGAGGTGTGGAGATTACCAATGTGAAGCGTGCCTGTTCTGTGCTGGAGACCCTAGTTGTAGACCCTAGAACCATCTTGAATGTTCGTGAGTGCCTATAGGATTGCTGTTTGTTGTACATTATCAAAGGCTTTCTTGAGATCTATACCTAGAGAACCAAATACACACACCATTTTCTGGATACCGGGAAACACCGAGATTAAGGGTAACCAAAGGACCGACGGAGTAGCTCGCGAGCACACGAACTGAGCGCTTGCCAACGCAGGCCCGGTTATCTTCGAGAGTGAAGCAAAGACTGTTGTTTTGGTGAAATTCCAAGGTAAATTGTTATAGGCACCTTAGATCTCTCTCAAATGTGGTAAGGCAAAAGCCTTTCCTTGGTCTGTCTTCACTAATTTGCTGCTCCATAACTCATTTGCTTCTTTTCTGTCTTTTTGTCTCCTTTTTCTTTTCTTCCAACTTTTTTGCATAATTTTGACGCATTTTGCACAGATGTATTTTGCAGCGTTCGCAGCAGTAAGCATTTCATTTCGCATTTTGAGTCCGTTTGGCAGTCGAGGTGGGGGAAATAATTTCCGACAAGCATTGGAGGCGACCACATCTGTAGTTCCCAATTCTATGCGCTTTGTTTGTTGGTTAATTGTTTATGGAATTTATTGTCCAAAAGCGGCTCAGGCTATGAGAGACGTAGTAGTGAAGGGCTCCGGAAATTTTAACCAGCAGGGGTTACTTAACGTGCACTGACATCGCAGAGCACACGAGTACCTTGTTTTTTGCTTCTATTGAAAAGCGGCCGCCGCGGACGTGATTAGATCCCGCATCCTTGGGCACAGTAGCTGAGCGTCGTAACTACTGCGCCACCCCTTGGATATAACGTTTTTATGTGCACTTCCTGTTTTGGTCATGTTTCGCCGCTCATGTGAATGTTTAACGTACGTGTCTAATCAATCTTTTTTTAAACACGTACTCGTTATAATGTTGAGGCATTTTTCTTTCTGCTCGATATTGCGTGGGCCCCAGGCGGCTGCTTATCTCGGGGTACTTTTTCAAAGTCTATACACAATATACGAGGAGATCTTTGCACGGCACCGCGGAAGCATTTGCAGTCTGATCAATAATCGGCTGTATATCTGCGGTTCACTGCTGAATGCGTACAAAAAGTAGATTTGCGATAAACGTTGCCTTTCGCACAAAACTCTTGCCGCCAGTATGCAAGATACCTGCATGAGGAGATCGCGCGATGGGGTCAGTATGCTGACCAAAGGTTGTACCACATGGTGTAGGCCTGGCAGCAAAATACAAAAATAAAAGCTATAAAACAGCCAACTAGGGAGGGCTGGGAGGCGGCCCTGTTCAGCTCGGACCGGGAGGCCCAGCGTGTCCTGGCCTAGAGAGCTAGGGCAGCGGCGGCGGCCAATGCCGTCCCGGAATAGGGTCTGCCACTCCGCTCCACAACCAAACGCACTTCTCTTCACAAATCATATAATCGTAAATAAATGTTTCTCCTCCTCTTCCTCCTTTATGTACGAAGTATCTCACCGCTCTACTATGTATTAGGTTTTGAAGAACACCGAAACTTACTGCATTTTTATGTGTGCAAGCTCAGTACTATAATCATTGTCAATATTACTGTCATCAGCCAGATATACCCACTGCCGGGCGAAAGCCTCTTTCATATTACTCCAATTAACCCGGTCCTGTTAGCTGCATCACCATGACCCTTTCAAACTTCTAAATCTTGTTGTTGTTGTGGCTGTAGGGAGCAGGAAAAGGAAATGCACGGGCCTGCTACTGGCTCCGTAGCTGATCCACCTCCGCTGCAAGTGCAGACAAAAGAGAAAATAGAGAAGAAAGAAAAAGAAGAGGGAGAGAAAGACTCGCGCCTCAACAGCCGTCGTCCGGTGGCGGGTACAATAACGGCCTACAACAAATAAAACATGGCTGGCAGGCAGCCCCCGCCGCAAGCGGAGGTGACCTACCTCTACCAGAACCATCAGGGCCACGAGCAGCCACTCTCCATCCCTAAATCTTGTCCTCCTACATATGTAATCTGCGGACGCCCCTTGCTACATTGTCATTTCCTTGAAATCCAATTTGTTGCCCTTTGACACCATCGGACATCTTCTCAGCGCCTTTCGCTGTTGCCCATGGCGATTTAATATTATTGTTAATAATTCTTCATATTCGCTAGAATGTCACTAACTCGAGTTACTTCACTCACCAACTCTTTATTGATTTTGTACTAGTTCTTTCGGTATTAAATATGATCACCTCTTTGGTTGAAGTAGTCTGAAAACGATTCAACTATAAAGCTACTCGAGCAGCACAGTTTGTTGCCCGATTATTTTGTGATTGTAGTTCAAAATATTTCAAAGTTTCAACTTATTTGCATTTGCAAGGAAGTTCAAAAACGCCACAATGTTGGGTCTATAAAGCATTTTGCCTAATCAAGATTTATTGCATCTAAGTAGATGTTTCTAAAACTCAGGAGGGCCAGTTACACACCCCGTACCCATGAAAGAAACACGGTTCAGGTCAGTGCATGGTTGGTGCAGCTAGCCTGGACTAAAATCAGCAAAAGGAAAACGTGAATACATAGGGAGTTTCACGTTATCACAAAATATGTGGAGGGGAACAGGTTGAGAATGGTGTTTGTAAAAAGTGATGGGACAGCTCATTAAAAGGAGAAGGAGGAGAAGGAATAAAGAAGGAGAACCAAGAGAGAAACGAAAAGAAGATAGAAAACAATATGAAAGATTGGAAGAGCAATGTAAGAGAGAAATAATGAAGTAAATGCAGGGAGTTAACCAGAAAAAAAAAGCACTTTTTCTACCTCACCCTGAGGGAAAAGGAATGATCTAGTGTAAATTTCGAGAAAATGTGTAAAAGGGCAAAACATGTCAGTAGCAGAAACGCGATTTGTAAAGTTATTTCTAAAGTGATATATCCAGTAATGCAGGCCCAACATTTTTACGAGACGAATGAGCGCCTGGCGGTCCTTTCCTTCAAGCTATGGCCACTGCCAATGTACAAGACAAATCATCTTCGTCAGCGGACGCAAATTCTTAGTCAAAATTTTAGAACTTACGCTTCTGCTTCTAAGCCATGTAGTAGCGCTTCTTTAACATTTATCATAGTCCTCAGTCGTGAAGTCAGGGAAGTAAATTTTTTTTATCGTCGGGTGATTTCGAGCACTGGGTTGCATTAAGAGGCACATGATGCTGTGTAGTAGCCCACCGTTTGGCCTCATGTTGCAGAAAAGCCAGTGCCGGAGTTATTCACCGTCCAAACGCGAAAACCAACAATCAATGAAAGAAAGATTCTATTTTTTTTTACAGACAATCTTCCCCATGTGGTTTCTAGTTCAAGGTTGAGATAAAGGTATTGAAAAGCAAGACTCAATTGCTGAAATTTTCGATGTCCTGCACTACGGAGTCCTGGGTCCTTAGCCTAGATTGCTTTCAGACAGACATGGCAGTAATTGAATTACAGTAATGAAATCAATGTAATTTAATTACTTTTCTCGGTAATTTGTAATGTAATGAATTACTTTTTCATTTTGGTAATTTAGTAATGTAATGAATTACTTTTTGGTAGTAATTTCGCAGCAAAGTAATTAATTCCCTTCGATAATAATATGACTAAAGTGCGCCATCACTCCTTCAATAGACAAAGTAGAGTGCGCGAAAGCAGGAACGACATGTTGCAATCCGAAGCCAGTGTAACGGATTTTTCAAAAGGAGACAGAATTGAGCAGAACTAGAATACCCTGGTGAATAAGTTGTTTTGTTTGATAGCTTTACTTAGTTTTTGCATTTATGGAAACTAGAAAGTAATTTCAAAGTAATTGAATTACTCAGTAGAAGTAATTGTAATGTAATTTTATTACTTTTGGGGGAGCAGTAATGAGTAATGTAATTTAATTACTTTTCTGCGATTTTCAGCGAAGTAATTAGTAATGTAATTTAATTCCTTTCCAAAGTAATTTTGCCATGTATGCTTTCAGATATGAAGCTATATGAACGGTACTAAATTATTGAAAACATGCATGCAATATTGAGATGGAATGTTTCAGGCACAGCATGGTTTAGACTGCAGAATTGTAAATGACAAAACATGTCAAAGGAGCGGTAAGAGGGACACTTGACAGACCTTCTCAGTTCATCACAATGTTCGCATTTCAATACACTTCGCCAGTAACACAGACTCTCTCTTTGCCCAGTATATTCCTTCATCCAGCGTGAGACATTTGTTGGCGTTTATCCATAAAAATTCAGGAGGCACTTAGACTCACTAACGTGCTTCCAGGCAGAAGCCTTCCCTGCTGCGCTGCTTAGGCATTGACTGCAAGACCATTTGTGATTTACTAGAATTGTGAAGGACACGTCGCCTTGTCCTTGCTGTCAACTGCACTGCGTCTATTTCTATATGTTGTTGCGACTGAAGGAAGAAGGAAAAGAAAATGCACGGGCCTGCTACTGGCTCTGTAGCTGAGCCACCTCCACTCCCCGATTGATTTATAGGAGGGGAAAGGCGCGGTAACTGTCTCACTTGTTTTCTGTGGACACCTGAACCGCGCCGTAGGGTGAGGGAGGAAAGTGGGAGTGAAAGTGGAAAGAGAGAAAGAGGAGCCGTAGTGGAGGACTACGGAGTAATTTCGACCACCTGGGGATCTTTAACGTGCGCTGACATCGCACAGCACGGACGCCTGACCTCCGCTCCCTCGTGCGGACTGAAGAGAAAATAGAGAAGAAAGAAAAAGAAAAGGGAGAGAAATACGCGCGTCGCAACAGCTGTCGTCCGCCACCCAAAACAGTAGCGGATAACTATGACGGCCTATAAATGATAAATATATGGTGGCAGGACAGCCTCCGCCGCAAGCGGCAGTGACCTACCAGTCCCAGCCCCGTACGGCCAGGAACAGCCACCAATCTATTTCTACATATGATCTGTGGTGCGGCATTCAAGGAAGCACTAAATGGAAGGCGCCGCATGTATGCCTGGATAGAACGTCCAGCGGGGTCAGCTTCGCATATGCGTGTTGTTGTTGTTAAGATGATTGGTTGGTTCATAGGAAGGGAAAGGCGCAGTATCTGTCACACTTGGTCTGTGGACACCTGAACCGCGCCGTAAGGGAAGGAATGAAGGTGGGAGTGAAAGTGGATAGAGAGAAAGAGGAGCCATAGTGGAGGGCTACGGAGTAATTTCGACCACCTGGGGATCTTTAACGTGCGCTGACATCGCACAGCACACGGACGCCACTTCGTTTTGCCTCCACCGAAACGCAGCCGCCGTGGTCGGGTTCGAACTCGGGAGCTCCGGCACAGTAGTCGGGCGTCTTACCACTGCACCACCCCGGCGGGGCTTGTTGTTAAGAACATTATGTTTTTCCACCGATTAAGGAGGCCCCCTATTCCTCGCCCCCAGCACGCAGGCCTTTTGGACGGAGGCCGGGGCCTTCGCGGCTAAAGACAGGCGAATGTCTTTGTGCGTCATCAACAGTCACATCATGACTGAATGTGACGTCACTATTATTTCTGGTTATTAGACATGACCGATGGCGTTACCATGTGACGACTGTGGACGTCTCGAAAACTCTAACCCCTATTATTGGTTAGTGACATTCAACCATGACTTGCACGTTCTGAATACTAGTTAATATCTGGCTAGCGTTAGTTAAATACCTTTAACTGGTGATGGTTAAAGATTGTTACGATGACCTCTAAATTCATGGGTTCCTAGGGTTCCTATTTTATTATTAGTCGTAAATTATTACGAAACTATTTTGAAAATGCCTTAAATCATGTTCCGATATCATCCGATAGCTGTTGATTAAGTATCGACTCAATGGTAATTGGCACATGCCCATATTAGGCATGCACCCGAAACGCGGATACATTTGGTAACGACAGTATGAGGCAATAAAGGCTTTCGCATTAAACAATTTACCACCCCTTAGCAGGCAGCCAAGCTTCCCATTATTCTTCCCATTAAAGGGTCCTCATAGTCGCTTTACCTCACATGTTCTTCATGGAATGAAATTATCCGCTAGATGAAGCAGTAGTAAAATTAGCAAATTAATTATTCCTGTGAGAAAAGCTGACATAGGTTGTATGCCAATGTATTCACCATATAAGCACGTTTCCAGTTAGAAGAAATACTAATATTCTTTTTTAAGCTTTCTTGTGTCTTGCACCTTGACAACTGGGTGCAGCGCAGCGTAAGCTGGTTTCTTGAACAATCGTCGACCTCACCTCCCTGTGTTGTTATGGGAAAACCTTTATCTCAGCCTCGTGAGTAACGAACAATTTTACTTTATTTCTTATGCAAATAAGATATGCACACATAGGGCAACATTTTCAGGTTTTCGGCGTCATCTCCCCCACCCTAAATTAGCTCAACGATCACGGCGCTCTTCTACGGCCGATACACTAAAGGACCGGCCTCACATCTCTCTGACGTGGCCTGATGTGCCGCAGCAATCGCGAGGAGTGCCTATACAGTGACCATGCAGCTCCGCAGTGTTATTTTATAGCGCAGCTCTTTGGCGCCCATTCCTGGGTTTCACGGCGTCGGCGTTGTCCCTCGTAACCAGCTCCACTGTAACTCCCCCCTTCCTTCCCTCCCTAACGGCAAGATTAAGGTGTCCACAGAAACAGGTGTGACAGAGGCTGCGTCTTTCCATTCCTGTGAACCCGTTATGAAAGGCACGCTTCAGAGCTCAGGTGGAAGACGTTACCACACATGGTGCACACCGCAAAGATAATTCATGAATAATGCGAGCGCCCACATCGACCTGCAGGGTAACATGTGCAGTAACACCCAGCCGAGATGGCGTAGTGGATAAGGCGATCGACTTCTGTTTCCAAAGATGAGGTATTGAATCCCGGCCTCAGCGGCCACTTTTCGTTAGAAGCGAAAAGCAAGGCATCCATGTGCTGTGCGATGTCAGTGCATGGCAAAGAACGCCAGGTGGCGGAAATTTACGGTGTCCTCGAGTCTCTCACAGCCTGAGTCGCTTTGGGAGCAGTTACACTCCGCAAACTAAACCAAACATGTGCAGTAACCAAGAATTCACACGCTCACAGAGAAAAGCGCCATATTTTGACGTAGTTTACGTACCTACAGCTAGTTTGATAGTCCGGATTTCTGGCCGATCGAGCAAGGGCTGACCCGGATCTAGCCCGCCTTTATTTTGCCTTTAAAACATACTGCTAGAAACTTGATGAGACGCTTGCCAGCTTTGGCTACAGCGTTCTTTATTCAGTTTATGTTTTTTGCGAAGGTTCTTTCTTCGCGTCTTGAGCTTGTGACATTAATCTCTTTGCCGCGCAACGTTCCTATGGGCCCATGCGCTGCCTCTCCGCAGCCTCCCGATAACATAATTGTTCTCTTCATTTCCCCATATGGCCATATAAGGTACGCATTCGCGCATACTGTGTTGGTGCTTTGTGACCTCCATGACATCATCCCCTCTTGACCAATCAGAGCTGCCGCAAGAGCGGGACACATTTTGTCACGGCAGTATGAGCCATTAAAAGTTTTCTCTTTAAAAACTAACAATGGCGAGAAAAAATTTGCCGATGATTACGTTAATTCCTGAGGCGAAATTTGAGCGCGTCAGTTTCCCCTTTGTCGATAGATCGAGGCAAATATTTAGATCAAGACATGCATGTGCAATTACTGAAAACAATTTTATTTTTGATACATATTCCTTTAAGATATACACCACTAACAGTTTTGACTGTCATGAAGGAAGCTTTGTGGTTGGGGAAATTGGTTGGTTGGTTGGTTCATAGGAAGGGAAAGGCGCAGTATCTGTCACACTTGCTCTGTGGACACCTGAACCGCGCCGTAAGGGAAGGGATGAAGGTGGGAGTAAAAGTGGATAGAGAGAAAGGGGGCCGTAGTGGAGGGCTACGGAGTAATTTCGACCACCTGGGGATCTTTAACGTGCGCTGACATCGCACAGCACACGGACGCCACTTCGTTTCGCCTCCATCGAAACGAATCCCGGCCTCGGCGGCTGCGTTTCGATGGAGGCGAAACGAAGTGGCGTCCGTGTGCTGTGCGATGTCAGCGCACGTTAAAGATCCCCAGGTGGTCGAAATTACTCCGTAGCCCTCCACTACGGCCCCCTTTCTCTCTATCCACTTTTACTCCCACCTTCATCCCTTCCCTTACGGCGCGGTTCAGGTGTCCACAGAGCAAGTGTGACAGATACTGCGCCTTTCCCTTCATATGAACCAACCAACCAACCAATTTCCCCAACCACAAAGCTTCCTTCATGACAGTCAAAACTGTTAGTGGTGTATATCTTAAAGGAATATGTATCAAAAATAAAATTGTTTTCAGTAATTGCACATGCATGTCTTGATCTAAATATTTGCCTCGATCTATCGACAAAGGGGAAACTGACGCGCTCAAATTTCGCCTCAGGAATTAACGTAATCATCGGCAAATTTTTTCTCGCCATTGTTAGTTTTTAAAGAGAAAACTTTTAATGGCTCATACTGCCGTGACAAAATGTGTCCCGCTCTTGCGGCAGCTCTGATTGGTCAAGAGGGGATGATGTCATGGAGGTCACAAAGCACCAACACAGTATGCGCGAATGCGTACCTTATATGGCCATATGCCAATCAATGATCAGTTAATGAATAATAACTAATTATCACATATAATGACTAATAGCCTAATTACAAGCTAATTAATAATTTATATAAGTAATGCGCAATTATCGACTAAATAATGATACGAGCCTATCCAATTAGTCATTAATTAATTGGTTTGGTTTGATTGGTGACTACTTCAACTTATCATTCTATAATGTTCAATTACTTATTATAACTTGTTATTTTAATCCGTGCCTAATTAACAAGTGAATAATTATCTAAAATTAGACGTTTTCAGATATTGTGTAGACAATGCTTGGAACAGTCTCGAAACTCCTCCACTTGACAGCTCAATAATAAATAATAAATAAATTGGTTCACAGGAAGGGAAAGGCGCAGTAACTGTCACACTTGCTCTGTGGACACCCGAACCGCGCCGTAAGGGAAGGGAGGAAGGTGGGAATGAAAGTGGAAAGAGAGAAAGAGGAGCCGTAGTGGAGGGCTACGGAGTAATTTCGACCACCTGGGGATCTTTAACGTGCGCTGACATCGCACAGCACACGACGCCTCTTCGTTTCGCCTCCATCGAAACGCAGCCGCCGTGGTCGGGTTCGAACCCGGGAACTCCGGCACAGTAGTCGGGCGTCTTACCACTGCACCACCCCGGCGGGGCTGACAGCTCAACGCAATAGCAGAATGTGAAACAGTCGCTCAGTTTATTTGTAGCAGCATTTATCCCTACATGCGCCACAGTTGAGTAGCAGAATGCGGCACCTAGGCTTTCGCCTTTCACTACTTTAGTCGCTAAAGTCTCTCGTAATTTTCATTTATTCTTTCGTCACACTATTCATCACAAATTATTTTTTAATTAGTATTTGGTAATAATTACCAATATCAATTTAACATAGCCTACTAGTGCTTTCAATAGTAATTGGTTTACAGGAAAGGAAAGGTGCGGTATCTGTGGTGCACAACCTGAATGCGCGGTTAAACCTCGTGAAAAAAATAAAAGGGCATGGCGGAATCTGCATTGGAGTAATGCGAATGCGCGGATACTGCTTTTGGTTGCTTCTGGTTGTTTCTAGTCGCTTAATTCACTTCCTGTTTGCCTATTTTAGTCTTTGGTACTTTTAAATTGCGCGCCAATCCCTTCCTATGCCCTTTTTCGAGCTCTACTTCCGGTTGCGTGACGTCACATCTTCTACGTCATATCCACCACGGCACACCTTTCGCTCTTCCTTCTTTTACTCCCACCTTCCTCCCTTTCGTTATAGGCGGTTTAGGCGTCCACAGAACAAGTGTGGCAGATACTGCGCCTTTCCATTCTTGCGACCCAGTTATTCTAAATAATTACCTAATTAACTTATTGGCCTAATTATTTTTCCGGCAACAACATTACGTCCCCCTCCATTGATTGATCTCATTTCTCAATTCTCAATTCAACTGCTGCGGACACGGTTTGGCGGACTAGGTCAGCGGACACGAACTACGGACACGGTCTGCGGACACAGCCTGCAGACACGATCTGCGGACACGGCCTGCGGACACGGTGTGCGGACAGAAATGTACCTTGGCGAAGTAATGCTGTCGCATTAACAGTACATTTGCAAGAAAATGCGTGGTGTGGTAATTGCCCCGCCGGGGTGGTGCAGTGGCAAGACGCCCGCCTACTGTCCGGAATACCCGAGTTCGAACCCGACCTCGGCGGCTGCGTTTCGATGGAGGCGAAACGAAAAGGCGTCCGTGTGCTGTGCGATGTCAGCGCACGTTAAAGATCCCCAGGTGGTCGAAATTACTCCATAGCCCTCCACTACGGCTCCTCTTTCTCTCTTTCCACTAACTCCCAGCTTCCTCCCTTCCCTTACGGGCGGTTCAGGTGTCCACAGACTCAAGTGCGACAGATACTGCGCCTTTCCCTTGCTGTGAACCAATTATTATTATTATTATTATTGTACTTTAGAATTAGGTGGCTCAGCTACTGGCTCTGCAGCTGAGCCACCTCCGCTGCCTCTCTGATTTCTCTGATTTATTTGTAGGAAGGGAAAGGCACGGTAACTGTCTCACTTATTTTCTGTGGACACCGCAACCGCGCCGTACAGGAAGGGAGGAAGGTGGGAGTGAAAGTGGAAAGAGAGAAAGAGGAGCCATAGTGGAGGGCTACGGAGTAATTTCGACCACCTGGGGACCTTTAACGCGCGCTGACATCGCACAGCACACGGACGCCTCTTCGTTTCCACCTCCGCTGCCTCGTGCGGACAGAAGAGAAAATAGAGAAGAAAGGAAAAAAAGGAGAGAAAAATGCGCGCCGCAACAACCGTCATCCACTACCGAAACGGTAGCGGGTGCAATGACGACCTACAACATATAAAAATTCGGTGGCAGGCTAGCCCCCGTCGCAAGAGGCAGTGACCTACCAGTTCCAGCACCTTAGGGCCAGGAGCAGCCCCCCTCGTCCCCCCCCCCCCACCTAGAATGCCATTGTTTGGAACGCCTTTGACTCCTGCTTTACAATTAAAATATTGCTGACGATTACGTCACTTCCTAATGCGAAATTTGATCGCCGCTCATCTACTGTTTTACTTTCCAATAGATTTGGGCAAAGATGTCTAGCAATGCATGTATATACAGCTACAGACTTTTTTTTAGTTTTTCACACATCTTTCTTCAAGAAACACTCCACTAAAAGTTCTTGACTGTCATGAAGGAACCTTTGTGGTCATTCGAATCCTACCACTGCCAGCACCTCTTTCTCTCTTTCTTCATCTTCACCTTTCTCGTTTTTACTGGTCGGTTAAGATGTCCACGTTAACTTGCGGCAGATACTGCGCCTTTTCTCTGATGTCAATCAATTTTAAACACCGCAGATTACAGACACACTCAATTCTTAGTCACTTCAGACTATCGCTAATTACTAAAGGGGAATACGACCCCGCATGTCCAAGTTGCAATAACGGAGAACCCGCCACTCAGGCGCACATCCTCTGAGGATGCAAAAATAACCCACCCCCAAGGGCTCTCCTGCCAGCTCCCTCTGCGGAAGGCTGGCACCAACTCCTTAACAAGCCAGACAAGAACACAGAACTTGCACACATTTCGTGGGCCTATAATGTCGCTCCCACCTGGGGGCCACACAAGACTCACCTGCCCTAATTCACGACATCTGGGGAGGAGGAGGAGGAGGAGGAGGAAAAACTTTATTTAGTCCTATATTATTTGGCGGTTTTTGGACGTCTTCAGAGATGTCTGCTTGTTGTATCCACAAGAGTCTTCTCCGTCGACTTCGTCCACTTTTTACAATGGTCGGTTGCCCTCAGTCCAGGGCTCCGCTGGCTGCTGCCGCCCGTTGGGCTCGCTGTACCAGACCTTTCTGGTCTTCGCAGCGGTCGCTGGACAGCAGAGTCTCCCATTGCTCCGCACTCGGGTTTCGAATTTTGGGGACTACATCTATGTTTTGACATGCCCATGTGATGTGATACAGTGTTGGTTTTTCATAGCACCACGGACATCTGTCAGCGTATAAGGTAGGGTGCATTTTGTTTAGTATGTGTAGGTTTCGGTATGAACCCGTCTGTAATTGTCTCCATATGACAGTTTCCTCTCTGGTGAGAGAACTGTGCGGTGGGGGATATCGCATTCTTCTTCCTCTATAGTTTTCTAGTATGGCCGAGTATGCCTTGGGTGCTGGCAAAAGTTCCGCGGACCCGTCGGATGCTCGGAAAGTAGTGTATGCTCGAGCTATCCTGTCAGCCTCTTGGTTCCCTGCCACCCCCATGTGCCCCGGTACCCATATAATTTTGTGTCTGGTCTTGTTTTCTTCGTGGTTTTTAAATCTGTCGCTCGCTTCGAGGAGTATACGAAGCGCGTGACGACCAATCCTACCATTCATGAAATTTCGACAGGCTGTCCACAGAGCAAGTGTGACAGTTACTGCGCCTTTCCCTTCCTGTGAACCAATTTAACTTAACTTAACTGTTTGAGAGTCCGTGAGTATCGTTAGCGACCGCCCAGCTCTATAGCCCTCCGCCACCGCTAGAGAAATGGCTACTTCCTCGGCCTCTGCTGCTGTGCAGTGTCGGATAGAGGCGCTGGTCACTTCGCGTAGAGACGAATTGACCACCGTGGCCACTGCAATTTTGTTCTGTCCTCCTCTCGAGGACGCGTCTGCATACACAGTCGTGTCTTCAGGAGCGTATGTGCCGGAGTACCCGGATTCGAACCCGATCTCGGCGGCTGCGTTTCGATCGAGGCAAAACGAAGAGGCGTCCGTGTGCTGTGGGATGTCAGCGCACGTTAAAGATCCCCAGGTGGTCGAAATTACTCCTAAGCCCTCCACTACGGCTCCTCTTTCTCTCTTTCTGTGTTCACTCTCACCTTCCTCCCTTCCCTTACGGTGCGGTTGAGGGGTCCACAGAAAACAAGTGAGAGTTACCGCACCTTTCCCTTCCTATAAATCATTCTTTAAGAAAATCTTCTATCGTCCATCTGGACATAATATGCCCACACCGGGTTTACAAAGGTCCCAGCTTGCAGGCGCTGCCGGTGGTGGCACCAGTCTCCTGCTTAACCTGCAATTTTGAAGAATCTCCGTATAATTTTGCAGATGCTCGTGCACGTTCCGGCAGTCGGGCGGCTCCGCAGTTACCCGGAAGTAGAGAACTCGGGCTAACTCGTGCGCTGCTTCGTTACCAGGAACGGACGTGTGTGCAGGGGTCCAAATTAGGCACATTTTCCTGTTTAGTCGTCTACTGACTAGAATCCTTACCGCTTCCGGCGAGACCTATACCCTTTCCAACATTCCAAATAACTGTTTTGCTACCGCTGATCATGAAGTTGGCTTGCGTTTCGACGCAGGCGAGCGCTATTACAGCTTCTTCAGCCGTTTCGGCATTGTGGCTTCTAATGGTGGCGGCGTGCGCAACCGACTTGCTGTCCATAAAATCGAAGCGTCTGGTTAGTGCTTCTGCTCTCTTCTCCCTCATCTCTGTGTTTAATATGGGATGCATGTTACGAGGTGCGAAACGAAGAGGCGTCCGTGTGCTGTGCGATGTCAGCGCACGTTAAAGATATCAGGTGGTCGAAATTACACCGTAGCCCTCCACTACTGCTCCTCTTTCTCTCTTTCCACTTTCACCATTTTCCTTCCTTCCTTCCCTTACGGCGCGGTTGCGGTGTCCACAGAAAACAAGTGAGACAGTTACCGCGCCTCTCCCTTCCTATAAATAAATCAACTTTTTTTTTAAATGTTACGAGGGAAGGGGAGAATGATTATATATTGTCTGCAGTCCTGTGGGATACTTGATTTTTCTCGTAGTTCCCTATCTGTCTGCAGGCCTACCATTTTGAGTATAGTTCTGCCCGTGGTCGTTGGACTTTAGCTTTCCAGCTGCGAAACTCTGACAGCCTCCGCTATTTCGTCCCAGCTATTCTGCACTCCCATAGAAAGGAGCTTCTCTGTGGATGTGGTAATAGGTAAGCCCGGGCCCTCATTATACACTCTCAAACGAGAGAGTTTAATCTCTTCTTCTCCTCCGGCCTGATATTTAAGAAGGCATGACATAGCTCTCGCGGCCTTTTATGTAAGCTTGGGTTAGTTTAAGCAAGCTTCTTTTCTTGAGGCCTCGTCCTTTCAACGCGATTCTTCTAAATATGCCAAGGGCTTGCATGCCGAATCCCTATAGCTTTTTGATTGTTACATCCATTCTCCTGATTGAAGAGTCCTAAGATTCTGATTTGGTCTACCTTTGGAACTGGTTTTCCTCCCACTTTAATGTCAAATTCCCAACTGCGGTTGCACCGGAGTGACTTTGGGTTATAGATGAATAATTCCGATTTTTGCGGCGAACATGAGAGACCCCTACTGGCAGCGTAGACCACGACAGTGTCCGCCCCGGCCTGCAGGCGCTCCTCAATGCTTCACTACCCTGGTTAATCCAGAGATTGATGTCATCCGCGCAAATACTGAAATATAGCCCTTTTATCTCATCAGAGCTTCTGGGAGGCCCCTCATTGCCACGTTGAAAAGGAACGGGAAAAGAACCGAGCCCTGCGGTTTGCCCCTGTTCCCTAACTCTGATTTATTGATTGATTAAAGCTTTAATTTCCACCGATTTAGGAGGCCCCTACTCCCCGCTCCTGGCACGCAGGCCTGAGGAACGGGGGCTGGAACCTCCGCAACTCTAAATCTTGTAAGGACGTCAGCACCAATCATGACAGCATAACCGAATGTGACGTCATTGTCACGTCCGGGTATTAGATATTGCCGGTTGTGATAAGGGGATGACGCCACATCCGGTCATGACGTCATTACTGATGTCATCAATATGTTACGAGGCCAACAGTGACCGCGACGACGACGCGAAATGCATGATGGGGTGCCAAAGAACGGCGCTTTAAAAAATTAAAACGTCCTCCACCTGTATGAAATGCCATTGCGTGATTAACAGCAAAGTCCCCCGGCGTTGCACCGAATCAAACAGCTCCTTCCTATGAACTCGCATGGGGACACCACCGGCACTGGTGTAGCAAATCTCCTATACTTCCAATGGTTTTTGCTACACTACTGCAGCTGGAGTAGGCTAAAAAAAGGCCCTATCATTGAAGGATGCGGCGTTCGAGCTTGCCGCTGACGTCATCATTCTGCAGGCTATAATTGAAAATATAGCCTGCAGAGGCTATATATATATATATATATATACTGGCTGTTCAGCTTTCACTATTATTATTTTCATATTTGTTGCATTTGCCCATGTCGAATTGTGCTGTTTTGTATTAATGTCTATTCTTTGGTTCGGTAAACTGTTCAATTTTGTATAATTACTATTACTATAATGATTCCTTTCTTCTCGCCGAATTGTGGGCTGTATGGTATCTTTTTTGTATGGCTCTCTTGCTTGGGTCATAAGGCCTGCAGTAGTTTTAAATAAATAAATAAATAGGTACAAAAACTGAGATAACTACAATAGCGTGCGTGAAACGCTATCGCGCGTTGAGAGGAGGTAGCTGCTCCTGGACCTACAGGGCTGGAAATGAAAGGCACCCTTCATTCGCAGTGCGGGCTCGCGTGACACCGGTGGTTGGGCCTCTTGTGGGCCGTCGTTCCACCCGTCGCCGCCACAACGGCGGTTGCGACGCACGTCTTTCTCTCTCTCCCTTTTTTTCTTCTGACTGCACACTGTGCGATGAGAGAGCTACCCTCAACCATATATTCTGGAGATGCAAGGAGGACCACCCACCTCCAGAATTAGGAGAAATCCTGCATTCAGATGACTGGGAGACCCTGCTGTGCAGCTCGGACCCGTGCATACAAGACCGGATCCTCAAGAGCGCCTACGAGGTCGCTAACAGGCTTGACCTGCTGGCCATCTAGAAGGGCAATGTAACTCGGCCCTATATAACTATCCGGCTTAATAAAGGTTTCTTCTCTCTCTCTTTCTCTTTTTTCCTGACGAAGGAGTGGATGTGGCTCATCTAAAAGCAGCAGCTGGTCCTTGCATTCTCTTTTCCTTCTTCAGTCGCAACAACGAAGACAACGCTATCGTGTCTATCCCTTAATGGCGGAACTCAAATGTTCCCGAATTTTCACAATGCATACATCAATTTGTCGTCTCACTGTCACAAAGTAGCACGTAGAGTTATCAGTCATGCCGATGACAAAGCAGTAATGAATTGCGAAGGCATCATCAGGCCACTTACGACACACCAGTTTTTTGCAAGTCTTTTTAGAGCGGTTAGAAGCTAGTCTGCAAACCCCTGTAGGTGTCCCTGGCAAGACGTCAATAGACCTGCGTCCTCTATAGCAAAGGTTTAAAATTCGCAGACGTCCTTCTGCTCGACAAAGCGTGACAAACTTTAGCGCGTCGAAACGAGTGAGCTTTTAGATATCAGCCGAACGTCTTTATCTCTTTACCTTCTCGGCGCTTTCAGTGGCGATTAGGTACAGGATATCGAGCTTCAGCACCAGGTAGCATGCATTTCCTTTCCCGCTTGCAGTGTCACGGCACTGCTTTACCAGTATTCTCATTTTGCCCTGCGGTCTAAGGAGCGGAATAATTAGATTATCTCTAATTTCTTATCACCTTTGCGTATTTTTTATCAGTTTTAAATTTCATTTAGAAAACGTTGGTGCGCGTCAGACTAAACCTCTCGGCGCAGCGCTTTGATGCTTCAAAATGACAGGAAGTTATTACAACTCGGGGACCATTGCTGTCGGCAACACAGAGGTCTTGATTTCTGAAGTCCAAATGACAACAGCCTCTCACAAACTCTGATGCTGTGGATTTGAATCTTGGTCCTGCTTACGACGTGTCATATAGTACGCTATTAAATTAAAAATTAATTTGAAACAAAACACACCGCTTGAAACATAAGAATTCAATCACAACTTTTACAATGAGCGTAATGTGGCCATATCCAGACCGGATGAAATAATTAGGTCACAGGAAAGGGAAGGCGCAGACTCCGCAACACGTTTTCTCTGGGCATTTTAACCGCGCGCGCAACAGGAAATTAGAGGAAGATTAGAGGGAATGTAGAAAGGGAGAAAGACGTGCCGGTAGTAGAGGGCTACGGAGAAATTTCGACCCCATGGGGATCTTTAACGTGCACTGAGATAGCACAGTACACTCGCGCCTCTTCGTTTCGACTCCAATAAACCGCAGCCATTGACGGCCGTGATGGAACCCTGGAACCCCGGCATAGTAGTCGGGAATCTTAACTACAGAACCACCACTGTGAGGCCCTGACCAGTTTATTGACGAAATTGTGAAAATAAAAAGCCCATGGGCCAAAGTTTGATTTCGTGTTCACGAAAACATAGGAAATTGTAGAGGAGCACACCACAGAAAATCTTCCGGAACTGGCTACCTCTGGCCTAGCTGGGTAAATAGTAGTAGTAGCAGTAGTAGTAGTAGTAGTAGTAGTAGTTGTAGTAGTAGTAGTAGTAGTAGTAGTAGTAGTAGTAGTAGTAGTAGTAGTAGTAGTAGTAGTAGTAGTAGTAGTAGTAGTAGTAGTAGTAGTAGTAGTAGTAGTAGTAGTAGTAGTATTAATAACAAAACTTATTCCTTCCTTCTTCCAGTACAAATGCAGGCCTGCTGAAGTCTCTGAAGGCTTCAATGGCACTGCCGTAGTAGTGGTAGTGGCAGTGGAGGTGGCAGCAGCAGCACAGCACCTGCAGGCGGCGGCACTCAGCGGCGGCATTGCGGCAGTAGCGGCAGCAGAGCAACAGCAGCGGCGGCGACGTTGGCGATGGCAGCGGCGGCGGCGGCGGCGGCAGCAGCAGCAGCAGCAGCAGCAGCAGCAGCAGCAGCAGCAGCAGCAGCAGCAGCAGCAGCAGCAGCAGCAGCAGCAGCAGCAGCAGCAGCAGCAGCAGCAGCAGCAGCAGCAGCAGCAGCAGCGGCGGCGGCGGCGGCGGCAGCAGCAGAAGCAGCAGCAGCAGCAGCAGCAGCAGCAGCAGCAGCAGCAGCAGCAGCAGCAGCAGCAGCAGCAGCAGCAGCAGCAGCAGCAGCAGCAGCGGCAGCGGCGGCGGCGGCGGCGGCGGCGGCGGCGGCGGCGGCGGCGGCAGCAGCAGCAGCAGCAGCAGCAGCAGCGACGGCGGCAGTGAGATCGGCAGCACTGAAGCGCAACACTTAGTAGCCTAATACATCGATGGCCTGCTGGACGAGCATCACCTCAGCACCATACCAGTCTACCCAGGGAGAGATAGCACTTTAGGGAACCGGGCAGGACAGCAGGCTGTGGGAAAGAATGGCATAAGTGGAAGGGCAGTAGGGGCATGAAATATCGCGATGGCGTTTGTACAGATATAGCCTTGCAGGGGTCCTGAGCATATTCAGTTGTAATACATCCGCAGAAGTACGGGAGCCTCCCGTACGGAGAAATTAGGATAAGGGTCGGCCGGGGTAGAGCTTGCGGTCTAAGCAAGCAGAATTGTAATATTATCTAGAGATGGCGCTAAGAGACAGTCTCAACCAGCCCTCCAAGGACCTGAACCAGGCGGTGAACGGTCGCCGGTTACGAGATTCACATGCGAGCCGGTTACCAGTTCATTACCGGTAATCCCGAAGTGTCCAGGGATCCGACGGAGGAAGACGGGGCAAGGATGCAGCGCAACAAGGGCGGCCTCGTGCACCGTGGACGGATGAGGTATAACATGTTTAGATTGAATGACACGGACAGCCGCCTGGGAGTCAGTGTATACAATATACTGAGGCACAGGTGGGGAAGAATGGAAACTTTCAATGGCATGGATGATTTGGGGGACATCAAGCGAGATAATATTGGGAGTGTGGCGAAAGGGCCACTAGTGTGAACAACATGCGTAGATAGACGTGGATGAAAGGGGAGCTGGTTTTCGGAACCACGAGAAGCCACATAAGAGGCCTGCATGTGAGCGACTCCATGGGTATTGAAAGCAGGACTGTGATGAGAGGCAGCAACATGTCGGCGACCAGCATGCAGGACCTGCGACAAATTGGCTGGTAGAGGAATTATATGAACGTTAGTGCCTCCGGCGGGGAAGAAGTTGGCAGAGGGACGGACAGGATGGGGTAAACATTAGCCTAGTTAAGAAGCCAACATCCATGAACTGTTCCAGAGAAGCGGGCTAGCTGTCGGTCGTGGTGAACGGAAATGAGACTTCGAAGAGGATGAAAGAGCCCGGTGGTATAAAGCTTAACGGTGGAAGTGGTTATAGGAAGACAAACAGCAGCTTTATAAAGGCCGTGAATAGTTGTTGCAAGAGTGTTTAGCTGGCTCAGGGTTAATGAAAGATATGTTACAAAGTAAACGAATTTGTTAAGAATCCGCGTGTAAGCCAGGCGATCGGCGTGAGCTTCCGTCAGGCCGGAGGGTCATCTTACAACTCGGAGAAATAAATGGTTGACCGTCTGACAGGTAGAAACAGCCGCATGGAGAGCCTCGACATTCTTGGCGGCATGGAGAGGCATGCCAAGAACACGACATTGAGATACTTTGAGCATTAGGGAGCCGCCCAATGTAAGAGAGATCCGTAAGTTGCGAGCTCATGTTTAGGCGGAGGTAGTCAAAATAGTTTGGAATCTCGGCAGCGGGAGACAGGCCTGCATGGTCAAGAAAACAATAAATGATATCCAGTCCCTGCTGAATGGTATCTTGAACATGACTAGAAGATGCGCGCGCCACCGCCGTGTGATATCGTCGCGCAAATAAAAAGTGCTGATGATCGGGAATTGGCGATAACTGAACAGCGAGAGGAGCAATGGTGATAAAAAAATGGGTGGGTGAATGAACGTCACCCTGCGGGGTACCACGGGTGAGAAGGTGGTGTGTAGAAGTAAACTTTAATGCTTGGAAACGAGCCTCGCGATTAGAAAGAAAAGCCCGAACTTAGTTTTACATGCGGGAGCCGCAGTCGGCGCTGTAAAGGCAGCTAAGAATATGGTCATGAGAGACGCAGTCGAATAATTTGCAGACATCGACAACGACCTGGTCATGCAGCTGAGAGTTATTACATATGAAGAAAGTGTGCTTAGCTATGAAGAAAAGATCCTATGCAGACACATGTTGACAAAAACCAATGAGGATATGAGGGAGCGAGTCCGAAACCTCGAAATGCCGGCTAGGCCTAGGGAGCGCCGTTCTTTCCATCATATTGCCGACACAGGAGGTCAAAGATATGGGCTCAAGTTTAAAAAGGGCAGGGCTGGTGCTTAGCAGTTTTAGGAATGAAAGAAATAGGTGAGGAAGTCCAGGACGATGGAAGAGCACCTTCTTCCCAGATGCATGTGTTATAAAAGTTTAGACGGTGCTCTTTTGCTTTATCGGGAAGATTGCGGAGAGTGGAGTAAGTGATTCCATCTTCAACAAAAAGCGACCGAATGGCATAAGCAAGAAGTGCAACTTCAAGCTCGTGCAGTGTAAAAGGGGCTATCGAGGTCATTTCTTATACAGCCTATATATTCTAGGTAAAAAGGGGAAAAAGGGGTTGGAGATAAAGATCTGAAAGGGTTAACAAACCTCATCAGGTGACTGTGGCTAGGGTATTAGCGAGATTCGGGGCAGGAGCAGGACTCGGAAAAGGCCCAGGTTGTTTTTGTATGGAGCGCAGCTGGGTAAAGTGCCTTAATCTATTTCGCGGCAATACAATAAGCATAAAATAAAATTTGATTATGCGTACAATAGCCAAGTATTCAACTTGTATGAACAGTGCGTTTGCTATTATGATCTAAGTTTGGAGATATGATTTCTTCCCGTATCCACATTTGACTGCAATAAAATGAACAAGGCATGTAAGGCACTAATTCTAAATAAGGCATTTTATAAGAATCTGACGCAGTACAGCAAAATGCCACTAAACCCCCATCCTTTAAATTTCTTAACAGCAGCCGCACAGTTTCTTAAAGAACAAACGGTCCCCTATTAGCAGGGATAAAACTTGCCGAACTCGTCATAATTATTTGTTCCTCTCTGAGGGTTCTTGTTGAGCAGTAGGTCAACGTTGCGGGCTCTAGGTCGGAAGCAGCTGTAGGGTACTGACGTATTGCATCCCCAGAACAGCATGTAGGCAACTTGTTGCTGCGCGCTTGCGCAGTCTTTTCTTAGATGTTTTAACAGCACAGACATCACAGGATAGGTGTTTAACATCTGGGAAACTTACACTTTGCGGGATGTGAATGTGGGACGTATATGCTTGCTTTGACTCGATGATTACGCCATGCAACTGTGATATGATGACAAATGTGGTATCCTTCAAGTCATGCCATACACAATACAAATATGATGATATAGGAAGCCACGTACACAATTGCGTAGATTTACAAGTCGACACGCTTCGTAAAAATACATGATCCGAAATTTCCATTGTCAGATGTTTGCTCATATTGATATCTACATAATTAACGGAGTTCTCTAATCTTTGTGTACAAAGGTAAGAAAACAATGTGTCTAAAAATGCCTTACATGAAACATTTTGTTTAGCCTTTTCTCTGAATGCAAATTTTGCACACGAAATTTACAGCGCGAAAACGTGCAACAAAACACAGACTAGGTGACGATACAGAGAGAGAGAGAAACAACTTTATTTGCCCCAGATGTCGTTAATTAGAGCAGGTGGGTCCTGTGTGGCCCCTAGGTGGGAGCGACATCCTGGGCTCACAAAATAAGTGCAAGTTGAGTGTTTTTGTCGGGCTTGGTAAAGAGTTGGTGCCGGCTTTCCGCAGAGGGAGCTGGCGAGAGGACCCTTGGGGGCGCGGGTTATTTTCGCATCCCCAGAGGATAAGCGCCTGAGGGGCGGGTTCTCTGTTGTTTCAATTTGGACATGCGGGGTAGTATTCACGCAGCACAAGCACTCACTATCAACTGCTTTACTGACGGAAGGCGACACCTTATTACGGCTAAAAGAGCATGTAGAGGATGCGGAAAAACATAACAAGATTGAAGAGAACCTACATCATGAATGCAAAGGCAAGCAGGAGCATAGTATTCAAATTTTAATTGTCATTTTTTTTCATATGGTCAACACTTAGTCGCTTCCAGATAGTCAAACACAGCGTCAAGAGATACAGATGGACTGCTCACGCACTCGCTGTCATGCTTCCTTACGTGGTCGGTTTCTACACTAACCCGGGCCGTCCTGGTTTAACTTTTGCCAAGAATATTTGTCCGCAAAGTTCGTTCAGAACCACTATAGTGAATAGAGTTCGTGGTAAAACTAGGCAAGCCAGTCCTTGTTAAACAAGCTTAAGGACCTAATTTTCAATGACGTATTCTTCACAAAACGTTAACTGATGAGGCGCACTTATGTGTTACGAAGACCACGGGTTTTGTGCTGACATACCAAGAATTGCTTTATTCCATACCTAAAGATCAACTTTGGTTGTCTATTAAAGAGTGCTTAGAACAAAACAGGGATGTGTCTTTTCAGGACGTGACAGTATGGTCTATGGATAGTTTTATAGCTCCATTGCAGTTTTGCCTCAATTGTAATTTTATGGTTTTTAACAACCAGCCAATTTTGCAGCTCAATGGCATCTACTTATGGTCATGTGTGGTTGATATCCATTCAGACATTTTTCGAGCTAACTTAAATGAGACTTGATATCCAGCTTTCAATGGGAGGCCGGTTTCAAACATATTAGAGAATGTTAATTTTTAAGTGCTTTCAAAAAACAAGGCTACCTTCTCCTACCCCTCTACAGCAGGGAAGTGCTTATTCTTTTAACCAAAGTGTCTTGGGCTGAGTTTTAACTAAGAATTATAGGACGACTCTGTATCTCAAACTGACGTTCTTTGAGTTGCACGTCTGTTGGAGCTATGACCCACGTGCACGAAAAGGAGTTGTTGCCACACAATTCGGTACACTCTAAGACAATCAAAGCAGAATATCATCTTTGTGCATAGAATATATTCTCTAAAAAACGTGATCGCACTAAACCGAGCAGAGATTCAAGAATCTGATAAGCCGGAATTCACCTGCAATGCTTCCCTAGTCGGTCTGCACTGCCATCTCTGAGACCCTCCTACAAAACTTCAAATGTTAAACGTAAAGAAAAACGTCAAAGTACCACAAAAAGGCCCTTAGGCCTGATGCTGTGCCCAACATTCACAGAATTTAGCACAACGTCAAAAAACAAGCAAGCAGACATGGCGTAGCTGTCCTTTTCGCGGCTCTCAACAAACTGGGAAAGCTGTGCCAACGCGTCTGTATTGCCAAAAAGCGAGGACATGACAAAAATGACGAAAAGGCGTTTGGGAAGTGTTTTTCTGGAGTGGTGTGCTCTACTCCCATGTTATGTGGAAGGTTTTGTTTCGTCTAAACTGGCCATTGTGTCATAGAACGAATAAGAGAACACGCCAGAACTATTAAGAATCTTGATGACAAGTACGCACATTTAGTTGGACAAGTGACTGCAAAGAATGCCTGACAGGGTTTGATTGGACGAATACTCTTGGCAAAAGCTTAGACAGGACGGCCCGCGTTAGTTTATAAGCGTGTCTGATAAGTAAGCTTGACAGTAGGTGCGCAGCACCCCATGCGTATCTCTTTTTGACGCTGAGTTTGTATGAAAGCGGCTAACTGCTGATCATAAGAAAAATGAATAAAAATGAAAATTCAAATTTGACTGTTATGCTCCTGCTTGCTTGCGCGTCCGTAGCTTGTGTTGTGTGCCGTCACCCTGTCTCTGTGTGATTGTCTTTTTTTTTTTGCACTATGCGTTTTACACGCAATATGCACCAGCTGGACCAGAAAGAAGTTTTAATGCATTTTGCGATGCGAACTTACCGAGAAATTTGGTCTTATTTGCAGTTTCGTCAAAATTATTCATTGACTGCTAATCTACAGAAAGTTTCCTTGGGTAACCTAATATTGCACATCCGCGGAAGACAAGTGAAAGTTGTATAAATGGTCAACACGGCACTACCGTAGAAATCTCGTAAGGTATTTCCTAAATAACACAGGACATTTCCTATGGAATATTGGATCCATATATAAAAAAGGTGGCGGTGTTTTCTCCGTCACAAACCTATGAAGCATAAGCCATTTTTTCTCTTTTTTTATGCACAATTTACAGAAAAACCGGTCATTCGGCCTGAGGTCGAAGTCTTTCAGTCGCTCCAGGCACCTCAATGTTCACTGAGGGACCTGCCTCCCGGTTCGCTTGTATTATTTTTATTGCAGTTATTCTCGTCGCGTGACATACGTTAAATCTTCAAAGTGCATTCTTCTTCCCTACACAAGCAAGGAACCGAAGGCGCCTGAAATTAACCACAAGTTATTCTGGAGCACGCGGCGCGTGTTATGATTAACTGCAATTTGACCGATTGTTAGCATGGATTACGTCAACCATGTCTGTGACACATGTCGCACATGGAACAAAATTGTATAGGTATTTAGTATTTATGAAGTGCACTGCTTTCTTCGATCTGAGAGAAAAAGCATAGAAACTTTCAGGAGCTAATATCTACGACATCCTTTGGCAGCCTGAGGAGCTTTTATGCCTAAATCCCACGAACCAAACTTTATTACACCATATCAGAAGAAAGTCAAAGTGCAACCCCTTAAACACAAAACGGGCTACTATCAGCGTCTCTGGCATACAGAGGGAGGTAGAACAAAAACATGCGATATAGAAATTTAAAACGAAGAGTCACGCCCTGCCAGGCAACTTCAGCGACGGGAAATCGTCACAGCAACCCTGAAAAAAAAGAAGAGGGGGGGGGGGGGGGGCACAGGGCACTTAAGCTTTGCCTTAATATAAAGACATCTTTCTTTTACATGCGAGACTTCAGAAAGGTATTTTTATAAAAGGCGAAATCTTTAGGGCCTTTGTCGGACGAGAGAATTGAAATAAGGCTGTAAAAGCAGAAGATTCAGGCAATGCTAGCAGATTTCTGTCACCCTTTACAGCGTTCATCATCGCCGCCAAAAATGTCCTAGCATATCACGCTTTTTAGACTACGGCCCTTTCACTGTCTTTGCCGCCGGCGGGCTGCGTACGAATCCTTATCTCGGAGAACTCTTTCAACGTTATGCGCTATTCATACGGACGCCATTGTTAGGCCGTGCAACAAAATTTACCAGCGCGAGCAATCAGCTGTCGTGTCTGCAAGGTTTTCTTCCGATCGTGTATGAAAAGAAAGTACCTAAAACCTCCACTTTGCGCACTAAGAGAGTTCCAAAATAAAAATAGAACCAATTAGTTTGAGGGGGTGGCTCATTCATTGTTGCCGTCTGTTCTGAATTCCTTACCACTGTACCGCGCATGCAAGGAGTTTACTACTGCCGAACTCACTACACATCAGTTGTGCATCGAAATTAGCACATTGACTTCTGCCAGTTGCTTCAAGTTTGCAGAGGGTAGTATGTGTTTGCCTTAGGTTAGCAATGGGTCAATGATAGTATAATATACAGAGTGACTTCTAAACAGACCATTGACGATTTTAACTTCAGAAATTTTAAATCGTTAGGTTGCTTTATTTGTCTTAAGCGTGTGTTAATCAGGCACAATTATTAGTAGATTTTAAACACAGTATTATTTCAAAAAACGTTACATTCGTTTAATGCAGTCAAACATAAACGGAAGATTCTCAAGCAATCTAAACAAAATTATCGTTGCTTGTAAATGCTTGCGGCATATCTATGTTATAACAGAGTTCAAACTTGGGTCAGTTGGTACGTGTTCTTGAAAAAACCAGTCAAAAGACGAAAGACAAAGAGGACAGTTCTTAAAGCACAGTTGTTAGCCCAGTCGGCGTGTGTGCCTCGTCGTCCTTTTTGTCCTTCATCTTTTTACTGTTTTTTCCAAGAATCTGGCCGCGACTGCCCGTCGAAGTTGCCCACTACGTGAAGACGTGTCGTGAGTGCCAACGACGCAAGACGCCGCCGATCAGACCATCATGACTACTAAACCCGTATCCACTCCTAATCCTGCCTTTTAAATAAATTGGGATGGATCTCCTCGGCCCCTTTCCATCTTCGTCTATGGGTAACAAGTGGATCATCGTGGTCACTGACTACCTTACCCGTTACGCCGAAGCAAAAGCACTACCCAATGGTACCGCGGCAGAAGTCGCCACATTTTTTTTGTCTAACAAATTCTCTTGCGACACGGCGCCCCAGAAGTGCTTATCACGGACAGGGGAACGGGGTTTACGGCAGAGTTGATGCAAGCCATCCTGGAATACAGTCATACAAGCCATCGACGAACAACTGAGTACTATTTACGCAGCGCCTGAACAAAACGATCGCGGACATGATCGCCATGTACGTCGACGCTGAACACAAGACCTGGGACGCCATCTTGCCGTACGTGATCTTCGCGTATAACACCGCAGTCCAGGAGACGACCAGAGCGACCTCGTTCAAGCTTGTGTACAGTCGAGCGCAATTTGAAGGTTATCGAGCGAGCGTCGACCGGGAACATGAACAGCGCCATGGCCCAGAATTCTCTGCCGAGCCGAAGGAGGTATCATGCCAGCTTCCCACGCAACGATTGTATTAGCTAAATTCTGTCGAACAGTAAAATTGCTGTTATTCACCTTTACGGAAGAAGTAAACAAGAAGAGTGCTATGATTGTGCTTTCTCGTTTTAATCTTACAAAATGCTTCTCACCTTATAGCGGTTCGTCTTCTTGTCGTATGCTGTGAGTTGTGGGTGCGCCAACGTAATATCTTCTCACCTTGAATAGAAAGAAGACCGCTGCAGGATTTATAATTGGGAGGTTATATTGTTTCTCCCTTAGGTGTTTTTTCGCCAATCTAGGGTCCGCTAGCTACGTTCCTAGTTATTATTCACGTTGTTTGTGAGTTTGATTATTTCAAATGATCAACAAATTGCCCTCTCGAATGCAGCGTAAGAAGCCTCTTTATTGCGCATCTCGAAGCCTGGTCAAAAGCATCGTCTCTTCGAATTCACTCGAGCAGACTGGACAAAGCACTACAAAAGAGTTTGGCGCTAAGAAATAACCATGGGCAGGGTTTTCGAGTGTTAGCTCAAGGAAACATGGCTAAACATCAGCCTGATGCCAGCACCGAAGCACTAATACAGTCACACCGGCATCCACTTAACCATGGTGAGGCTGGGCAAACAATCCCCAGTAAAGTATTTTGCACCGAGTCACGTGGTCAGTGCAGTTGGTCAAAATTTTCAGAGCCCTCCATTGCCGCGTTTTGAGGGCCTCATTGATGTTTGCGGCGTCTCATGACCTTGGGAGTTGCAGTGCATACTCTGAAATTCCCCTCCTGGACAAACAACCTATTCGTGCTCATTCGTGCAGAAATCCTACAGTATCGAATGAGTGCTCCCTCGAGGGCAAAAGGATTCCGCAGCCGAATATGAACTGTCCCGCTTCTAATTACTTCTTCAGTGCAACAGACGGGGAGGATTCAGTGAAACACAGCATTCAGCATATGATGCTTTTTCTTCATTGAGTGGTTTCAAAGAAAGCAGAACCATGTTATTTTGTATGTTTCCTGAACGGAAGGGCGAAAGCTTTGATACATTACATTAATTTATCTAAGACAGGCGTGGAGGCTAACCAAGAGAGTTCCACTTAAGTTAAGGACAACCCAGAGGGCTATGGAACGAAAAATAGCAGGGGTAACATTAAGAGATAGGAAGCGGGGAAACTGGGTCAGACAAATAATTCAAGTTACTGACATTCTATTGGAAATTAAGAAGAAGAAATGGGCATGAGCAGGACATGTAGTGCGAAGAGAGGATAACCGATGTTCGCTTAGGGTAGCAAACTGGATTCTAAGGGAAGGAAAGCGTAGCAGGCGGCGGCAGAAAGTTAGGTGGGCAAATGAGGTTAAGAAGTTCGCAGGGGTCAAGTGGATGCAGCTAGCACAGAACCGGGATAATTGGATAAATATGGGAGAGGCCTTTGCCCTGTAGTGGGTATAGTCAGGCTGATGATAATGATGATGATGATGATGAGAGGGATATTACCGTGTATCTGAGCACATAAAATAAATATTTGTGAGCATATTTGCTGCAAGCAATGCTATAGAATACTTGAAGATTAATAGGGCGCATATAAGTCCCCATTGTACGTAAACCTAAATATACAAAATACAAAATATAGGAATATTGCAACACGCACATACATTGATCCTTTTAAACTGCGCGAAGCATTGTGCATGTTTTGTGCAGACTCAAGCAAGCACGGAAGACAATTACTGAGTGAACATTATATAAAGCACGCGAACATATTGACAATATGCGACACGTTTCGCGTAAAAACGAAATAAACTCTTATCCCATGATATAAACTAATGCTCAAAATTAAACGTCAAGAACTGAAAATTCAATTAGTTTTATGTCACCTTCGGATAGTACGGTACGGTGTATTTTTGTGAAACATTTAAACCAAAATGCGAAGGAGGAAAACTAGAGCTCAAAGTATTTACTTTCTTTCTCAACAGTCTAAATATTACGGAAATAAATATTTTTGAGAAAGCAACACTACGCTATCCAGCTCGGCTCGTCGTGTATGCTCGTATGCCGTAGCTGCAAATGGCAGGAGCTGCCAACTTGGGTCTCTCGTTTCACATGGGACGGTTACGTCAGGATCAACTTGCCAAGACCCTGGTATTCACGTTCACTAAGGCACTAAGGCACTTTCATAAGGCTTGGATAAAGCGGTGCTTTATATTTGGGCTTGTAGCTTACGCTATCGCATCGTACCCTTAAATCCGGACCTCTGGTGTCCCCCATATTTAGATGAATTAAAGCCGTTACCACCACCAACTAAACTGCCGCTGAGAGTTGATGCTTTCAATGGAACTCTGGTTGTGTTCAATGCAACGCTCGGTCGACCGCAGCCAAAGCTTTCTCTCCACACTCGTATGCCGTAGCCACAAATGGCAGGCGCAACGAAACCCTCAGGAGATTGTGAGTCTCTGACGTATTTGTCATAACACAACACAAAAATAGATTTTAGAGAGTAACACTGCGATTTTCGCGCGAGTACATACATATATATTTCTATTTATTTTTTATTTATTACAACCTCGAATGCTCCTTTGAAGGGGTATCACAAGTGAGAGTGTTTCAGGGCATAATATTGCTTCAAGTGATGATTTGAATCGTGATGGGTCAGTGTGGAGCCCGACGTCGGCAGGCAAGTCATTCCATTCTAGCGTGGTCCGTGCGAAAAATGAATATAGATGCGCAGATATGCGGGATTGCACAGGATGGGCTGTAATAATAATAATAATTGATTCACAGGAAAGGAAAGGCGTAATATTTGTCACACTTGTTTCGGTGGACACCGAAACCGGGCCGTAAGGGAAGAAAGGAATGTGGAATTTAAAGTGGAGAGAGAGAAAGAGGAGTCGTAGTGAAGGGCTACGGAGTAATTTCGACCACCTGGGAATCTTTAACGTGCGCTGATATCACACAGCACACGAACGCCTCTTCGTTTCGCCTCGCCGCGGTCTGGTTGTTGTGGCTGTAGGAAGAAAAAAAAGAAAATGCACGGGCCTGCTACTGGCTGTGTATCTGAGCCACCTCCGCTGCCTCGTGCGGACAGAAGAGAAAATATACAAGAAAGAAAAAAGAACAGGGAGAAAAAGACGCGTCGCAATAACGGCCGTCGTCTACCACCAAAGTGGTGGCGGGTGCAATGACGGCCTACAACAGATAAAAATCAGTGGCAGGCTAGCCCCCGCCGCAAGCTGTGTTTACCTACCTGCCCCAGGCCCATCAGGGCAAGCTTCACGGTCAGGTTCGAACCAGGGTACGCCGGAACCGTAGTTGGGCGTCTTACCACTGCGACACCCCGGCGGGGCAAGGATGGTTAGTATTTCCGTGGTTCTTGCGGCTGGAGGTGCCGTATGCATGGGATGATAACAGATTCGGGCGGAACATGCTAATAGAATTTATAAAATAGACATAGTCTTGTGATGCTACGCCGGTTAGTTAAATGTGATAGAACGGCATTGCATTTTAGTTTGATGACCCTTTTGTGATAAGAATAGGCAGAGAAGATTAATCTAGCGGGGCAGTTTTGTATTACTCTAGTGTGTTAGAAAGATTATATTGATTATTGTCCCAAATAGTGCATGCATATTTTAGTTTCTGCCGCACAAATGTTATATAGGCTCGAGATTTTAACGCTATGGTGCTAGACTTAGTGCTCGCCGAAAATACGCCAAACTCGGTTTGCTTCCTTAGAAATTTCAGTTGCGTGGTATGTCTATTTACGATCAAGTGTTAGGTTAGGCCCAAGGTGGTTGAAGCTGCAATTTCTGAGTTAGCAATTAAATACGTAGAAGGTGGTTCAGAGGGATGCCTCTGAATGGAAAGTAAAGTTTTTTTCATGCTAAGAAACATTAGCCGTTTACTGCACCAATTTCAATGCGATCTCTGTCGGATTGAAGAAGCTGGCAATCACTGTAATTACAGGACGGTGCACAACACAATCGTCAGTGAATAAGCGTATGTTAGATCATATGTCAGTTGCCAGGTCATTTATATAGATAACAAAAAGCAGGAGACCCAGGCCTGTGTCCTGGGGTACCCCAGATATAATAGAGGAGTGAGAAGAGGAGCATGTATTAGCGAGAACAAACTGTTGCCGTTTAGTTAGAAAGTTATGAAGCCAGTCAAGAACCAAGGAATTGAAATTAAGACATGAAAGTTTCGAAAGAAGTTGCTGGTGGGGAACTTTGTCAAACGCTTTTTCGAAATCTTAGAGCGCGTCCACTAGAATTATGTGATAAAGGTTGGAGCTTAGGTCATTAATAAATAGAGCTAACTGAGTGACGTAAGAGAAGCCCTTTATAAAACCATGATGGTTAGCCTGAAAGAAATGAACAGATCAAAGACATTTCATGATGTGAAAAAAGATTACATGTTTCATTAGTTTAGACGGGACACTAGTAATGGATATTGGACGGTAATTATGACGGGAAGATGAATGCCCTTTTTTTGGTACTAAAATGACTTTGCCCACTTTCCAGTCATGCGGTACAACGCCAGATGAAAGTGATGTCTGAAAGATATGAGACAAAAGGATACTTGTGTTATGTTTTGTATTTTTAGTACCTTCGCGGTAATGTCGTCAAAACCTGCTGATGAGGTTAGTTTTAAAGAACAATTATTTTAACAATACCGTAGGATTCAAATGATATGTCAGGCATAGCAGGAAAACTAAAGAACGAAAAATCCAGTATGTCCCAATCTTGTTCACGAGTAAATACAGAACTGAAGGTGCGGTTTAATACTTCAGCAACATCATGATCTGCAACTGTAGCCATTTCATTCTCATGAAGTGTTATTGCATTGCTAGGGTTAGGATTCATGCATCTCCAGAATTAACGACGGTTTGTGCGTAGAATTTCGGGGCGCGTGGTATAAAAATGATTGCTTAGCTTTAAAACCATGAGCGCTAAATTGTTTTATTGCGAAAGCAATACTAGTCTAGGTTTCGAGCCTTCAGCGTAGCGCGGCCAGTAGCCACGTCTTACCCACGTGACGCTGTGACATCACGCCTCACGTGACTCTAGGGTGAGAGCTGGGCTATCGACTCAAGCGGTCGGCGGGAGCTGCCAACTTGCGTCTCTCGTTTCACAAGGGACGGTTATGTTAGAATCAGCCCGCTAGGACCATGACATTTACGTTACCCCTATAGGCCAATAAGGCACGTTCATGCGGAGCTTTATATGTGAGCTGAGGAAGAAGAAAAAGAGAAGAGCTGCTCGGTCACGCGCAGCTAATGCTTTTGCGCAATATTTGGTTCAGCAGCGTCGAATCCTTGCAATTTTTTTGAACAGCCGATTGGGAATCGACTTTAACCATCATTATATTTTGTTAAGTTAGGACCATTGCAATAGCCACCTACTATGCCATTTTGCGTCCCTCTGTTGCATTCTGCAGCACCAGACTCTGTCCTCGTCCTCCTTAGTTTCTAGGGCTTACAAACCCGTTCTGTGTTCGTATTCCGCCGCACCTATGTAAACTACGTCCTGCCTGTTTGCTAGATTTTTCTCTAGAACTTTCGCTCGGTCCTTTCTTCTGCTCTCATGGTGTAGCTGGTGCATGTTCCTTGGGAGTGGTGGTATTTTTATTTGGTTACTTATGTCCGTTATACTAGCCTCCAAATGTGCTCTTCCTTTTCTCACAAGACTTCTGTAAACAACGGTCAACAGCTCGCTCATGAAGTCTTCCCTTGAGAAAAAGAGAAATGAGTTTTATATCAAGTACCAGCTGCCTCACCCAATGCAAAGTTCTGGAGCTTCAGTGCAGCGTCCCAATGGTCAAATGCGGCAATTCGTATGTACTGATTAAGCCAGACCTACGGATCTTGTTCAGGCGTACCGTTTAAAAGGGGGTAGGGTGTCGGGACTGCTGAACCACAGCCAGAAAGGCACTGTGGGCTGAGCCATCAGCACTGCAGGATATTCCACTGGGTTGGGTGCGCGGTCCGGTAGCAGCCGTTGTTCAGGTCGGAGTTCTTGAAGTCGACGGCTCGCTCGGTGCGCTGTGGGCAGGTCTCCCGGGGCGACACGTACAGGGCTATTTTCTTGGCTTTGAATAGTTCAAAACACAAATTGCAACGCCTCTTCCAGATCTCATGTAGTAGATGAAAGAAACCTTATCGGGCTCAGTTTCGCCCGCAAAATAAATAGCCGAATCGGCGGCGGCGATAACAGCAATCGTGTTCAGTGGTCATCAATCTACGAATGCCCGAAGCAATTGGGAGGGTCACATTATTGCCCTAGCTGGAACACACACTACCTCAGAACACATTCTTACAGATTCACAGACAGCATGTCGCAATTACCTCAGGGGCAGGATTGCATCGCTAGCAGCTAAAATCCTGCACGATAGTTACACCCGTGGCTACCAACCCACGCATAAATACTTAGTATGGGTACCAGGTCACCAGGGCATCCCAGGGAACGACAGCGCACACGCCTCAGCCCGATCATTTCTCCCATGGGCACCCAATACGGATCTCGTGGAACCTCCTACCCTATTGGTAACCTACACTGAAATACTTGAGCATTTAAGATTATCTCGCCGGTTATACCATCCACCGGCAAGGACACTAGACAAAGGGGAGGAGGTACACCTCCGCAAGCGACAGACGAACACTTTTAACAACCCGCAAAGACTACACGCAATAGATCCAGAGTCACTAAGCTCACAATGAAAATCCTGCAAGAAGAAGGCGGACCTTTATCATATGGTGTGGGCACGCCAGCGAAATCAGACTGTCACTATAATTAACCACCAAACGCAGGAGGGGTGGAAGGCAGTTATGAGCAGATGGGACGCAAAGGGTCAAAAAGAACTCATCGAAAGAGCGCGGACAGCAGCCTACGCCAATGGGGTTCCGGACTGAGGACTCCAACCGCGGCTATAACCTCTCAAACATTTTAATTAAAATATTTCTATCGCCACCTCAAACATCCTCAAGCTATTAGTTGGATGGACCCGCGGAGAGTGATGGGCGTGTACTGTCCTCAAGGATGCGGTGATAACGCTCGCGCAGCGTCTCGAGGTATTCGCGTATCGTGAACGTAAGCATTTCGCCGCCACGTACGATACGCATATGGCGCAGAACGTCATTCAGCATGGTCGTAATGCGGAAACGCCACGCCTTCGCCGTGTACACAAGAACATCGCACCAGCGTGCTTTCAGCGCGTCGCAGGTAGCAGGTGTTATGTCACTAACAGCGGCCACAGATAAGCACAACTCTCGGCGTATATCAGTAAAGCACGGTTCATCGCGTAGTACCGCTGCATTCGAGCGCCACATCAGGGGTCTGTTTGCCCGGCCCGGGCTGCCCGCAGAGTAACCATGACTGGGAAGTGATCACTTAGTATAAGGCCTGGTGGGGAAGGAAATAATTCACACTGTAGCAAGTCAGGTGCCATGGCGGAGGGGATGTAAACTCAGTCTATTCGGCTCGCGCTCTGGCCGCAGACTCGTGTTGCCTCGAAATGGTCTGTGTGAAGAGTGACCCACGCGTCCTCTAAGCGTAATGTTCGCGCTAGCTTTCAAAGTTCTTTCGCGTGGTAATTGGATGCGCCCTGACTACGCCCCCAGATGTCGCGCATTTTGTCTAAAACACAATTGAAATCCTCGAGCACAAAGTGGGGCACGTCGTCCAGAAAGTATGTCATGATGGACCGAAAGAACTCGTTTGTCAGACTACGCGTGACTGGCGCGTACACGTTGACAAAACGAGTCCTGCGGCCATCTAGACAAACGCCAACGACAATCGCGCGTCCATGTATGCCATATGTGCAATGAGCACATGCCCTGTATGCTGGAGAAAGAAAGATTACGCCTACGCCACAATACCGAGAGACCGATAATAAATAAAAAAAATTGGTCTGGCTTAGCTTATGGTTAAGCCTAGGATGCGAAGCATACTAGCCTAAAAAATTAAACATTGCCTGGCTATACCTGGTTAGCCATTCATAGACAAGACATTACCTGGCTATACCTGGCTAGCTATTTCATAGACAAGAACAACTCGTGTGTTACTCTGCTTCTTCCTTTATTTTTCCTTTATTTTTCTCCAACCAATAAATACACTATGATGATCAGTAAAGTAATGGCTCTTTGTTCGAACATCGCTTATATCATATTTTCTTCTCCCGTTTCCGTGGCTGTTTGTAACTTGCGCTTTGCTGTCTGGCGAGCCGGCCTCTCCCTAGCCGACATCTCGCTGCTCAACTGACTCAACGAGTGCGTCGCATTTTATACAATTGCGTGACGTCAGTATCTCCTAGCGGTAGGGGCGGGAGTTGGGCCTCTGGCGGAGGCTGCGCGTCCGCAAGCGAGCGCACGAGGTGAGCCCCAGCTTTCACAGCTGTTGTGACGTCATATCACATGGAGCGCCGATGTAGGTCAGGTGGTAGCTGCGCGGCCGCGCGCGGCACAGCAAGGAAGAGCTCGGTTGTGCGGCTAGTATGCTTCGCATAAAAAATACCTCAACATTATAACGAGTACGTGTTTAAAAAAAGATTGATTAGACACGTACGTTAAACATTCACATGAGCGGCGAAAAATGACCAAAGTGCACAACGTTATATCGAATACCTCCACCACATATCGCGCTGAAGATCCGCTAAATAAAGTGTGCGAATGTCACGTCAGAAAACGCTCCAGGAACGCTAGGCAAACTTCGAAGTTTTCGTCTACACTTCTGCATGCGTGCATTAAGACGTGTTGGTAAACAATTGACCACATTTCGTTTGCGTGACAGCAAACGACCTTTTTCAGAGTAATCCCCCTAACCCTTGGACATATACGGAAAAGCTACACAGGTAACGCAGCCGCGCACGTGGGCCATGTCTCATACATATGTCCGATGTTCGTCCAGACGGAGTACCAGCTTACGACTATGCGGTAATGAATATGCTTGAGATCAACGTCGCAGATATTGTGGGATTCGAGATTGAGCGACTTGAGTGAAAAGGACCCGCATAATGGGATCCGACAACGTAGGTATTTAGCACCCACGCGACGAATTCCTGAGTTGTGTTTACATACTTGTATTTCATTTTTTCCCCACCCTGCTATAATCTGTACTGGATTGCAGTATCTATAAATAAAAAAAAAAATGTGCTAGAAGTGATTGATTTAAGGAAATTGTGAACGCAACTTTCTCTAACTTTTTCTGTTCCCAGCCGTCGGCCAATACTGCAGTCTCCCGTACACTAGTAGGAAAACCAATATTTTGTAAATGTCCTGCGATAAGAAATCGTATTGCGTTGGGCGAAAGTCTTTCAGAGTGATAGAAAAATATATATTTAAAAATCTTATCATTGTTGCAGTAGCGCAACGCGTAAAAAGCATAGTTCATTATAGGCACGCGAAGCCGCAAGGCTCAAGAGACGATTCTTTTTCAATGTGCAGTGACTTCTCTTTGCCACTGTGCTTCAACGTGTGCTTGAAACTGCAGAAAGTATCGACTGCCACCACACCTGATTCGCAGAAGCCCTCTCAGTTGCAAAAGCTTCGTCTGCCGCGGTTACAAAGTAGTGAGACTGTAGCTAACGTCCGCTTTTCGCTACTGCTTTCCCGTGTTTCCGCAAGAGTCTGCAATCCGCTACCTGGTTAACAGTGCATGCAAATGACTTTGTAACTCGAACGGAAGAGGCTTTCTTGGAACGACCTGGTTCTGGGCGCTACGCAGACTAATGGGATAGTGCGTTTTCGTTAGGACCATTAGGCCAGGTAGGTTTACTTTCCGTACCCGAAAGAGATCCAGTTACGCTGGTTTGGAACTAGGAATAGAGAAATATAAAAAATATCGGGGTTTAGTATAAAAGAGACAATTTTTTTAGATTACCTAGACTTAAAGATATAATGTTTTGCGTTTAACGAATGTCTTGCGCACATCCTTCGACTATCCAGAAATTGGTGCGGCGGAATAAAAATGATCAAAATCAATAGCGGCCCTCCTTTTACAAATGACGCCCAGCGTACGCGTGAGATGAATGGTGTGAAACAAACAGAGCTGTGACTCATAATCTAACCTAAGAAACTGCAAAATGGCTTTGAAGATTTTTCAAAGGGAGTAAACTAAAAAGCTCGCTTTGCATTTGCCTAAATTTTATGGCAGACAAAGACATCCCTGTATAAGTACAGGTGCAGCTTTTACCCTTCCAAAGGTTTTAGCCCCATAGCAAAATAAATATCCGACGGAATCTATAGTTTGGTGATGAAGCTCGCATGTGGGAACCTAACTGAACACAGGAATAGATGTCCAATACAATACTTAAAAAATCTCAATACACGTATGTTTCCAAAGAGGAGTCGGAAGATCAGACAGGTAGTTCACCAGCTTTTACCTACCAAAAATTCCCTAAAGTTTCTCACTCGTTTCTTCGGTTTGAACATCACGTAGAATTTGACAGGTAATGTAGGTCAGTTGCTCTAACGAACATAAAAGCCAACCGTCCCAATGGCGTTTCTTCAATGGCCAATCTTGTTTGCATAGGAGATATAACGTAATCGGTGATGCCAGCTGGGGATATCAGCATTCAGGCAATCTATCAGCAGCAGTAGAGAAAAGAACAGAAAGCAGAATGGAAATAAAAATTGAAATAGTTAACGCTAAAACTGTTTCTTTTTTGTTTTTGTTTTTGCGTAGAGGACGAATACCTGGAGGGGAAAATTATGCATGGCTGCCCGTAGTTCTGCGCACTTAACCGATTTATGTTTTTGCGCTGAACCATCTCGCCCAGCTGACCGCACTCCCGCTCAGTGCGGCACTTATTGATAGAAAACAAAAATATAGAATGGCAGTGAGGTCTATGCTGTAATCTAGAAATTGCTTGCGCCTGCGTTACTGTACAGTGATTAGCTCCAAATTTCAAGACGTACATCTGTTGTATGATAAACTGAAGTTCAGCAACCAACGGCTAGTTGACTGAGAAGCACACTACAAGTCTAAACAACTGCTTCCATTCACCAGTGCAGTAATGCATACTCCTGTTGCAGTAATGTATGCAATATATACGTTATAGGAAACTTCTAGTTTGCCACACGGAATCACTCCACAACTGCACCAGCGCGGTGACCGCAATGAATCCATTACTGCCTCAAAATCAACTGCGGCTGACCTGCAGTGAATCATTCAATTCGTGGAGTACTTCATATCTGCCCCCTTTTTCAACATTCCCATGGCAGAGCCTGCAGTCAGCAAAATTAACGCACCTCAACACCATGTACAATGTGTATATTCTACGTATGTACCACGTACAGTGCGAGTAACCGCAATGCATGCATGTGCTAACTACTTTCACTTCTCACGCACTTGAAGACTGTATGAATGCTGCTGTTGATAAATCAAAATGACTCGAGGATGCAGTGCCGTTTCACCTAGCTTAGTTTTCTTCCGAGAATGTACAAACACAAATATTGCGTTCGGATATTCCAGTGTCCACCTATGGCTTGAGCTAGCATAGTTTAGAGTATAGTGCGCATTTGCAGCTGCCATTTCTTTTCACTATATACCTTCCTCATTGCAGGGAGTGTGTTGCTAAGTTCGTCATAAAATGGCGGAGGTCACGAAGTCATCTGGTTAGCAGGCATGCAATAAAAGTGGGGGGCTAGGCACATCTGCTGCACTGTCATACAAGCCAGGCGTGCAGTTATACAGTTATTACATTTTTCTTCGTCTGCTCACTTTTCCGCCCAACTGTACATTACTGATAGGCGGAACATCTGAGCGACATTTGAACGTGGAATAGGAATTGTAGCGCCATACGTTTTAACGGGAGCGTCATTTTCGCTTATGCTGTGAGCTGCATGTGACGTGGCCAAAGAACTCAAAGGGCGGTTAACCACTATGTAAGGCAACATTTAGCGACTGCTGTTGAAGTGCGCTTATGTCAAGGTATTACGATGTAATAAATTCGAGGGTGGCATGGCTATTGGTGCAATTATAGACGACATGTTAACCCTACAACATTACGTATCCCGCGCAGCAGCTTCATTGCCGTCTTTGTCGGCGTTGATGGCGGTGAGCGATAGTTCTTGGAAGCTAATAATTACTAATATTCACTAATATGTGAAGTGATGTTCTGAATATCGGAGGCCTGATAGTAATCAAGGAATATTAATTGAGCTGAAGCAAGAACTGGGTTAAGTTTTGCTATTGGACGGGATTCGGAACCCGCGATCTTCGGCTTGCAAGGCGGAACACAAGGAACATGAAGAGTGTGCCTTCGTCCCATCATTCTCTTCATGTTCATTGTGTGTTTTAGCGCATTTACATATTCAACATGCACTGTAGCCAACTAGCCTAACATCCAGGTCTCATATTAATTTAGTTGTGTAACCTTTCTTGCATTTAGAGTTTAGTGTTCAAAATCAGCACAGGCGCCATCAAAGATGTACTAAAGGTTACAAATTCACCTTTTTGTTAACTTCAAGATATTTAGGTCCCTCTATAGCTGGAAGCATGCTCTGGATATCTCATTTATCAAAGCACAACTGCCTTCACCTGAGATATTGCCGCGAACCATCGAAAGCTTTATTTGTCGTTGTTTCCAACAGCCGATAGCACGCGGCCTTATCACTGTGATTGCAACCCATGGAACAACTGTTCATGCTCGTTGTCGCGTGACGTGGCTTAATTACTTTCTTTGCAGCGACAAATGCGCCATGATGTTTCCCGAGTGATCGCAGCGAGGCTGATCCCCTTTCCGTATTGTTAGGTATGCTTCCAGGATCATTAATTTTCCGGTTATCTGAGTGGTTCTTCGCCAAATGTAAATTGAGCGCTGACAAATGTAATGGGCATTAATCTCAGTTGACAAAGAGCGAGGACGTTTCTTGTATTGCCCCCGCCGAGTTGCTCAGTGCTTGTGCGGGTGCAAGTCAGCCCAATGAATAATAATAATTGGTTCATAGGAAGGGAAAGGCGCAGTATCTGTCACACTTGCTATGTGGACACCTGAACCGCGCCGTAAGGGAAGGGATGAAGGTGGGACTGAAAGTGGAAAGAGAGAAAGGGGAGCCGTAGTGGAGGGCTACGGAGTAATTTCGGCCACCTGGGGATCTTTAACGTGCGCTGACATCGCACAGCACACGGACGCCACTTCGTTTCGCCTCCATCGAAACGCAGCCGCCGTGGTCGGGTTCGAACCCGGGAACTCCGGACAGTAGTCGGGCATCTTACCACTGCACCACCCCGGCGGGGCCCAATGAAGAGAAACAGTTGATTTCAGTGCTATTACGCCTTTCTTCTTTTTTCTCCGAATATACTGTGGAGCCATTTGCTCAGACATTAGATTAACGGAAAACACAGCATTTTCCAGGACAAGGAAGACGAGAAAAGGGTCGAGCTACAACTAAGAATCGCACCCTTTCGGTACCTATGGTTTAACATTACCACGTGACAGTTTCAAAATACTTCCATAGATTTAGATGAAACCCCATACAAACACGTGAAGTAGGGCAGGTTCTGATTATATCCTGAAGGCGGACGGTCATGCATGGGGCTTGTTCCGCGTCTCTTTCTCTTTTTCCTTTGCCACTTTTTCCGTTTCACGAGATTTATTCTTTCAGGGAATTTAGAAACGGTCATGTTTATTTCATGAAGCTGTTGTGACACAAATTACCTGAAGTACCTGCCGTAGACACTCTCATGTGATGAATAAAAGTGTACCAATATTCCTCAAGACTAGTTTACAGAGGTTTTTCTAGTTAAACACAAACACGATTATATAATGGACGATGTATTACTGAACTGAAAATCGTAAGGAGAGTATGCATTCATGGCAAGCAATCAACATTCACTCTTTAAGGCTTGCAGCTTTTCTAACCTAGAAGCAATGTTACGCTCTGCTCGTTTTATTGGCATATCGTAGCGCTGTATGCCTACAGTGACGAAAGTGTTTTGGGAATTATCAATTAACCCTAAGTGAGCCCTACGGGAGCTCTAAAAGCAACGTGTCTACAAGTGGTTGTGATTGAAGCCGGAGTAAATGGCACGTCTTCTAATTCTTTTTTTTACATTCGCAGAATATAGCAGCTGGAATATGCACCCTATAGCACTATTGTTCTCGGCCATGTTACGGTGGCATTCCTGATGACATCATGTATTAAAGTCTACACTGCTTACCATGCGTATTTTTCATGCATCAAATATAGTGGAAGTGATTGGAATATAATAATAACATCTAAATCGTGTACAGGCTTGAGCACTCCATAAGCTGATAGTGATGCTTATGCGCGCGTTCGCACGAAGTGTGATAAATATATTGCAAGCATTCATTCCTAATACGGCACAAATATTTCTAAGTGCTGCTGCAGCTATGGTAAATGGTCAGGTAAGTGAAGCAATTGTACGCAATAGTTATTTGTACTTTTGTTTTTTGTTTTTTTGATTGGGGGGGGGGGGGGTTAAGGCAGCACTCTGCGCGATTACTTACGCGCTGTCTTGTCAATTGCGTTTCCAGACCGGAATCTTGAAATATTCGTTTTGGTTTTCCCTTTCCTGCATTGGCCTCATCGTGCATCAGCAACCCCCTTTCTCGGATGCCTTAGGGAGTGCCACACATCGACGAAATATGGACGCTTATTCATGCACGAGGATTCGAGACGCATTCTTGTTATCTTTCATAGATTTTTATTACAAGATAACGCGTATAACCTCACTGACTTCGTTTTTCGCTTTTGCACTGTTTCCTCTGGTTATGATTTTTTCCCTTTAACTAGAGGTTGGATGAAATACAGCCGGTCTTTTTCGAACAAGATTGTAGTCCAGACAACTTTTCAAGGTAGTAATCACCTATAAAAGCGGGAGGAGTTGGCTAAGAAAAAAAAAACTTTAGCATACATTGAGAGTTTTCCACCTGGTCGCTACGCTGGCCACTGTTCTACCAAAAATAATATAAGCGGCTCGCACTGATGTTGTGCAGCTCAACTAAACACAACTATGACAGTACTCTACGTAGCACAAACCAAAGTACACGCTCTAATACTTTTATTTTGTCTTCATGGTTATTAGTAAATACGTTAGGTATACAAGAAAGTGTACTGCGAGGCTTCGAGGTAGCGTGCGCCGTAAGCCAGTGCGTGCTTTGCGAGTGTCTGCGGCCAGGGTGAACAAAAGGTGGATTTATTGGTCGGCGCTTTAAAAGGCGAGACTCTGCGAACAAGCTTCCTCGTTTCGCCTGTAATATGCGGTCTCGCACTTCGAGCTGCTTTCAGCACTGAAAGGCTTCAGTGAGAAAGCAGCACGCTACTTTGCGTTCGTGTCGAGATGAAAGCATTCAGAGTGGCTCCATAATTCTTCCAATCGATCCACTTGATGTTTTTTTGTTAACTCCCGTACATGTCGTTCGCTGCGGTTGCGTGTTCTCTAGCGCCATGAAAGAATATGGCCCACTTTAAAAGGCTTTGTGCGCCGGGATATAATGCGGACGCTACCGCTGAAAGCATGTCTCGCACCTCGACTCAATTTATTAGTGTTTAAAGTAACATGAACTCTTTGTGGCGAACATACGAATAGGTTTTGATGCGTTAGCACCTTAGCACCACCAGGAGTTGTTAGAAAGATTCTACCTTCAAGAGGTGGAGATTTACAAGAAGTGATAAAAATAGTAATTTATTCCAATCTGAACTGAACAAAATAAATAAGAAGTCCACAAACGATCCACAGGGCACAAACGTTAGCAAGAAATAAAGTAGCTAATCAAGTAAAGGCACGGAAGGAAACACTAAAGGCGCGATAGCAACTTCGACTAAAAAGGTTTTATTTTTGGGTGCAAATTATACCTTGCGAGAGGGGAGTACGGCATGTTGCTCGGCTAGTTGGCATCTGTCATTCCTCATAGTTGTGTTTGTGCCCTCGTCCGCAAGCGTTGCGATTCTAAAAGTATTGAGGGAAAGAAGCGTTTGCAAAACCTTACAGTGATTTGAAATCCTGCGATGCTGTATGTGTTAGCACCACAGTTTGCCTTCCAATTGCATCTACAGCGGGCAGCTTCAACAGTTTGACGGTGCATTCACGTCTTTGAATTTGCTTTCATCATTGGTCTGTGGGATCAGGAGTATTGTAGAGGCGTCTCGATGAGTGTCGTGTGGAGTTTTTGTTTTTTAGGGTGAACGGAGGGCTTTGAAGAGTAGCTGATCGCATGCCATTGTTCGAGGAGCCACGAAGGCCACATGAACATACCCAGCCCGGAAAGTGTGTTGAAGGCAGAGACTTCGCACACCAGCACCATTGTCAACACCAGAATCTTTTTTGTAACAGCGGGTTTTGTAAATCTTAAGAAATAAAAAGTAACGGCCGATTAAGCATCTTTCATCCTCATGCAAAATAGGAACGCCTGTACTTCCTGTTTGATTTTGGACTAGGTTTCGGGTCACATATATACAAAGTAAAATCTGTCATATGTGAAGAAGAGGAGCGCCAGTACAAAGACGACTACTTTACTGAAGCATTTTTTCAGGACTGAGCCCGCGGGAACGCGAAACAGTCGAGGCAGCTGGCGCCCTGTGCGCGGTAGGCGAGACACATTAAACAAGCAGAGAGCAAAAGTGCTTATGGCCCATGGCAATCGCGAGAGCGTTACTTTGGTTTTCATAACAGGCTTACGTGTAAGCACAAATAGAGCAAATCAAAAAACCGCATCTTACACATTATGACAAATGCCACTCGGTATAAACATGAAGCAATGCATTATCCAAACCCCATGAACATGCCGGCGGGGTCTAGAATAGGGTATGAAACTCGCATTCCTAAGTGCATATGCCGAATTGACAAAGTGTTTTCCGTCTCAGGCCAGGAGCTAAAAAAAAAAACAATACAAGGAACCAATAAAAACTATAGGAGTAACAAAATCATAAATTCAAAGTTTAACTTGATCATCTCATTCGCAGACAACACCATTACATCAGGACCGGAGAAACTAAAACATTGGGCCGCAGTTAAGACCTGCAAGTATGGGCTCCTTGTGTAGATTCTTATGCGCACATATGAAATTTGCTTCTCGCTTAAGCGTGAATCCATGAATCTCTGCTTATATTACCTCACGCGTATTTCTTAGTATTCCGGCGTAAGCTAGGTATTATAGGACAGCTCACATTACGGACATCACAACCCTCCTCGTGCTAAGGCCAACAAATGTGACTGCGTGCCTGGACAACACTGGGTCTGACTCGGGATTCAAGAGGTTAGTTAATTTCCAGTTCCACCTTCCCGTCTCGAAAGGCGTATCCGAGCAGCGGCCGCCAACTAGGCCATGTCACGTGGTCTCTCGACGTCAGACAACCAGTCGACCAATCAATAGCCTGCTATGACATTAGCCAGCTAGCACCAGTCAGGGGCGTACTCCTGATTCATCGCTTCAAACACTGAGAGTGCTGACAACGCCAGCTCATAAAACACAAGCCAAATATCGGCTTTTCAGGGTATTTAGTTGTTACCCTTGGTGCTTTTAAACAGCCCAAATGCAAATCTTTATATGCAGCACCTTGCATTTTCACCAAACTCAGTCCTTCCACGGAGAAGGAGCTCGAAGTATGGCGACGTATATTTGCCCCTCGTATTCTTGATTAGATATTGGCCGATTACTTAGGTGGTTTTGTCCGTATACGTTGGTAAAACACGTTACTGAGGAGCTTCGTTTTGTACTTTGAGCATTTTTGCTGCGTTTTGCAGCATTGCTGCATATGCATGTTTTCAATTCAACAGCAAGATGCCGCCAATCACTGTGACACTGCCCTGCTCAACATTTTTTTAATGCGAAAGAATCAGACATTGATAAACCATAAAAGGGCTGATGGTGCAACTTGATTAAAACTAACGATAAGCGAAAGCTTTATTAACCATGGCTACACGTGGCAAAGCTTTTTATTCACAGAAGAACGACCTGGTCAAACGGGTCAACAAGATTTGGAAGGTGCAATAAAGAAGAATACAGAGGTAGGTAAGAAGGAGAGCAGAAGCAAGAAGATTCGAAAGACAACAAAAAGAAGAAGAATACGGGAAGAAAACAAAACATTGTTTCTTACTCTTGCCTAGAGGAAAAGCTGTGCCGCCATTTATGGAAGTTTGCATGGAGCTTCTCAACGACCACTTCAAGCTCCATGGGCGCCCAAAGCATCTTGGGCGGCGGAGAGTTATCGGGTGCCGAACTAAACGTTTGACAAACATAATGCAAAAATAAACGTTGTTCTACAATAAAATATATGCCAAGATGCAGTATTGCGAATAATAATTCCAAAAATCATGCGAAAATATAAGTGTAAAATTCGTCCAAAATAAACGATGGCTGTCTCTCCTATTGAATAAGAATTGAGCAACACGAAATAAATATTTCGGACTTAATATGTACACTAAAAAAAATGTTTTAAAAATATCTACCATTACTCAATCAATTTAAGAGGTTTTTATTACCATTTCGGAAAATCGAAAACTTTGACTGCCATCGTCTGCTTTTGCGCCTTCCCGTTATGGCTTTTGCGCACTACGTTCGCTTCTCGAGATGACGATGATCAAGAGACATCTTACTTGGTATTTCGGTGTTCCCGAAAAAAAGCGACTATCTAGCACCAAGTTGTACTCCGGCCCATGATTCTTAGCGCGCCATTGGTGGCTGAAGTCCAGCTCCCTAAGCTTTCCCACTAGGTAAGAGCAAGACACTCTACTGCAAAACGTTTTGGAAGAAGGTCAAAAGAAAGGAGAAGAAGATCAAGATGGGCCGAACGCGCTTTTGTGGCCTGCGCACAGCACAGTGACCTTGGTTTAAATGGCGTAGGAAACCTTTCGTTACAAAAGCCTGCGGCGGCGACTTTCACGGCTGGCAAATCACGAGAACACGGCTGGTGTATGTCGATGTCTTTTATTGCAGGTACTTAAGGGCGTGTGTTAAACCACTGTCATTTGTTTAATAAAATCATAAAACGTCGGCGGCGATTTCCATGGCACGACTGAGAGTAAAATCAACATCCCGGAGCATGCTGCTGCAATCACCTTTCAAATGCTATAGCGTTCAAGACATTGTACTGAACGAAAGCTGCCTTCGGAGATGTGAGCGAAAATCCCGGGCATGGCTCTGCCAGATGGTGCCTGCAAGTGGCATCGCCGGCCAGTGACTGATTATAGGATTAGCTGACATCACAAGGCTACCTGATATGGCAGACTTGGTAGCAGCTGCCGATTTAGGGCTCCACTTGAGGGATGGAAAGTTGAAATCACGATCAACCTTTTAGAATCGGAAAAGTCGCATTCTGAGTCCGACAGGTTACCTCTGTTGGTGGTGCTTAAAAGATTTATTAACCATTAAATAGTTACTGAGGCGTTTGTGTTAGAGACATATTGGCCTCCTTCCCTCACAATACTAGGTGGAACCCCTATTCCGGGTCCCCATTGGGAAGCAATGCCGCCCGCGTCCATTGAACCAAGGCGTTTTTAGCCGAGCAGGGCCACCTCCCAGTCATCTCTGGTCGGACTGGGGTTGGGGGGAATAAATGTATTTGATTGGCACGCCCAGACCATGTGGAAGGTGTCAGCCACCTCCCCACAGTACTGCACGCACCATCAAAAGATAGGTAAAAATGTTAAAGCACCGCCGGGCACAGTAAAGTATTGGTAAAAATTTTCATCTGGAGGCGCTCGTCAGCGCTATCCAGTCCATTGAAGGAGGCGGGTAGTGCCTGTGCTCCTCCTTGTAGTAATCGGTGATGTCTTTGAATGTAAGGGCCAGATTGTCTGATTGGGAGTAGGCTTGCAAGGACAGGGAGATAGCCCTGGGAGAGAGTGCGATGGCGGCCTGATCGGCCTGTTCGTTTCCCTTGAGATCCTGGTGATCGGGCGCCCAAATGAGGTTATGCAGAGTTGGATTTTTGTATCCGCAGCTAGATTGCAGTATACGCAGAGCAAGCGGGGTTGCCCACCCCAGCCTATAGTTCCGACGGGCCCCTCGCGAGTCGGTGATTGATGTGTTTCGACTTAGGAATACTGAGAGCCACAGCGATGGCAATCTCTTCCGCGTGTGTTGTGCTGTAGGCTTTTAAAGTTAGCCCGTTTACTGTGTTGACGCAGGCAAGGTTATATTACAGTGGCTAGAATGATTCTAGCCACTGTAGTTATATGTCTTGCTTACGATGGGGGTTTTTACCCAGGTGGTCGAAATTACTCTGTAGCTTTCCACTACGGCTCCTCATCCTCTATTTCCACTTTCAGTCTCACATTCCTCTCTTCCCTTCCAGCGCGGGGGGAGGTGGTGAAGGATGGCTGTTCCTGGGCCTACGGGGCTAGCCTGACACTAAATTTTTATTCGTTGTAGGCCGTCATTGCACCCGCCAGCGCTTCGATGGTGGACAATGGCTGTTGAGGCGCGCGTCTTTCTCTCCCTCTTCTTTATTTTTTCTTCACTACTTTCTCTCTTCTATCCGCACGAGGCAGCGGAGCTAGCTCAACTAAAGAGCCAGTAGCAGGCCCTGTGCAATTTCTTTTCCTTCTCCCTACAGCCCTTACGGCGCGGTTAAGGTGTCCACAGAAACAAGTGTGACAGATACGCTTTCTTTCCCTTCATGTGAGCCAATTATTATTATTTATACTTCGATTGGGGCTTCATATGTAAGTCGTGTTGTCTTTCACATGCGCATGTGGGTTAAAGAGCATGTGTTATAGTTTAGAGGAACTGAATAAGGGATTAGTAATTAGGGGTGCAATGAACTAAATGTAGGCAAAAAGGATCAGCAAGGAGAGTTGTGAAACAAAAACCAATATTGCCGTCGGCGTCATACCCTAAATGAAGAGTCCTGTCTCCCAGAGTTACATCATCTGAGATTTACAGTCATGAATAATGAAATGTAATGTAACCTAACTGAGATAGGCATCACATACATATATTATGGTGAGTCGACCTGAAAAAAGTATAAAATAATATGCCTCTGCCCGTGAGGTATCGCATACAGCCACAATCACAAGACATAACTCGTAATTATTATACATTGAGTACGACTGAGCCCTTCATCAAGAACGCAGTGTGAGTTGTAGTGGCACTTCAGCCGGAACCACTTGCTGTACTTTTCAACCCTTGACTTGAAGCTGCCTCCTCAACGAGGGTCCTCCTACACAAATAAGATAAGCTGGACAGTCTTACACCAGCTCTGCCATCTCCCACAACATCTTCCTGACACGTTACAAAGCAAAGCTGGGCAAGGTGTAGAGTCTGTGTAAACATGACGCATAGTCATTACTAATAACCATTATGCAGTGTAGTATCACTAATAAGTTAATAAATTACTGTAATCTTTCCATTAAACTGGTGCAGACCATATGCACAGTTATATTACTCATAAGCACATACATAAATGATAATTATTCAACATACCATCATTCAGTGCTCTGCAAAGAAAGTAAGGCAGTGCTTAGACTTTTTAAAAATGTTACGCTATGAACCGCAGACATTTTCATGTATGGTCATGCATAATCAATTTTACCGTAGCGAGACTTGAAACTAACTATCCAAATTTGCTTGCACAATCATAACGTGTAGACATTTCTCATGTTCCTAAAAATTACTCAGCACTAACCGACATTATGAAAGTATCACGACTGGACGCCTACATGGTGAAGTGGCGTATATAATGCTTTGGGGTTGTCTAACGTAAGCAATCATAAGTGCATCTGCTAAATTTGCCTTTCTCATCACTATTGATATATTATGGCTATGCACCATTTCCCCATCTCAATATGGAGTATGACCATGCTCATTTTGCTTCCTTTGTTTATTGCGCTTCTTTACGTCTTCGCTGTAATGACCCTTGTCAAGGGCGCTACTATATTGGAGCACTGAGCTGTTCCAGAAGTGCAGAAAAGAGTTGACGGCAACCCCGTTAACTGCCCATTCAAATCTGTTTCTAAGAGGGGCAAGACGTGCCATATTGCCACTCTACACCAACACTAAGGTGGTATCACCTTTCCATCTGGGGGTGCATTGAGAATTGGCTTGTCGAAAGTGTGGCTTTCCCATAGATATACAGTGAAAACAAAACCAGTCGGAAAGGGAATAGAGCGGCGTTTGAGGGGATGTCGATCCTCGCTGTTACAGTATTTGCTTCCCGCGATTTTATTCCATTTTACATTTCGTTTTCTTATTTGCTCAGAAAATAACCTGGAAGGGTACATGGAAAAGAATATAAATTAGCTTGACGAGGCTAATTATATTTATCACCTGTTAATGACTGTACAGCTCGTTCAAGCTGCAACAGCAAGGGAGAAAAAAATCACGGCAACTCAAAGGTTTGGTTTGGTTTGCAGGGTTTAAGGTCCCAAGTTGACTCCGGCTATGAGAGACGCCGTAGAGGAGGGGAAACTCAAAGTAATAACCAAATTACAAAATAGAAGTTCAGTTCAGTCGTTCAGTCGTGTCCGACTCTTCGTGACCCTACTGACCATGTCACGCCACGCTTTCCGGTCTCTCACTATCTTCCTAACATCACATAACTTCATCTGCAGTGCCTCGAGGATGCCATCTAACCATCGCGTTCGCTGCCTACCCCTTCTCCGGCGACCCTCAACCTTCCCCAACATCAAATCTTTCTCCAGCGACTCCTCTCTTCTCATCAGATGACCAAAGTAGCTGAGCTTTAACTTTAGAATTTGGCCCCCCAATGAGCAGTCAGGGTTTATGGTCGACAATATTGACTGATTTGATCTTCTGGCAGTCCAAGGAACTCTCAAGAGTCTTCGCCAGCACCACAATTCAAACGCGTCAATTCTTCGGCGGTCAGCCTTTTTCACAGTCCAACTCTCGCATCCATACATCACAACTGGAAAGACCATAGCACGAGTTATACGGATCTTGGTTGGCAGACTAATGTCTCTGCTCTTTACTAGGCGGTCAATGCTAATCATTGCTCTCTTTCCCAGAAGCAGGCGTCTCCTAATTTCATGGCTGCAGTCTCCTTCCGAGGTAATCTTGGAGCCCAAGAAGAGAAAATCTGTCACAGCTTCCACTTCTTGTCCGTTGATGCTCCAGGACTTGATAGGGCAAGACGCCATGATCTTTGCCTTTTAATGTTCAGTTTAAGCCCAAGCTTCTCACTCTCTTCTTGTACGCGCATCAGAAGTCTCTTGAGTTCCGCTTCACTTTCTGCCATTAAAGTTGTATCATCCGCATATCTAAGGTTGTTGATACGTTTTCCAGCAATCTTCACTCCAGCTGAAGACTCGTCCAGACCAGCCTTCCTCATGATGCACTCTGCATATAGGTTAAATAGGCAGGGCGACAGTATGCAGCCTTGCCTCACTCCTTTCTCAATCGGAAACCAATAAGTAAGACCATGCCCAGTTCTGACTGTGGCCTCTTGCCCTTCATACAGGTTCCTGAGGAGACAGATGAGGTGAATTGGAACTCCCATCTCTTGGAGAGCTTGCCGCAGTCTGCTGTGATCTACGCAGTCAAACGCTTTCGCATAATCAATAAAGCAGAAGTAGATGGGTTTCTGGAACTCTGTTGCTTTTTCCATGATCCAGCGAAGGTTGGCAACTTGGTCTCTAGTTCCTCTGCCCTTGCGAAACCCAGCTTGCACGTCCGGATGCTCCCGATCCACATACTGCTGCAGCCTACCTTGCAGGATTTTTAACATCACCTTGCTAGCATGCGAAATAAGCGCGATCGTGCGGTAGTTGGAACAATCTTTGGCACTGCCTTTCTTTGGAATGGGGATTTAAACTGACCTCCTCCAATCCTGTGGCCACTGCAGGGTTGTCCAAATCTTCTGACATAATGTATGCAGAATGTTAACAGCGTCATGGTTGAGGTTTTGAAGCACCTCAGCTGGAATGCTATCAATTCCGCTAGCTTTGTTCTTAGCAAGGCTGGCTAAGGCCCATTCAACTTCACTCTTCAGGATGCCCGGCTCGAGATCAGTGATCACAACCGTCTTATGTTGGGTTTGCACATTCGGGTCCTTCTTGTACAGTTCTTCTGTGTATTCCTGCCACCTCTTCTTTATCTCTGCGGCTTCAGTGAGGTCCTTGCCTCGTTTGCCCTTTATCACGCCCGTCTTAGCACAGAAGCTTCCTTTGATATCTTTGATTGTCTTATACAGAGCTCTTGTGTTCCTTAATTGGCTGTTGTCCTCAACTGCTTGGCACTGTATGTTCAGGAAGGCATTCTTATCTCTCCTTGCTATTTTCTGAAAATCCGCATTGAGAACCTTGTATCTTTCTCTTTCCCCCATAACTTTTGCCATCCTCCTTTCCTCAGCTATTTGCAAAGCCTCTTCAGATAACCAGTTTGCTTTCTTGCATTTTGTTTGCTTTGGAACTACCTTAGTAGCAAATTCTTGTATTATATCACGAACATCAGTCCACATCTCTTCGGGCTCTTTGTCTTCTAGATCTAATTCTTGAAATCGATTCCTCACTTCCACAGCATATTCTAAAGGAACTTGATCCAGATTATACCTGAAAGGCCTTGTAGTTTTCTGCGTTTTCCTCAATCGAAGCTTAATCTTGGCAACAAGAAGCTGATGATCGGTGCGACAATCGGCCCCAGGCCTTGTTTTTACTGCTTGTATAGCGCTTCTCCATCTCTGTCGGCAAATAATATGATCGATCTGATTCCTGTACAGACCGTCCGGCGAAGTCCATGTGTACAGGCGCCTCTTGTGCTGTTGGAAATGAGTATTCGCTATGGTCAGGTTGTTTTCTTGACAAAACTCTACTAGCCTCTGCCCAGCTTCATTTCGCTCACCAAGACCGAACTCTCCTGTAATTCCGGATATTTCTTCACTCCCTACCTTAGCATTCCAGTCTCCTATGAGAAAAACGACGTCTGATGATGGGGTGCGGTCTAAAAGGCATTGTAGGTCCGCATAAAATCTCTCAACGTCAGCTTCTTCAGCAGTGGTGGTCTGTGCATAGACTTGGATAACTGTTATGTTGAAAGGGTGACCTTGGATCCGAAGTGAAATCATTCGGTCGTTTTTGGGGTTGTACCCTAGAACTGATTTGCCCATTCTTCTGTTTACTATGAGAGCGACCCCATTCCTTCTCTTGTATTCGTGCCCACAATAAAAGACGTAATGGTCGCCGGAGTTAAATTCTCCCATTCCGGTCCACTTGAGCTCGCTGATACCCAAGATATCAATGTTCAATCTGTCCATTTCTCGCTTGACAATATCCAGTTTACCTTGCGTCATAGATCTGACATTCCATGTTGCTATGTGATACATCTCCTTGCAACATCGGACTTTCCGGTCGCTTCCCGACACATCCACAACTGAGCGTCCTTTTGGCTTTAGCCCAGCCGCTTCATTCGTCCTGGAGCTACTAGGAATCGCCCTTTGTTCATCCACAAAATAGAAACAACTGCGCAAAAACCGAGCGACATAACAGTGCATTTGCAAAAAATACAAAGCACGAACTACTCCGCCAATCGAAACCAGATCTGCATTACGGTGTCTGGAATGTATGACTAATAGGGAACAATATAGCGGTGTAAACTATTTGAGACAATTCATTTAAACAGCAGAAAATGTTGAAAGGAAACCGACTTTTCAATCAACAAAAGCCTATTCCGTACTTAAGAAAAGCGAACAGACACATATTGTGGGCTTTGCAATAATTATATTTCGGTTAGGTGGCGAATTAATACCTAAAAAATGTAAATACTTCAAAACCTAGGCATAAACAATGCTTCAGTGGTTCGAGTATGTGCCTGGTCTTCGCCTGTTAATAAACACGCTCCCTCTAATTAAAAATTTTAAACTCGTTAGTAGACAAATAAAACGAACGCAATATTCAAATATGATACCAGTGTTGAGGTTTTTTTTAATTTGTATTTTCTGAATAACATTTGTACCGAATGAATGTGCAATAATTCTTTCCAGCAAGTGCTGCATTATGATGACAATAGGTGTGGTCCCAGCCGCCCATACCATGCTGCAGTAACTTATGTTGGACAGGGAGAGCGCGTTTTCTTACTGTAATTTAACCAATGTAGGTAATAAATTGCAAATTTGGATAACTGCCCTTTTACACCTCATATCTCCCCGCAAACCTAGCTGACACGCTGATTCCAAGTGAGCTACCGGAAAATATAACACGCATATTTTTGTGCTTAATATTATATTTAATATCTTTACAAGCTTAACAGAGCGGTTGTGCTATGTTGACACTTCTAATCTTGGTTCAAAAGAGTAGTCTTGAAAATAAATATTTGGGGTTATAGTCAGTAAATTTATATTGGCCAAGTAAGTATGTTTGTCATATATCCCACGCGCACTTGCCCCGATAAATATCAGGAAAAGGTAACAAGAATGCCAAAGCGGTGTTGAGCAGATGATCACCAGATTTTCAATGAAACCCAATACCGCAACTATATTTGAAAGGTAAGAATGAGTAGTACGGGGCCTCAATCTTATAAAAGCAAACGACATGTGTTCGCCTATAAAATGAAACGCGAAAAATGGTCAAAAACTTTCAATAATAAAATTCAACTTTGAAGGATAAAAAGAAATGCGTGTGAGCTGCATTCTAAATTATGCCAGCAACAGAGCGTATGCTACACTTCCTTCGGCGGGTAGTCTAAAAAAATTGCTTGTACAGAAGAATATTGAGGTAAGGGAACAGGAGTGCGAATTGGAAAGATTCGGGTGGCTGACGCTCACTGTTGCAACAAACGTCGTTCCTTTGGTCCTGCAGGGGTGCTGGCCTGCATAGAGAATATGGGCCAAGTTCATGCTTGAACTTTTCCTGTTTGCATTTCAATGGTCGCAGCCATGCTCGGGTTCCTTCAAATGGCGGCACCTAGGCTTGAGAACGAAGGAGGCTGGCTTTCCAAGAAGACTGCAATACGACTTCCTACACACGTACACCGCGATGCGCCGCCAACGCGATTTAGAAGCCCATTCGTAAAGTAGATTTCCAGCCTGATCGAATTCAGTAGCTTTGATGGCAGGCAATGCGTCGTGCGATGGCTTGACAGCACCAATTTTCATGCACACTGCAGCGGGCGTACCATGAACACAGAATAGCAGAGTCATTCGACAGCGTCTCCTTGGAGTGTACAAAATTTGTACACTTCAAAAATTTTTAATTTTTTTCTTTCTTGTATTGACAGTATTTTAATATCCAGAGCCTCCGTTTGACAATTGCCTATGAGTGCTGGACAAATTGCCTGTAATGCTCTTCTGTAAATAATATTTTACTGCACTTTTTGGAAGAAAATCGGCAACACGCATGGTTTAGAACATGTAACGAAGCTTTAGGACGTCTATTTTTATTATAAAGGTTTCACGCTCCTATACAAATCAACTCAGGATGTTATAGACTGTGCAAAAATGTCGAACACGAATAGAATCGCGTTTTCAAAATAAATACGTTCGTCATTGGCATGAATGCTTGGATGCTACCATTGATCACAAAATTGAGCCAATAAAATGATTCATTTTGGGTTACCTTTTGCCCATTTACAGTACGTATTCCATCCGCCCTTCATGCTTTTGAACTGAGGAACATTTGCACATCACGCTGCTTTCGTATATTTTATTCAGGCCCGTCTTGTGGGTCGTAGCGAAGGAGGCCAATCTGCTGTTTATATTGTCACAGCCCAGTCGGAAAAAACTACAGAACATTTTCTATTGTTACGACAAAATTTCTCCGCGGTTTTTGATCGGAAACCTGTAGTGATAACAAAACTTTCTGTAGTAACATCACAAATATCTGTTGTTACAACAGAAAAGTGCTACACAACTACAGACAATAGAAATATACTACAGAAAAATACTACAGAACTACAGAAAAATCTGATGTTTACGACAGAACTACGGAATATTTTGTCGTATTTTTGACACGGTTCTGCAGTTTTTTTCGACTGGGAGGCATGACGGAGCACATTAGTCTTCCAAAAAAAAACCCAAAAAGAAGATGCCAGGGTATGTATAAAACAGAGATAAACACAAAAAGAAACAAAATACAGAACGTTACAAAGGAGTGCCGCGGCATGGAGTGCACGAAGAGAAAAAAGCAAAAAGTAATGGTAAAAATAAAAAATAAAATAAAACGCGGAATTCGAACACAGTGTAAAGAGGCGCTTCATTGCTTTCACGTGAAAAATACGGCTTAAGTCGCCTTACATGCAAAACGTCACTCTGTGGCTGCCGACGGCCAAGAGCCAAAGTTATACGTGGAACAACTTTCTAATCAACGTTGCCGACACGACAGAGGACCTTATAAGGTACGAAATATCGGTGCAGTTGTTTGTCGGACAGTCCATTTTAGCGGACGGGGGTCCATACCCACACACGGTCACCTTGATTATAAGTAACATCCCTGTGGTGCAGGTTGTATCATCTCGAGTCCGTGCCTTGTTGAGCTCTGATGTACAAGTGAACAAGCTGGCGAGCTTGCTCGGCTTGTTCGAAGAAGGAGCCCGCGTCCGGTGTCATCATCCATGCAAGGAAGCATTGCGTCCAGCATAAGCCGCACTTCATTTCCGTAGACTAGACGGAATGACGTAAAGCAGGTTGTTTCCTGAATCGTAGTGCTGTACGCGAATGTGAAGTAAAGGAGTATTTGGTCTCACATTTTGTGTTCCACATCCACGTACATCTAAATCATGGCAGTCAGTGTTTTATTCAGGCATTCTGTGAGCCCATTTGTTTGGGGATGGTATGCTGTCGTAGATCGACGGCTGGTGTGACAAACCTCGAAGATGTCATGGACAAGCTGAGCTGTGAATGCCTTGCCCCGATCTTTAATGATGACGGACGAATCGCCACGTCGGAGTACAATTGCCAGCATAAAGAACTGCTCAACCTCGAACGCAGTGCCTTGGGGAAGAACCGGCGTTTCGGTGTAACGCATCAGATAATCTGTCGCAATAGCTATCCATCTGTTTCCTCCCGACGACATAGGAAAAGGTGCGAGAAGGTCCATGCTGACTTGTTCGAAGGGTGGGTTTGGAGGCTGGATAGACTGAAAAGTGCCAGGCAGTTTCAGAGGCGGCGTCTTCCTACGCAGGCACTCACGGCAGGTCCGAACGTATCACCTGACACACGAAGGAAGCTTGGGCCAATAGTAATTTTGCCACAATCTGGCAAGTGTTCTCGTGCATCCAAGACACCCGGAGGTCGGCTCGTCGTGGCAGGTGAGAAGGATTTCGTTGCGAAAGGCGGCTGGTATTACCAAGTAGACTTGGAGTTGTACAACACTCCACCACGAAGACAGAAGGATGGCCGCCCACGAGCAAGATAGGAAGGTATTGATGAATTGTGAACTTGTAGATGCTCTTTGAGCAGCTTCAACTCTTCGTCCGCACGTTGTCCTGCGATGATATGTCGGACGAGGTGACTGAACCAAGGAATGCATCATCGTCTCCGTTGTCTTAGTAAGGTTGCACGGGTGCACGCGGCAAACTGTCAGCGTCGGTGTGGCGGCGACCAGATTTGTAAACAATGGTGAAGTCAAATTTCTGTAACCGTAAGGCCAATAAGCCAGCCGTTCACAGGGTTGCTTCAAGCTCGTCAACCACTACAAAGAGTGGTGGTCAGTAAAACCCTGGAACTGCCTGCCATAAGATAAGGGCAGAATTTTGTGATGGCCTTAACCATGGCTAAACATTCCTTCTTAGTTGTTGAGTAGGTACGCTCGGCACGTGAAGGTGTACGGCTAGCGTAAGCGATCACTTTTTTGGCACCGTACGGATGCTGCACGAGAACCGCTCCAAAACCTACATTGCTGGCGTCCGCGTGAGTTTGGTGGCGGCATCAATGTTGAAATAGGCTAGTACTGGCGGTGACTGTAGCCGATATCGTAGATCGTCAAAAGAAGTTTGCATCTCGGTGCCCCATAAAAATGGCTCCTCACCTCACGTCAAGAGCGTCAGAGGACTGGCCAGCTTGGCAAGGTTTTTGATGAAACGCCGGTAGTACGAACAAAGGCCTAGAAATTGTCGAACGACTTTTTTAATCGTGGAGACCGGAAACGCCGCAACGGCAGAATTTATCTCCGGGTCTAGCGGGATCTCCTCGGCGCTGGCAACGTGCCCGATAAATTTCAATTCAGTAAAACCGAATTGGCATTTTTGCGACTTTAGAGAAAGATGAGCTTACCGGACGGCTTCTAGCACTACTCTGACCCAGCTGCAGCAAAAATAAATAAATAAGAGCGAGTTGGCGTACTAGTTGGTTTCGCTCTTCCTTCACCATGCAGCAGAAGGTCGAGACACGAAGAAAGTAATAAGAACTTTGAAGATAGTCCTAGCCAAGCAGACTAAGGAATGAAAGCGAAAGAGGAAACCTTGGATTCAGAGCTAGAGTTCTGAAATAGCTGAAGATGTCGGGGGATTCATAGAATCTCTGAAATAAAATAGCGAAAACCAGACGTCTGGCTCTAAAGAACGCTGGCATAGAGTAAAACTAACACTCCAACTGCAAGATGTGTGTATGTCACTTTATTCAGTATCGCATTTCGTTTTGCTTCAGGTACGTAACTTGGAGCTGTTTACTGAATTTGTTAAAATCACAGTCCTGGAGTGGATTTGTCTTGAGCAAAATATGTTAGAGCATCAAGAGCAGGGCTAGGAGATAGGCCTATAGCTCATAGGGCTCAATGTCGTTAGACAATGATTAATTTAGTTGGGGGTCCCGATGATTGAGATTGATTTCCGGTCGATACAATTTTTTAAGATGATTGGAGCAGTTTTTCTTAGCACTTTTTATCAGCATATGTTCGCTTGTTGGCGGCAGCACCTCATTCAAACAGGTCGTAGTACGAGCGTTTTTAGCGTGCTAAGCTTCTCCATATTTCCTTTTTTTAGACACAGAGCTGCAACCATGTGTATTAATTTTCGTCAGCTTTACTTCAATGTCCTTAATCACAGATCAACCTCACCACAAGCGTCGTAATCTCATAAGAATGACAAAAAATGATTTTGAAAAACTAACCGCGAAATATTATCTTGCATGTCCCAAAAGCATAGAAAGTAATTTAGGCTCTTCTCTGTATAAATGTGCGATGTGTTCCCGTTTTTGCCACATATGTTGCACTCTTCCACATAACGCTAACTATCACATCAAATGTCTACAAGGAACAATGATAGGCGCTTGCACAGCTGATAGCAACAAATAGTAGCATCACTTATTATTTTGATGAATAGATATAATGCCGAAAGAAAACATGATGCAAAATTATCACGAAGCTCTGCTAGATTTCCTTATGCACCATCAATTCTGCCGGGTGAGGCTTTTAAACATCTCTGCCGAGCAAGGAGGGCCGATATTTTTCTCGATTGTTTGCAGTCGCGCACGAATGCATTCACTGTGCCAGATCGTTTTATATGTATTTAGTGGTTTTAGCTGAACATTTCCTGCGGTTTTCAAGTGAGAAATGCCGAAAGAAGCAAACATTTTGGGATGTTGCGACTGCCAACCTCTTTACTTCTTTCTGCACCGAAGAAATTGTCCCTTCCACCTGGACGCAACAGTATACGATAACTGTTACTTTAGGAAGCCCTTCATTGTCGTCCTGTCTTGTATGCTACTTTCACGATAACGTTGAGTGATATGTAACTAGAACCATCAGCTTTTAAATAAAGAAAAACATTTGCAACAGCATTCCGTGATACATTTGAAGATGTGCGGAAGATCTATGGACTTCTGAAAAATCCGTTAAAACCCAAGTAAGACGCATTTGCGCACAACCCAAAAAAAGGCGTACACGAACATACTCCACTAAAGCGAAGGTATTGTGGTGCAAGTGTTTAAAATAGATTTGTAGTGACACTATAGTAATCCACAATGTAAAAGGAGGAAATTCTTTGTTTTGGTGGAAACTGTTTTCAGCAAAAAAATTTAAATTAGCTTCCAGGGGCATATATCCGGCATCGGATCTGATATTCTTTATTTACAGATACACAGAGTGCTGCTTGCATTGGTCAGATATGTGGTCTGAGCATCGCATAAATAGGAAATACTGCGTACCATATATCACGCATATGTTCTACAGGAATTATGTTCAGCACGTGTGCGGTCAGGTTTAACTAGAAAACCCAGCACGGCTACATTAAGCTCACAAACATGCCAATTGCGCTGTGATTTTATTTCTAGACTGAGACGCTTGAGTGAAGAACATTTCTCCGAAGGTGCTCCGAAAAGTGTCTGTCTTGAATATTCCCCGTTAGATCCCACTGCAGAAGAAGTGGCTGAAAAAAACTAGCGCATCTTTCGCACATAAGTACACACCGAAAATTAACAAAAAGGGGCTCTCTGAAGAGCAGACAAAAGGCACGTCCATGCATATTTTATGCTCATCGCTACACGAAGCGGAACGAAAGCCTCAAAACCAGTAGCGCATTTCAGTAATTCATCTCACCGTAGGCGTGAAAAAACCACGCTTGCGTGTGTGAGCGAAACATTATTCATTTCAAAACATGAGCGAACCGAGCAGGCTGCTCTTATTTATGCGCCCTTTTAGACAGAAGGCCGAACGATGAGGCGCATGAGGCGCTCTAGAAGAGATTTGCGTCAGCACGTGGCTTGCATTATGCAACAGTGTTAGCGCGGAGATCTCAACCACACTTTTCAAAGGAGTAGAAGGAATAACGAATGCGCTATTGTTACCTGGGCATAATGGAGCACCTTTATGCAGATTCTATGCGCTCTGTGTCCTTTAACTTACTTTGAAACGCCACTCCTTGTTAGCTTTCTAGTGTCCTGAAGTGTAGAGTATGCTGGTGCTCCCATTGCGAGACTTGATAGTATTTGAATTTCGTATCTCACCCTGCAATTCCGCGCTAGAATTTAAACTTTTTCTTTTGTTCCTTTCATATCTTTCCTCTTGTCCACATGAAGTTCGTGCGGAGGAATTGAGCAGTGGGCGAACCAGCTCTCTTGACTACCAACGTTTTCCTTGGCTTCGGGCGCCACATTTCGCTGTTACGGCGTCGGCAAACAGCGTTATCTTTTTGGCCCAACTAGCGCTCAGCCCGCCCATGCATATTTCCCAAGAGAACCCACAGCTTTCTGCATTGGGCATCGTAGACTCCTAGGTCTCTATTCGCCGATACTACACGTGGATCAAAGGGAACCTGATGTGAAGGGGACCCTACGATGCCAAGATTATGTTCGGTAAGAAAACATATTTCTCGCCCTAATGATCTCATCTTCACTCGCACGTGGGTAACCTCGGAGTACGAAATCTCTCTAGAGACTTACGCCATGCGGAAATATTTCCTGATGCAAGCTATGTTGAAACATCGCTCCACTACCTAGGCATGAAAGGCTTTGGTTTGGTTTGTGGGGTAAAGGCTTTAGATCTTGTTACAGTCTAGACTAGGTATGTGTAATATGTAACATACTACACGAGTCGTCATCGACATCGAAAAGTCATCTCGGCGCCAACGTTATTCATGACGCTGCGGTAGAAATATTCGTAACACAGCAAATGGAGACGGCGCTCTATCAAATGTAAAGTAATTTCTTGATATAAAAAAAAAGCCTTTGAAGTTGGATCCTCATCACATTTCTTATTTTCCCGCGACAACAAGAGAGGATCTTCCAGCTAAAATAACAGATAGTTTACTATGTGTTGTTTTGTGCTGCTGTCCCAATATGGTTGCCTTTCGCCAGCCGCTTACATAGAAGGGCTTAGCAAGCAGATTGCTGTTCATGCTACATTCTATGGTCACGTACAGAAAAACAAAAATAAAGAGAAAAATTTTAAATTTGATTTCACAGCTTTCCATGCTTCGTTCTGTAAAATGAAACGGCTTAATCTCTTATTTCAAACTTCAACACCTCGTAGGCATGTATATTCCTAGTATTTCCATGACAAATTCACAAAGTTCTCTATATAAACCTCATGCACTGAAGTTATTAACATCAAGAACAACAATAAACATTTATGTATCGTATGTGGGGCTACTACCACCGTTGACGCCTCTAATCAATATAATTGTGTTAGTAACGCCATTGTATCCCGATCTTAGGGTTCTCTCTTAGCTTTCGCAATTATTTTGTGTGATAAACCGAAAATCAAGTGCAAAATATTTACAGTTTCCAAACCTGGTAATTGTGGATTTCTGTATTCCTACAAAACTTTCTAAATCTCCTCTAGGACCAGTTTTGATCTGCATTGACGCATATCAATTTGAAGAAACTCCGAAACGACCCATTATGTACCATCGCAGGTGCAGAAAACATCTTTCAACCGAGTTTAGGGCAACGTTTACCCATTCGTTACGAAGTACTTTATATTGAGGAGTTGAGACATTAGGCACATCATCCGAAGTAGCAATATTTGTCATTTTCTTTCTCCTCACTGTCACATTTCTGGTTAACCGGAAAGATTATTTCCCACTACAAGAATAGCCCCAATCTTAACCCTCAATTGCAATTCAATATAGGTAACATGTTGTTCCTGCAAAATAGTGCAAGTGGTGATATGTAATTACACTGCCAATTTTCTGTCATCCGATCATTTTCTTTCATCCTATCGAGTAGGCAGACTTTGTGAACGACGAATATAGGGACATATAGCAAATGATGGACGCTTTCATAACATTTTTGAACTTCTGGTTGCAGAACCAGTGTTACTGATCAAGTGCGGATATTAAACTTTAGAATATGACCAATATTACACCAATGAATGGGGCAAACTCAAAACTTCAGCACATGTCAAAAACTTTCTTAATTAGAAATATTCGTGCCAGCAACGGATGGAAAGCTATTGTAAGCGCATTAGGAACAGCTAAACTACATGGCGACCAGAAGTTCCTTCAAAGAAGAGCTGACCCGTAAACGCTTTGAATTGAAGAGGAAAGGTGTAAAATATTTGTTTTGACTGTCTCTAACTAATGTGAACCAGGTATTTGGAAGGCTGTGGGAGAAGGGGGAGGGTGACAACAAAGATCCGTGATGTCCAAATAGAGCTTCCTTACTTTAACTCCACATTAAAGACTGTTTTCAGTTTTATGGCGTTTGACGTCCCAAAACGCCTCAAGCTGAGATGCTGCATGGAGGACTTCAGTAATTTTGATCAACTGTAGTTCCATGGAGTGAACTGAAATCGAAAATTACACGAGTGCTCAACATTTCGCCTCTCTGGACAAGCTCCCGCCTTGGCCGGGATTTGAATCCGCATCCTTCGGCACAGCAGGAGATGTCCCTAATTATTTCATGGCCGTGGCGGGCGCACGTTAACTACACGGAGGAATTCACGTTGTTCTAACGGGTGTAATCTTCTACGGAGCTTGTGTGTCATAAATACAATTGCGAAAGTTAGAAAACAAGCAGGAGAAATGGTACCCCAGGGTGATCCCACGAGATATCAAATAACTGCCTCAATATTTGATAAATTTATTCCATTTTGTTTTTGTATATATTGTGCACGTAGTACTCAATATTGCAACATTGCGATTACATTTTTTTTCTAGTGTTAACAATAAGAGAGAAGCAAATACGAGCCATTGCACGCCGCAGGCAGATTTTTCGCACACATCGCTGTGACCGAATGTTTGCAATGATGGAAACAAGTGGAGTCATTCAAGTCATGGTTAATATATATATTTCGCAAAAAGCTTTAACGTTTGACTGAATTGCTCATAAGGACGGCCTGTATGGGTTTCTTCTAATCGAATTTTACTGAAAATGGCGTTTTCAGGAACCATTTAGCTAGCTTTCATTGAGTTCTTCGAAGATTTACTTCAGAAATAATGATTTGTCTCGGCAAACTCTGGAGGCCTTAATCTCCCGTTTTCAGGTGCCTTTTTCAACGAGCTGCTGTACGCGAAGAGGGTATGCCGTTTTTGCTGTTATGAAAGATTTGTTTCGCTCTTCCAATAGATGTCAGTGCACGAACTGGATACAATTGAGTACCTACTGTCTGAAAAAAAAAAGATTTATCCGGAAATTTCGCTGCACGCCATGTTTACACCGCCGTCGTACGCCTGTCACGGTTGCAATGTTGAATAGGTAGACAAAGAAAGGATGAAGGTCATGCTTGTGCATAACTTTGATCTTAGCTTTTCGCCTATCTGGCATGCCTATATATTAAATCACTGGTCGTGATTACGGATGCTTAGTGCCTTGAAGTCTTTTCTTATGGCCAGAACACATTAATGATGCCAGATTATGCCTCCTCAGACGGTAGCTGCAATATGTTTTATATCAGGGAATTCCTACCAGAAAAAAAGAAGCCTAATTTACTTTATGCAAAAAGCACTATTGTTTCTATTTGAAATCCTTTAGGAACGCAGTTTTGGCTCATACCTTGTCTCCCCGTCATCGCCATAAACTTATCCGCACATCCCCTTTGTTACGCATCAGATGTTTTTTTTATATTAATGTTAGAAGTTTATTTCTTACTAGAAAGCACAGCTTGGAAGCGAATAGATTAAGCAGATACAAAAAGGTATAGAATTTTTGCTGCTTACACTCCCAGAAATTAACCAGGTGGCGCGCAGCAGTTTAACGGGGGGCACGACGCCAAAAAGGAGATTAATTAATCGCGCGTTTGTTTTTGTTTAGTTTTTTGCTGTCTCTTCGCGCATGTATTCATCTCTTTAGACGTCTCTATTAGTTGAGAACTCAGAAAAAATATTGAAAGAAAACACTGCCACACAATGAAATACTGTGCCGTTAGAATATTCATGTTCTCAACTCTATCCGACAGTAACCTAGATTTGACAGAATAGTATTCTCAAGAATGAATAGTATCGATTTTGTGTGATAGTAGGAACTACTTGTAGAGATTGTTATGCCAACGCAAGATTTATGAGCGCCTCGCTTTGGCGTCCGTTCTTTCGTTTCGCGACTGCGACTTTGTCCCTCGTAACCAGCTTCATAAGTTAATAAGTAATGTAAATACCTGTCCACGGGGAATTGAACCTCCAACCCTTGGATCCCTGCCGAAAACCTGAACCGACTGCGCCACGCACGGGATTGTGAAACGCGCGTCATAATTCTCCTTGTCTGCTGTGAGAATGATAGCAGCGATGACAATGATGCCGCAGTTAGTGATAATGAGAATGATAATATTGAAAATAATAAGGACGGTGCAAATATTTGATGATCAAAATTAGAGCAAATGTGATGCACCACGTGCACCAGCAACGCTTAGGCTTTCACATTTCTGCAGTACGCCGGAAAGTACAAATAGTTTATTCTTTGCCAGGTATTTCTCAGGCATAAGAGAGGCAACCGGTGGAATTCCTTGGTCTGCCGCTGCGTGCACAGTTACTCCGCCTAGCACTACCGCCGCCTTTTCTGCTGTAGCGCAGCCACATCTGCGTTTAGATCAAGCACACTTAGTGCAGTATTTCTTGAAGGAGGAATAGGTATGAAAAATAAAAAGTCAGCAATTGTACATGCATTTTTTCTCCAATTCTTTACCTCAATCTATGGAAAAGCTTAGAAATCTGATGAGTTGCGGTAACCTAATCGTCGGCACTTTTTTTTCACGTTTTTTGCACACAATATCTGGGTTATTTCCTACATTAAAACCAAGAAAGAACGAAAAGCACTTCTTTTCCTGCCATAGGACACTGTATAAGCCTAAATTTAAAAAAATTAAACAAAAATGTACCTTCTCTGAATCTTTGAGGCAACCACCTTAATCGTAATACTACTTGTCGTAGCCTCTCTTTAGGTTTTATTATCACCTTTCACCAAAATGTATTGGTTTTTGACAAGGCACATATCTACATATGTTTTTGTGCGCCATGTGTTCTTTAATAAATGTCCGTACTGTTTTTCGTTGGCTTTCAGTATGTAAATAACTTGCTACTGAGACATTTTGAATTTTAGGTTGCCTTTAACGCGTAAAAATATTATCCACAATTTTCATCACAAGTGCACGAAATGTTTGTTTCTGTGATGTGTGTGTGTGTGTGGGGGGGGGGGGCAGCGTGAAAATTGTAGAGGATCGGTCACTGGCAGAGTAGTCATAGTACAAGCGTGCCGGCCACGCCTCGAATAGGTAAGCGTCTACGTCTGACTTTATTGCTCCGCGGCCTAGCTCTATATCTGGAAGTGCTTCAGCCAGCATGCCTTCATTCGTCGTTCTTGTTGTCACAGGGAACCATCTTAAAGCTCAAGGGATGAAGCTTTTTGCTGAAAAAAAGAAGTGACAAGTCTCCCCAACAATGCAGTCAGAAGGCACGAAAAACCAAATTCGCTTTCACGTATACATTTCATCTAGTTTCGGAGCTCCTGTGCTACAGTTATCATTAAGAATAATTCACCACAGCGAACAAGCTTTAGCTTCTTGCAAGGCTCTTTTGTAGCGAGTGATGATTTTTCCTTCGTAGCTTGAAGTGTATTGTTGTTTGATATGACCTAAACTAATTATGGCACATACCCATGTTTGCTGAGTGGCCAGAACAGAGGCGGTGTACTATTGTACGAAACGTAAACATTTAAAAAATAACAATCAAAGTGAACAAGACAACACTCCCGCTAATTAATTGAAATATTTTCTGCAGATTCGACAGCGAAACAGTAGGGGACCAGGGAAGTGCTAGATTTATTACGGGAATGTGACTTTATTGTAGAGGCATAGCAAGGTCTTTGTTTTCTGAAGCATGGGTTTTATTTTTTGTATATTTAACCGGAAATGTTTAACACAGGCGAGTTCATATTATAAACATGCAATCTTCATTACTCTTTCTTTTACAACTAGCTAGTCGTGCCCCAAGGTCTGGAAGAAAATTGCTATTTCCGGGAATTAAGGTTGAAGCATTACTTTGTGAGCGATTCATATGGTCTGAAAAACCTGTCGCGTCCTGTCACCGAGAAGAGACATTCCCTATAACGGGACTCACAAAGAAAGAAAATTAGTTTCGCGAACAACATGGTGTCGTATGGGTATGGACATCGCTTATGAGGTGACAGCCCGTAATAGATGATGTCGAAGTCGCTGCGGTTCCGATTTACTCTTTTCCGTTTCAGCAGTCGGAGGACTCAACAGTATATTCCTCGTAATTATTCCCATTAAAAAAAATGTTTGCGCAGCCAAAACAGCCGGCAGGTGTCCTGAAGTTTCTCAGTATAATCTTTTTATTTTATTCGAGGAGGTTGGGTAAAGAATAACACAAAATTTATTTCAAAGATATCAAGTTGAATATCAGCTCTTGCGCAAGAGTGGGAAGTATATGACGAGTGATAAAGAAGGCTCTGAATCTGTTCTAGAATGGTGCGAGATTTTTGGCACTCGTTTTTCGGAGGGTTACGCGGGTTCTTTTTGATGCGTATACAACTTTTTTTCTGCTGCCTTCAATTGGTAGGGCTGGTGTAGCATGCACGCTGCTATGCGCTTTCAGGGGTAACATTCAGAAATTGCGGCGCGTCTGCTGAGTTATAGTGGATAGGATGTGGGGAGAATCTAGAAGGAAGTTAAGTTGGTTGATGGTGGATAAGCCGCGCTTTATAGGTCATATAATGGGTCAAATGTTTTGTGTACAGTTCGACTCGCTGATTGTTCCTTGCCTGCTGTCTCAGCACCAGTGAGGTCGAAACTGTGATATAAGTTGGGCCGTGAGCGGTAAACGAACTGGAATGTTTACAGCAAAACATCTTTTCCTCTGTAGGATGGCTGCCTTGAGAATTGGAAGTGTGCTTCTGTTTTCTTAGGCCAAAATTATGTAGCTGTTATGAGGGTTTTGGGCACTTTTGACTCAATCAGCACTGTGCTGGTAACAGTAATGCGGGAAGTTGGAGAGCGTGGCGGACCTTCATTTTTATGCAGCCTAAGAAGACAGGCGCACACTTTCATCCCTCGCAAGTAGCTCTCTGCCCTCGCTATTTTGCAAGAGCGGACGTTCATTGATATAAAACCTATACGAGCCCTTAGCAAAAAGTATTGGGTATGGAACATACTGTGGTGCATTCGAACTGTATATTAAGTATATTTGTGTTTAGAAAAGCGATCAAACTATATAAAATTTGCTTTCCTAAATTTCTTAGCTAATATTTTAAATATATTTTTAAATATGTTAAATATACCAGATATGAAAGTACGCTTCAAGCATACTTCGAATAACCCCATGTGGTGGTGCATTGGTTAGGATATTCAACGTCTGCGCCGAAGGATGCGGGATCGAATCCCGATCTCGGCGGCCGCTTTTCGAAGGTGGCGAAAGCAAGACGCCTGTGCGATGTGCGATGTCAATGCGCGTCAAAGAAACCCACATGGTCGAAATTTCCGGCGTCTTCAACAACGGCGTGCCTCATAATGCCTCTTTCACTTAGGAGCGCTAAATCCCACAAACAAAACAAAACTGAGCATACTTCAAATACGGGATAAATACGTGTTGTTAGCACCTTATGAATGCATTCGAACTGTGGTTTTGCAAGTATGAAATTATGGATGTGAAGTACACTTCGAAAATTGCTGGACTATGAAACGTATTTTGAAAAGGAGCAGGTATTTCTTCAGCTCTGATCTCGGACGCAAGAAGCATCTAACTTGAATAACAGATGTATTGTTGTAACATTTTTTATCCGTGCATAACAAGCCGAACTTCGTTAAGTACATTTTAATATATTAAAAATACACTAAGCGAGTAAGAGATGCATTATTATTATGTTTGAAAAAGTATACATTGTTGTACTCCAAATATATTGATAATGTATTGCACATTTTAAGTATAGGGTCAAAACAGTACGAAATAAATATAAAATAAATAAAATGCATTTGATATATATATATATATATATATATATATATATATATATATATATTTAAAGGAGCGAACAGTCTCAGAGTGCAAGGAAAACGTTTTTTTTATTATTCATACTGTTGAGATTTACGGGAATGTTGCCGTGTGTTGATTATTGGAGTAAAGAGCATTTAATGCAAAGCGGAAGTAAAAACAACGCGCCGAATATATATATATATATATATATATATATATATATATATATATATATATATATATATAGCACATTCTATTATTCTATTTCCTTTAAGGGAGGCGTCACTTTGGTGACTTACGCCTTGAAATATCGTCCAATAATATCATGTTCTGGCGAGATGGCGTGCTTCGCAACTGCGTTGGAAGCACCGTTTTTGTTTCTTACGTCCTCCATGTGGTCTTTCAACCACCTTTTAAAATTCGGGATCTCAGCTATATAAATGTGGTCACAACAAGCAGAGGGAATATTTTACATGAGAAAAGTAACTCGCCCTTTAGTTTTTCCAGCCTTGCCGGTAATTTGCAGGGGGACGTATGCTTGCCATAAATTAAAGCAAAATTTTCATTTCGTGCTATTTTCTCATCATGAAGCGAAATATTTGTGCGCTATTTACTCCAAGGTCATAATAAGGGCAAATGGTCCTCGCAAGTAATAAAATGTTTCGAGTGGGAAAGCTACGCTCAACCGTTTTCAATTTTGAGTATGAGTGATGACGCTGATATACAACGCCCGCAATGTAGCTGTGTCATCACTCGTTTCAATATCTATGTTAGTCACGACAAATTATTCCGCGGTATCAGACAAAATTGTGTATTCGCGCTAGTGAGTTATGTGCTGTACCACATTATTTGAAACACCACCCGATGTAAGTGTAAATCCTCACTGTAACCAAGCCGCGCGACTCTGCTTGAGTTGCTTATAGGTGTAACTGTGCCTAATACGGAGGCCAAAAGTCCCGGAAAACCGACTCAAATAGAAACCCCTGTCTCAAAAGAGAAGCCAGAGTTTGATAACGCCGTAGTACCATGTGGGTTCATGACGTCACACGAGCAGTTTACCAATCAGGGCATTTCCATTTAGCGTACCATGTGCCACATGCTTGAGGGATGCTGATTAGTTCTCTCCCGCAAAGGTAACTCTAGCAAAGCTAAGGCTAGTTTTGTCACAGCAGGGACCTTGAAAGACAGTTTGGGACTCTATTCGCTATTTTTTAAATGTAATCTGAGCCAAACTCCCACAACGCCATAATCACATCATTTTTAAAAGCACGTACAATGGATGTTCCGTTATGCAAAAAAGTAAAAATGAATAATGTATTTCTAGAACAACTGTTTATAAATGTACTTCATTTTACCGGTAGTTCATGCGTGCAGCAAAGAAAGAAGTCCCTAGGTGCATTTTATATCTCTGCTAAAAAAGCCTATTCTGCAGCAGAATATTTAGATAAAGGGCGGGCGTGCGCGTAATGCACTTTCCACCCTTCTGATGGCCGAGATTTCCGAATAACTCACTTTCGCTGCTTGGCTTAGCTGTAGCTTCGGGCATGTCCTCATAGTGAACGTCAGGCACGTCCGGACTTCAAAGCTTTGAGGCTGTCTTTTCAGCACAATGGGCGATGCTCAGTTTCCTTCGACGCATACGTAAAGAATGGAATCGAACGGGGGCGGCATCTAAGGTAAACTAGGCAATGACATGCTATGCACGGTGTTCTCTTGCGCCGCGGAGAAAGTTACAGACTTCGCTCTTGGCGCGAAATTCAGAATTAGAGATAACCCGCCTTTGTGGCTCAGCAGTTACGTCGCTCCACTGTTCAACCAGAACACGCGGCATCGAATATTGCCTTCGAAAGCCATTTTTCGATGGAGGCGAAAATCAATGCACACGTGTGCCGTACGATGTCAGTGCATGTTAAACAAATCGAGGGGATGAAACTTGCCGCAGCCCTTCACTACGTCACCCTCATAGCCGTAGTCGCTTTGGGACGTTAAACCACATAAGCTAAACATAAACCGAATAATTTATAAATGATCGACTTCGATGGCGGTATATATTTGTCGCATGACGGTTTCAAAACTATTGATTTTTTCGAAGTCTCAAAAGTGAATTATATTCAGAGAGAAAAGCCGGAAATTGTTAGGTGCGATTTGTTGCGGGGCAAACCGTGAGTCGAAGCTTCTTGAATTCATCAATGAGTGCCGGCTGGTGGGGAGATCAGTGAGCCTTTTGATCTAGCATCGGGCTTTGTTTACTGAGCGTTAGGGAATTGTCCATCTCAAGATTTCACTCAAATGTGACCAGCGAAATACCCAGTCTTTAACAGTACCAAATATCGCGCTCTGATGGCGTGATACTTTACGACGGAGGCTTTTATAGACTCATGAGTGTGGACAGGTATTATGCGCCCACGGAGGGTATCACATCATCCGGAAAACCATTGATTAATAAGTAAGAAATGGTTGTATGTTGTAGAGTTGTAAAAATGTGTCTGTGGGAAATATTTCGGTCATGTGTACAGTCTGATAATTAGAGAAAAAAAGTCAATTAGATGTCAGAATAGTCAAAGACATTGATAAACTGTGAAGACGTCAAAACAACCACGAACGTTGAAAACTTCCAAAATATCTCAAAATTGTGGAGAAACTTGAGGATTAATGATGCAGGAAAAGAACAGAAGAGAAGAAAGTATAAAGAGTAAAATACAAATGGTTAAAAAAGAATGAAGAGAGCACAAAGAAAAAAAAATGCAATAAAGAAGTGAACGGGTCAAAAAGCGGGAAATGAGTGCACGGAATCATAAGGAAGACTTTCGCCGTATCACGCTTAAAAGACGTTCAAGAGCTCCCAACGAATTTTTGTTTTGAATTTCAGGTGTTATTATGGCTTATTCTTTTCAAAGAGCCAGATCTTGAAGCAAATTTGTCTATAAATCTTACTATGTAGGTTAGGTTACCTTTTCGCAAGATTCACTTTTGTTTTGTGAAAAAGTGCAATTCTGTACTATTTTCGATATTGCAACGCTCAAACCGTTTTCTTCATCTCTCCTTACGGCATGCTTTGTGTGTACTTTCTCGAACAAGAACATGTTCTATGGAACATGTTACACTAGTAGCGGAATTGTTTCAGCTTCCAGAGCTTTGGCTCTACAGCTAGCATGCTTCAAAATCACGTGTAGCTGGGATTTGACATTGAATTCTTGCGCGGTGAAATACATCATTGAAAAAGCATTGTCTGGGCTGGGTTTCAAATCCGCGCTGGAAAGAACAGTTCAGTTTCCTTGACCCAGGCACGACAGCGCTTTGCTATCACTGCTTTTTTTCTGTATAATTGCTTATAAATCACAAGAATACAGATCAATATGTAAAATTCATCAACAGCACACATGAGTATGTGTGTACATTAAAATTTTCCCATGCATGCTATCTCATCAGGAGGGGGTTCTTTGAATATTTGATGTATGTTCTATTATATAAGACTTTCAAAGAAGGTATTCAATGTCAAACACACATCAACATCTGCAGGACGAAGAGCCATCGTCGTCTCCCGCAGACAGAAGGCCCATGACCATAAACTCACCTAAGGGCAAACCTTCATTAACTTCAACTGTGAGATAACTAATTCCATGCGGGGCTATGAGACGTTCTTTATTTCATTACGCTGTAGAATATCCAAATGGAAGATGGTCTCTAAACAACCAATGAAGGCATGTTCAACTGTTACGGTTTCCTAAGGCGAAAGCCTTTTCTGGTTCATGGGTCGTATAGACGGAAACGTTCGGCAGAAATTTCCGCAACAACTGACATCTAATAATTCTGTCTCTGTTGAGAACAGAAACACTATGCCTCCAATCATAAGCCGACCTAACAACAATAACTTCACGCCGGGCTCGTCTGAAACAGATCGTAATTCTCCGTGGCTAGCATGACAATTACAATATTAAAGACAATGACGATGCACTTAGTGACCATGATAATTATGCTAGTAGCGATCATAATGACGCTGCATTTAATAACGACAATATTTGTGCAGCGATGACAGTGACCGTATTTAGTTGATAATGGCAATGCAAATCATCACTATGCCATCATTTCTAAAGAACTTTGAGCCAACAATTAATATTCATATTAAGCAGTGTCAAACGGCATCATTGATCTCCTGTTTGAATGTGTACTAATTGTGTCAAAACAATAAATTCCAATAATTTTACGTTTGTTCAAAATGTTCAGTATGGAAGCATTCTATGTGCTTGCACATCTCCTGAAACAGATATCTTCCTTTGTCTCCTCTCTTTTATGTAGGACTTCCACTAATTTTGAAACAGCCCAACTACATGATTTTCCAGGATTGTCGACGCGTGCGAATCCAGGCTTGTCGCCGTGAGTTTTTATTTTTGTTTATATTATTTTTATTCCTTTTTAAAGAGTGGTCGTGTTATTTTAAACTGTTTCATGCTTTTTAAAGCCCAGAGACGCGTTTTTTTACGGAAACGAGGGCCATCACCATAAATGAAATTTTGGTATCAGAGCTCCGCGCGGTTTCATTCCGGACTTTCCTGTCTATGATAGAAATATCCTATAAAAGCACACAATCCTGTATCCCAGATCCTATAGAGTCAACCTGTACACGATTTCCTGTATGGATTTTATACAGAATTTTTCACTTCAGCAACTCGAAGCACGTCCCCAAAAAACACCGAACAGCAACACCGCCCATTGGGATACGACACGAGACTGATTTTACCGCTGTCACCATCTGGTGAATTAAACTTAACACTGCAGCTCTTTTTTTGCGTCACGTAGTTTTAAAAAAAGCGGGATGAAGGTGCCCCGCGCTGTTACCGTGGGCTCACACTCAATCCATTTTATGGGTTCTCTCTACGAATAGACCAAAAATAGCCGCTTTCCACCTTTATTTTTCGAATAAAGGTTCGTTAAATCGGGACAAATCATGGAAGTTATTTCGTTATTTAGAGTTAGTCAAAGCATCGGATTCTATGGTCGTCTGAGGGGGAATTACAATATCTTCGCTAAATTGGGACTTTTGTTAAATCGCGTTTTGTTAAATCGTGTTTTGACTATAATGAATCAAGGAAACCTAATTACTGTCAGCAGACGTTCCTTTTTTTGCGATTGGCATTGGGCACGTATGATGACGACCTTGGACTCATAGACTGTTGGCTCCTTTAAATATATATATATATATATATATATATATATATATATATATATATATATATTATTTCAGGCTTACAGCATAATTGTGTTTAGAAATTCTTCAAGCTGTCTGAAAAAGGCAATGCTGAGGATGAAAAACGTGACTTTCGGCTGGAATTTCGCTGCCACGGTCGTTTCCAAAAGCACATGATTCTGTGGGGAAGGAATGCTCATTTCAGCTCAAAGCAATGTTGTCCCAGTGGCACAATGCCCAAAACACAAACAAACTTGCAGCGTATTTGCTTGAAATATATAGTTACCTGGCAGAAGGTTACATCGGGAAAAGACAACAGCTGATGACAAATGTAAGTATTCTGGCGAGCACCAGCCGTCAGCTTCGTCGTCTTTCTCTCTTTGTTGTCCATCGTCGTCCTCTTCAATAGCATATACGTAACAATATGTTTGAAATAAAATACAGGGTACTCTCTGAGGAAGCCGCGAGTGTATTGGGAGCATTGTTGGGAGCAATTTCATGCTATATTTGTTTAGCTATGTATTGCTTCTTGCCTTATGCAATATTTTGCTCCGTTGTTTTAATACATGCGTCGGTGTATGTATACTACTACGTTTTGCCTGTTTCCTGGTTGCTTTTATGCACCAAATTATGATAGATTTGTATCGATTTTGTTTTTGTATGCAGCAACATAAATCCTCATTTCACAGAGGACCTGGCATCTTTTCTGCAATACTGCTGTTTTTAAAAGGCAAAGCTTTGATGCAGCTGCGTTGATTGCCAGTCTGCAAATTTTTTTATCTAACTCTATATTTTATTGCTGAAAGTAGAGAAACAATACCACTCCGCACAGAACACAAATAGTGCGCCAACAGGGCACGGCAGTGCGGCAGTGCTTGCTAGCCTTCAAACTGCGTCCCATGGCCAAGCGCATTTCGGCATTCAAACTGCGCACCATTAACCTAAAGCGGATGTGCGTCAAGCAATAGCCGCTTGGTGCGCTATAGTCAATTGCGCCGCTGATCCCTATGGAATTGTCCTCTCTTTATACAATACTTTTTCTATGGCGAGCCTTCAAGGGCGAGCCCGCTGCTAATAGGGATCTCGCGGCAAGCTAGCTTCGTCGCCAAAACAAGGACGCGAACAAAGCTGTCCTATATCGAAACTCGAAGCGCGCATATCTACTGTGGCTGCATCGCCTGCACGTAGCCCTGCTCGCAAGTAGGCAAACGCGGACAGGGAAAAAAAAAAACAAATTAATGCAGCCCGCCGTGCAAACGTTCCCAAGACATTCTATGCTTCAATATTCAAGAGACACTCTCTATAAGCCAGTGAATTACAATCCCGGCGAAAGGCAGAAGTTAAAACACGGCAACAAGAAACAGAGGTGATGCGACAAAAACGACACCTTTAAGGCTTGTCTGCATTTTCACCATAAAATAAAAACAAACAAACAAAAGGCATCCACACTGCGATCGGTCTCCATTGATGGCTCTGCAGGTTGAATTTTCCAGCTTGCGCCGAAGTTTATGCAAAACAAACCACGCAGATGAACAATATGGAGGAAAGATACTTATTGAAAGAAACTCCGCTACATAAAAACAACAGTTATTTCAAATCATCCTCAAATAACTTTATCCAGTATCTTTTTAATCTTGCGAAGCATTACGCTTGTGTGCACAAATTTAAAGTTAATTATTGACAATTTTCGTTCATTTTTTCTTACGACAAATAGGTCACAGTTAATTCTCTTATTCTAGTCCTCTGGAAATAAACTTTGTAACCTTTTTTTTTTTTTTTTTCATCGGATACACTTTATCCCCAAAAGTGCGGGGGAATTGATGATATGTCTGCTGATTGAAACAGCTTTAAAATTTTATCAATATATTCAATTCTTTTTGTGTTGAAATCACTTAGAATATAAGGGCAGGAGCAGCCACTGGTAATGAGGCTATTGTTGTTGTATATAATCCGAGACAGACGACCTGGCTAACAAGCAGGTTCCAGCTAAATGATACGGCTCCGTCCTGAAGAGCAGTCCGGAACGGACGACTGTGTCGCAAATGCCGGCTTCGAGGAACAAACGTTCCTCTGTGACCCTCGAGTGGCACCGCGTATTTTTGTAAGACCCAGTTTAATTAATGGTTTGCTACTGGCTTTGGTTTTCGTAACCGAGCAGTACGAGTTATTGAAGCGAGATGAGGGAAAAGGCGGGCTATACAAGGAGCGAGCTCTTTGATTCAGAGCCGATGAAACTCGCCTCATTTCTACCTTCATTATCGCGCATTTTGTTTCTTAGCACAAAGAGGACTCATTAATCCTGAAACAGAAAGGAGCGAAGCTAAGTATTTCGAGCGCCCGATTGCGCCATTCAACGACGCGACTTCTCGGGATCTACAATCGTGCACGGTAACTCCCGTGAGTACCTAATATTTAGCACTTTATTTCGCTTGCCTCTGTTTGTGACAGGGATAAGATTCCTCACTTTCGGCAGTATGTGCGCCAGATTTAAATAGATAAAGGATTAGCAAGCTTCTTTAAAGCTAGCTGAAAGTAAATTTAGAGTGACACGAATGCAAATTCTGGCCAAATAGAGAGTGAGCGGTCACTGACAGTTTTCTTGACTGAGTGTCTTTCCTGTGCCAATGACTGTAGACAATAAACGTTATATGCAATATAAAGAGAGAAGTACGAAATTAATAAACGCTGCTTTTGAAACTCATAACTCATTTTGCAATATAAAGTGAAAATATCGGCGATACGTTTACCCTTTACAGGACACAAATCTTAGACACATTTTAAGGTAAGAACAAATTGGCCTTGTATTGTAATGAGTTATATTTCCAATTGAGTGAACATTATGATATAAAGCCTCCCGTCAAGCTCAGGTCTAAACATCAATTCGGGAAAAAAAAGTTGACAAGCTGAAATTTAATATGTTTTTTTTTAATACTATATACCTGATTGTGCTCTAAATCACGCGTAAGAGCCTTGAAATTGAGCTGAGAACTGAAGCTAGCATTCATCTTACACAAAAACCAATGGTAGGCACCACATTATCCCCGACTGAAGAATGCGCAGTGTTTAATCTCGTTGCGGCATGAATTTACAAATTGAACACTCAGCCTTCTTTCAGCTTTCCCTCATGCAGCATTTGCTTCCTTCAGATATATTCTTAAGAAGATTATTATCCACAAAAAGTTGATGAAAAAAAATTCTAATACATTTCACGTATATCCTTAACCAACACGGTCGTAACGAAGCTCAATAATGTAGTTTTAGGGACAGCAATTTTCCATTCTTGTATCCAAGTTTAAAATTGATTGCTGTAAGTGTGAAGGTAGAAGTGATCTTTAGTGCTTTTTTGAGCAGTATTAGCGAGTCCTATAAAGCATTCGACATATTTTACTGTTACTGTACCCCTACCCCTAGGAGGCGTCATACGAATATACGTTGCTATTGGCTGAAAAGGGATCGAACTTTTCTTTAACAAAAAACTACGCCACGATGTTGCGCAAAATTAACCCAGTCGTTGATAACTCTCTTGAAGCACACAAAAATTTAATTTTATTTCTTTTTTCATTTCGCATTGCTAGCAGCACGTAAAGGATTGATGCTTACCACTTTTGATGTTTTCGCTTATGCTCGTTTTCTAACAAAAACTTTGAAAAGGAACTTGAAAAGTCTCATATTGCTCATTATCTTGGGGCCTGTTAGCTACTATTTTTGACATGAGAACAAACTTACGCAATGATATAGAGTTAAACATGTATGCAATTGTAAGCAATTATTCCAAGCTAATGCAACATCTCCGTGGACACCTGAACCGTGCTTTAAGAGAAGGAGCTGCCACCTAAGGTTTGGTTGGTTTGGTCTGTGGGGTTTAACGTCCCAAAGCGACTCGGCCTATGAGAGACGCCATAGTGGAGGACTCCGAAAATTTGGACCACCTGGGGTTCTTTAACGTGCACTGACATCGCACAACATACGGACGCCTTGCTTTTCGCCTCCATCGAAAGATGGCCAGCGAGGCCGGGAATCGATCCCACATCCGTGGGAACAGTAGACGAGCGCCATTACTACTGCGCCAATCCGGCTGGGCTGCCGACTAATGACGAATTCGAGTGGCAGAGCAGGTACACTCGAGAGCACTTTGAAAGTGCTCTCAGATAAGCGTGCGCCTTTCAGTGGGAGAGTAGGAATAGAATCACTGGCTTCAAATGGTAGAGGAGGAGGTCGTTTCTTCCACTCAGAGCACCCGAGTGCGCTCCTGGCTGCTCTCCCGTCTAAACGAGAGTAGAGGAAGTCACATGGCATAAAGCATCATATCTGCGCCATATTTCTTTTTTTTTTCTCTCTCTTGAGTCGGCGACGCTCAAAATGGCGCCTGCAAAGCGTCGGTGCTTGGCGAGCGGAAAGCATTGTTCGGGTGCTGTATGCAAGTTTGAGAGTCGATGCTGTCTTCGAAAGGGCCGAACGAGGTAGATCACCTGTCTGTGAGAACAAATGCATACAAAACAAGCGGTTCTATACTGAACGTTGGCCTCTCCTCGGGTTGCAACTGCCGCCACTGCGGGAAGCTGGAGAATGCTGGAGATATTATTTAGAGAAGTGCGGTCACATGGTCGTGGTGCTCTGCTCTAGACACGCAGGGAGCGTTCCCGTGGAAGGACTGTTACACCTTCTCTATGCGTGCTCTTATACTGGCCTGTACTGCTCGGCGCCTCTGCTCTCGTTCCCCCAACCGAAAGCGATATAAGGAGTCTCATTTCACATGAGAGAGGAATATCAAAATCAGCTTACCAGGACCCTAGCATTCACATTGCCCTAGAACCACATAGGCATGTCTGCACAACTTGATTAAAATGGGGCAATATATGTGGGTTGGTAATCCATGCTGTCTTGTCGTATAACCCTTAAAATGGAGCAAAAGGGTATCGGAGCGAATCGTGATGCGAACGAGTGCACATAGGTTGTTGCATGGTTACAGGAATGTAATGCGCGAAAAACCCCTCGCCAGCAGAGAGAAAGGCTTCTTACGCATTACACAGAAATAAATAACGTGTACCGTATGTGCGGTATTTACGCCCATGTCATGAAAAATCACTACCTTCTCCCACTTGGAGTTATGATGGGACTTTCTTCCAGTATATGTCCTTGCCTGAGATATTCTATAGTTCGGGTGGTTATTGAACTTGCGATGACTTTAAAATATATTCCTCTATTTTGTCAGCTTTCTGCGCGTCACTTCCATTTTACCTCCATTTTATCCCACAAAAGGGCAGATAGGGCAGCACATATGCAAAGAACACTACGTACATTTACCTGTATAAGGAAGGCTACCTGCATGGCTCGGCACTTGATCATTCTAAAACTCGGCCCATTTTATGTTTTCTCTGTTTCCTAGTCCGAATGCCTTCGACTGTTGCTTTATCGACGTTTGACTAACTCATCGAACTACTTATCCTCGTTATTTACTCATAACCTAGAAAATGCATTTTTATAGCAGCACTTTTTTGCCATTACTAGGAGCCTCGACCATTCCCGAACCGACCCGCCGGGGTGGCGCAGTGGTTACGGCGCTTGACCACTGTTCCCAAGGACGCGGGATCGAATCCCGGCCTCGGCGGCAGCTTTTCGATGGAGGCGAAAAGCAAGACGCCCGTGTGCTGTGCGATGTCAGTGCACGTTAAAGAACCCCAGGTGGTCGAAATTTCCGGAGTCCTCCACTACGGCGTCTCTCATAGCCTGAGTTGCTTTGGGACGTTAAACCCCACAAACCAAACCAAACCATTCCCGAACCACACTAGATTGTAGAAAGTCGAGAAACATAGGCCGACAAACCCTGGAGCAATCAATTTCATTTCACGCATGTCCAAGACACCGAATGGGTGCAAGTGTTGAGAAATCAGAAAGAGAAGAACGTGAAAGACCGACTGAGCAATAACATCGCGCCGAATGGTGAAGACAGGCAAGATGCCGACACGCTCTGCAATCCTTTACCGCCTTTGTTGTGTCTCTCCTCTTCTGTAAGCTCTCTTTATGTGAGTCTGGCTTTACATTCGTGTGGATTTCGAATGGCAAAGAGGCAATCTAAGGAGCCAAGTCCATGCAGCAGGAAGACCAGAATTGTTCTTTTGTCTGCGGACGAATGTTTCGTGCGTGCTAAACGCAAAGCTAACAAAAAGCTAGCCTCGAAGAACTTCGCAACGACGAAGAACAAGATTCTTCTGTTTCCATGCCACTGAGCCGAATAACTTAGATGGAATTCGCGAAGATGTTCAAGGAACTCACGTACCAACAGTAAAAGTAGCCAGACGGCAACAGATAGGTCACGTGTCGGAAGGGAGAGACAACACTTCTAATAGAAGACCACGAAACACACAAAGAAGTGTGTCGCAACAGCAATTCTATGGCGAGGCGATGGCCGGATAAAGGCTGCGAATGAAAGAACCCAGTCAAGCAAGACCAGTGCATCGTGCCCCGGCAAAAAGGTTTAGTCTTCCTGCCAAGACATCTCTGTGATTGAAAAGACACTAAAAGGTAATAATGTCGTTATGATCTTAGCAGGAATAATTTACAGCTTTTCAAGGCACCTTAGGTAAGACGAAAAAGGTCATTACTTATCAGAGCCAATTTTACTGAAAGAATGGGGCCGATTCAATATTAGTCTCTGTTGGCTTCTTTATATTAGGGAGCTGGTATCTCGATATGCACAGGTGGGTAAATATTTCAAAGTTAAATCCGTACGTGAATGTTGATTTTTTCGCAGTTTGTATGGTGGTAATTAGAGATGCACCCATGACAGTTCGTGGTGCACCGCATAGGAAACCGGGAAGAGCACCTTGCTATAGACCTTTACATTACAAAATGGAAGAGAAGGCAGATGGTATTAGCTATATGGCGAAAAACTCTACAATGTTGAGTGAGCAGCTGAGCACGAAAACAACTTATATAAAAAGACCGGTGCACGTCATGGGCAAGACATTCTCTGATATGGCTCGGTGATTACTTTTTAACCGTTTTATTCGTGTCTTTAATTCAAATTCGGCGTAGGGTAGTTTTCGCGTTTTACAATTTTAATTTATGGGGAAAAAATAGCGACATAGTCATAATTTTATTAAACGCTCTGTTGCCAATATTATAGACTATTTGTTGCGACGGTAGGAGAACACTTTTGACATTTTTGAGCGTTCCTTAAGAGGATATAGAATATAAGCAGTCCAACGTCAGTGATCTAATCAAGGGATAAAATATATTTTTTGACTACTGAATGTACCCTTGCCTCATTCATTAAACGCCGAAAGTTCCTCCAGGCGCTAATTATATGCATTGTTTTGTCATGTTTAAATTGTACTTTTAAGTTCAATTAGTTGCACTCATGCATGATGTTAAAATTTAGGTAAAACACATAACACCATAGACACAATACGAACGGAGGCAGTGATTCTTCCTTCTATGGTGACCACGCCTCTCGTTGCGAGCAAAACCAGCTACCAGAATAGACATCTGGAGTACCTCACAATTATGACCCCTCAGGGACAGTCGTTGGTCTTTACTTTATAGTCTACACTTATCATTCTGTTCTGTGTATTTTCTCTATATTTTTTTTCGTTCATGATGTTCATGATGTTCATTTCACAGAGAGAAGCCAACGAATGGCTTTATAATGCTTTCACGTCTTTGTAGCCATGTAATATAAATAGGTAATATGAGCAACAAAAATGACGAATTCCTTTTTTTTTATTTGGAAATTGTTAAGTTCTTGCTTTTCATTCCTAGATTTATCTCATCACTACAGGTGGCCCGTTATCTATTGTTTCATTGAAAGGATTGATTAAAACATTGCAAGCAGCACTTTATCAAATTTTTTTCTTCAATTAAGACGCATTTCAGAATCGCATACTTGCCAAGATTTTTCTATTTTGTATTTGAACGACATGGTTAAACAACTCTCTTTTGTTTCAGAGAAAAACCTTTGGCAAAATGAAAAATAGCGGAGCATGTCACCAAATATTACTTTATTTTAAATTCAGCAAAGCACTGCCTGAAATTATTTTTTTAAACAACAGTAGGGTTATATAGTATTTAAGAAAGAACAGGTATAGTATATTTCTTGCGTTCTTGCAAAGAAGGTTCATAAACAGGCCTAAAATTGAACTACAGGGCTTGAATTAAGTAAAATACAGAATTACAATTTCAAACAGTACTTCTATGGTGCGCATGTGTTTGTGTGTGTATTTGTTTGTTTGACAGTCATATCGTTTAATGTGAATATTTGTACAGGATATATGTTCTCCTCAGGACAACATTGTCATTGTATTTTTTGGCTGAGCGGAGGAGCTGTTCTTTAGTTCAGAGAAAGGGCAGCTTAATTTAAATATCCTTGTGTGCATGAACAGATCTGAAGTTTCTCCTAATTGCATTTATGATTGATCCAAAAGACGTAATGGTAATGGTGAACATAGACGGTCACTCCGTTCAATAAACAGTGTTTATTTTCTGCGCTGGTATTTCACAAACATCTGCAGGCTGTTTGCGTTAGAAATATGATACAGAATATGTTATTTATTATCTGTAAACAAATGAAGAGCCAACTTGCATGTTAATTATTCTTCGGCAGAAAGCATTTACGCGATTGCATGTAAACACACTGAAATAATTTTTTTCCCGAGCCGTGCGTACTCCTATGCTGGTTCTGCTCAAGCTTGCAATTAGGCCACAAAGATTTTTCTGCAAATCAGGCCCATACGTTCTCAGTGCACTCCGGCAGCAAACATCGATTGGGCACGTCGAGAGCTTTTAATGCGCTCAAAATGCTCCTGTCTGCCATGTTCGCTGCGTGTTTAGCGCAAACAAACTGACTAGCCGCATTTCATTTATTTAGCGTTTCTGCAATTGCTGTTCACTCGGTTCACGTTGTTCAAAAATGGCTAATTGGTTGTTTTATAATTCCGGATTTGAGGAAAACGTTTCAAAGTATGGGTGTATGATGAGATCAATTCAACCATTTTAAATGTGTTATTGTTGCGACAAGCAGCGACGGCTAGCTTCGCACACAAAATCATTCTCGCTTTGTGCAACCATGGTATTCAGTAAATTAAATGTAGAAAGCCATCAAACCATGCAGCCTACGCATCCAGCTGCATACAAGGTTTAGCCAATACAGCAACTGTAGCATCGTAATTTGTTCAGCATGCGTTTCATGTACTAGTAGGATATGTAACCACTTTGTCACAGCTAAAAATTAAATCAAAGAAACAGCTACGACGTTACTTGCAATATTGTGAATATTATCCATCTGGCTCTAAAACTAAGCTAAACAGCACAAAGCAACACAACTATCCGGTCTTTGTAAATATGTGTTGAAAAGCCGGTTCCCATCCCACGTTCTACTTAAAGCAATCTCACCATCACGAAGCTAACCAGTTTTTGCGAACGATCGTACGTAAGTACACGTGGTCCCGACCACGAACGTATGCAGTGTCAGAAGAGTTTCTCGGCTCAAAACATGCGCATGCAGCATAAAAAAACGCATACAACCTTACGATGTATATTGGTTCAATGAGAATAAACAGTGATTACAATTCGAGAGGAGTCAGCCAGAGACTAAATGCGCGCATTAAAACGACAATTGGGCAGAATAAGACATTCTTACGCGAGTTCGGCTTTTTACGCACAAAGTGTGTCCATTCCTGCCATAATCAATGAGAAACTTCAATATAAGTAGAAGGCGCGATAGAAAACATGCTAGCACTCGTAAAAGGACGAGAAATGATCTACAACTACGAAAGATTACCGGCACAAACAGTTCTGCGGATCCGATATGGTCAGTAAAATTCTTATTAAAATATTCATGACAGTTTCCCGGTATCAAAAAAGCATGCGCAACTGACGACATGCAAGTGATATGCCGGCGCCATGGCAGCTCGACCGAACCAAGACGGCAACCGGAAACTGAGGCAGCGTATTTGCAGGCCACCATGTAGGTTCGTCAAACGTCTAATGAGATTAAAATTCTCGTTCCTCTTATTTCCTAGTTGTGATGCCTGCACCGAAAACGATTCCATCTGGGTTTTGCAGGATGGTCCGAAGCCTGCTATCACTCGCGTTTTCGCTACGGCAATTAGTGAAAGGCTAAACAGATAGCCTGAAAGTGCGAACGCAGCGAAGATCCGAAACAAAACTAGACCAACGCACCCTGTACAAGCTGCTTTCTTGGTTCAAACATAAGCAGATTGGTGAATACTGAGCGCCAGCGCCGCTTCGTGCCAGCAGCAAAGCATTAAAAGTGAAAATATCATGACTTAACTACTGTTCTGAATGGGGCTCCAGCCGAGGTTCGCGCAGTCTCCAGCAGCTGAGGACAAAAACGGGTCTAGCGGACACTGGCGAGTGACCGCTGCCACAGGCATCGAAGCGGCGGCTCCGGTGGGGGAGTGACCCTTTGTCTGCTGCTGCGGCGGCCAGCCCTCCCCGTCTCCCCCTTCGGGACGGAGACAGACTCACTTTCGGGTCTTAATCCCCGTTGTCATCCGCGGCGGAGACAGCGGGGAGCCTGTCCTTGTACGGAATGGACTAGCGGCGCGTCATCCAGCGTCCTTGCCCGCTCACCGAATTCTTGAAGCAGGTTACCTTCCTGGAATTACGCGGGGGAAATGACCGCTGCCAGCGGGCGACTTCGCGGGATGTTTCTCCCTGGTGAAGGATCAGGGAGAGGGGCATATGCTCCCCCAGAAAAGTTAGCCCTCGCCACCGAAAAAATTTGGAGGATGCATAAGCTTCGCCTTTAAGAATGGAACGCGAAAGCGTTATCGCGCCCCGTTCGCATCGTCTAATCATGTTTTTCTCTGATTCTTCAACTACTGCTGTGCCTGGTTTGTGCAATAGCAATTGTTTTTCCAATAGACCCGATAGTTGTTGACTTTGTTAGGATAATAAACGTAATTCATAAGTTAAAGCTCTCATCCTGTTCTGGAATCGCCGAAATTAATTCAAAATTTCTGAAAAACACAGAAGTGTATACATCCATTTTATTATCGAATTTTTTCACACATTCCATTCAGTGTTTCACTTTGTCGCATGACTGGAAGGTGGGGAAGGTGGTTCTGCTATTTCAATCAGGCGAACCGCAACTACCGCTTAATTAAAGACCAATCTCGTTAACTAGCATTCCGTGTAAAATTTTAGAACATATCATCTACTCTAACATTGTCCCTTTCCTCGAATCCAACTCTTTCTTTAGCTACGCTCAACATGGCTTTCGTAAATACTACTCTTGTGAAACTCAACTTGTTACTTTTACCCAGGACAAAGCCTTAGCCCTTGATTGTAATATGCTTCTTGATTGCATTTTTCTTGATTTCGCGAAAGCGTTTGATAAGGTTCCTCATAATTTATAATTACTAAAGATCAGCTTGTTAAATATCGACCCTAATATACTAAAATGGATTGAATGCTTTCTAACAAGCCGTTCTCAGTATGTAATATATGGCTAACGACTTTGCTTCATCATCTTGTTTAGTGAAATCTGGTGTTCCTCAAGGCTCTGCATTAGGTCCCTTACTTTTTCTAATATATATAAATGACCTCCCAGCATGCGCTACCTCTCTTATTAAACTTTTTGCTGACGACTGCGTCCTTTATTGTACAAAAACTACACCCTCTGACAGTCTTCTTCTACAGGCCGACCACAACATTTCTAACTGATGTAGCACATCGGTAATAACTCAATATTACCAAATGTAAGCACATGACAATCTCACGTCGTTCAAATCCTGCCCAGTTATCAGAATATTACATAAATGATGGTCCTTTATAGTATGTTTCTTTATATAAGTACCTGGGTGTCTACATAACCTGTACTTTCTCCTGGAATATTCACATTACAACACCATAAGCAATGCAAACAGAACTCTTGGCTACCTAAGGCGGAATTTTTTCGCAATCTCCGTTACATCTCAAGCGAAAACTTTATTAGTCCCTCGTATTTCTAAAGTTGGAATACGCGTCAGCAATTTGGGACCAATCACAAAAGTCTCTTATCTATGCCATTGAAGCTGTTCAGAATAGATCTGCTCGTTTTAAAGCTTTCAATCACTCTCGTACAATCAGTGTTTCTCTTCTGAATTCAAACCAAATTTACCCGATTTTAAAGTTAGAAGAAACTTTCCCGTCTATGCCTTTTCCATAAAGTTTTCTTTCATAATTCTTCCCTGAAACGCGAACTTATATCGCAACCTACGTATGTATCATCTCACATAGATCACCGCCATAAAGCTTTTGTTCCTTGTTGTCGAACAAATGTGCTTTTTTTATTCTTTTCTGCCCAAGAAAAGTGCAGAGTGGAACCGCCTTCCCTCCTCCATCACATCAATTAAAGACACATTGTTGCTTAAGTCTGCCATGCGTAACCATTTTTACGTGACTGTGTAGCAATGTTTGTTTGTTTTTGTTTTTGTTCCTGAGTATGGTTGTATTTCACTGTTTGACTTGTGTTCTTTATTACATTTGTGACACTTGCACTTTGTCTCATTCTGTTTTTGATTATATTCCCTCTGTGTGGACATTACAGAGGGGGTCTCTGTAATGCCCACAGGCCCTGAGGGTAATGTAATAAACAATAAAAAAATAATAAATAAATTATTATATAGCATCGACTGCAAAGATGCTTGATTTATACTTAGTTCGAACTCGAGCATTCGGCTGTGTAGTTGCCTGTCAAAGCATGCTTCACCGGAAATAGGATATAAATGCGGAGAAGCAGCTTTCGCCAAACAGCTTCTCTATGCTGTCATATATAGCATCGATTGCAAAGATGCCTGATTCATGCTTAGTTCGAACCCGAGCATTCGGCTTTGTAGTCGCCCGTCAAAGCATGCTTCACCGCAAATAGGGTATAAATGCGGAGAAGCAGCTTTCGCCAAACAGCTTTTTTATATTGTCATATATAGCATCGACTGCAAAGATGCCTGATTCATACTTTGCTCGAACCCAAGCATTCGGCTTTGTAGTCGCCCGTCAAAACATGCTTCACCGCAAATAGGGTATAAATCCGGAGAAGCAGCTTTCGCCAAACAGCTTCTCTATGCTGTCATATATAGCATCGACTACAAATATGACTGATTCATACTTAGTTCGAACCCGAACATTCGGCTTTGTAGTCGCCCGTCAAAGCATACTTCACCGCAAATAGGGTATAAATGCGGAGAAGCAGCTTTCGCCAAACAGCTTCTCTATGCTGTCATAAATCGCATCGACAGCAAAGGTGCCTGATTCATACTTAGTTCGAACCCGAACATTCGGCTTCGTAGTCGCCCGTCAAAGCATGCTTCACCGCAAAAGGAGTATAAATGCGGAGAAGCAGTTTTCGCCAAACAGCTTCTCTTCTGCCATATATAGCATCGACCGCAAGATGCCTGATTCATACTAGTTCGAACCCGAGCATTCGTGTGTCGTCACCCGTCAAAGCATTCTTCCCCGCAAATAGGGTATTAATGCGGAGGAGCACCTATCGCCGAACAGCTTCTCTAAGCTGTCATAATTTTCAATAAAGAAACTGGACAGTCCAACTGTCACTGAACTCTAATCTGAATGTGAATCATTTATTCTTTTATGCAGCGACTTCAACCTCACACAACTGGTTGATAGGCCTACCAGAATAGGTCCTACTTCAGCTAACATGCTAGATTTACTTTTTACAAACATGCCAGAACTTAACGCGAGAATGCTAAGGCCCCCGTGTCGCAGAAATGTCGGTGTCGTCGTCGGCGGCCGCCGTCCGACGTCGTCCGGTGTTGGCCGTGAGCGAAAAATCCCACAAAGATTAATAAATAAAAACGAGTAGGAAAACTCGCCGACCTGAGGAATCGAACGTGGGCCTCCGGGGTGCGAGACAAGCACGCTAACCACTACGCCACACCAGCTAGATGGTTAGAAATGGACAAAGGCGCGTCTATTGATTGCGGTGTTGTCTCTGAAATGTCCCTTAGAGAAGTGTATTGTGACGTATAAGAATAATTGTGAGCATGTAAATTACAGAATTTCAGAACACACAGTTAAGCGAGTGGCAAATTACTTTTCCGCCATATTTCCTCTTCGCTTGACTTGCACGAAGCGCCATCATGCGTGTGGCGCACGGTGTAAGAGACAGGGCATGGCCTCAACGACGTTGACGAGTGGCTCAAACACTACGAAAGGGTGAGCAAATACAATAACTGGAATGCGGCCACTAAACTGGCTAATGTGGTGTTCTTCCTTGCTGCAACTACCTTCGACTGGTTCGGCAATCATGAGGATTCACTAACGACTTTACAAGTGAGATAAAGAAAAATTTTGGGGACGAACCTGCCAAGAAGAAGCGTGCAGAAGAGACATTGCTTCACCGGGCGCAAGTACCCGGAGAAACTTGCACTGCATACATCGAGGCTATTTTAAAGCTGTGCAAGCTTGTGAATTCCAGCAGGCACGAAGAAGACAAATTCGTCCACATCTTAAAAGGAATAGCGGAAGATGTTTACAATTTTATGATTAGCAAAGAGAGCCTGAACCCCACCACCGACGTTATAAAACACTGCAGAACATTTGAAGCTCTCAAGCTGCGTCGAATCACCCCTAAATTCGGAAGACTGGCCAATGACTCCTCTGCAGGCAGTGTTGAAGCATGTCTGATATGATACGGGAAATTGTGCGTGAGAAACTGTCCAGGTCCAGGGACACCACCTGCCATGAAGAATATCTGCGGCACAGTACTGCACCGCAAGCAGATGTCGCCGCCCTGCCCACTTCGTTGGTACAACCTCAAAGCGCCTCGAATATGAACGATCTTAACAACTCTGCCCAAAGTTATGTCCATCAGCCGACGGGAAGGAGGTCCACCTACCCTAGATACGTGGTTCGTCAGCAGTGAGAGCCTGGCTACACCCAACGTCGCGACTTTGTTAGTCAGGACTCTTATGCTGATTGCTGGCGCCCTTAACCTGTGTTATAGGTGTGGCATTGCAGAGCACATCGCCAGATATTGCCGCCACCGCTTCCCTCCTCAAGACTTCCGACCCCTGGCGAATATTCACGGACGACTGCACACCGAACAGCAGTGATCTCCGATTATGTCTGCTTGAGACACACACCATTCGATTCATTTGCGGGGTTCCTCCCCTGCATCTGATCGCAGTGTGACGCCGCCACCCCAGCGCCACCGGCGGTCACCTTCCCCGCGACGTCGTTTTTCCCCTCCGCCTCCGGGAAACTAGGAGGCGCGGCCGGTGGAGGTGAGGCCGCCGGCGAGTCAATGACCTCTACCCGTGTTTTTACTGAAGAACAAAATGGAAGTGTTTATTGATGGTGTGAGAACAATGCCTCTTGAGGACACTGGAGCTACAGTATCTGTTATGAGTTTGTTTTAGGAACCATTTAGGCAGGAAAGTAATGTTTAGTGGCTGTTGTGCAGTGTTAATCCGGGGTGTCGGTGGTGAACCTTTAGTTCCAGTTGGTGTGTGTGCTTCAGATATTGCTATTGGTGGTCTAAAGTTTAGAATGGAATTCGCAGTGCTGCCTCGGTCAATGCATGATGTGATTCTGGGGATTGATTTTCTGCAAGAGTGTGGCGCTACTTCAGACTGTCGTACAGGAGAGCTTAATTTGAATTCTTCACTACTTCTGGCTCGCTTTTTAGGTCTTTGCTCGCACTTTCGATGCTTTATACCAAGGTTTGCAGATATCGCTTACCCACAGACGTGTCTGCTGCATAAAGATGCACCATTCAATTGGACCAGCGAATGCGACGCATGTTACCCTCATCTCAAATTTCTTTGGACCTCGGGCCCCATCCTACGCCACTTCTTCCCATCAGCTCCAATTGAAGTACACACTGATGCAAGAGGTATCGGTATCGGCGCTGTACTTATACAACGCCATGGCCGTGATCAGCACGTCATAGCATATGCCAGCCGCTTGTTGAGTAAGAGCGAAAGAAATTACATGGTTACTGAGCAAGAATGTTTCGCCGTTCTTTTCGCTATACAGCGCTTCCGCTCCTATCTATACAGGAATACTTTCACCATCGGGACCGACCACCATTCACTTTGCTGGCTCGTTAGTCTTCGTGACCCATGTGCGCGGCTCGCTCGATGGGCTTTACGCCTACAAGAGTTTAATTGTACTGTGGTGCATAACAGCGGCCATAAACACTCAGATGCTGATTGTCTTTCGTGTTTGCCGCTTTAAACGACTGGTGACGAAGCAGGCAACTTCGATGAATAATTGGCTCCACTTTCGCAAACCTATCTCCATCTCCAAGCTTTCAGAACCAAGCAACAAAAAGACGGAACAATAACATCTCGGTTTTATTCTGCCAACGATCCTATGAAGGACTCATTAAGCATGCCCGAAGGAGTGCTTTACAAAAAGAACGCATTCTTCTTGTCCTTCCGGAAAGCCCATGCATCACAGTTTTAGAAATTATGCATGGAGAAGCCACGTCTGGTCACTTAGGAGTGGCCCGAACACTTCACCGCACACAGCAGCGGTTTTACTGGCCGAAGAGGTGTTCAACGATCGAGCGATATGTAGCCAGCTGTGTGCAATGCCAGTGTTTTAAGCTGCCGACTTCAAGTCCACCGGGCACACTGCGACCAGTCACACCTCCAACATCCCCATTTGAGCAAGTTGGAATTCACCTTCTTGGACCTTTCCCACAGTCCTCTAAAGGAAACCGATGGATTCTTGTGTGCGTAGATTATTTAACACGCTATTGTGAGACAGCCGCGATAGCATCCGCTACTGCGTCCGAAGTGTCTCATTTCTTACTTCAATTCGTCATTCTTCAGCATGGCCCTCCTGCAGCGATCATTAGTGACCGTGAACGCCAATTCACAGCGGACGTTGTCGAAGAACTTCTTCGCCTCAGCACCTGCAGTTTTCGCCGCTCCACACCATATCATTCCCAAACGAACGGTGTGGTAGAGCGCACTAATCGGACGCTTACCACCAAGTTGGCTATGTACGTCCCTGCAGATCATAAGGACTGGGATGGCGTTCTACCGTTCATTACTCATGCAAACAACACAGCGCAACATGAAACAACAAACAGGCTACAGCCCCTTCTACCTTCTCTATGCTCGCTCGCCTGGCTGTTGCCTCGACACCATACTGCCATTTTTCATACATGGAAAACCTTCTGTTGCTACTACGCTCTGCAGAGCTGAAGAAGCTCGCAGGCTTGCCCACGTTTGAATTTTATTTATGGAAGAGCGTTCTAAGAACCGCTACGACGCGCGACACCAAGTTTCTTATGTTCCTGGTGACATTGTGTGGTTGTGGACAGCTCTACGTAAGCGTGGACTGTGTCAAAAACTGCTGTCCCACTACACTGGACGTTATTAGTGTTAGAGTGCATCAGTGACTTGAACAACGTTATACCACGCCTAACTGCAAGTGGTCGACGATCACGCCAGTCTCAGGTAGTGCATGTCGTCCACCTCAAGCGGTTTCATTCCAGATTATCCATTGAACTCACCCTACGGGCTTCGCCTAAGAGGAGAGAAATGTCACGCACCATAGCAAATCGGCAGAAGATAAAGAACCATCGGACGATTGGTAGAGGAAGAACAACAACGAGGATCAGAAGGAAGATTGCAATCACGGTCCTACTTCCATCAATCAATGTAATTCTTTGTTTTATACCGCCCTGTGCGTACTAAGTATGTAACAATATATATATATATATATATATATATATATATATATATATATATATATATATATATATATATATAAACCGACTGCCAGCGGCTACGTTTTCATGGAGGCGAACCGAAGTGGCGTCCGTGTGCTGCGCGATGTCAGTGCTCGGTGAAGATCCCTAGGTGGTCGAAAATATTCCAAAGCCCTCCACTACGGCACCACTTTCTCTCTTTCTGCTTTCACTCCTACATTCCTTTCCTTACTGCGCGATTCAGGTGTCCACAAAGCAAGTGTAAAAGCTACTGCGCTGTCCCTTTTTTTGTGTGTGACTCCCCGCCGGGGTGGTGCAGTGGTAAGACGCCCGACTACTGTGCCGGAGTTCCCGGGTTCGAACCCGACCACGGCGGCTGCGTCTCGATGGAGGCGAAACGAAGTGGCGTCCGTGTGCTGTGCGATGTCAGCGCACGTAAAAGATCCCCAGGTGGTAGAAAAAAATGCGTAGCCCTCCACTACGGCTCCCCTTTCTCTCTATCCACTTTCACTCCCATCTTCATCCCTTCCCTTACGGCGTGGTTCAGGTGTCCACAGAGCAAGTGCGAGATACTGCGCCTTTCCCTTCCTATGAACCAACCAACTAACCATCCCTTTTTTGTGAACCAATCATTATTAAGAATATCTTATAATTATAAACATTTATTCTAGGCACTTAAGAGTTTTAGTTTAAAGTGTGAGCACGCTTTGAAGAAAGGCGCACCATGAGACCAAGGACAAGAAATTGGCCCTTTTACATCGAGTGGTGGCAGTGAGCGCCAGCTTGCAGGCGGCAAAATTGAGAGCGCTCAAACCAGGAGAATCTTCGTACTGGGAGGTGCCATCGGAGACACTGTTATACTAGTCTAGGTTACTGCATTCGCTCGTGAGGACATTGGCCGTCTGGTACATGCTGGCTTTGTCGCTTCAAGCGATAAATCAACAACGTACGACGCTGCCCTTACCGATGAAAATATAAAGAAAAGGCTAGCGCCATCTATTGTCGTTTCAGGACAAAAACATTAACCAGAATGTGGCTACAATCTTCGCCGCGTTCAGATTTAGCGTCTCTGATAAGACGACAACGTGCACTTAACAGCCTGAGACACTTTCTGTTGGAATAGTGCACGTGCTTCGCAGCACTGCTTCGTCATTGTTGTCCTGTGCGTGTTAGACCATGAAAGCCCCTGGAATAACTTGATGACAACGTTTCGCTCTGGGTTTCAAGTTTCAATGCAGGTTACAGAGCCTTTATGCCATCGCTGTTCAAGACAACAAACCAGAGTCAGCAGACGCTTCATGTTCCTTCGAGAACGGGGCTGAGATGCATTTGCGATGGTGCCTTTAGCGACTCTTAGGTTTCCACAGGCAAGGTTATTGACATCTGGGAACATGGCTTTGCTGAAGCCGGCAAGCAAGTTGGACGTATCCAGACCGTAAGTGTGCTCTCATAACATTTACACGCCACACCCGAGGAATCAGTTATGGGTTGCGTTGTGAAGCAAACTGGGGGAAACTCGTGAATTTTGAAAGTTTCCGAGTTGAATTCAGAAATGGTCATCGCTTCGAGTTGCAGGGAACGTAATTGGGATCGAGGCAGTATTCCAGCGACTATTTTTATTACGAAAGCAATACTACTTTCACTTTCAAGCCTTTGCGGTGCGCGGTGCACATGAAATGACCTTTCGCATGACCTCTGTGTGACGTCACGCTTCAAAGCTGGGCGACCAACTCGCACCGTCCGTGAGAGACGGCGGTGCGCATGAACGGCGGCCTAACTCCCGCTCTCTCCGCCAGGACGTTATACAGCTGTATAAAGTGTCATCTCTCAGTCGAGCCATCAAGAACGTAATTGCCGAGGACCCCGAAGCCCAACTGTCGTACGAACAGGCGCTAAGAAAACTGAGTGTACATATGATAAACGCGATCGAGATGTCTGCACAAGAAGCGGCCTGGATGTTACTGAACTTTTAAATGAGTCAAACTAGCACGGATGTCAACGGCTAAGTGGACTCGTACAACGAAAAGTAGCCCGAGCCAGCCGAAACGAAGAAGAACATTTGGCGAGAGACTTCGTGATTGGCCACAGGTCTCCAGAAGATAATAGTTTGGCTACGAGTGTTTTGGAGAAATGTAGCCGCGTCGAGACAGGCAACCTATCTTTACTGGTCGTCGTATGCCCGGAGAAGCCGTATATGTTGACACGGAATTTGGACATCACATACGGGCTTGTGAATGGCATGGTGGGGACGCTCAAACTCATTGAGTACGATGCGCAAGAAGAACCGTGCAGAGTTTGGTTGCAATGTCCGCCTGGCGTTGGCATCATAGCCAAGGCGAACCTTGCCAGACGTGGCTACGGCCGACACATTAACAGCCGGATACCGATAGATTTAGTGTCTATGCAGTTTCAGTTAAAAGAAAAATTTGGTAAACACATGTCAGTGAAGCGGACGCAGTTCCCCTAATACCTGCTAGCGCAATGACCATACACAGGTCGCAAGGTGGAACATTCGATGCGGTCCTCTATGAGTATGCATTTAACCATCCCCAGAAACTGGTGTATATAGCCTTGAGTCGGGCTACGAGTTTGGAAGGGTTATACCGGACCAATAAAGATGGCTGTCATCAGTTTACTCATAGAGGACCCAATCCTGACAAGTTCCTCAGAGCAGAGTTTGAGCGGCTGGGAAAGCATAGTTTGGCCACTGCGTTTAATCGGTGCGAGGAACTACTAGCCAACAGTGAGATCACGGTGGTCACATTGAATGTGAGATTACTTGGTGCCCATCAACACGACATAGCCACGGACCCACTGTTAATGTCAGCCCTTGTTCTAGCCTTTACCGAGACAGGGTGCTCTCAGGATACTCCCGTCTGAATGCCCGGTTTCAACTTTGTCGGCAGAGCCAGGCGTGATAACCAAACTAGAAATGCAGGGGTATGCATATATGTGAGGCAACCTTTGGTAGCAACCGTAGTGACACCTCCAGTGCCAACGGGAGAGGGGGAAACATTGTGTGTACAACTAAATGCTTTGGACTTAGTTGTGGCTGGTGTCTACATCTCACCGCAAACAGGAGACGATGCTGCTCTTAACACCCTGGCCAACGGCCTGCCCAAGCGAACCGACAAAAGGATGCTGGTCTGCACGTGAGATTTCAACAAAGATCCCAGAAGAGACCCTCAGTTCATCGAGGCCCTAGACACCAAGTATTACCTTCAGCTGTGCCCCCTGCAACCAAAGTCTACAACCCATTGGGGAAGCAGTCTGGACTTGGTGATGTACAGAAACGCGGATCGCTATGCAATAAGAGAAGTGCAAACAAAGAGCCACTCCTTTACAGACCATCAAAGCGTCTTTATTGGCTTAAATAAAATTGAAACAATAAGTGACGCCATGTCGTATCCAGAGTGAATCATTGTATAACCACCAAAGTCGAACCATAACAAGCATATCCATAAGCACCACCACCAGCCAAACATTAGCTGAACCTCGGCTTAGCCATGGGTATTGCTTTCGCAGCCTACCGGGCTTAATCAAGCTAAGCCTCTGCCAACTTTTTTTTCTATCGAACAAGCTTTCGTATTGTCCGTGCGATGAGCTAGACAATGACCAACAACTGCCAAGACTGCGTGGCAGGCTTCACGCTCTCTCTGTCAAAGAGCAAGTACCTTGCGTTTTCTCGTTCTGCACGACATGCAGATTGTCGAAAAGCATTTAAACACAGGCGTATTGGACTTCTTCGATGTGATTCGCAGCTTCACTGTCGCGATAGGAGAGGGGGGAGCGTTTTAGCGTTTTAAGGTTCCCACCAATGCCCCCTTCCCTGCACTCGCTATTGCCAGTTTTGGTGGGAAGACAGACAAACGCCTCTACCCAGTGCTAAATCTAGTGCAGGGCCAGGTGGCTAACCGGTGACCGGGCCATTCCCGATCAACCACCGACCGGAGCCACTATACAGAAGTTGGGAATGTACAATAATTGAATTAGTAAAACATCGACTTTTTTAAAACTGGTAAATAAAAATAAGAACGTAGTAGGTGACCGAGGATAAACAGAATAAATTTTGGCACAAGTGCAGAGCATCCAATGCTAGCTGAAGGGAGATACAAATACGATACGAGACACTGTGGAAGCTAGAAATTGAGGAAGGAGTTCATAAGACGATACTATGGCGAGTGCTTAGCTATTTGGGGCTGTAGGATGTGATTGGAGGTGGGCATGGAGCTGTCGATGTCGGATCGCCTGAGTAATTCCTCACTGTGCTGGACGCCTTGCGAAGAGCTGATCTCATCTGGCTGACATCTCGCACGCACGCGCCCTTAGCGAACACAACACAGCCAATCTCAAATTCAGCCTCCCACCTGCCTGCCTCTCTGACGTATTTCACACTACGCCCAATCGTTCCTTTCCCCAACCGCCATCTCCAAACAGCCCAGGGCCCCGGACGGACGAATAAGGGGCTCCAAAGAAGTAAGAATTCTCGCGCCGAGCCATCTTGCCCTGAGCCACCGGATTCCTCACAGGCGCTCGCATTCCAGGAACCACTACTTTCACGCAGTTGGGAGCCAGACAGCAGGCGATGGAGGACGGACTTTTTAGAAGGCGTCCCTGGTGCTGTGTTCAATAACCGCTTCAGGCAGCTGCAATGGGCGCGCATTACGCTTCAGTGACATCTCCGACAGCCAGCCATTCGTGCAGTGCGAAAAACGAGGACCAGGAAGAAACACGCACAGGCAAATAAAACGCTGAGAAATGAAAAAGAGGTTTAAAATTTGGAACAAGCCAACCCACAAGTGTACATACCCTCATTGCACTGATACATTGCCGAGAAGATAATCCTATCCTAACATTGACAAAATCTGGTGTAACGCCATCAAAAGATTCGCAACAAACGAGATGCTCGATGTGGATTAATGATAAAGTTGTGCAAAAGCAATGGCTCGCTCAATTTATTAGCTGCCAGCTAGGAGGAGTTTTATTGAAATCATTTTTTTTTTTGTTTTCTGAAGCATCAATAGCTTTGTGAGTGTGACTATGACACATATACTGAATTGAACGTTACTTTGAACTAAAAAGCATTGGTTTTCAATTCACTAGTGAGATTATTATTAATCCATGTATGAGCTACGACGACAATCGAAGGAGGAGCGAAATGTGCGTTAACTCTCTTGGCTTTACACAGGATGTGCAGAAGTAGAGTAGCAACCATAGCTTTTCAACACCTCTGCATTCGCTAGGACGAAGCTGTTCACGCTTCAATCGTCGCCTTCATCCGTGTGTGTTTGTCCTGCTCTAGAATAATATCACACAATTGTATTACAAACCAACTACTCCAGATTTCTACGCATAGTATTCGCGCTTGATGTTCCAAATTTAACTTAGACTAATCATTTCATTGAATTCACGTGCCCTTGTCAGCCGGGTCATGTGGTATGAGGAAGCACCGTTCCCGATGGAATTTCTGGTTTGGTTGGTTTGGTTTGTGGGGTTTAACGTCCCAAAGCGACTAAGGCTATGAGAGACGCCTTTCTGGGCGAAATAAAGGCCGCCTAAACTCATCACGCAGCGGTAGTGTTCTCTCGCGGGAGAAAGAAAATGTCAAAAATTGCAAGTTGTACTAAAGGGCGCTCACTGCATGCATTACGCAATATATTGTGCTTGTAATGTACCGGTAGCACCGAATAAAAACATTACAAAATATTCCTCCCACGACTTGCGTGCACAAGAGCTAGTAAAAAAGCCTGCTTGATTGGTTCACAGTGTCTTTCAGAAGTTATAAACTATTGAGTTGCTAAACGTAAACGCGTTGAGAAAATGAATGGGCTTCTCAGTGGTATCACATCGCATACCACTCTGATATATTCGTTTACAACAGAGGTACCAGTCTGGTTACAATAAATATATACCTTTGGAGCTGCTGCGCACCGCTATATCAATATACAGAAGGAAATATTTGCCCTTGCACCACAAAGTGTATACCGTAATGCACATTCATAACTGTGTCGTAAGCAGCCAGCGTTCACTTCAGCATTGTTATGTCAGATACTGAATGCAGTTATTCTATTTCGGGACGATTCCAAAAAATATTTCATAAACTTATAAAGTTCGATGGAGGCGAAAAGCAAGGCGCCCGTGTGCTGTGTTGTCACTGCACGTTAAAGAACCCCAGGTGGTCGAAATTTCCGGAGTCGTCTCTCACAGCCTCAGTTGCTTTGGGACGTTAAACCCCACAAACCAAACCACCAATTATAACGTTTGCGGTTTCGAATTCTCTTTGTATATTTCATTATTAATAATTATAATTGGTTCACAGGAAGCGTAAGGCGCAGTATCTGTCACACTTGCTCTGTGGACGCCGGAACTGTGCCGCAAGGGAAGGGAGGAAGGTGGGAGTGAAAGTGGAAAGAGAGAAAGGGGAGCCGTAGTGGAGGGCTACGGAGTAATTTCGACCACCTGAGGATCTTTAGCATGCGCTGACGTCACACAGCACAAGGACGCCTCTTCGTTTCGCCTCCATCAAAACGCAGCAGCCGTGGTCGGGTTCGAACCCAGGTACTCTGGCACAGTAGTCGGGCGTCTTACTAGTGCACCACCCCGGCCGAACATTGTGAGACCACGAAGAAAAAAAAGTTGAATGCATAAAATTTCGCGGGCAGTAATTTTAGCAGCAGAAAGAACTCTATTTGCTTTGTTGCTAATTTAGTTTACTCCACTCGACGCGGTTAACATTACGACTTACTTTTGTGCAGTACCTTGATTTGCTCGTTTATATTTATTTTTTGAGTGTTTAGAAAAACGTTTATTAGACGTTAATTGGAATTCACATTAGACATTCCCATGAGCGGAGATAAATGACCAAAACAGGAAATGAACATGATTAACAACAAAGGAAAGTGCACATAAAATACATCTTAATGAACAAATACACCACAAATCCGTATTTACAACCAGAATAAAATTTGGCAGTTCGTGATAATGAAATATGCAATTTTGAATAGCAATGCACATGAAGGTATAGACAGTGTGGAATAATTTGCCGAATAAAATAGATATAAACATATACAGCAATCGCATGCATGGACATTATGTTTTACATATGTGGGTTGCGATGTGAACATATGAGAGTGGACATATTTGCATTAAAATTCAGGTACCAAGGTGTGTTAAAGACCACTGAATACACGTCCATTCGACATGTTTGGATGCACATATGTGTCGCGATGAATACGGGAGTGAGTGGACATAAATATTTACATTATATGACAGGCAAAAAGGGGGGTTAAAGGCCACCCGTACACGTTCATCAAACACTCAAAAAAGAGCCGGACCATTGCCGAAGAAACACATATGTGTTGCGATGTATACGGGAGTGAGTTGACATAAATATTTACATTATATTACAGGTACAAAGGGGGGGTAAAGGCCACCCGTACACGTTCATCCAACACGCAAAAAAGCCGGACCATTGCCGAACAAGCTCCTATTAGAGAAGCTCTTTTAGATATAAACATATACTGCAATCTCATGGACAGTATGTTTTACATATGTGGGTAGCGATGTGAGAATCTGAAAGTGGACATATTTGCATTATAATCCAGGTACCAAGGTGTGTTAAAGACCATTGAATACACGTCCATTCGACATGTTTGGATGCACATATGTGTTGCGATGTATACGGGAGTGAGTTGACATAAACATTTACATTATATTACAGGTACAAAGGGGGGTTAAAGGCCACCCGTACACGTTCATCCAACACTCAAAAGAGAGCCGGACCATTGCCGAACAAACACTTATGTGTTGCGATGTATACGGGAGTGAGTTGACATAAATATTTACATTATACTACAGGTACAAAGGGGGGTTAAAGGCCACCCGTACGCGTTCATCCAAAACGCAAAAAGAGCCGGACCATTGCCGAACAAACACTTATGTGTTGCGATGTATACGGGAGTGAGTTGACATAAACATTTACATTATATTACAGGTACAAAGGGGGGTTAAAGGCCACCCGTACACGTTCATCCAACACTCAAAAGAGAGCCGGGCCATTGCCGAACAAACACTTATGTGTTGCGATGTATACGGGAGTGAGTTGACATAAATATTTACATTATATTACAGGTACAAAGGGGGGTTAAAGGCCACCCGTACGCGTTCATCCAACAGGCAAAAAGAGCCGGACCATTGCCGAACAAACTCCTATTAGAGAAGTTCTTTTCGGAACCAGCATTTGCTTGAACATAAATCATATACAGCAATCGCATGGAGAGTATGTTTTACATATGTGGGTAGAGCGATGTGAAAATCTGAAAGTGGACATAATTGCATTATAATTCAGGTACCAAGGTGTGTTAAAGACCATTGAATACACGTCCATTCGACATGTTTGGATGCACATATGTGTTGCGATGTATACGGGAGTGAGTTGACATAAACATTTACATTATATTACAGGTACAAAGGGGGGTTAAAGGCCACCCGTACACGTTCATCCAACACTCAAAAGAGAGCCGGACCATTGCCGAAGAAACACATATGTGATGCGATGTATACGGGAGTGAGTTGACATAAATATTTACATTATATTACAGGTACAAAGGGGGGGGGGTAAAGGCCACCCGTGCACGTTTATCCAACACGCAAAAAAGAGCCGGACCATTGCCGAACAAGCCCCTATTAGAGAAGCTCTTTTAGATATAAACATATACAGCAATCTCATGGACAGTATGTTTTACATATGTGGGTAGCGATGTGAAATTCTGAGAGTGGACATATTTGCATTATAATTCAGGTACCAAGGTGTGTTAAAGACCATTGAATACACGTCCATTCGACATGTTTGGATGCACATATGTGTTGCGATGTATACGGGAGTGAGTTGACATAAACATTTACATTATATTACAGGTACAAAGGGGGGTTAAAGGCCACCCGTACACGTTCATCCAACACTCAAAAGAGAGCCGGACCATTGCCGAAGAAACACATATGTGTTGCGATGTATACGGGAGTGAGTTGACATAAATATTTACATTATATTACAGGTACAAAGGGGGGGGGGGTAATGGCCACCCGTACGCGTTCATCCAACACGCAAAAAAGAGCCGGACCATTGCCGAACAAACTCCTATTACCAAGGTTCTTTTCAACCCAGCATTTGCTTGAACATAAATCCTATATCGCGTTTTTTTACGCGGTGTGCAGCTCTGGGAAACTGCGCTAAAAAATGCGACCCACAAAGCAAGAACAAAAACAAGACGGTCGCAACGTCCGGTTCTATGCGTACTTATTTTGTTCTGCCTGTTTTTTACCGCACTTTAATAGTGCTGTTGCAGATGACCATCACGTAGATCGAGAAAAACTCCAGTTAAAGCATATACTGCTGGTTGGGTCGAAAGCCGTCTGAGTTGCAGTAGTAGTAGTTAACAGCAACAGCGTGTAGGAAATAACCGCGCTAAAAAGTTCTGATTAGCAGACAGGGTTATGACGTCACAAACACATGATAAAATGCAAGAATTTTACGCACCCCGCATTGTAAATAATTTTATTAAATATATTCCATGAAGAAAGCTTGTTTTCATTTCGGTTCGAACCCTCATCATAAGCATGCCAGACGTCGATATAACGCAAAGGCCACGAGGGGTTGTTAGTACCAAGCATGTTAGGGGGGCACCTAGCGAACGCATTGTCCTATGACTTACTGACGTGTGTTTGGGATGTTTGGTTTTGTTAGTGCGGTTCGACGTCCCAAACTGACTCGAGGCTATTAGAGACGTACTTGCGGAGGGTTTCAAAAATTTCTACCACCAGGGGGTTTTTAGCGTGCACTGACATCGCACAGCACATGGGCGCCTTGCTTTTCGGCTCGATCGAAAAGTGGCCGCCGCGGCCGGGACTCGATCGCACAACCTTGGCCGCAGTATTCGAGCGCGGAATCATTGTGCCACTACGGCGGGGCTATATAGGATTTGTATGGATTTTGCAGTAAACGCAATTTATGAACTGAAATTATATAAACAAGCGAATAAAAAAAGCGTGCCTTAAAAAGGCGGAGTTAAATGCGTTTCGCGTCTATGGCAAAGACCAAGCTAAAGCGTTCTCATTAATTTTATTTTGCTTGCTAGAAGTCTATTTGTAGTTACATATGTTTGAAGCGCGGTGGGCAACCTATTTTTATTGTTTAATTGACTGTTAAGGGTCTTCATTCTAAACATTTTACTAAGCAAGAAATATATTTTTTCCTCAAACATTATTTCAAAAATTGGAACTTTCTGTATGTTGCCTTCTGCCAGAAACCAAGACAAAATCAGTTTATTATAGACGCTCAATGACAAAAACAGAGTTCTGGCGGTCAAAATTGAAAATGCTTTCAAGGCGCATGATATGGCTCTTAGCTCTTGCATTTGTTTCTTGTGATTTTACACTGAAAAGCTAGGGATGAAGAAACAAATCTGTTCGCCGTAAGCTGAAAAGGTAAAAACATCTCGCGCTTTGAGGTTTTCACCTAGTAATCTTTTGTGACTTCCTGGAAGAACGTTTCCTGTCTTCCTGCCACAAAAAACAGTAATGCGCCACAAGGCTTAAACATGATTTGCACTGTCCAAATAGTCTTTTTTAATTAAGAAGCATAGCGTAGCGCATATATGCGTTTTTATTCGTACAGCGTTTAGTGGTAGTAATTGCAGTCGGAGTTTACCGCTTGTAGCGAACCATATTATTAGTTTGTGGCTGGAACCACTGAAGAATATTTTTATTATTGCATTAATAAAGTGGTTTCTGATCTATTCAAGAACTGTCGTACGCAGGCAATGTGCGTCTCCTGAATCAAAAACCAATCTTATTTCTTCACAGATGGATACCTTTCCTTAATGACCGATTCTTTTTGCAGGTGCGAATAAGCATCAGCACTTTGGATTTACACACTCAGATATGAAGGATACAATTAGTCTGTGGCACACGTCACTGTGCGTGGTTCATGGAGAATTGTGAAAGTATGCTAATAAATATATGTCGACAGCCTATAGAGGCACTGCTTGTAGAGCGTAAAGAAGTCTCGTGCCTGCTTTACAAAAAGAACTCAGCATGCATCTGGTGTTCAGCCCCGCCGGGGTGGTGCAGTGGTAAGACGCCCGACTACTGTCCGGAGTTCCCGGGTTCGAACCCGACCACGGCGGCTGCGTTTCGATGGAGGCGAAACGAAGAGGCGTCGTGTGCTGTGCGATGTCAGCGCACGTTAAAGATCCCCAGGTGGTCGAAATTACTCCGCAGCCCTCCACTACGGCTCCTCTTTCTCTCTTTCCACTTTCACTCCCATCTTCCTCCCTTCCCTTACGGCGCGGTTGCGGTGTCCGCAGAAATCAAGTGAGACAGTTACCGTGCCTTTCCCTTCCTATAAATAAATCAGTTTTTTTTCCCTTACGGCGCGGTTCAGGTGTCCACATAGCAAGTGTGACAGATACTGCGCCTTTCCCTTCCTGTGAACCAATTATTATATCTGGTGTTCAAAAATTATATTCCTTCTTATTAAATGGCCTCAAAAGTGCGCAAGAACTGAAAATGAGTAGTGAATCCGACGTACCACAAGATGACAGTTTACTAGATAGAATGTTGGGAGAAAGGAATATCTGAATGCCACATTCGGGACATTTCTTTTGTGATGTTTTTTTTTATATTATTGAGGCGTCATATCTGATGAAATAAATCCAGTGTCAAAATTGTTTGGGACCCTTTAGCATGCATTGTATTTACATCTTAAATTATGCTCACTTTAGTACTAATTTCATCTCTACATTTTGATTAAAACATAAGAAAATAACACATAACCACGACTGTCTTGGGGGCACTCCAGTCTAATTTGGTATATCGTTAGAGTTTTGTTTTGTGTTCGCATTTGCCAGAATAGTGATGAATGCTTGCGGAATACAATAAATAATTGAGAAAACAAAAATCTAATCCTGTGGCGGAATGCCGGCGCGAACACTTCAACTCTAGCCCAAGCACATGAAAGCGCTGCGAACTGTCGAGAACCCCAGCTTTCAAGCGTCCACTTGTCAGACTCTGTGAACTGCCCAGAGCCTACCTGTCTTGTTTCGTTTTTTCGTGGAAAGGCAGCCGCCGCGTCTCCCTCGCTGGGCACGGAACGACCTTTCACCACATCATAAGGGTCTTTCAACCTCCTTTGCATAATGAGTGGCACGTGCTTCTCGAGAGGGCATCAGATGTGCACTCATACCTGGACAGCGGAGACGTTCCCGTGAGGAAGCGCGTGTTCTTGTCGACCGGCGGTAGACGCTGCTCGTGACACATTCTTATTGATTCCATAGTAGTAGAGAGAAAAGGGTTTTCATTTAAACGCCTAGCTAGAGTTTGTATTTTGAATACTTTAAATACTAAAACACGGCTTGTGGTCTTAAAAGAGTGAGATGTGCTCTGTACAGCAGAAACCTTTGCATACCCCGGGAGCCACTCAAAGAATGAACATGACGCAAGGCTATTACGGGGTAATCTTATTTTACGAAAATATTCCTAGTAATTATTTCTATTAGCTAGTAAGAGTGCAATGTTCAATTTGACGAATCAGATTTCATACTCCCACCCCTGATACTCAATAGCGCAAACGTTTCTACACAGATCACGATGTGCAGAATCTCTGAAGGTAATTAATTAACGAACATGCTTTGCACCTGCATTCTGAAAAAGTGAAATGAACAAACAATACTCCTTGTCTTTCACTTTATGAGATATTTTTTTTAACATAAAGGTCTAATCGCAGAGAAATTAACTCCCGGGTGTTGAGGGATTATTGAGGCAAAATTTGAGTCTCTGGGGCAGTTGTAAGCACCTCTGCGAAGATTTTTGAGCTCCAGTGGGTACCTTCGATTGTCTAGGAAAATCGGTTTCGCGGTTTACAAAACAATTTTTTCTTTTCCTGGACGTACATGCGCTGAGGTACGGCTAAGAGTCTTTTAAACATTGATGTCAACCGCTGCAAAGCTATCTGCTTTGAAGAATAATTTTACAGATTATCTGAAAGCACAGAGGCCGGCATTCCCGCTCCACGTGGATAAAATATTTTCCGCAAGTAATTTCATCTAATTTGGGCGTTTCCACTGCTTGTTTTCTCGCACTGATATTTTCTTGATGCCATTTAAGCCTTACTTCTGTCATATGAGGAAGTTAGCTGGCTAGAAGAAGCATCAGTGAAAAAAATAGGGCATAGCTGTCGCATTAGAAAAGCAATTATTGGACAGCATGCAGATATAGTTTGATGTAAAGTACCGTGCTGACATCCCTCGGTCATCACGAGGTAGCGTTGGATTTTTTGAAATAAAATATTTCATCAAACAGGAATACAGGACATTTGGAATACAAATTTGAGGCCACTGAGGCACCGTGTTTAAGGTTATAAAGCGACTGTGGTTCGGCCTTGCCTTATCAACACTCGCGGACCTTCGATCGCGTACTCGAAGTTTGATTTAGCACTTAATTACTAGATTGTTATTTTGCCCGGCATATTATCTACCACATACTAATTTACGTACATACCTTAGCGACCATGTTGACTTAAAGATCAACAGATAAATAATATACAACTCTGCTTTAACCAAAGCGTATGACCGTATTTGCACTGCGTACGTTAACTTGTTTCGTTCGCGATGCAAGGATTATTGAGTATTTGATTCTAATGTCATCCTCTCATCTTAAAGAAGCTTCCAGAGAGGTAGTTCTCGCCGGCTTGGCTATGTTATGGGTTCTCACGACATTACTGAACCATTTAGGAAGTTTTATAAGCTGCGTTGTCTGCCAGCAACACCAGGGCAACACATAATGTAATGTAATGCCCCATAACAGGGGCCTTTGAGGTACAATAAATAAATAAATAAATATAGGATCTCTTGGAAAACAAGGCCTTTCAAGCTAAACTAGAGAACAGGTTGAAGAAAAAGAAGAGAGAGTAAGAACCTATTAAACGTAGAAACGACATTATGCAATATCATCGAGCATGAAGTTGCTGCTATCCTAGAAGACAAAGAGGGATAAAACGGAAACCAAATGAACACACTATGTAATACGTAATATCATATAGGAGCGGCGCACAAATGCACCGGAGGAGAAAATAACGAATAAAATAAAGTATGTATCAAACACCCCCGAGTGCGAACAATGAATCTCTTGTTGGACACGTTTAAGGTTAAGTGTATCACAATTGTGCCATCTACTTCTCCCTGTAAAAACGCAGCTCTTGGGCGTCCGTTTCTAGATTGAGCACCATAGTTGACCTCGCATGCCTCCCAAATAGACCGTTGTGTCTACCAGCATTTAGTGCTTCCCTATTCTCTGTTAGGAAGTGTGCAGATAGGGCACCTTTCCTTTCTTATAAACTAATTTATATTTAGCTCACTTCACTGTGTGGTATACTGTTAGAAGCAAGATACTGTTGTTTTCTAAGGTTTAAGGTGGTTTCTTTCTCAAATAATTTTGCTATGCCATGCCTTTTTGGAGACAAACATCACTGCGGATGGTTCCAACAGCAAATAGGGAATGAAAGTTCTTTATCGTCCTACATGTTCACCAAATTCTTTGGATGTAACAAAGAACTTTTTTTTTTCGAATCGCCAGGAACATTCTAATTTGGCCGTGAAGAAGATAAGCTTTGACCTTTCTATACATCAGTGTTCCTATTTTGGGGGCAACGCCTACAGAAATAGGGCTTGCATTAAGCCCTCGAGACAAGCTCCTACGAGCTCCTGAGATGTAACTGATGTCTACTGTCCGCAAGAAAGAAAGCACGCACTTCCAATCGAGCAAGATTGCTGTGCTTTACTGGTCCTAATTGAATTCAGACGACGCTTGCCTTCAGACAGGAGCTTACCAGCGTGATTTCGTGCCAATCGGCTGCAGCTTTTCTCCTGCATACGGTGCTCTAGTACGAAGGAGAAGATGATAAAATATCCCGGAATAGCCTAGCAACAGCCCCGTGTAATTTCGGTTTGTCGGTTGCGACTATTCAGTGCAGATTTGATTCAATCATCAGCGGCTGCTGTGCCTATGGAGGCTGCAGGTGAGGCTACTCTGTACTTTCCGCTTTTTGCTTTGTCTTTGCGATGCGCTGGGCAGGACAAGAAGAAGGGTGTCCAGGCACTGCGGTCTCTTTGCAGTTTTTTGTGAGCCACCGGGCTTGACTCGCGCTTGTGAAGCAAGTGTCTGTGCGTGTATATATTTTCATGTGCCTTCCCTACATCGTCACCCATCATGATCCTCCTTCATCTCCCCTTACCCAGTGTAGAGTAGCATGCCATATTTTAACCATTCCGGCCGAACGCTCTGCCTTTCTTTTAAATAAAGCCATCTATATATCTTGCGATGTGGGCGTACTTCAAGGCCCTCAGGTGGTCACGTTCGCTGCAAAACTTTAAGACGGTGTCCTTCTTAGCCGATGTTCCTTTGGAAGTGTAAGCCCATAAAGATAATTTACGAAGCTGCTCGTATTCCTCGGTAGGGGCATGACGAACTATGCAAACGTTGGTAAGAGTGGGATAAAGCTACCGATATAGGCAGTCGCATTTCTACAACTGCCTCATCAGTAGTAAAGCAAGTATGCCTACTGTTCTGTGCTTTATTTCAAGTGCCCAAATTGTGCCAGATCGCAAGTATAGCACCGCGCTTGCAAATCTCAAGCCTGATATTATTGCGCCTTTCCCGATTCCTGAATAACTTCATATTTGTTATATCCCTAGGGCAAGTGATTTTTCGCGATAACAATGTTTCTTTTTGCTTTCTTTGCAGTTTCCTCTCTGTAATCCTGCAAGTAGCCTTTGCATCGTTTATACCAAGGTACTTGTACGCTTTAAGTTTAGGTAATTCCAAGTTTTGTATCGTGATTGTTCTGGGTTCATAATTAAAAACCATGGCTCCTTATCTTTCTGCCCTAAATTTTAATACCAGGACATCTGCCTCGCTTTTACAACCGTGTGCCAAGCCTTGGAGGCATTTCTGACTATCTGCTAGGAGAACAATATCATCTGCATTTATCAATTCCTGTATGCAGCTAGTTTTCAATTCACCCTTCTTCCGTCATGACATTTTAAAACCCAATTCGTTCAATTCTAACTTCTTTCAATCTCTCTAATGTAGATCATGAATAGAAGTGATAAAGGGCATCCCTGCTTAAGTCCCCTTTTAGGTGCAACTCTTTTTGCACCGCCCATGGCCTGCCACTTCACTGCTATATATTCGTTAAAACTGTCTTACATGGTAAGATTAATAATGAAAAATTTATATGAGCGGAATCCAGGAACAGTATACCAACGCAACCAGAACCAGGAATTACAGCTTCATGGTATACTGTTTGCAAAAATAGGCCGTCTTTTCGTGAAAATTAGAAATAACAGTAACATCTGCATTACTGAAGCCCGCTTAGGAATTAATTTGTTTTTTCAGGTTTCGGCCGAGCTGTGCAGTTGGCGGGCCGGGACGTCGCCACCGAGATCTTGCCAAGGCCTGCGCATCCCAGCAGCCTCCGTCACGACAGGCAGATGACGATAAAGTATCAGCAAATGAAGGCGCGAGCGCAAATCTGAGTCGAGTCACGTGATGTGATCTCGCCCTTTTACGCAAGCCTGTACGCGCAGATTCAGTGGCTGATCCTTTATCGCTCACCCGCTTGTCATGACGTTCGCTGATGGGAGAGAAGGTGATGAAAGGCCTTGGTAAAATCTCGGTGGTGTTGGCCGGGTAGGTCAGAGTTCCTCTGACCGGAGCCGGGACTGTATCGGACCAGCCAGGCCGGGTTTGGGCGGGTAACGCAAGAGGCAGATGAGCCCGGGACGGCCCTGGTCCTATAATTACGGCCCGTGCAGTGCTCTAAATGTGTCTTCCTAGTAATAAACATTTCTAGTTCACACTTGCAAACATGGCTGTTTCATTTCGAATTGAAGGGAGTAAAAATGAGTGGTCGCTCTAGGGCGGCTTATCATTCATGCGTTGCCTTTTTTAAGCGGAAGCGCTTTAAATATATATATATAAGAACACACCAATACCTTCGCTCTCGTCAATCCGTAAGACTTTCCACTGGCTCGTGTACATCACGAGTAGAAAATTTAGGAGCTTCACAATGGTATCCTTGACATTTTATCGGGGTCAGTTCATCACCACCTTACCTCAACGTCGACATCACGACATCGCCGGAGCTCCTCATACCTCTACATATAAGAGAAGCTACAGTCTGAGAATGACGCATCGGAAAGCGCTCAAGGCGGCAGCCGTGTTGATAGCCTTCACCTGACTTCGTTGTTTCGTGCTAAATTTTTTTTTCTTTCACTGCAGGGGCAACTCTTTTCCAGAAAATGTGTTCGCTGCGACAGGTCCTCCAAAGAGATTTGGCGTCCTAGAGGCTCGTCTTGTTTTGGTGCGGATATACACCCGCAATGCTGCGTTACGTCTACATTAAATGATAGCTTTGTCCGGTGGTCACAACTACGTGTTGGGGCTGATAAATATTGTCAGCAATTGAATACAATCTCAACAAGCGAACTAAAAGCTATTCTTGCTCAATTACCTTTGTGAACTAATTTGTCTAAGAAAATTACATCAGGTGTAAACTTAATAGGGACCCAAAATAGGTTTATCAGAATATTGGCAGTAGTTACCCTCAAATTTCGCGACTGTTCTCATCCTGCAAAGAAACTGCCAATCTACACAATATTCAATTACTACATTCGCAGTATTAAGACGAGCCAAGAGCTAGAAGCTTACTTTCTTTTGCCATCCGCACATGTGACTAATGAATGCCCAGTAGCTCAGTTGCAGTTTTATGCAAATGCGCTTGATTACCCCACCAGTGCACCGTTACCAATCAATAACGATTTCTGACATAACCAAACGCAGTAATTTTAGGCACGGCCCACTCAACACGGGAGCGGGAAATGAGATAATCATTGCAATATATTTCGCTGTGTCCAAGCACGGCATTCTGCCATAGTAGAATACTTTGTTCGATTTTCCGGTTATATTATTTTTTTTGAGGCCGGCTTTACATGCAGCATAAAGTTACTTTTAACGATGGTGGGACTAATCTTACCCTGTGAATGCCTGCAGAGAAAATTTCTTCTATTTTCTTTTGTTCCTAAATACGTCAACTCCGGAAGTTGCATTTGCTAGGTCTGCTTGATATGTGTCCCAATCAACAAGTATATTTAACAAGATTCTTATATTTTACTATTTTGTGATGCTGTGCATTAAGTCGCACTTTGTTTAGCCGGCCAAACACATGCAATGATTCTTGTGTCTACGCATGACGGATCAATAGGCCTAACCACGTCTCCTTCCCTTTTCCCCGGAGGAACACTTGCGTTTTCAACGTGTTAATCCTATCATGATACCTCCTAAATCCCTCACGAAAATAGTCGATAACGCCTCATACCCAAATTTTAGGAAAGGGACTAGACCGCTCAGCTTGAATATATTTGCCGGGTGGTTTATAATATATGTTTATTCGTGCTGAAAACCGATTCAAGATGTGATATTTAAAATTTGAAGATTGAAGAGATGCACGTGCGAAAGCTTCAACGACGTTCGAGATTCACTAGGATATTATCGGCACCTAATCTCCATAAGTGATCAATTTCATGCTGAGTACCGTCACAACCGGAGGTGATTGTATTATTCGTTTGCCGCAAAACATAATTTACCGCATTCGCTTGTCTAACAGCTTCATGTGTTTAGAGCTCAGGACCGCATATTATATTGTTTAAAGTGTCTAATGTGAGGCCTGAACTCAAACCGCGTACACTTTTGCTTCTTTTAAATCTGTGTTGTCAATTCAGTCATGCGGCATTACGAATGCGTGCATGAAGTTCAAGCTGCGCGAAGCATTGGGCACAAATCGAAAAAGTGCAAGAACTTTCTGTAATGATCAGCATAAACTTTTGTTTTCCGCTACTACCTTTGTTTTGACTGACTGCGAAATTTCTGTGTTGGGCAAAGAATACGATACATTGGCAAATTAGCGCGTATATACAGGCTGGCGAAGGTATGCTCGTGTGGCACTTAAGCCTAAAGCCGCAATAAATAAATTTTGTTAGACACGTAGAGAAATGCTAGCCATATATTTTTGAAGGACTTAAGCAAGTAATGTATAATGATTATAACTGTAATGTGTCAGTTGCAATTCAATAAATATAAACTAGGTTGCTTCATGCCTAGTCATCAAATTTTACATGATTATCAACATTTTACCCTAAAAGCTGCAGATATCTAAGTCAAATTTCTATCTTTTGAATTTAGGAGTCATGTTATATGGCACGATTGAAGACTGTAAAGTGAGCCGATTTTTGAGAATTACTTCAAACGCCAATACAGCATGAAGCATATTGCACTAAAACATTGCATTTGAACCATCGTGGAGTGTCATTTATGCATTGCATTCGAAAGCTGAACTAATCTTGCTTCTTACTTGAGGCAATTTCTAAAGAAGCGTGCCGCAGGATATGCGAGATAGTGTTTGCCCTCACTTACCATATAGGAATGAAAACGCATAAAAAACAAAAACAAAAAACAAATGCACAAATGTTTTCATCACAGCACTTTTGTTTTTATTTCTTTCCAGAATGAAAAATGAATGAATACCTTGAGCGAGAAGGACCGCCAATCACTTACGCTTTAACAAGTACACAGTCAACTTTTTTTTTAGGGGCAGGCAATTCAATCCCTAAAAGCTACTTTAATATTCTTCCTCTTGCGATGAAAACCCCGTATTCTTTTATAACAATAAAGCTTGTACCTGTATTCCTACGTGTTTTTGTTTGTTTTTTTAGCCCAGTAACAAGTAAATATCACCACCGCAGGCGGCATACTTTTCCAACGGTCTCATTTAGAAAGTATTGCGTCAAATAAACTGTCATTCTTGTTGAAAAAGAGCATGATTACAACAGTAGATTAAATATAAATTTAGTTTTCCGATTCGAGCAACATTGTACTCTTTTGTTTTTTTGTAACCTTCGTGAAGGGTGAAGACTGAAAGTAGCTGCAGTAATATTCCCAGAGTTATCTCCACAAGCCGCAAGACGTACAGATCTTGTCACTTTTTGGTAATACAGGGCTTTGACCAAACTTTTGCTTTTTTGTTTGTGTGAGTTACATTCTCTTTTTACTGAAAACGAACCCGGCTTCCTTGATTATTCTTACCGGACCAAAGGGAGATTGTTTGCAGCAGCCGACCTCATAAGTAGTTTCAGCAAGAAACGGAAACGAAGGCGCACAAAGCGAAGAAAAACACTCAAGCTGCAATATGCTAGCTTGCAGAGAAAAGCTACCAGGTGACTGCAATGAGGCTTCTGCACTGTGGTAAGCGGGACGCTTGAACAATATGAGTGAGTGTACGTACACCTTTTGTCAAAAATATACGCCCCAAGAGGTTCGCCTCTAAGCACATTAACTAATCCCCTGGAAGCAATACTGAAATATGTAGGTAAGCATAGAAAAGAATGAGGACTAGATTTGTCGTCTACTAGAATTCGAACGGTGCAGATGCGTACTGAGCCCCGTTACGGGGCTTAGAAGCAAAACCCTTGGGCTGTATATTTTTGACAAAGACTGTACGTCTACTTTCGTGACAAAAATACATTCTGGATTTTCTGTACATGCTGCTATCATCTTGTTTGCGCACCATTCGTTACATGGGCAGTCAATCATACACAGACAACGTAGTAAACGCACCGCATGAACTAACCAAGCAATTTAACACTGCAGTACACTATACGAGCAAATTTACGGTACCGCACGATATTCCCCTTCTCGGTACCACGCGCCCAATTTCAAATTCAGGGCTCGGTAGCATGCTCTCTTCTTCTCAGAAAGAAACAAGCGACTGTCGTAAATCAAATGGACGATGTCGAAATCCCACTGCGGTGATTTCAAATCAAACAACTCACTAAAAATGCATTTCTCTTACAACCGCGCGGTTCTGCGACCGGTGCCCAGAAGTGGACGTTCTTTTTCCAGGCGCGTCAGAAAATTCAATTTGGACGGTGTCGCGAGTTCTCGGGACCTGCTTCATCTCATTTTATGTTGGCTAAAGTTTTGGAACACCTGTAGATAATTGCTTTCTTGCTATCGTTCGCTGCCTCTTGTTATGTTTATTTTGTATGCTTACTTGCATCTCTATTGTATGTAGGAGGTCACATCTGAGCATTTCGTCTTTCTGGCTTATAGAAAGAAAAAACGGTACTTGTAATACCGAACCGCTAATCTGCTGCTCTGGCCGGCGCGTGTCCTTGCTGCGCATTATTTTTGTGTAATACTTACCCTAACAGCGCCCATCTGGCGGGCGTTAGTTGAACAATGACATAAATGTCTTTGACATCCTGCCGTGGCGGCGTGCGTGTTTTCTCCGTTTGTACACGCCGAAAGTATTTGTTGGTGTGCATTGGGATTTGTATGATGATGGTGTAGATAGCAGGATTAAATGTCAAACTCGGCTTTATGCACGAAATTTCACCTGACGCGTTGCGTTCGGATTGCGCCTACGAATTGAGAGGAACTACGGGACTGATGCATTATGATTGAAACAAATTTCAATGAATTTTCAGCTTGAATTTACCTCATACATAAAAGTTAGGCAAATATCAAAACCGGAGACATGTTAGGTCATACGAATGCGGGTTTCTCACTTCGAGCATTAAAGTAACTAAATCACCTACTGCCTGCGAAGTACATGAATAACATGTGGGGATGAATGTATATAAAAATGCGACATCCACTACGTGTAAGCTTGATTAAAACAGCTCCTCTGGCCAGGCTCAGTATGGTTATGTTCAACTACTGATTATAAAAATTACACATCTTTTGTTTGTCTGATTACTATGGCTTTTTTTCCTCTGCAACCCATGCTGCTAATAATGTACTAGAGGAAAACGCATGGTCTAAACAACACCACTAGCTCTTTAAATATGCATGAGTAGGATCAGTTAAATGTGCTCAGTAATTTGAGCGCATCGAGTACAGCTAAAGCGTTGCTTTTTTTTAATACAAAACATTGCAGCTGTAGAAAGCTATGATGTTGTCTTGAAGAAGGATAGTGTTTACTGCACGTTTTGATTTATGCCTATATCAGATGATATATAAATTGCACTAGTAATCCCAATAGGTCATAATGATGGAAATACATAGATATATACATACATACATATATATATATATATATATATATATATATATATATATATATATATATATATATATATATATATATATATATATATATATATATATATATATATATATATATATATATATATGCCGTTGTCAGCGTAACACGCGAGAAAAATTCGCTCAATCAAGATTGTGTCAACATTTCAGATTAGTGCGTTGTAACAACAAAGGTTAGAATAGTTGAGACTCTATACTTTAGAGCCCACAGATATTGCTAAAATTGTGTGTTTGTTTGTTGATCGAACCTCTTCGTAGCCCTTGTGCCCCGTGGCATGCATGCGAACCCTTGGCCCACCGGACCGCACATTTGGCGGGGGCAAGCGACGGACCTGTACACAACTTTTAAAACATGCACAGTTCGATGCTCTGAGTAAAGTATTCAAACGTGGGAGTAAAAATAATCTAAAGTGAAGATATGTTTATGTTGCGCCATTCAGGTTGCATGCAGTAAGATGACACCACATAAACTGACAATATTATACCACCCTTCTCGCGTGTCCTTGACAACAATTACTAAAAAAAACTTCTAAACTCCATCGTAAACTTTAAAGACGCATCTGTCATTCAAAGGGGTCTATAATATCGCCAACAAGCGCCCCTGTACTGTCGGAGTTATTCCAACAGCAGCTGCACATGATAGTCCTCGCGTATTCATTTATAATGAGCGCTGCCTAACCGCGATAAGTTCGATCTACATATATCATACCATCTATAAGAGCAGCTTATATTCACGGAATATCTTCAGCGTCTAGTAAACAACTCAAAGAATTATGAAAAACAATAAGCATTATTCAGGATAGTATGCTATAAATAGTAAAATAATGAAACACACTACGATAAACTACATACTGATGGAACTAGATACCGGTAACTGGTGCCCTCATAATAATATTAACAGCAAAAGAGCCGCCTTTACACGCCAAGCCTCAAAGAAAAAAGTCGCCAACATTAGAACCATTTTTGATCACCGGTCTACTCTTTCTTCCTGAAGTCACTTTTTATGAAAAGTGCATGTACTCTTATTACTCCTTCCATTCACCCTCTCACTGATAACTTAAAGAGTTTAAAGGACGTATTCATCGCGACGATCAGGGATGAAAGTGTTCAACTCGCCAATGACACCCAGATGAGGTCCTAAAAAAGACGCGGCGCCGAAAACATGCCCAGAATGTTCCCTGCCTGCACTTTGCCTTGTGTGGTGGTGTACACAAATGAAGACTGAAAACAAAATTATTAGAAGGGGTTCGACTAAGGTTACAATTGCGGAAAATTTGAGCTTTTGGCTAGGGATAATGCTCAGAGGCAGAGCCTTCTCCGATTTCAGGAACATTATTAGCCTCTACGACCTACTTTAACTTCACGCTCATTCTGTGCTATATAAAAGTTGACCGAAAAAAAAATCTGGCATTTTTGTAACATTGCGGTCAGAAGGAACCGAAGACACACAACAAGAGTAAGCGATCGCAGAGAGCGCTCTTATTCTTGCTACAAACATCTTGTTACAAACTGAATGTTTACTTTGGACCTCGAACATTTTCTTTCTGCACTTAGCGTAGAAAACGAAGACTAGCGACGAAACAAAATCCCCGGTACGAGTGTAAGTCGTAGGACGCGTGGGTGGATAAGCCATCTTAGTATCACTTTGCCCGCACTTACGAGACGCAGCCTACCTACTTCGCAAGAAGCTTTTACCGCTTCTTGGAGGTGTAGTTTTCTGTGCTCTTCGAACTGTTTTCTCCTTCGTGTGCAGGCGTGTTTTAACTAAGGGTCTTCACCGTATAAGATGAGACAAAATTGCTGTACTTAGATGCAGGTGCGTTCGGGATGCTACGTAACTGCTGAGAAATTAATTGAGATCGAGTCAGATAGATGTGACTATCATTCGAAATAGATAAAAGGCGGGTGCGGATATATGTCATCAAAGCTAGAAAACGTTGGGCCTTTGTCAAGCTTGGTAAATTAGGCGTTTTTGCGCACATTATAAATTCAATATATACATACCTATCGCAGTAGTTTTACTAATGTAGGCGAGATTCAAAAACGCCCGAGTGCTATCTGAACTGAAAGTTTCGGCGTTAATTTCCAACCAGATTCTGTACAGCGGGTTATGTAGAGGCAGTGTTGCGTGAAAGCGAATGGAGCTGTTATTCTACATTTTCTTCTAGGAGTCGGCGAACCTAATTTAAAAAAAAAGCGACCTGTGGCTGTGAAAAGCTTTCCAGAACTATAAAATAAAATACCATGGCTAAATCTAAAATAAAAAGAATAGAAAGCAAAAAAGTGGTGTCCAGGCCAGGATTTGAATCATCATCTTTCGGTGTCTTAGGCGAGCAGGCTAACTGCAAACTACTACTTTTTTATTTATCGCCTGGGGCAGCACAAATTACACAAATACACCAATAATAAAACCAAGCATCCAAGGTACCATGAATATACAACGCAAAAATTGCTTTTTTGCTTTATTTTCTGTTCACAATGTAAAATATATGGGGATGAATGTCTCATTTAGAGACAACAACAGGAAGAGCGAGAGCAGAAAGTAAGACTGCACTATGTTCCAAAACCGTTTTAGGTTAGGCAGCGAGACCAAACTGCATCTATTCAGGTTTCTCATTTTAGGTTTTATAGTTTACTTTCTGGCAAATAAAACATTGAATGAAATACACCCTCCCTGAGAAGGCATCCACACTAACGTGTCGGAACACTATGCTATGTTCTAAACACATTTTGTAGGCCGGAATAAACCATCCTAGGACTTGGTTCGCGTCGGTAAAATTGACGCAGCGACATAGGAGGCTCAAGTTTTGAGAGCCATACTGGGCATTCCGCACAGGATTTTGGGCTTGTGGCAAAAAATCCTTGCGCTCTCGAAATTAAACTCGAGCGGATGCGGTATCTTTATAGCAGCGATAAACTGGCATTCTAGAGTGCTATAGTGGAGATCCATAAGCTTCACTAAACGAAATGGTATGCCATCCTCGTTGTCTGAACATAGATACGCTACGGCGTGAGCATCTAGTGGTACACCTTTCTTATCTCTGCTTGTAGTGTATCTCATAAACATATTCCTTCCCAAAAATGTAAAATAAATCGTGTTCTGTTTCTGATTCCTTAAAGTGCTCTCCAAATAAAAAAAAATGCCTTCAATCTAAAAACTTTTTAACAGATAGATTTGGGTTGTGTAGCTTAAGAAGGTATTTTCTTCCGGTCTCACCCCCATTTTCTTTGCCCGCTTTAAAAGAAACACTGTCTCGGCTTTCAGTGCACACGCTCTAAAAAAGAATACACTTAATAGCCTGTGGACAAACCATGTTGCGCATATAAAACATACCTTTTCTTTTCGTTTTCACTTAAAATATTTGTTTGAAAACAAACAGGAAGAAATCTATCGCTTTCTACAATATTCGGCAAAAAACAAATCACTCCCAAAACTTATTTGGTGGACACAGTGATCTCAAGCAACAAGCATCGCAGCCTCTTACACAAAGCATATGAACGAGTCTGTAACATCGCGAAAGGAAACACTAAACGTAGGACAGTTCACAAACTACCTTAAAAAGAGGTTCCTCAGTCTAATACTTCGTTTCCTGCAGCAGTGGACCCATACAGACATCAATATGAAGACAGCAAAAATCGTGTGTAGCTTTTGATGTTGCTATACCTGCATATTATACCATACTTTGCAGATCCGAAAAAAAGTCTTACAGACTGTATCTCTGAACAACAGCCACAAGTTGGTTACTTTATCTCTCAATTCTGTAACATCACATTTTTCTGCAGTTTTCAATACTATAGCAATGTTTGAACATGGGCACTGCTTGTAAACTTATATAAGCGCGACAGAGACGATACAACAGGCAAGAAAGAATGGACAGCACCCTGTCCTGTCATTTTTGTCTGTTGTGTCGTCTTTGTTACACTTATATAAGTTTACGAGCATTAACCAACTAGCGCCGCAACGCATATTACTGGGTACTGCTTAAAGACAGGCGTTAAATAGCTTTCAGTGTATATTTAGAATTCTCAGAGTGTAAACAGGGATTTAGCTGAGACGAAAAATTAATAGTCAAAGAGGTATCACGGAGTACGAATGTAGAAAGGCTTTGCGCGAAAATACTTGAAAGTACATACCTCGGATGCACACCCATTCGTCTTCTGCATTATGTGGTCACAAATTACTGGAATAATATAAATACAGTATCCAATACAATAAGGATGGTGTCCGGCAGAAAGTCACACTCTGTATAGTGCTACTCAGTCTGATTTGCATAGGATACTCAGCTAACTAGATTTGGAAGAGCTGAAGATAAGATATACTGGAAATTACGTTTTTAATCTACAATTCATTCATAGTGTAGCGATACAGCACCTCAGAGGCTACGATTTGCAAAGAAGAATCAATATTCTTTAGAGGCGAAACTGCAAAGCTTGTCAGAATTAATATGTAGAAAGTTCAATAAATGTTCTACAGCATCAAAAGGAAGAAGACATTTAATGCTGATATTCTTTGCAACGCACTGAAACCAGTACGAGTAAATCTACTTCGAGTACGTAACGACCGCAGACCCGCACTAGCAAAAGGAAAATAACTAAAAGAAAAAAGAATAGAAGGGTTCAACGCTGCTTAACCGAATATGCAGTGAAAGCATTAAAGCGGGTTACCTTCCGGAGTCCTCCACTACGGCCTCTCTCATAGCCTGAGTTGCTGTGGGACGTTAAACCCCGAAAACCAACCAACCAACCTTCTTTTTCTTCTTCCTCTTCTTCCTCTTCCTCTTCTCCTTCTTCTCCTTTTCCTTCTACTTCTTCTCCTTGTTGTTCTTCTTATCCTTCTCCTTATTATTATTCTTCTTCTTCTCCTTCGCAACTAGATGCGGCTCTCGCGCATACGCATACCGGGCCGGGCACACTTGCGCGAAACTCGGCTCTTACCCACGTAGTGTAACTTTACGCTACAATAAGAATAGAGTTTTCGCGGAAACCATGAATGGTGCATTACTAGTATATCCCTCTAGGGAAAAGTATGTGGCAAATTTCTGTCTCTGTGGTAATGACCTATGGCGAAGAAATGTGGAGACAAGCGAAAGACGACACGCTTTATTCCAGGATAATGCCGCGTGTATAGATGTGACTACAGCGACTGTGTAGAGGGAAGCGAATAAGCAGAAATTCGGGTTAAGGGCAGTTATTGCGATTCAGATGAGATATGTTCCTTCGTCCGGTTACACAATGTAAGTGCAAGATAGCCAGTACTCCTCAAGGTAAGACACCATATACTTTTAGAAAGCAAGTGTAGCAAGGGCGGCAGGAACCGGCGTGGGCGAATTAAAGAATTAAGCGATGAAGATTAAGTAGCACCCAACACAGCACGGTCCAAATAGCGAGTGTTGGTAGATGTCTTTCTCATGCGATGGGCGAGTTCAGATGATTATCGTGATGGTTTTCGATCGGTTGCCCTGCCCTACATTTATGAAGCCCGAGATAAAAGTGGCATCCTTCGCCTTAATAAGTCATCACCCATTACAGAAACAATGAACGCCAATGTTCCTTGTCTTAAGAAGAAGAAGATAAGCGGCATTTATTTGTGCAAGGTCATGCGATAAAAAGCCCTTAATGATATAGGCTGGCCTGTCGACGTTTCCTCCAGAGTATTTGTTCACCACTCTGATATTTGTATTTTTTATCTAGTTATTTCACCAGCTACCTATATCATGGAACGGCTTAATACCACGAAGAAGAGTTATACAAGTCAACACATAAATACAATGTACTGGCATTACAGTTTTTCGCCCTTCAAGATTTCAAGGCAGAGCCCAGATACAATCATTGAGGTACAAAATAAGCAGTACGTCACTACACACATAGCAATGAGCTAAACGAAATCGAAAGTGCTCCGCCGTGTTCTTTTTTGTGGTCTGGGCACACGCCCACCACCAGTGGACAGATAGACGGTATGCAGGTGAAGCAAAGAACGTCATCACGGGTCGCTGAGAAGAATTAACAAAAACAACTATGCGCGAGCATAGCAAGAATATTTTTACAACTGTCTCGAAACACCTACACAGCCATTTTTCACGGAATGAGGACTAAGAAAACTGCGCCATGCAAATGAACCCGTATTGTCCTGGCATGATAGGGGCCTATGCGCCCCCTTCTGAGGGAATTATTTAGGGTCTCCTCCATCGCGCGAGGTAAACACGAGGGCGCAATTAGTGTCCTGGAGTAGTGTGTCTACTCTTGGCTTGCCTAATTGAATCCCTTTCCGTGCATCCTCTGGAACGAAATGTCGCGCCTCCTGATTGTCTTCCGCGACCTGGTATTTGCCGCGACGAGCTTATATGGGTGCGGTGTTTGCAGGCGTCCAGAAATGGCTCGCAGGCCGAAAGTTTCAACAGCCCGTCGTGTCACTGCTCGCATTTCTCTAGCGTTCCCGTTCAGCATGTGGGCGCCAGTGGGACACGAGCAGAACTACCTGTATTCCAGTCCCATACATATGCAGCTGCTTCTGCGCCTCATCTCAGCCCTCTAGTAAATTGAACAATTCATCAAATATATATATATATATATATATATATATATATATATATATATATATATATATATATATATATATATATATATATATATATATGAAAGCAATTGTACGTTAATAGGGTTCACCTTTTCGTTTAGAGAGATTCGGGTCAGTCAGCGCTAGCTTACTCCGACTACTTCCCAACAGTATACCGACATAGTAGATGGATTGGATCTCTATTCTTCGTACTCCTTGAGTGTTTATTTTTTGTTTGTGTGCACGTACTAATACTTGCTATTCAAAAGACGTGGCTACCGATGCCTTCGGCACATTTAGTTGACGAAACCGGGTGTGACTAATGTCGAACAATGTCAAATGTATATACGGGAAAATGTTCTGGAACAGACTAGCGTTTCATAAGTGATCACTTGCTAAATATTATGCATCAGAGTACAGCCAGTTGTAGACGAGTACTCACGTTGTACTGAAGATAACGAGAAAATATACGTTTATGTCATCTTTACTCTGCTTTGCAGGTTTCCCCATAGCTCTCTGTAATAACAGAGTTCCTTGTTCAAGTTAGTTGACCTTTTCGAGCTCTCCCTCTCGTCTTCTAGCCGCTTTGCTTATATCAGCGATAGCCAGATTTTCTTGGACAATGCGGTGATCACAACTTACGTCTGCTTATAAGTAGCTATTTTTTTTTTCAATCGTAAGGACTACACGAATCTACAGAGGTCTTGCAAATGCAGGATAGCAAATTTGCTACCAACAAACATCAAAGTTTCTTCTTATAATAGAAAGTAGAGAAAGCATAGCTTAACTTAAATCTCGGGAAATAAGAATTGCCCCCTGATATAAAATTCTACACATTGCGTGCATCTGCTTTACTTTGGGACACGTTGATGTGCTGAACAAAATCACTATAAGTCAGTAAGCTCCAAGATGCAAGAAAGTAAATGGAAACTATTGAGTTGGAGGCTAGAATTTAGTTCGCAAAATATTTGATATTATTATACAGCTAGAGTTCGTCGCTGAGTGCTTTTGTTTTTCATTCAGGAATTCTGTTCCACTCAGAAATCCTTGATCGGAAACACCATCCTCCTATTTAATTGAATTATTTCTTCAACATAGTCACCGCTCACTCAAGGCTGCTTAATCCGCGAGCGGTACAAGCGCCTGTTCCTTATCTTTCTAATTAAACAGGCCTAGTTTCAGCTAAAACCACATTTTCCCCGACAACGCCTCAACCTAGTCCCAACATCAATGTTCCTGCTTCCCCTTCTGGCTTGCCTTCCGTTGTAACTCATTTTATTACGTTTTGTGACCTATCTTGATTTTGCACTACATTTTGATCCGTATCCGGTGTTACCATTACGCACAACACCCCCCCCCCCCCCCCCAGCCCCTCCGCTTTTCTCTCTTCCTATCTATTAATAGCTATCATTTTCGTTTGAGCTGCTGATTACATCGTTCTAACATTTAGGTGGGGCCCTTTTTGTTAATTTTTGTTTTTCTCCGTAGACTGAAGGATCAGTAACGTATATCTGATGTATAATCTTCCTAAGTACATGGCGGGATCACGGGAATAATACTTAGACAATCGAGGTAGAGTCAGAATGTTTCATATCACATTGGACTGTTTTAGCACATTCAGATATTCAATATCGAGTGTGAAATATAGGATCGCACTGAGACAAAGTTGGCTCTCTATATTGATTTGAAGTAGCTTCAAACATTTTAGCCAATACTTTTGAAGATTGAGTACAACTAACGCTGCGTGGTTTATCTTTGCCTTATATTTACCGGTAAAAAAATATTTTTCCTTGTATACACAATGAGCGGTTATTCAGGAAGTGAAGTCATAAGTTAATAGCAAAAAAAAGGAAAGGCCCCTGCTACTCTTATCGAAATACCTAGTTTTCTTTCTCCAATTTCCTACTCAATCATCCTGCCCTTACAAAAAAGCTTAATGAGTTTCTGATTAAATGGTAATTACATTCCTCATCATGCACATTAACATTTCTGTACATTTTCTTGATGCATTTTTGATGAGTTTCACAAGAAAGTTGGCCACCGTGTTTCTGGTTGGTACCTAATGTGTGCATTTCTTGTGTGATGTTCATGAGTGTTGACCAATGAGCACTTTTGGATAAAAAGTAAAACCTAAAACGTAGCAAAGCACATCAACTACATTAAAAAAAGCTAAAAAATAAAAAAAAATTAAAACTAAGCAAAAAGAAAAACTGCACCTATGGCGCGATTCGAACTCGGTACCTCTTACTCCGTAGCTTTCTACGCTAACCACTCGGCCACTCGGGGAGCTGGTAATATCGGTAACGTATTTGCTTCTTATGTCTGGACTGCATTCATAACATTGGGACATAATGTTTCGAAGCATGTTTCGAAGTGTACAGGCCATTGCGGCTGCTCTAACAATTACAACTTCTTGACCTTTAGAACTTGCATCTAATGTTCTAGATACCTATGCGCACTATTTTGTCCACTGCAGTCATTTTAACATGTCGAGTTTGGCATCGCTGGCAAATTTATCAGCGCTGGCTCTTCGGTGGTTGCTACCTTGGGCGTAATTTTCGCTGAACACGGAGCTGTAGCACGAACTTTTAAGGAAAAAAGTGCGACCAAGCTTCAATACCGGCAAGCGCAGCAGCGCCAACACTATTTTACTGGTAACTAAATCTTATTTGTATCTAAACATTTCGGGAAGCGTTGCGATGACTGAGGGCTCGGCTAATCTATACGCAGAGCAAGGAGCTCGAAAGCTTAAGAAACACGCAAAATATCATGCATTATAAAGAAGGCATTGCTTCTCGTGCCCTGGTCGCGCACATGCTCCCAGGACGGTCCAGTTCCGAGTCAACGCACGGCTCGGGTTACGTCCGCGCGTCGTCGTCGGCGCAGGTCGGGGTACCCCTGCTGGTCTCTCCAAAACGGCCTGCTCGCAGGTGCAAGGAGGCATTGGAAATGGAGCGGCCTTGCGTCCGTTAGCTTGGAGGCGGTTTGGCAGTGCGTCGGTTCGCGTACACAACAATATCCTTGCCCGTGACACCCTCAAGCATATTGTCCAACCACAGCACCCATTCGCTTGGCAAGAAGTGATTTGCAATGGCACTAACACCCAAGACGCAGGGTGTAAGCGTGTTTTGAATGAAACAAATGTCCAAAAAAGTTGTTTTTGTTTTTACAGTGCATGCTAAACAGAAATGAAAACATAGTAAAGAATATACATTCGCTTAGTGATGTATAATTTCCCTCATTTGAGAAAGTCAATGTATTTCCACATTAGCTCCTATACAAAAATACTGTTTTGTTTTCCAAGTACAAAACTTCTTGCGTAATCTCAAATGAAAGTCTGTTGCGGATCTCATGTTAAAACACATAAAAATTGCTTCTTAGGCAACATCCTACATATGCTAATCAGAAATGAAAACATAGGGCTCTGAAAGTGTGCAGTTAACAAAGAAATAATATATATTCACTTAGTGATGTATACATTTCCTCATTTGAGAAAGTCAATGTATTTCCACATTAGATCCTACCCAAAAATACTGTTGCGTTTTCCAAGCACAAAACTTCATGTGTGATCTCAAAGGAAAGTCTGCTGCGGATATGATGTTAAAACACATCTAATCTTGAATCTCCTTTGAGTGGTTGATGACTCATCAAAAACACATTACGTGGGTAACAGAAATTCAATATCCATTTTTGTAAGGGTGATACTTTTCAGACGATTACCCTGTAGTTCCTGCTATATAATGGAGCACAATATAATCAGTAAGCGATCCCAGTGTAGAATAGAGAAAATATAAAAGGTCCCCTAAAGTTCTCTATCATGTGATTATGGGAACGGAGCTAAAAATATAAAGAGAAAGCATGCAGTTACTTCAGCGCGTTTACGAGTGGGCCTCGCCTTAATGCACGTTGCCTCTCACATAACAGCGGTTGTTTAGAATACTTACAGTAGCAATGCATAAGAGCATTGAACATTTGCTGATCATCGTCATTCTCATCCTGACTATACCCACTGCAGGACGAAGGCCTCTCCTATATTCCTCTAAATAATCCGGTCCTGTGCAAGCTGCATCCACTTGATCCCTGCGACCTTCTTAACCTCATCCGAGCCCCTAATTTTCTGCCGCCCCCTGCTACGCTTTCCTTCCCTTGGAATCCAGTTTGTTACCCTAAGCGACGATCGGTTATCCTTTTTTCGTGATAAATGTCCTGCCCATGCCCATTTTTCATCTTGATTTTCACTAGAATATCAGTGACGAGTTATTTCTTTTTACCCACTCTGCCCGTTTCCTATCTCTGAACGTTATCCCTACCATTTTTCTTTTCATGGCACTCTGAGTTGTCCTCAACTTAAGTAAAACCCTCTTTGTTAGCTTCCAGGTTTCATCCCCATAGGAAAGTACAGGTAAGATGCAGCCGTTGTATACTTTCCTCTTGAGTGATACCGGTAAGCTGCTAGTCATAATCTGGGAGTGCGTGCCAAATGCGCTCAATCCCAGGCTTATTCTCCTTGTTATTTCCCATTCATGGTCCGGGTCTGTGGTTACTACCTGTCCTAAATAGACATATTCGCCTACTACTTACAGTGCTTCACTACCTAACGTAAACTGCTGTTCCTTCCCTAGGCTATTGAACATTACCGTACTCTTCTGCATATTGATTGTCAAGCCTACCTTTTTACTTTTCCTGTCTAGGTCATCAATCATTCTTTGAAATTGATCCCTGAGTTACATAGCAAGGAAATGTCATCAGCAAATCGGAGATTACAAAGGTATTCTCCATCTACTCTTACCTCTAACTGCTCCCATTCCAAGTCTCTGAATACTTCCTCTAAGCAAGCTGTGAATAGTACTGGGGAGATTGTGTCTCCTTACCTAAAACCTTTCAATATAGGAATTTTGTTACTTTCTTTGCGCAGTCCCAGTCGGAAAAAACTACAGAACATTTTCTGATGTTACAACAAAATTTCTGTGCGGTTTTGGACGGGAAACCTGTTCTGACAACAAAACATTCTGTATTAACATCATAAATTTCTGTAGTTGCAACAGAAAAGTGGTACAGAACTACAGACAACAAAAATATACTACAGAAACACTACGCAACTACAGAAAAGTGCTACAGAACTACAGAAATATCTGATGGTTACGACAGAACTACAGGATATTTTGTCGTATTTTTGACACAGTTCTGTAGTTTTTTTCGGCTGTGGTACTATGGTTGCTATGCGCCCTCTATATTTATCTTCCAACACTTTCACGTTCTTCTTGTCTACACCTTGATTTCGCAATGCGTGTACGGCCACCGAGGTTTCTACTGAGTCAAATTGTTTTCGTAATAAATGAATGCTATGTATAAGGGCTGGTTATATTCCGGGCATTTTTCTATCACCTGGTTGATGGTATAAATATGATTGATAGTAGAGCATCCTTTCCGAAAACCTGCTTGGTCTTTTGCTCTGTTGCAATCTAAAGTTGCCCTAATTCTATTAGCGACTACTTTGGTAAATACCTTATAAGTAACAGACAGTAAACTGATTGGTCTGTAATTTTTTAAGTTTTTCGCTTCCCCTTTTTTATGAATTAAAATAATGTTTGCGTTCTTCCATGGTTAAGGTATCGTCGATTACACCAGGCACTGCGTATACAGGGTAGCCAGTTTTTCTAGCACGATATCCCCCCGTCCTTCAACAAATTTATAGTAACCTGATCAACTCCAGCTGCTTTCCTCCTTTTCATAGTTTCTAATGCTTTCTTAAATTCATCCTTCGTCACTGGCGGAACATCTGGCTGCATTTTCCTACCGCCAATCTCATTATTGTCGTGACTTCGTTAGCTGCTGTAGAGATCAGTATAGAACTCCTCGACTACTTTGACTATCTTTTCCATATTCGTGATGACGTCGCCCGCCTTGTCTTTTAGCGCATACATCTGATTTTTGCCCGTGCCTAATTTCTTCTCTATCGCTTTAAGGCTTCCCCCGTTCTTTACAGCATGCTCAATTTTCTCCATGTTATACTTCCTTATATCGGACATTTAGCGCTTATTAATTGGCTTTGATATCTCTGCCAATTATATCTGGTCTGTTGGATAGGAAGCTTTCATACTCTGGCATTTCTTAATCAAATCCTTCGTCTCCTTAGACAGCTTACTGGTACCTTCTCTAACTATCCTACCGCCTACTTCTACAGCGCACTCAGTAATGATATCTCTAAAATTATAGTTCATTGCATCTAGGCTAATGTCGTTGTTCTCGTTTAGAGCTAAATATCTATTCTGTAACGAGATCCATAACTCTTCTGCCTTCCCCTTCACCGCTAATTCGTTAATGAACTTCTTTTTTACTAATCTGTTTCGTTCCCTTTTCAGATTTAGACTAATTCGAGACCTTATGGTCACTGCATCGCACTTTCCCTATTACCTCGACGTCCGGCATAATGGCGTTATGAAGTCAATCTCATGTTTAGTCTTCCCGTTAGGACTATTTCATGTCCACTTCCGATATAGACGATATAGCAGTCCAAAGTACTCGCGTTTCACCTACAAGAGAAATGCGTGATAAGGCACCGGGCCGCCTTGAAAGTTGTTTATGTTCAACAAATGCGTAGAAACGCACTCGTAACATAAGTATGCTGCTTTAATTGTTCAATAAATATTTTTTTCACTTGTCACCCCCCCCCCCCCACACACACACACACACACAGACTCAAATGTCGCCTGATATAGATTTTGCGAACTATCTACACCTTTGGTTCTGTTGTCATTCATGCTCAATTTTTGAAACGAATTCGGTTTCATTCAATGCAGCTGTTTGTAGACGTATAAAAGAAAGCGCTCATATTGTATATATATGAGCTTTTGACTTAGTTTCAAGAACCCGCACAGCTTTTCCTTTTCTAGCTGTGCCAAAGCCTGTAAGCTACACTGCTTTAAATGCTAGGGATCAGAGGTCAGACCCACTAACCACCTAACTACCGGTGCGAGGCATGTATCTTAATCCTTGTATTCTAAATTGCATCCGCAATATAAAAGAGGTACGAATTTAGTATTACGTCAATTTAAAGGATAGCAAAGGCATTTAAGAAAACAATAATCAAAAATGGAGTGCAGACGGAAGCCATTACTTCTGTCGCGTCATATCGTTGAGCTTTCGCACTCCCAATTTTTCGTAGTAACAACGTTTTTGAAATTTAAAGAACGCACAGCGAACTGACGGTAGAACACTTTATATTTTGAAGTTCATTACTTAAAAATATCCACCGATAACGGGCCAGTACACGGAGCTACACAGTGTATACCTACATTCTTAAACAATTCGCTTGGAACGACAGCTTTTGTAAGCATTCATGCTTAGGTAAACGGATGAATCCAAGTATGGCATGCCGAAGTCTAAATTTTATTTAATGATGCAAATACTTCAAATTATGGGCCTAGCAAATTGGACTAGCTGCACTCTGCAGACTCAAGGCTACTTTCCTCTGAACTACGGGACTAGAAAAGCTGAGCCTGCCTCTTAGTTCAAATATTTCAGAAACACCAAGACAACTGTAAAAGAAAAAAAAAAGATAGACGAACCCTGGTGTCTGTTTAACCGTTATTTATGAATATTCCATTTCCTAGCCGAAAATAATACTCTGATTTAGCACCTTTTCTTTTTTTTGCCTGCCCTCCAGTGGTCAAAAACTATGTATATGGAGTTCAGAATGGCTCTCGATCCTGTCCCTACGGGACTTTTCTTTCCAGTTTCACATACCTTGCCATGCGGTCTATTTCACTTTCGTGTGTCAGGAGGGTCCAATATATCTAGAACCTCTGAGTGTTCGATGTCCTTCTGTTGTTCTTTATGCACGCTCTCTTCGGCTTAAGAAAATATATGTGGAAAAAGGCCCCCTTTTTCAAGTGAGAGCAGGTGTCCAAAGCAAGTTTTGGATCATTAATCACCTGCTGAAATAAAGACGATGCCCAGTAGCAGCCGGTTACAAAAGGCACTTAGATGAAAACTACCAAAATTGTGATTTAAATGGAAGTACGAGAAATGGTACCAAGAATGGAAAATCTATTTTCTTTGTCTCCGCTTGATCGCATGAAAAGTCTGCCCAGCATCCGTACTGTGGGTTTCCTTTCAGCAACACTGCCTCTCGTTGCAATCATTATAGTTCCTGTTGGGCCCACGCAAAAGTCTATACTCGTGAAGTTTACAGATATGTTGGAAGGGGGGGGGGGGGGGAGATTATTTTGACTATGATTTTGTGACAGTCAAATATACCCGTATACCTTCCCTTGGCTGGATTCCTCCTTTTTTTTAATACACGCATCATTCCTTTTTTGCGGAAATTTGACTAATTTCTTGACATTAGAAGGAGAAATTAAGAAGCAAAACTTTTGGTACATTTTGGAGGCATAGATAATTTCAATAAAATATAAAAATCATAGTAATTATTTCTCATTTCTCAAGAATTAAAAACGCTGCACATTGGTTTTATATGGAAAAGCTTTAATATGCAATGAGAGTGCATATTAACCTCAGTAGCACACTATGTCGGCGTACGGTAACCGTGCTCCTATTTATTCAATTTCATCTGTCTAAACATAGCTACTTGTAGCCACGTAGCAGCGTTTTTACACATAATAACGAGTAATTATTCTTTTTCTTTTACGGTTCTGCAGCAAAGTTGATAATCTATTCAGCTGCGTCAAGCCTGCTTTAAGCATCTGTCACTGTTTTGGGAGTAACAGACTTTCTCGGAAAAGCAATGGTCAGTGGTTTGAAAGGTGGTCAGTCAACTAGGCTCCTTTTATTTCGAATACTACATCAGTATACGGGACCTTGTTACAAATATGTACATCCTCTGTAAGAGAGGCTAATGAATTAGTTACTGTCCTTATTCAAGCTTACATATTACGGGAGGTCGAAAAGAAGCTTGTCTTTAAGGCGGAGGAAGAATGGGTTAAACGTATATATTTCTGCTCATATTACGCACATTCTTTATTTCAGAAACTCAAAGCAGCGAACATGTTCATCACAACCGAATCAGCTCCCAGCTGCTAGAGAGTTTGAAGACCAGAGTTGAAGTCGCTATATATTTCAGAAGTTTTACGTGGCTCAAGTTAAATATTGATCGTATCTTTTTCCCTATGTTCAGAGAGTAAGTAGTATGAATGGCGTGGCCAGAATTAGAGTCGTGAAAAACGTGAAACTACTGCACGTTTGGAGTTGGATATTTTTTGTTTTCTTATGGGTCGTCCGCTTCGGGTGGCCTTCTGAATTTTTTCTCTTCAAGATATGTCTGTCTGGAGAACAATTATTTTATATCTTTTCAGTTCTTTTATCAATATATAATTATTAGGAGCAACCTACCTGCTCCAATGGCAGGTCAAATGCATCTGCATTATCTCTTCAATTACCTGGGTACAGGGCTACTTTCGGGCCCTTTATCGTTATCTATAAAGCGTCTTAAACGATAAGTATATCCCTGAGTCTGTGCTGCCTCTTCATGTGCTTGCCTTATCTTCAAACTCTGTACTCTTCTGTGTGCTCGTTGTTTACATTCGCCCATTCCTGTAACTATCTCTTAAAGAGGCTAACTGTATGAATGTTTATAGTAAGTAAATATCTGAAATATTAAACTCATTTAGGCTTTTCTAACGACCATGTAATAACCTCTCATCGCCCTATATGTTCTGCTTCCTACGAGATATATAATAAACATTTATCCTCTTCAATTCAGCCCTCGTCCTATCTTTTAGGCTACTGACAGAATTTTCTTTCCTGCAGTTGGTTACCTTTTATTCTAATAATTGCAGTCTTCTTTTTAACCTCATTCTTTATTGCTCAAAGGTAAGGAAGGACTTTATGTAAAGTAGAGCTGTTATGTTATCTTACCTTGGCATATAGATCTTTAGCACATGTGTCTTTCCGTTAGCTATGAGGCTGCATCACAAATAATACCTTGATTATTAAACCACCCATTTGAAAGACAGCGTCGCTGTGTTTTATGTCTCAGCGACTTCCTTGCGTATTTACCTGTTCTCATGCCTAAATGTAGAACATATATGGTTCGGTTTATGTTCTTTATGTATTTTATGTCTCGAGGAGTCTATTAGAGGCGTCTATCAGGATTGTTCTTGTTTAGCTCTCCAGAAATTATAAGTATCTTCCATTTCTTTTAACTTGGACTGATATCACTAGAGCACGAGCGGCTTTATTTTTGCCTGCATCAAAAAGTTTCCATCACGGCTAGGATTTGCTCCCGCCTCCTTTACTTCAGCAGCTGAGCATGTGGAGCAGAAATAAATTGATACAGTCCAAGCTTTCTTTACGGACTTTCACAAACGTAAAACCTTTTAGCTGATAGCGCAGTACATTGTTTCGACCGTGTATTGCGTGAATTATGTTTTGGTCACAAGCACTGTAAAAATCTAATTATCGTTGTAAAATGCCAGCAGCATTCTCGCTGCCAAATGAGCGATGGAGAAATGCTACAGTCATCATAAGCACCTTTTCATGATGCCAGAAGTTCTTTTTTAGTTGAGTCAGTTTTCTTTTTTCCTCTCCGTATTTTTCATACGGCTCAATGAAGTAATATGAATAAACAAAAATTTAAGGAGTTATGGAATATAATTCAAAATGCTTGCAAAGTAATCTGTAAAATTTCCTCGCCGTGATGCTGCAGTTGATAAAGCGTTCGACTACTGTACGAAAGAATGCGGGATCGAATCTCGGTCATGGAAGCCGCTTTTCAATAGAGGCAAAACGAAGGCGCCTGTTTACTATGCGATGTCAGCGAACGTTAAAGAACCCCAATCGTTGGAAGGTTCCCAGGCCCTCCAATATACGGCATCTCTCATAGCCTGATCTTTGAAACGGTAAGCTGCATAAACCACACCTAATTTATGTACTTCCTGTTGCATTTTTCAGGAGTAGAACGAGAGGAAGAATGTGGCTAGTCTCATCGTTTCCTTCACGAAGGCAAACCCCCTCTTTGAAACATTAGCTTCGCTGGCAAACTGAAGCTCCCCCTCAATGTTTATTCTGTTCTCTTTCATGCTCATGTATTGTTCTGCAAATATTGAAGTTCTTTTTTCCGTTATAGGATGCAAGGATACTGGGAATGGTGGCCGAAAGTTCATACTCAACTTAGCTGCGACTGAATTGCTTCAAAGACTAAAAATAGTGGCTGCCTTGGCATGTACATGTCTACGGCTCTTAGTAAGCGATATTATTATTCTCACCTCGTCCTTTTATCTTTATGTCTTTGTTACGAAAGTTTCAAAGATGGGTTCCCTAACGTAGGAAGCAATTTCTGGGACAATTTGGAGCCAGGTGCCGAGTCGAAAACACTGCGCTTTTGTTTTGTTCACAAGAACGTCTATAGGAAGAAAATTGCATCGGCTAACTTAGCGCCTCTTTTACTTTCAAAGTAGGCGCAGGAATGGATTTCTAATTCTAGACCATGCATTGCTTTAATTTATATGTAGAGTCTACTTCCCTCCTCACTCCATCTCTCCTGTCTTCGAGAGCCTTTCCAGTAAAATAAATCCCTATATTTTCGATTGTTTGACTGTTTCGTAGTGATTTCCCGCCTTCGCGTCGTGCCTGAAATCGAATTCATTCAACTCCTGCTCTGTCTTTGGTAATACGGCCCTTTTGTTTCTGGCAATCAGAACTGTCAATGGAGACTAATGTCAGATGAAATCGGGTGTTTAGATATCAAAAGCCCAAAAAGCAAAGCTCGGTACGACAATTTTAGCTGCGTAGGCCGCGGAAGCCTCCCATAGCATCCCGGCCATTCCAGGAAATATATTGGCAACCTAAATTGTGCCGACATCTGAAAGCGAAAGACAATGAGGCAGAGAAGTTCCTAGTACAACTAACAACAAAAGCGTTGGAAAAGCAGAGGTTGATAAAACTGACGCTGTCAAAATGTGTGTATAGATGGCAGCATTCCGAATGCAATCGCCTGAAACTCCTGAAAATGATGGCATTCCTTTTGAGGGAAAAGCGCATACATTCTTGAATCACTAAATCGGGCTTTAAGAATAAGCAGAACAGGAAATGATCGTTCTTTGTTTTTTTCTTTAAATCTGCACCTTCGCGTTGCTGATACAGGCAGAAACACTTTGGCTCCGCTGGAAAAGAGAGGTGGCTTTCTGGTTTCTACAGTGCTGTTCGTGATTCCATAACGGCGGAGCTCCGTCAACGTCTCCTTTTGGAACTTCAATCAGGATTCTTTACGCACTGGTGTCCGTTTAATGTACAGGATGATAAATAAAAGAAGCGATAATAAAAAGCCGACAAATATTGAAACAAATTTTTAAATAAATAGAGCTGGTGACCGATCCTACTGCAAAGTCATTCGCCTATCAACAGATACCAACTAATTGGGTTAACACGTAGCCGTCCGATACCTCAGTTTTGGAACCATCCTACTGCTGTTTAATCCCGCATTGCGTTCTTTAAAACAGGTGAATTGTTCCGCCATGAAGATCTTTTGCATATAATCTTTGTAGCCACCTATTTAAATGGTTATTACAACTGCGTTATAGGCTCTCGTTTAGCCGTACATCCGGCGTCGGCATTGCATTATTAAGAGGGGTGAGGTGCAAACAAATATTACAAGAGTTCAACGCTGCTGAACCAAATATTGATCGAAAGCATTAGCTGCGGTGACCGAGCGTTCTTCTTCTTCCCTCTTTCTTCTTCCTCAGCCCACATATAAAGCCCCTCTTTAACCAAGCCGTATGAACGTGCCTTGGTGGCCTATAGGGGTAACGTGAATGCAAGCTTCCTAGCAGGCTGATTCTGACATAACTGTCCCATGTGAAACGAGAGATCCAAGTTGACAGCTCCTGCCAACTGAGCCACGGCTCCAACCGCGCCACACCGACCTCTTGAGTTGGGAGCCCATCTCTCGCTTTTGTGTCACATGGAGTGTGACGTCACAGCGTTATGTGGGTAAGACGTGGCTACCGCCGCGCTACGCTGAAGGCTTGAAACACAGAGTATTATTGCTTTTGCAATAATATTGAGCATGATTCTGAGAGGCAGCAGAATGCAGGGGACACGGTCCGGCAATGATTGATCGTGCGGCTCTGCGACATCACGAGCGCGCAATGCCTGGCCCAATTAGCAGAACCAGGCTGGGCCGGATTCTGCAGGATATGGAAATTCAACCAAAAGCATTTAAAGGCTGCGTCAAGCACGCCGCCCTGTACGACGTACGGACGTTCGTGCGGCTTTTGTTCCGCTGTGCCTTATGTAATGTACGGCAGCCTTTTGCGTAATGGGCTAACTTGGCTTGGTTTCGTGTATATGTGTTACCATCCCAAACTAACATCTGCGAAGGGTCTTCGGACAGGGCTCCGGAAAAGCGGGCCATCTATGTTTACTTAATGTGCACTAACAGTACCCTGTACACGTGCGCATTGCTTTCTTTCCCCATCAAATAACGCCGGCCGCAGCCAGGAATGAAAGAGCGCGCCCCAAATTGCCCGTCACGCTCCTTAACTACAAAGTCACCGCAGCGCAGCCGGTTGCACCTTACGGAAGTATTCTGAACAAAATTTGTTTTGCAACAGAGTCGGAAAGTAAGAGTTTAGTGATTATTCTTGCAGCAAGGTGCATGGACGAGGAAAACAATGAAAACATTCGCAAGGGGAGCGGCAGAAGTTAGCCTTTGGTTATGCCGCCTCATTCGATTAAGGTTAAGAGTGCAGCTTTTATTTTTGTTTCACTAACCTATATTCCTGATTAAGAGAATGAGTGGCCAAGGTCATGATACTGCCTTGCTAGATAACAAGGGAACAAAAAAAAGAATGATTAAATACTTAGACAGGAAAAGTAGAAATATAGGCATAAAATTTAATATGTAGAAGACTAAGCTAATAATGAGCAGCCTCAGAAATGAATACCAGTTCTGCAGTTGGTAGCGAGGCACTCGAAATGGTAGGGGAATATGTCTATTTATGACAGGTAGTAACCACAAATCCGGATCTTGTAAGGGAGATAACTAGATTGTGATGAAGCGCATTTGACAATTACTCGCGGAATAAGACTAGAAAGTTAGCGAAAAGGCTCAAGGGGAAAGAATATAACAGTGGAACCTAATTGGCACTCCCCTATGGGCTGCTGAAACTTAAAGGCTGATAAAGAGGATTACAATTAGGTTCAGAAAAATTTACAGAGATCTGCAGCAGAAAATGATAGGTTTAACATTAAAATACGGGAAGCTTGCAAGGTGGATCAAATAAATACCTCGAGGTAACGACATTCCACTAGAAATCAAGAAGAAGAAATCGGAATGATCAAGTCGTGTTGTGGTCTGAGAGAACAAACGATGGTAGCTAAAGGTGAAAAATTTGATTCAAAGCAAAGGAAAGAGTAGCAGGGGTGGTAGAATCTTAGGTGGGTGGATAAAGGTAAGAAGTTTGTAGGATAGAATTGGGTGCAGCCAACACAGGACTGGGATGATTGTAGGAGTATGGGAGAGGCTTTGTCCTGCAGCGGGTGTAGTCTGACTGAAGATAATGATGGCTAAGCGCATAATAATAGATAAGCGCACCTCATAATCCTGAAGGGATATCTATTATTTATATAGTTACGTGTTTTCCCCGTGTTTGTATCCTACCTTATGAAAGTTTTAAGCGAGAGCGAATCTCTGCCATCCATCTCAGGCATGTAACCCTTATTCCACAGAAACAAGTTCCCACAGCTTGGTTAAATACCTACTTTATATCGCGTTGCCTGTCAAAAAATGTTGAAGTTCAGTTTGGTTTGTACGTTAGTTTAAGGCTCTAGACATTTTGATCAACCTGCATTATTCAATATGCGCTGGCGTCGCACAATACAAAGACGCTTGCATTTTGCTTTCACTGGTACTCGGCCCTCGCGGCGAGGACCAAACCCGCATCTTCGCGATCAGCACAAGAACGCTTCAAACTATTAATCTCCGGTGTGGGACAGAAATAATAAATGTGTATGCTAATACCCGCGTGTTATAACAAAAAGTTACAAGTTGATTGATTGAGGCCTAGACTAGTACCAAAGTGTATAAATGTGAACGAGGACCGGGATTAGAACTGCAGATCGAAGGCATAAACTTGGTCTTGACAGTCTCTTATATTAAGGCACCCCGAATTTTTTTCCGTCCAAGATCTATCTCAAATTAAAAAAAAAAAAACATAGCGAAAAGTCTAGAAAAATATAACTTTCTGCATTTCTTTTGTAGCCATAGACAAAAATACCAACCTGTGAAAGAGCAGTTAACAAATCTTAAATATTTATCTGACAATTTTTTGCCAGTCGCACTGATAGGCAAGCTTTTTTGGCAATTTTTTGTTTGTAAAACGGTGTCACGGAAGCGAGGTATGCCTCAACTTGAATATAATATAAAGCAGCCTGTGCGCTATCATTCAAGTATTTATTTTTTTTTTTTTCAGTATCATGGAGGTAACGAAAGCTACTTCGAATTCGGACTGAAAGATTTCATTGAGAAAAAGAGAGCTGAGGAAAAGACAAAAAAAGGTCGGTGGAACGATACAAGTTTTATTCTGATTTATGAACATTCTCTGTGTTAAAATGCTACCCTGTCATGATGTATGCCTCTTTATCTTATCCCGTTTGTTTCGCAGAAGAACTACTTGCAAAGAATTTGGAAGGACCTTCGATCTTTATCCCAGCGGGACCTTACCTTACGATATCACAAACCATGCTAAGGGTTACGGTCTACCAGGTAATCCAATAAATATTGATCATGTCATGGTCTGTAGCTTTCTATACTATCTTTAGGAGCAACCTTGTATTGAAAACTATATATTTTAGGACCACTTTTTTCAGGTGAAAGCATTGCCTGCCTACCAAACCCGGGATATTGAAAGAAGTAATTGTGTTGTAAACATCTGTTTTATTGCTGCTAAAAGCGCATACTATGGTAAGAGGTGATAAGCAGGGATTCTCAAAAAATATAAACTAAAAACGGGATATTGAAAGAAGTACTTCTGTTGTAAAATTTTGTTTTATTGCTGCTAAAAGCGCATACTATGGTAATAGCTGTATTAAAACCCATCCGCAGCACGAATACAACAACGACAGGTGTTATTGCACGGTAATAGCTGATAAGCAGGGATTCTGAAAAAAAAAATATATAAATTATCTTGCACGTGAAAGCATGGAGATGAATATCGAGAGATATATTTTTTCTCTCACATGACAGTGTGAAAAATCGCCGTAGCCACCGCAAACTTTTACTTTCTGAGTGCGCTCTAAATAAATATATTATAAAGAAGAGTCTCTCTTGAAGTCTATTTTCAAACGTTACGCAATCTACTTTGTTACACAATACACATATATAAGCCCAAACCGCAGCATAGGGGGTCGACGTCACCTCTTATACACCATAAAGCAAATACTTGATACCCTTATGTGAAAATAGTAAAATATATATATATTTTTTTACTGCTGTCATAAAATTAAGAGATAACGAATTCGTTAAAGGCACTAAGATCTCTCTTATCTGCAGTAAGGTGAATGCCTTTGTTCCGACACTATTATAATACTGTTATTATACTGTTAAGGGATACTGTTAAATTTTCCCCAAGGAGAATTTCTACACTGAATGATAAATAAGTGAGACAAAGTATTTATTTTCGGCGCTATGTGAGAAAATTGGCTGATCTTACCTAACTGCAATTTTTCTCAAAGCAATGTTTTCCTTCATGTAGTTTCGTGCTGTTTAAGTTTAAGGAGTACATCTAGGTGAAGGCCCTGAAATTATATTATACCGTCGGAAGAATATTGATTGATTCATGACCCGAAAGCGGGCTTTTAAAAACGTTGTTTAAAAGAAGCTAAACTTCGTGCATTTATTACTGGAAACACTTATGAATAATCTTTTATGTTGGCCCGCTTCACTATTTTTTTTAGATTTTTGTTTATTTCTTAGTTCAGGTCGATAAGGAATTTACAGCAATTTGGTGTTGTCCTCAGCCTGGAAAACACAACGTGGTGGACGGAGATAAGCTGGGAGATTACGGACGTAATCTAATATACTAGTATGCTAAGATTTTTCTGCTCTTTTTAGCTTGAGGATTTACCTGACTTTTATTTCGGATTGTAAAGCTCGAAAATCCCCCCTTTACTGATAATTAGACAAGTAAGGATTCAGAAATATAATAGAGAGATTTAGCTTTCCAGCGAGAAAATAACGTAGATGTATACTGGTTTACCGGCCACCTCCAACTCATGCCCAGTGGACCCATCTCGTCCCTCCCCTGAAACTGTGCGTGCGTAGGAGGCACCCGGTAAACTTGTATACGTCTACGTCAGTGTTTCCGGCACTGTAAATCTCTAATTATTCGCATAAGTTGTCTTATGCTTCAATTAACAAGCATATTAAAATGAATAGTTGATTCTGGATACGTAGAACGCGAAGAGGATCAATAGTCTGCTATATCAATATTGCCACGTGCCTAGCTCCGCGCGGCAGCCATGATTGGTGCAGACGACGACGAAGCGGTTGCAGGCTCGAGAGGCGCGCTGGTGCTGGACTCTGTTATCGGAGCTAAAAGCCGACCTTATTCTCGTGCCCTCGTCTACGTGTACTTCACGGCTCCCTGCGGCTTGAGTCGTGAGACTGGTGGAGGTGCCATCGATGATATCTTCCCTGCGGACGACCCGACGTGATACACAGATATGTCAACAGAGGAGTTTTTTTTTTTCATATATAAGCGTCTGTATGGAGTGCCTATGCAAGCAGAACACTTCTTGCTGCGATCTACTGCCCGCCGGCATACTTGCCGCACACCGGTCTCCTCGGCTGCGGCTCCACGCGAGGAGCACACGTGCGCACCACGTAAGCTCCCTAGCGAACACGCGCGCTGTGAATCACCTCTCTCAGCGCGTCAAAAGAAGCGCACTCGGCGTACACTCCACGTGCCGCTCCGAAGAAGATGAGGGTGCACACTGCAAAGAATAGAGCGAAGCGCTGGAGCACGCGGTTCTCTCACCGCGCATCTTGTGCCGCGGTGCACAAGTTCCGTTGCAGTTAAGCCTCACATCTAAACTAGTGCGGACCGTACTTTGGGAGAAGCTATCGCTTCCCATATGATGTCTAGTTCTTTTATTCAGACTCTCTAAATGCAATAATAACGGCGTTAAAATAAGGTAAATCAGATTTGTTCGGCAAAGGAAGCGAAGCGAAAGTCGCCGCAATCCTTCAAAGCACCCGCACAACCCAAGTGCGTGAAACTTTGGCTTCATTACATAACAGCACTGAAAAACAGTATGCCAGACAAAAGACCACTTTAATGTGTCTTCGGAGTCCAGGTGCCCAAGGCAGGTGCCCAAGGCTGTGCAGTTGGATAGATCGAATGCTTCTTTGCATGGCAGTTCGATGAAAGCCAACGCCACTCCTAAAATGTGATGGCAGTTTGAGGGGGAGTTCATAGAGTTGAATGTAGGCGATCATTCGACATATCCGGGTTCGATATATATGTTGTCTACTGTACCCAGTCGGAAACAACTACAGAACATCTTCTGATGTTAAGACAGAATTTCTGTGCGGTTTTTGACGGGAAACCTGTTGCGACAACAGAACATTCTGTAGTAACATCAGAAATTTCTGTAGTTACAACAGAACAGTGCTACAGAACTACAGACAACAAAAATATACTACAGAAAAACTACAGAACTACAGAAAAGTACTACAGAACTACAGAAAAATCTGATGGTTACGACAGAACTATAGGATATTTTGTCGTATTTTTGACGCAGTTCTGTAGTTTTTGTCGACTGTGTATTAGTAGCGAGAAATGGTATAACGTTCACCTGCAAGGTGCTTCATAAAATCAGGTATGGAAAGAACAGCCAAATAGGGGACAATCTAGGAGGAGTCAAAAGAGCAAATAATTTTTCACCTTTAATTTAGAGATATGTTAGTTTATTTCTAAAACTTAATGGTCTATTATTTTTGAAATTTAAGAAAAAAAATAAATCTGCTCAATGCCTAAATTCTTTATGATTTTTTGTCTAAATTGGAAGGTTCGGTCCTGGCTTTTCCTGAATGAGCATTCAGATTTTGAAAATGTAGTTGAGAACAGAGTCATGAGCGTCAATGCACAAAATAAAAAAGTCATGTTATATATATGCACTTTATCATCGAAAGCTAAGAGCAGTATATTTGAGATAACGGGCAGCTAAATACGATTTGTCGAGAGTAACAGAGAATAGGGTAATGGAATGCCATAAAGTGTGTAGACTCCAAACTGGTCTAACAGTACAGTGATTGGGATTATTGAAAAAAAAAAAAGAAAACGCGCCATGCGCACTTTAAAAAAATAAAGTATTCTTAAAATGTGCACCAATACAACTTACTGTAGATGAAGGAGGATGACCAGAAGGTAAGTGAGTATTATAGCTGAAGATGCTTTTTTGCCATAAAACGCCGCATAATAAAAAGATAAGTACTTATATTTTTATTAGCTTAGCTTTTTCCGGAACGTTCCGGAAAAAGCTCAGGCGTTTTCAATGCAGTTTGTTAATTTCGGTGAGTTCAGCGCTGTCGGATTCATAACAACCTTTCTCGACTGTTTATTACATGTTCATTCACATTTCGTTTCCAATTTCTTTAGCATTTCTATGAGTTTTTTTTTTTTGTTGTTTCGTGTTGCTTTTCGAACGCGGTCGAAGTTATACAAATTTTTAATATTTAGCCACTAAAGCAGGAACAGCATTGGTCCATGCCGGGCTTGGCTTAAAAATTTCACAATGGCCTTCAGCTCTGCCATGTCTTGTGCCCTCTTCGCTTGCGGGCTACAAAAAAGACACACTTTTGTGTTTTACATAGCTACAGTTATGTTATTTGTGGCGACTAAACAATAAAGCCCTCAGTTTGTAGGTGGCTAGATGCTCCACCTAATAAACGCAGCACATTTTCGGCGAGAGCCACGTAAGACGCCAAAGCACATTTAAGTTGTAGTCCTTAAATAATATTTCCACCGAATACACCCCGCCCTCCCCCCCCCCCCCCTCCCTGTGCCTCAATGAATGAGATATTCCCCAGATCTGCCTCGAATGTAAGTCGGGTAAAAGCTGCTACCAGTACTTTGGTCGATTTCTTTTTAAGGAGAGATTTCAGCCGCTAAAGAAACGCCACAATAATTGAAATGATTTTCGTCCTTCACAACGGTGTGTCCTTTCGATTCAGTGACAAATGTAGACCAATAACGTTGCTGAATTTGGTTAGCCTCGTGGCATCATCTACAACTGCATGTCCTTAACGAACAGGTTGGCGGCGATGTTACTGCCTGAAATCGCGGCAGCAGCGAATGTGTCCTGATGCGGGTAAAATCAACAGCGCCTTTGTTATGTGTGACATCTCTCCGCGGTTAAGCACTCCTAGACGCTAAAATATGTCGAAGCCCCTTGAAGCTTGTTTACAGCTTCTGTCACTGCCTGAGTGTCACGTACGAACGTCAGCTTTGAAATTCCGCTCCATTCTAAACTCGCATCTAATAGAGGGGGCTCTCGTCAACAACGCAGTGACAGCATTTTATTGCGATTGTCCTTCCTGTCTCCGGCTTGAGGTTCGAACTTGGGCATGAGTGGAGTTTCTTTTTACAATGTAACATACAGTATAAGGCATAGCATAACATAATACACATTTTGCCCTTTTTTGTTATAAATATTTGATCCTTATTTCCAGAGGTATCCAGCCCCGCGTTTCGTTTTTTCCCTCCTCGCTGTTTCATGCATGCGACGATGCTCGCCGATGGATGCCGCTGGAAAAAAGGTGCTCAGTCTTTATGGAATTGCTACTTACCATATTTCCGCGTTATGCTCGTGCATGAAGGACAGTCATTTATTTTATATTTTTTTGCAAATATATTCCTGAAAAAATTATAAGATGGCATTAGTACATATCTATTTTGCTTGCGTGAGAACATAAGTTATTAATCATGCAAGATCCAAAACTCAGAAACCCCTGAAAATGTACACTATGCCAGTTCCGTGTTAAAGAATAAATTGTAGAAAGGTAAACTGGTGCACAATGCCTGCGATCGAGTTAAGACAATGCAAATGCAAATTTCAATTTCAATCATCACAAGTGAGAGCTACATCACCCCAATCTGCAACCAGCAGACAGTCGCTGCGTGCTTTCGGAAACCTATTCAGGAGGAAAACAGCTATTTAGTTATCTCGCCGCACAGAGGTTCCTTTAAAATTACCTGTTATTATGTCAATTATGCATATTATCTCTTTTATGGATATTATCTCCTTCACGAAAATTATCTCATCCATAGAAATTATTTTATTTATGGATAAAAATATTTAAGCAGTTCAATTTATGGCCCCTCAAAGCGCCCATAAACGCAACTAACTGAAAAAATGAATCTAGCACCACGTGTTCGAGATAACTGCTCAAGCCTCCAAATAAATCATTTATTCTTTATTTGTAAATGCATGAAAGAAAATTCATCAAATGCAATGACATCAAGGTACCTGAAATTGTGCATTTTATGCTTTGTAGCTGTGCACGAAGCAAGCTTTGGGTCGTTCTGATCGGCCCATATTATTTTTATTATACTACTATACCTAGTATCAATTTCGGTGCCTGTAGAGTGTATCCTAGTATGGGCTCTACTGTCGGCATACGCACTTCTGTTTTGGTTAAGTGTATCGCTCGACTCGGTGTTGAGTGTGAGCCTCTCAATAAAAAGGTTCCCGTCATGTTCCCTAATTCACAGCACGGTTTGGTTTGGTTTTATAAGGTTTAATGTCCAAAAATCAGCTCACCGGATGAGGAATGCCGGAAATTTCGAGCATCTTGGATCGCCTTGCCTTTCTCCTCAATCGAAAAGCGGCCGATGCGTCTGTAATTCGTTTCCGCGTCCTTGGTTCAGCACTCGAGCTGCGTAATCACTGAGCCACATTGTCGGAGAACCTTCCGTCTAAAATCTACAGCTGGGTGGCTACGAGATCCTTCCAGACCCTATACTACAACTTGATAGTTTGCAGGTATTTTGTGTCTATAATTCAACTTCTTTATTTCGTTCTTGTTGCTTTAATTTTATGCATAACAAAAGACGTTCCAGCTTTAGGGATGCCACGCAACCGCCAAAACTTAGAAACGCACGCTAAAAGAAGAGTAGAACGGTCTGCTCTCGTTGCGTGGCTTCGCGCTCGCGGCCCGCAGCGGCCACTACGTACGATCAACGGGAGGTTCAGGCCAAGGCCATGGTTCAGCGGAAACTATTAACAGCGCGCGTGCAGGTTAACCAGCCGAAAGATCAGACAATCCTAGAGACGCTCTCCCCCAAGGCTTTGGAAAGGAAGTCTCTCCCGATACGGAAGGGGAAAAGGGAAGGCTTCCGTGGCATTGCGGCTACAAGGGAAGGGCGGGGGGGAGATGAAGAAAGGGAGTGAAGACGGCGGGTGTTCGCTCAGAAACGGAGCGCTAAACGTCGCGTTGTAATTGCGCTTGGCCGTTACAATGCGACAGGGTATTCATATGTATCCCCCTCAATATTTAATTACGGTTTTTTTTTCTCATGTGTGAGCCAAGCTTTCGCGAGCAGGTTCTTCAATGATGCTAAATGATCAGTGGTTCTAGTCACCCAGACAAGAACTTCCCCTTAGGCATGATCTTTTTCGGCCATTGAATAGTGCGAAAATATTTATGCTCCGAGAGAAATCGCTTCAGAAGTTCCCAGGGCTGGCGACTCTAATTGTGTATAGACTCTAAAAAATATTTCAGTAAACACACAAACTTATACTCACTGACGGAGTCCTATATAGCACTCGGAGCAGAAATATAATAAGTGCAAAGCATATCCGCAAAACAAGTCGCATCTGTGGAATACATCGAACATAATGAAGTAATCTTTTCTATCAAAGATTTATGCGGAAGCTCGAATTCTTCCTCAACTCCTCTTTCCTTGGTTGCGGTAGGCATAAACAAATGTTTAAAAGTGATATTTTTTCTTGGCCATTTATGGTCCAAAAAAATAGGTTTTTTGGATTTGTAACCGTCGCTCACGAAAAATCATTTTCAATCTTTATTTCAATCGAAATATTTAAACAATTTCATAAAGTGGCAGATATTTCACAGGTTCTTTGTCAGAAGAGCATTACCAACATTTCTTTAGAACCATGAAGCTATATCTCTTCACAAGCCCCTCATCTTTATTCCTCCAGCATTCTTGTTTTCCTCGCTTTCAGTTCAGAACATGTAACGCTCTCAATAAAATTTCGCAACACGCAGGTATTGACATATTCGGTCGATAGGTAAGTGTACGTCGATTTATACTGTTGTTATATACAAAGAATCGTACTGAGCGTGTGCTGTAAAAAAAAGAATACAAAAAGCCGGAGAAAAAAATATACGCGAAAACAAATCCCCTGTTAACGTCTCAAACGCAAAGAACTTCTACAGTTTGGGTGAACGAAATGTGTTATGCCCCGTCATTTGCAGCCGCCAATTGAGGCTCATCAGTTTTAATACCTGCCGGTTCAGCGTGTCAATAAAAATACGTTCAGATATTCGAATTTTTTCGTTCACTACGAGAGAAGAAATGTATCGTATAATTAGTTTTAATTTATTTCCCACGAAACATCGTAGCAAATAAAAAAAATGGCATCGCGATACCACACAATATTATTGCCTTTATTAAAAGATAAAACCACGCTTTACTACACAATACAGTAACCTTTCAAGATTGTTTGTATATACCAGAGGCCTCTTCGATTCCCGCTGATGAAATTGCGAGGGAGGTATATTCTTATTATTTTCTAATTTGTAAAAAGAATTTTACAGTAGAATATGCAAGAAGATTTTGGACCCAAACCCAAAGCCTCATGTCGGGTTCATACACAATACAATAAAGCATAACTGCAGCACTGGAAGACGAACACATTCCCTTCGTGAAATAAGTGTCAGAAATTCACAACACATCGGGAGAAAACAAGGAAAATGAGCACAAATACACTTATCTCTCAAAACTGAAAAACAAAAAACATAAAAAACACCATCACTTCACATGCTCATCAGGAACGTACTCACTGTTTGTAAAAACTTTGTTCCCATTTTAATTTAATTAGGAATACCATTCAAAATCAAAGCTCCACTGAACTCGAATATGCGTTGTCCATAACTATCGCGACACATGGACATTATGAAGGCGCGACACCCTCCGGATTATCAGATATTGACATATCCTAAGATTTCCTGGGCAGTATCTTTATTACAAAGCCCCCTTGGTTGTTCGTCTAATTTTCATTTTAACAATAGTAGGAGTCGGTTTGATTTTTTTCACAAAGAACTGTTTATCTAGAAGCCTTAAACCATGACACCTGCTTTTAACCGCCGGTATCGACTAAGTAGAAAAATATCGATTGGCCTGCGATTTAATAGAAGAACAATGGTATTAATAGCAAAATATACGAAGGAATTTTCAGGTGCTCTGCCCTATAGTACACGATAGCCTTTCTTCCAGAGTGGACGTCAGGTGACAACTCAGCACATCCTTTGAGCGACATCTTCGGCTCTGCCCGCCGCACGGCATTGTACCTCTGGATGTGAGCTGGACAATGCACTGTCTCCCAGATTTACATTGGAAAGTCGCAGTTGATTACGCGGATAACCACGGACCATTTTAATTGATTTTAATGAGACTGACTTTGGATATCCCGGAATTAACGAATTCCGGTCGGAATTCCTCCGGGCAAATTCCGAACTTTAAAGACCGTCTCTGAAAGGTTAAGAACAGAAATGGATACAAATATATGCATTTTTAACGACCTTCTCTGAAAGGTTAAGAACAGAAATGGATGCCAGGCACGATACCTCTGATATTACTAAAATTAGTTAGGATTAAAAAACGATAAAAATACCTGCCTCTTTACTATACCAAAACACAAGCATCGATGGGAACTGGCTTAATTCCAGGGTAGGAACTTCTGCGCGGCGCTCTTCCTTCGTAAGAGGGCAGTGCGCATAAGCTGACGCTCCCTGCAAGTTATTTTGCGCAAGCATCTAAACCATCATCACGCATCCATAATAGGATGAGACCTCGAAGTAAACTAGCAAATATTATTTAGGCATTATTCCTTAAAAATATGACCCTTTCTTGCCTGTGTAGAAACGTTCGTTCCCTATTTCTTGGGGTTTTCCTTTTTTTTTTTAAGAAGGAAACTATTTTTCATTTTCTGCTAAGTTCTCTTAGCGGCCAACTACTGGAAGTACGACATTTCCATTGAAACAAATGAGTCGCCAATTAAAATATATTTTTTTCCTTAGACTTGGAAAAAAAACGGTTTCCAGTGAAGATCTCTGTAATTAGCCCAAGAGCCGGCTCTAATTCCCAGCTTCGTAGGCTGTAAAAATCTAAAGCTTTGACTACAGTTTCGTGTCAGACTTTTAGCGCTTTCTATGCGATAAATCCGTTTCCCTAAGGAACCTAATCTGGATTATCTCGCTACAGCCATTTCATTTAGCAGTCTCCGCTTGTGAAAAGTATAACAAGGCTCGGTCGCATGGTTTTCAATGCTCTTAGGCCAATTACCGAAAAAAAAAAGCCTTTGACGGCAGCTTTACGAAACCTGCACAAATGTGCCCCTTGTATCAAGCGAGCAGGGCTCAGACGGCTAAAACTTGGCAATTACAAGTGATTGACTAGCATGCCCATCACATCCCGTCAAAGTAAAGTAAACTATCTTGGTATATCGAGCAGCACCGTCGATACTGGGATACCCTTTCTGCCAGGATATAATTTCTGCCAGCTTTGGTCAAACAATTAGGGAGGCTTTAGCAATCGTAAGCACCAGCGTGTGAAATTTCTTTCGAACGCAGGTAATTTGACTTTGATAACGTGAACAGTTTTCAGGAGGACACTGTTTCAAGAAAGGGTTTTCGCATTTAGCCGCGCAGTTGAATCGGCTGCATTTAATCCCATCTTCGGGGTGTTTAAAAAGTAACCAAAAACTTGCGGTTCAGTGGATTGGTGGTGGCGTTTTTTTTTTTGTTATTGTCGTTTTCCCTTCGGCGGATTTATTCTAGCTTACTTGAGATGCAGACCTTGGGCGGCCAAAACAAATTCTTTTGAAATTCGCTACGGCCAGCCAAATCACTCTTTTCAGTTTTATAATGTCCATACTTCTCCTCACGACTAAGATTTCTTTCACAACTGTATTATCCTGAAATATACTTTTATCGCCCAGCAGCACTGATGGACAACTAAAATCGCTGTCGTAAGGTCCAATATAGGCATTGCCACCTAAGTTTAATATAACAATCATTGTTTCCGTTCTGGCTGTGATTGAATTCAGTATCACCGAGAACTGCAATAACATTACCGGTCCGTCTTACATTCTCGCCGGTATTACTGAAACATTGCTTCTCGGCTTTCTCATCTCTGCCTCTACTAACTCCTGGCTCGAGCGATTCCAAATTTAGTTCTTCCTATACCCGCAAATGCCCAGTTTCATTTCGTAGAGGGGGTTCCCTTTGACAGGAACATAGTAACCGCGAAAACAATACTAAAGCTTTGTTGAAAAAACGCTTATGTGATAGCACTGAGATCGATTATTCTACAAGAAATTCTTCTTTCATGGTTTGAGTGCTACCAATTTAGCTTTTTTGCTCTGGGCATTTGTGTTGAGCTATTGCTTTCGAACGAAAATGGAAAATATTTTGCTTTGTGAATGTATATTTTACAGTATGCGCAGTTTTTATGAACAATTTGCAACACAAAAAAAAAAGCCGTTTGGGCTCTTGGGGAAAGGTAGTTGGCCACCACCTCCATACAAGTTTCATGGCAACATAATGCACTTTGTAAATGCAACAGAACCCGAAAGCATGCAAGGAAAACACAGAAGGAAAGATGAGGTAAATTTGTTAATCTTATATTAGGGCATGAAAACAATTTTTACAAGACATCATTAGTTAATTTTATAGAGCCCATTATTTCGTCTTTATGCACCATAGAAATATAGCAACCGTTGGTAGCATTGTTGGCGCTAAAAGGAATTTGTTCAAAGAAGAAAAGCTATATATTTAATGTGATTTTCTTGCAATTTTTCCCCAATGTGGTGAACGAAGCTTCGCTTGGTGACAAACTGATTTGCGCATAAAATATTACTTGGTACAAAATTATCTTCCATCATTCCGGTTTTTTGGGGGTTTCAGAATAAGAAAATGAACAGACTTCAAGACTCATTCCGCGAATGTCAAATGCGGAATCTCTCTAAAAAAGTTGCTGAATAATGTGAGACCTATTTCGTCAGTTACGCGTACAAAATTGTTGCTCGAAAAAAACATCTTGAGTACAACAAAATAACACACACACAGTTTGAACATAAACTTAGTGTAATTGCACAATTGGCTACTCATTAAATAATAAACCCTACTGCAATTTTCTAAAATATTTTTCTCAATTCCTGCAATAATTACAATTCGAAACTTTACTATGTATCAGGTTTAAAATGATAATTTGGATTGACTGTTGCATTTGTGATATAGAGGCCACCTTTATACCGAACTTTCAAAGGGGAAGAAGCGCAAAATAAGCAAAAAAGAAAATATAACCAATGGCAAGAAGCAAGGTACACAACGTATTTAATTCGGTATTAATAACTGGATGGAAACGCTCACTGTATTGAGGGGACTTGCACTTGTCATTTCGACGGCAAAATATATGCAAACTGTTCCTCTCTACAGTCACTAGAGGGATGCAGCATTCCAAGGCGGCTACTAGAATCTCCACAGCGCATAATCGGAGGGTAAAAGGTTTTGAAGTGTTATTTTCATTCAGCTTTGTGATTTTCAGGTATTTCCTTGCTTTCCAGCTCAGCCGATGTTTTGCGCCTGCTCATAATTGTCTTCGTAAAAGGGTTGCGCAGAGGCTTTAGCGTGCCCTATTCGGATCCACCTGTGCAATTTGCGCAGAACGTATAGTTAAACAAGTGTGCATCCTTGTAGCTTATATAGACTAGGTGCATAAATTTCACTGTATCCATACTTAATGTTAGGGTTTAGTCTTTACGTGCAAAAAAAAAAAAAAGATTAGGGTAAATGCTGAGATTAGAGCATTGTAGAAGCGTGGCTGCTTATCGAGAACCATTAAAAGAAGAGAAACGAAAAAGCACAGCTTCCGAAGCTAACATCCCGCCGCGAACTTTACACTACCAGATTATAGTGTCGTAGCGCGAATTATCAAACATAGGTTTTCAGTGCCATTCTGATGTTTCACAGAAACGGGAAGAACTGATCGTAGAGCTACTTCGAGGCCAACATTTTTCTTGCCACTGCTATGTTTACTGCTCGAACTCCTTGATGCAAATGAGTGTCACGTATTTACTCCTCAGAATTCCAAGCATGGCATGGTATGAGCAATGAATAGATACGCTGTTAACGTCGCTTAACCATGCCCTCTTAGCCCACGTCTCGTACACGAGCTGGAGAGCGAGAGCCTTTCAGGCAGCTCGTACAGAACCTTCGAAGACAAGGCGCACAGAATGCGTATAGCTTAACTAATGTTCTTTTTTGACGTAGGGCTTTGGGCAAGGACGGAGCTGCTATTTATGAGAACGGTTATCAAGTTACATGCCGAACAGCATAAGCTAGGTTCCGCAACCTTTAGACTTCGTAAGAAGAACAGAGATCTTGCAATGCTATCGCTTGCTCAAAATGGGCTTGTTCCGTGGACACACTCCAACGCGATGTGGTTGCGCTGTTCTATGAGAGAATAAAAAGATTTCAGCATGCAATTAGCATGTTCAATTTTAGTACGCTGTTTATCCGTGATTTATAGTCATCTATATACGGTGAACGACTGTTCATGCACTATCGTATAACTTCTTTGAGGCTGATAGTCTTACATATTTAAGGATGGATTAACTCTGGTGATAAGTAACGGCTGGTTCGAAGAACTTCAAAGTTAGTCTTCAAAACAGGAGAAATATATTTCTTCTGATATCATTGCTTAAATTGGTGGTTTGGCTTATGCACACTCGAAACACGTCCGCAGAAGCCGGATGTCATTCCGGTCCCTTCCTTGGCTATTGGGCTGTACTAAATGAGCCGGTAAAATGTAGCATTTAAACTACTTAGAGAAGCTCATTGTTCGAGTTTCAATATTTTCAAATGCTAGGCAGACACCAAGACTAATTACAAAAGAAATAGAATCCTTTCAACAATCTAATACTGACGTGTTACCAAAGCCTTCATTTTTAAATAGGGCCTTGGAAATAAATGGGCCTTACACAGACCACACTGCCCGTATTTAGGAGATAATGGTGGTACACCAGAAGCACCGCTATTTGTTTACCGTCCCTTCTACGCTGCCATGTTGTTTGTCCCTTACAAAGGCGGCCTGGATAAAAGACGCGCTTTTTGTGTTCCCCATTCACTCAGCGCGTTCTTTGCATCACGTGCTCGTTAGCAGGTGCTTCTATTGTTGCCGCCGGCGCTTGTTCTCGTGTAAAGTTTAGGCGAAAAATTTAGCCACCATTTTGCAGTTATGGTTTCGTCGGCCATAAGAGACGCGATTACTTTTAATCGTCGGCGTACGTGAAATTTCTATGAGCTCTCTTCACAAAGATTCCTTGGGGCAAGAATGCACAGAGGTCGTGTTGAAAAGGCGCGATGGTCATATATGGTATGTATTTCTTCCACCAGCATATTTCATTTACAGTATTCATAAACGTGTTTGGCATGCAAATACTTCGCGGTGCATACATAAATATTAGACCCTCCCAAGTTAGCACAGCGGTGGCAGGACAAGTGCGGTACGGGGACGGAGAAAACACTTCAGGCCGTTCCTGATGCGACGCAAAAACTGGAATAACCCCATTATAATTGCTCCGATAGTGGCAGCCTCGAAATGCCCACTTACTCAGCTACTGGGCTTATATTAGAGGCATAGATATCGGGAAAATTTTCAATTTACCTCACAACAGCACACAATCATTCATCAGACATCTTTTGCGCCAGAGAGGTATTCTATTTAAAATTCAACTTAGTTGCTATTTTCATAATATAGACAAGCTTATACGATGATAACGCTTGCATGTAAGAAAATAGAGCTTCTAAGAGGGAATCACTCATCCGCTGATACTGATACCCCCCTCCAGCTGTGGAGTTTGTTACGGCTTCCCTGAACGTATAGTGCCTAGAATATACTGAACGCAATTGTGATTGATTGCGCAGCCTCAAGACTGACTTCCTGGGTGGCGTGTCTTGCGTTCATTGTTTTCATTACAATATTGTTTGTCATGGTTGTTTATATAGAATTATTTTCGAGAAGTGGAATAAAAACATTTTCTAGTTTCCACCTTCACCCATTCCCCACTGTTGCTTTGTGATGCAGTTTCTGTGCCACGCGGTCCACAGTTTTTTATAGGGTAATCGGAATTGTGCGTTTAGCATCTGATTTAACTGATCACCAAGAAAATGAAGAGGAAGTGAGAGGCTTCATAATTACTTACATCCAAAGACAGCCAAGCCAAAACCCATTGACACACATCTAAGCAAAACGGATGTCGTTTTTTAACAGCGATGTTGTTTAAGCCCGAGGTTGTTCCGTGTAGCGTTCAAAGCTTTATGTGCTCGCAGTAGTGATGTCATCATATCCGGACGTAACGGCATCATGTCGTCACATACGGTAATGTTTAATAACAGCAACTGACGTCACGTACAGGCATGACGTCACATCTTGACATGACGTTACGTCCGGTTTTATATGGCGTCACCATGGCAGTAACGACGTCACTATGACCGGCTGTGACGTCTTCATGATGTAGCATCCGGTCATGCCTGATAACTGATAACATGACCGACTACTTTACCAGGCTATTGACGCATATACGAAGCTGACCCTGCCGGGCGTTCGATCTAGGCGTGAGCGCTGCGCATTTTATTTGCCGCTTGGAGCGCCACACCACGCCACATACAGAAGCGAACGCATAAAGCAGGAATCAGCGGCGCTTCCAATTGTTTTACCAGAAAGAAAAGGCGCAGTATCTGTCACACTCCTTCGCCGAAGATAACAGATAGAAGTGACGAATCTCGAAGTATAATCATGGGTAAGTTAGTTTAACCAAACGCTAACAGCATCGCTGCGTCATCAGTCTTACAGGAGAGGGTAATCTGCCTAATTTTTTATTGGTGCTGCTGAATTAGAATAACAAATATTTTCCAATGTTTAGAAAATACCCGAAGGTTGTACGAATTCCTAATAAGGGAGTAAATACTTACTGACGCCCACTCAAGCGCAGCCAGACTGCTACAAAAGACAGCCGTACAGCTTTCTCGGGAACTTCATAGTTTAATAAATTCGTCCTTGTCCGGGGTTCGAAGCCAAAGCGATGGCATTATTGATAATGTTTTGTTAAATTCGCTCTCTCCCTACAATCTGATCTGCTCGCCTTCATGGTTAGCTCAGTTGTTAGATCGACTGCCTTGGAAATGGGGTTGTCACGGGTTCGATACAGAAAGCAGGACGAATTTTCTTTAACTTCAAGGCTTCTGGGGAAGCTGTATAGCTTTTCTTTGTAGCCGTAGGGCTGCGCCTGGGTGGATGTTCATAAGTAATTACTCCCTTATTGCAATATTACTGCAATGCTGAAGACCATTTACAGATAAAAGCAACTACATGGCGCCGGTGGGATCAGAATACGCTACAACCGACTTTCACGTCTGGTGTTCTATCCTTATGGCGACGACTAATCGCATTGACGTTAATTGGTTGGCTCTTGTAATGATTTCTGAACAATTATCGGTTACGTTGTCATTTCACGCTTACCAACATAAAATTTACCCTATCAATTTCTGTGGTCAGTAGCATTTGCTACACTGTCTTCTCGTGCTATAGTAGCCGTCTCGAAGGTTCAACAGTACAAAACTGCTTGCCCTGTTTTGCACTGTTCGCAGCAGCCATATTAATAACATACATATTCTAACGCAGTTCATAGTATTCTTGAGGGTATGAAGTCGTTGAACTGATATTTGTTATAATTCTCTTTCGATCTGAACCTATTGTCTTCATCGCGATTATTAAATATGCTCCAGAAAATGCTTGACTGATTTCCGAAAAATTAATGTGCATTTTTTTGCACTTAATACAATAAGATAAAAACCTTAGGCGGGGCAGAACAAGCCTAGGTGCAGAATAAGCTTCTTGCATCAGCACCTATGAAAGTTTTGATTGTAGAAAACTGGCCATAGCTATGGCTACAAAATTACAAGCTATGGTCATAGCTATGGCTACAAGACTACAAAATTTCTGTACAAGTGAGGCTACGGCGTTTACAATACAAAATGGATTGGCTTGGTTTAATTTATTTGGTTCAAAGTCCCAAAGCGATTCATGCCATGAGAGATGCCGTTGTGGAGGACCGCGGAAATAGCGATGAACTTGTTCTTAGGATTGCAAACGAAAATGAGGTCAGAAAAACTGTATATAATACGGTGGTTCACTTCTTTTCATGTTTCTTTAAACGAGTGGTTGCTACAAAACGAAGTTTAAAAGAAAACTATTTGTGCAGAGGACCTCTGTTTTTGTTTCTATTTTGTTATTTTTGTAGCCCGCCAAACGTAGAAAGGAGTCAAAATATTTCATTTTGAGACATGAAGTGTTCTTTTCACTTTTTGGCGTTTTTCTTAAATTGTTATTCTATACCAGCGTCAAAACGTTTCCCGTTACAGTAGCGTTTGTATACATGGCGCGCAAGGCCGAGGTGAAGGTGTTGCCATCATTGTGATCATCGTCCCTTTATATTGTCGACTATTAGTGTTATCAGAACTAGAGTGGCTTTACATACATTTGTTACTATTCGAAAGCGCTTATATATATATATATATATATATATATATACAATATATATATATACATATTGTTAAGGTTTATTTACAGAGTGATTCACAACTTAGCCTGGTGCTGTTGTTGTTGTTGTTCTCCTCTAATGTGATGGCACATACCTACCCAGGGGGATCTGCCAAGTATTGGGGTGTTAACCAACAGATGGTGAGCTTCCTCTTCTTCAACTTCTATCCTGGAGAGCCTCTTTTTGAATTTCCTTGTCCCCTTCTGTGCGCATGCCTGACATTTCCCCCTTCGCAGACGAAGCCCCTGGGCTGTCAGTCAGTCCCAAAAGATTGTGGCAGCGCTTCACTCTTGCGACGTGAACTACTTGCGTTTTCCGAGAGGGCCGACATTGTGAACATTGGCGACCCACGACGTATTTCAACTCATTGATGCGTTTGAGCACAATAAATGGGCCTGTGTAGTGCGACAACAGCTTCTGGGACAAACCACGCTTGCGAAGAGGTGTCCAGAGCCACACTAAGTCACTGGGGAAGTAGGAGACATCCTGATGCTGACGATCGTAGCGCTGCTTAGAACGGTCCCGCGAGGCCAGAGTGCGTAATCGGGCGACCCGACGAGCCGCTTCAGCGCGGCAGAGGGTGCTCGAAACAGAAGGCTCGATGTCGAGAGAGAACGGCAAAATGGTGTCGAGAGAACGTCGAGGCGGACGGGCGTAGAGGAAGAAAAATGAACTATAAGAAGTTGTCTCATGCTTCGAGGTGTTATAGGCGTAAGTAATGGATGGAAGCACGTCATCCCAGTTCTTGTGCTGCGAGTCAACATACATCGCAAGCATGT